>NC_140183.1:12461817-13166817 GCF_963971535.1 Notolepis coatsorum | reverse complement strand
TGAAAATCCCCGCGAGGCATATCCGCCGGCGCCCAGTATTGTGAAACTCCGTGTAGAAATTACAGCAGTGTTTGCGTCTGCTGTAAAGCACTACAGAGCGTCTATTTTGCGAGCCGATATAAGTCTGTGCAGTTTTTTCCCCGCAACGGGTCAAATGCATATAACAGGCGTTGCATCGTCGCCATTCCTTTATGCCAACGGCGCGTTAAATATCTAAATGAACGTCGCGTTGGCTGCTAAAAGCTAAGCAGCTAACCGTGAGAGAGAACAGGAGAGTGGAAAGGGGACTTGGAAGGAGGAGGGGTGGGGGCTGTGGGGGACTGTGTGTGTGTGTGTGTGTGTGTGTGTGTCTGTGTGTGTCTGTGTGTGTCTGTGTGTGTGTTAAAGCTCAATATATAAAAACAAAAGTGAACAGGAGGTCTATTTGTATTAAAAACAATAGATTGTTTTTCATTTAAATGTCTGGAAGAGCTCAAAAATAAATACATCAATTGATATTTCCGTAGCCTTTTTTTTGTTGATCTAAATGTGACTGATTGTGTTAAATGGGCACATAATATCGCCTCATATCGATCGCAGACACCTGAATTGAATCGTATCGTATCGTATCGTGGCAGACTTTGTGATATCGGCAAATATCGTATCGTTGTCCAAAGAATCGATATCGTATCGTATCGTGATGAAACTGATGATTCCCACCCCTAGTGTCAGGTGTGGTGCAGGGTGTCACGTGTGGTGCAGGGTGTCACGTGTGGTGCAGGGTGTCACGTGTCCTGCAGGGTGTCACGTGTGGTGCAGGGTGTCACGTGTGGTGCAGGGTGTCACGTGTGGTGCAGGGTGTCAGGTGTGGTGCAGGGTGTCACGTGTGGTGCAGGGTGTCAGGTGTGGTGCAGGGTGTCAGGTGTGGTGCAGGGTGTCAGGTGTGGTGCAGGGTGTCAGGTGTGGTGCAGGGTGTCAGGTGTCCTGCAGGGTGTCAGGTGTGGTGCAGGGTGTCAGGTGTGGTGCAGGGTGTCAGGTGTGGTGCAGGGTGTCAGGTGTCCTGCAGGGTGTCAGGTGTGGTGCAGGGTGTCAGGTGTGGTGCAGGGTGTCAGGTGTGGTGCAAGACAATGCTTGCCACCACTAGGGATGGGTACCGAATTCGGTTCTTTTGAGGTAACGAACCGAAACATGTCGGTACTACCGAGTATCGAATCAAGTGAGATACGGGGGGGGGGGGGGGGATTTTTTTTTTAGTTTTTTTTTTTTTTTTTAGTTTTTTTCTTTTCATGTCAACGTTCACACGCACAATATATGCTTACCTAGGATTTGACTTGATTCAACAACAAAGCAGTTGGAGCAATGGCAAGCCGAAAACGGTCGAAATTGTAGTTATTTGAAGTTAGGATTTTTTTTTTACGACTGAGGTAGGTAAATAATTTTTTTTTAGACTAAAGTACCGAAAAAAGGTACCGTTGGGTACCGGTATCGATTCACAGGTACCGGTACCGTATCGGTTCAAATGTGAAAGGTACCCATCCCTAGCCACCACTGATTGATAGAACATGTACAGCATGTCACTGCACACATCAAATTACTTGAGCCTTCTCAGAAAAAACAACCGGCTCTGTGCCTTCCTGTGTAGAGGACATCGGTATTCAGAGACCAGTCCAGTTTGTTATCCAGGTGCACACCCAGGAATTTGTAGGACTCCACTATCTCGATGTCTTTCCCTTCTATGTTGACTGAATACAGGGGGGGCTTACATCTCCTGAAGTCCAAGACCATCTCCTTGGTCTTGGAGGTGTTCAGAAGGAGGCCATTTTCTTCACTCCAGGCACCCAATGCTCCCGCCAGGTCCCTGTACTCCCTCTCCTGCCCACTCCTCACACACGCCACAATAGCTGTGTCATCAGAGTACTTCTGGATGTGGCAGGACTCACTGTTGTAGCTAAAGTCCGATGTGTAAAGAGTGAACAGGAAAGGAGCCAAGGCGGTCCCCTGCAGGGCCCCGGTGCTTCTCACCACTGTCCCAGAGACGCATTTCCCCAGCCTGACGAACTGTGGCCGTCCTGTCAGGTAGTCCGTGATCCAGGAAGTGAAGGCGGGATCCACCCCCATCTTTCTGAGCTTGTCTTCCAGTATGGGAGGTTGAATGGTGTTAAAAGCGCTCGAAAAGTCAAAGAATATTATCCTCACATATCCACCTGGCTCATCCTGTTGTCAGTTTTGAAACAGAACATGGAGCTATGAACTCAGAACACTCTCCTGGGTTCTCATGGGGGGGGGGGGGGGGGTACAGGTGTGGGAGGGGAGGTACAGGTGTGGGGAGGGGGGAGGGCAGGTACAGGAGGGGGGAGGGGAGGCATAGATATCTATAGAACACTAGATCGCTTAAGGCGGAGTCACCAGCGTCACTGAACCGCCGCCTTCTTGCTCCAGTTAGCCTTGAGTGAGAGTGAGTGAGCTGCACAGACAAAAATACTCATAACTCGCTGAAATATTGACGGATTTACAAACGGGTTGGTTTGCTATAAACATCAAAGATGTAGTTATGATATTGCATACTTATAAAAAAATAAAATTTTAAAGATGTTTTTTTTTACAAACCGCTCGAATCATAGCCACGTTAATAATGCTTGTAATAAACCAAACCGTTTGTAAATCCGTCAATATTTCAGCGAGTTATGAGTATCTTTGTCTGTGCAGCTCACTCACTCTCACTCAAGGCTAACTGGAGCAAGATGGCGGCGGTTCAGTGACGTCGCTCTCCATTGGCCGGCAGCGCGGGCAAGCTATCTAGTGTTCTATATATATCTATGAGGGGAGGTACAGGTGTGGGAGGGGGGAGGGGAGGTACAGGTGTGGGGAGGGGGGAGGGCAAGGACAGGAGGGGGGAGGGCAGGTACAGGAGGGGGGAGGGCAGGTACAGGAGGGGGGAGGGGAGGTACAGGTGTAGGGAGGGAAATAGTAGAGAGACATAGGCAATACAACTAACTGTAGCCTTGTCCACGTGTGGATGTCTGTCCAAAGAGATGCCCTTTCGTTGGATACAGTTTGTACAGCCATACCTGGGTTGCACTGATTGATTGGTTGAAAGGGCACTTCACTGAAAAACAACAGTGATTTATTTTGTGCACAATATCGCACGTCTCCCAAGGCTCTAAACTGTTCTGCACACATTTGTTTACTTGGACAGTTATTGAGAGTGAATGAGTTCATTCATTCAATCTTTATTTAATCAGGAAGGATCATTGAGAGCTCTCGTTCATAACGACGTCGGGAAATACAACACGTAATAAATACAAAAAAGAAAACCGTATAGAAACAGAAAGTCAATCAATTTAAACATTTAAAATAATTTAAAACAAAGTGGTTTGCTATGAACGATGTCAACTGATCAATAGATACGAATATGCCTACTACTAGTGATGTCATTAGAGAACACTAAATCCTTGTGTTGTGTTAATTACAGCTCAATACAATTATGTAGATGAAAAAATTGAGATACGGATTGCAATAGGGATTGCTCATTTTTCATTTACAGTACATAATTTCATGGAGCTGTAATTAACACAACACAAGGATTTAGTGTCCTTTGATGACATCACTGGTGGCCATATTCCAACTCATTAACTCCCATATTCCAACTCCATTAACCGTGCAAAACGGTTCAGGGCCTTGATATGTGTGAGATTACAGTATGTGCTAAATAAATCGCTGTTATTTTTCGGTGAAGTGCCCCTTTAATCATGTGATTGAATGAGCGATTGGGTTGATTTCATTTGATCATCTTTCATTTCGATGTTTGAAACATTTGCTCTTTCTGACAAGCGACAATAAAAGACAATTAAACTAGAAATAAAACATTAAAGCAACATTTTTGAGAAATTAGCTTATTTGCCATCTACCCCGGAGTTAGACAAGCAGATGCATACCCTTTTCTTCTCTGTGCATGCATTAGGCTTAGGGAACAGCCGCACCGTTAGCCTAGCTTAGCGTCATTCACTGGAAGTTGGTGCCCCCAAGTGGCCTAGTTCCCAACAGTCACGAAATACAACTCCAAATACAACTCCAAAACGTTCCTGTAAACATGTTGTGAGGTGACCTGTGTATTTACCACGTGGAGAAATAAAAATAACGGTGCGGGTGTTCCCGACGTATAATGCATGTACAGGAGAATAAAAGGGTATATATCTGCTTGTCTAACTCCAGGGTAGATGGCAAATTTCCCCAAAAGTTGCTGTGTTCCTTTAAATATGAGAATAACAGTAAATAAACACGCCTATATTGAATCTGTAGTATTTGTGAACTGTTTGAAATTGAGAACTGAATGACTGAACACCTCAGCCTGGCTTCGTACCAGTGTTTTTCTAATAGACCTTAACACATTGACCGCCAATAACGTTGTACGACGGGTTTGCTGGTCATGCGAATTCTGCCAAGCCACGGCGTACGACGTTATTGAGATCATATTTCATTTTCTCGCCATGGTATTCATAATTCCGCCACCCAGCCTCTGCTGAGACAGTGGGACTCTGCACAACCGTGCAACGCTTCAATACCGCCGCCTGGTGGATGATCGGGCGAGTTACAACCGGAAATGGATCTGGTGATCTCGGTGCATCTGGGAAATCCGTCCGGCAGTCACATATTGTTGCGGGACTCTAGACACACATCCGTGTATATGGATCGCTGCCATAACTCAATAATCGATAGGATTTGGGCGTTTATTGCGCCATACAAACCGGAAATGGATCTAGTCGATCGACGTCAAATAAGTGGGATCTTTTTCCTCCAGTCTCATCTGCGAACGGTAAGAGGACAGTAACGTTACTTTCAGCTTGATGGTTTATTCTTTTCAATGCAAACCGCTCTGATCAATATATCACCCATACTACATAAAGCATTTACTGACGATCACGGAATTATAAACGACCCCCCCCCCCCCTTTCATCCGCGCATGATGAGTCATAACGTTTAGGATCGTATTCAGTTGGATTTTTTAATATAGCGTGTATCGCGAATAAACTGCAATCGATAATCTATATTATGCGTTTAGGCCTATAACTAGCGTTCTAGGAATTACTGCAGAAAACGATAAAAACATACTTATATTCTAGATTTTTGTATGAATTTATGAATGAAAAAGTATAACGTTCCTACATCCTGAACGATAGATAATCGATGTTGAATGGACCATAGTAATGTCAATTTAGCAATAAAATTTTAAAAGTTATAGCCCTGCAAAGAACATCTCCATAGGTTAGACTGGTGGCAGTGATCATACATTGATGGATAGAAGCGTGGCAGTCAATGTCTTAATAGAATAGCTTACTTCTACCGTTGACAGGAATCTGATCACAGATACAAAGTGCATCTAGTCATCCTTCATCCAGTGGTCAGTTTAAGAGCTGTCCCATTGACCTTCATCCTGTCGGCTGTGGCACTTTGATAAATCATTATGATGCTTTATTCACAGTAGAAGCCTGGGACAAATATTTGCTGTAGAGTTAGATTAATGTTTAATCACGGTCTGGGCACTGGCCCATGCTGTGGTGTTTTGGAGGAAAGGTAATTTATTTGGTATGGATGTCATGTTTCCATCAACAGCACTTAGTCTGTTGCTGTTGGTGTTGTTGTTATTTAAGTCCAAGGTGACGATTTTAGAGGGTGACTGTCACGATTCTAAGAGCCATTTTATTGGCTATTAATCATGGGCAATATTCTGAGGCAAAAGGAGACTAAATTAATCAACATGACATGACGTAATTATATGTAACAGCATGACTGGACATCACTGGTCATGAAACAGAACAGCACATAGTCTGGAATAACACGGAACAATATAATAATACATAATATAACATAACATAAGACTTATAGTAACCATTAAATCAGCCGAATGCACAATTGGAGGTGGGATTCCCACTCTCCAGGACATTTACACCAGGTGTTGCAGGGCCAAGGCCAAGAGAATAGTCAAAGACTCTAGTCATCCAAACAACTGCCTCTTTGCACTGCTGCGGTCAGGCAAGCGCTATCGGAGTCTCATGGCCAGTACAGAGAGACTCAAAAGGAGCTTCTATCCCCAGGAAAGCACTACCGGAGTCTCATGGCCAGTACAGATAGACTCAAAAGGAGCTTCTATTGATTGATTGATTGAACATTTTATTAACAGATTGCAGAATGGGTACAATACAGTACAGCTACACAGGTGGTGTAAAAGGAGACGATTTATGGACCTCGCTGAACCCTACGCACTGGAGTCGGGCGCTTCAAGTCTTCCATGAAGAAGTGGGGCCTCACGGACAGTGCGGCATGCGAGTGTGGCGAGCCTGAACAGACTGCCAAGCATATAATCACCGGCTGCCCCCTCTACAGCCCGCCCTCAGAAGCTGGTCTTTTCGACGTAGGACCAGAGACGAGGGCGTGGCTGCAGGACACGGAGTTGGCCATCTGATGATACACGAAAGAAGAAGAGGAAGTACAGCTCAATACACACAATTGTTAACACTTTCGCGGCCACTGGGATCCGTCTAATCTCACTCTATAAGGCCAGCTTATCATAACAACCTTTCATTGTGTGTGAGGCTGTTTGTAGAGCTAAATCTATACTTTATATTATTGCTATCTGTCCATTGTCATTGTCAATTGACACTATAAACCGTCCCTTCAATATGCCTTAAATAAATAATTTTATAGCGTTGTGAATATGAACTATATACCGCAATGTTCTGGGGTATTTCCTGGAAGGCGAGATACAGAGCGCTAAGCTAATAACGTTAAATCGAATGGCGTTTCGGCTATACACAAGCTAGAGCTAAAACTCAAAATGTATATTATCGGTATCATGGTCCACCATGAATGCATGAAAGGAGGGGGGGGGGGGGGCGGGGGACGTCGTTTCTGATTATTGATTACCAATAACGGCATTAGCCTCATAGGCTGAACAAGCTCTTACTGTGGGCCGGTTGGATCCCAAAAAGGATTTCCCAGTTATCGATCGCCATCTGGTAGATCAATATGTCCATTGGCTGATGCTATATTCCTTTACTGCATACTGAATTCAGCGTCCCAAAAAGTATTCCAGGCTACATGCTACAGGCATAGCTTCAGGCTAACAAAAAAGGCCAGGTCATGTGACATGTGCACCAATTGTGGGACAGCAAGTTCTGCGCCTATTTCCGGGTCTAACAGCCTGCAAACTACCTGGCGTTCTATCGCCATGCTCTAAGACAAACTCTAACCTTAACCAACTTCGAAAGAGTGCCTAAGCTTAACCGTCGGAAGAAGAAGGGCGTTCTATCGCCATGCTCTAAGACAGTGATTCCCAACCTGGGGTCCGCGGACCCCCTGGGGGTCCGCCAGGGGGCGCAGGGGGTCCGCCAGACATAGACGATTTGAGGTCTATATATTTTTTTTCTTTGTCAGAGAAATATTTAATTAGCATATTTTAATCATCAGAAGCATGAATAGTCTCTCCACTACAATAAAAAATAAAGATAAATAAATAAACATCTAGACATGATTTTTGAACGTTAACAGTAGGCTACCGGGTAGCCGCTAAAACGCGAATCAGTTGACTGTATCACTTTCCGTAGCTAGCCTAGCACGCTAGTTAACTTTCTCGGCTCGTCTGCAGTCAGCCGCCAGAGGCGAAAATGTGTGACAAACGAAAAGGAGATGACGGCAGCTCATCTGCAAAAAAAAGTTAGGACCTACAGCAATCGCGAAAATTACATCACCATGGGCTTCACTGAGGGACCAGACAAACGACCTGAGTGTGTGATTTGTGGAGAAAAGTTGGCAAACTCGAGCCTGAAGCCCAGCAAGCTGAAGAGACATCAGGCGTCTAAGCACCCAGAAACCGTTGGAAGGATCCAGACTTTTTTCGGAGGAAAGAACAGTCTCTCAAGGCGAACAAGCCCGTTGATGTTAGAGTAGCGTGGAGCAGGGGTGGCAGTGATTTACAGAAGGCTACCGAAGCCTCCTTTGAGTGTTCGCTTTTAATTGCAAAAGCAAAGAAACCGCACAATATTGGCGAGCAGCTCATCAAACCAGCCTGCATCAAAATGGTTTAGAAACTGTGCGGCCCACAGGTGGCGGATAAACTAAAATCAGTACCACTCTCGAACAATGTAGTGAAAGACCGAATTGATAAGATGTCAAGTGATTGCGAGCAGCAGCTGTCAGAAAAGCTTAGAAAGGGTCCATTTGCCATACAACTTGATGAAACTGTCGCAGACGAGGCTGTGCTTATCGTTTATGTGCAGTATATCGAAAATGAGGATCTGAAGCAGGACATTCTCATGTCAGTCAACCTTACTACCACCACTCGAGGTGAGGATATTTTTACTGCACTGGATTCTTACTTCATTCAACATAAATGCAAACCGTTCACCATTAGGGCCTGATTTGAGAGGATGAATACAGGATTTGAATATTGGCCAACATTTTGAAATACATATGGTGCAAGATGAGATTTGTTGATTAAAGGCACAAGTCAAAGAAGCATAGTGGGTCTAATTATGATGCATATGCCTGTGTATAAGCAGTTTGTTATTAAAATGACAAAAAAAAGTATTAAAATGACAAAAAAAAGTATTTTGTGGTATTTTATTAGGAGGGGGGTCCAGGAATTTCATCAGAGATGTTTGGGGGTCCCTGGGGGAAAAAAGGTTTGTAACCCCTGCTCTAAGACATAGATATGGTCTCTATCAGAATCCAGACCCAATATAACGTCTGATATTAGTGGGAAAAGCACCATGCGTTTCTGAACAGTAACTATAGATGGTTTCACAGGGATTCTGTTGCTATGGGAACAGTTGGGACCCCAATTATATTGTCTGTCAACTATTTCATTAGCAAACATTGCAACAAGGAAATAAAGGTGGAGTCTATAGGTGGGATATACTGGTAGGGTCTATAGGTAGGGTCTATAGGTTTGGTCTATAGGTTAGGTCTATAGGTTAGGTCTATAGATGGGGTCTATAGGTTAGGTCTATAGGTTAGGTCTATAGGTTAGGTCTATAGGTTAGGTCTATAGATGGGGTCTATAGGTTAGGTCTATAGGTTAGGTATATAGGTTATGTCTATAGGTTAGGTCTATAGGTTAGGTCTATAGGTTAGGTCTATAGGTTAGGTCTATAGGTTAGGTCTATAGGTTAGGTCTATAGATGGGGTCTATAGGTTAGGTCTATAGGTTAGGTATATAGGTTATGTCTATAGGTTAGGTCTATAGGTTAGGTCTATAGGTTATGTCTATAGGTTAGGTCTATAGGTTAGGTCTATAGGTGGGGTCTATAGGTTAGGTCTATAGATGGGGGCTATAGGTTAGGTCTATAGGTTAGGTCTATAGGTTAGGTCTATAGGTTAGGTCTATAGGTAGCTGTTGTTATGCTCCAGATAAAACTCAGATGAGTTAAAGCACCAGAGGTTTCTGTCCGAGAATAACCTCTCAGGCTTCCTTTGGTTGTCATGGTAACTAACTTCTGTTCACCTCCTCCCGCTTACCGTTCTGTCATTCTCATTCACCCCTCTCTCTCTCTCTCTCTCTCTCTCTCTCTCTCTCTCTCTCTCTCTCTCTCACTTATTCACTCATTCACTCTTCTATTTGTGTCATTCGTTCCTCTTTGTCCTTCTCCCTCTCTTTTCCTTTCACTCATTCACTAGTCTCTCCCTCTCTCTCTCCCTCTCTCTCTCTGCTCCCACCATAGGGCTGAAAGGAGGGTCTTTGTTTTGTACTGAAAAGCCCCTTTCTCTCTCTCTCTTCTCTCTCTCTCTCTCTCTCTCTCTCTCTTCTTTCTCTCTCTCCCTCCCTCTCTCTCTTTGGGTGGGAAACTCTGCTTCCCTCTCACATCAAGCATCTCAGGTAGAGGGAGTAGAGTTTCTCTGTCCTGAACAACAACCTTGTTTTCAACATACAGACACTTTTCACTTTACTACTGATTTTAGTCTCATAAAGTCTTGTTTACAACCAGTTTACTACTGATTTTAGTCTCATAAAGTCTTGTTTACAACCAGTTTACTACTGATTTTAGTCTCATAAAGTCTTGTTTACAACCAGTTTACCACTGATTTTAGTCTCATAAAGTCTTGTTTACAACCAGGTTACCACTGATTTGAGTCTCATAAAGTCTTGTTTACAACCAGTTTACCACTGATTTTAGTCTCATAAAGTCTTGTTTACAACCAGTTTACCACTGATTTTAATCTCATAAAGTCGTGTTCACGATTATATAATTATTATTTCATCATGTATCAACATTTTGTGTGTATGTGTGTGTGTGGGGGGGGGGGGGGGGGGGGGGGGGGGGGGTCAAATTATTTTATGACTGAAAAGATAAATGGGATTCCAGATATATACATCAAAGTCTGAGACATACCAGCTCTTCCTCTTCAGATGCTGTTTTCCTTTGATGCACGTGTGTGTGTTTGTGTGTGACCATGTATGTGTGTGTTTGTGGGCAAACATTTTAGAAATGCTTCTATATCTGTGTCCATTAACACTGGATATATTAACGTGTGTGTGTGTGTGTGTGTGTGTGTGTGTGTGTGTGTGTGTGTGTGTGTGTGTGTGTGTGTGTGTGTGTGTGTGTGTGTGTGTGTGTGTGTGTGTGTGTGTGAATTCATGCACGTGTGGATGCGTGCATGGACACAGTTGCCGCTATTGCAAATTAATGCACCTTTAGCCTGCTGTTATGATGAAGTTCAATAAAAAAGATGATGTATATTTATGAAGATGTACAGTTACAGCGACAACACTTGCAATAAATAATATCACTAACTATCTTGATAACTGGCAGCACTGTGCTGCACTGATTTGTCAAAAGCATTTCATACTGTTGATCATAATATTTGAATAAATAATAAATAATCTTCCATAGGTTTGGAGGAGCTTTCTGCTAACTGGCTTTATGATTATTTCTCAGAGAGAACTCAAGTTGTTCTTTCTGATGGTATCAAATCAAGCTCCCTTGAAATTAGTAAAAGTGTCCCAAAAGGGTCTATTCTGGGTCCTCTTTTATTTACATAAATAATAAGTAAGGGATAATGTATAGCTACGAGGTCATTGTCGCAAAATAATTGACAGACACAGAGTTTAAAATACCGAGCCGCCTCGGCGAGGTGTTTTAAACGTCAGTGAAGGTCAATTATTTTGCGACAATGATCGAGTATAGCTATACATTATCCCGCTTATTACATGGCTAACTTACTAACAATATACCTAATTCATTTTACATCGACTCGCAACACTGGTTCTGGCTCCGCTGAGTGCTCATCGCTCCGCCCCCCAGCAGCTTCCCCGGCAGCCGGCAGTGTCTGATTGCACTGATGTCAGTGGGCTTGATTGCAAACAGCTGCGCACAGCGGTCATTATTGTCCCACAGCGGTCATTATTGTGTAATATCGGACCTCTGACGCGCGCTATTGACCAATCACAAGCAAGCATTTCGGCGAATGTGAAAACTCCATGTAATAAGGTATGTTATTCTTCACATGGTGATGTACATTTTTATGCAGATGATACAAGCTTGTATGCCACTGGCTCCACTCTTAAACTGGCCATTACAAATCTGTATAGTCTGCTTTTGATGCCTTTCAAATATATCCCATAGCAAGCTTATCTTAAATTCCAATAAAACTAAATACTCTTAACTCATTCCCCGCCAACAACATTTATATACGTTATAGGGCGCCATCCTTTGAACGCCAACCACGTATATATACGTTATTTGATTGATATATATGATATAGATTTGATTTGGGAATAGTAGCGTGTACAGGCAAGAAACGGCAAAGTTTATAGTATAATTGACGTATAAGGCTATTACTCAGCCTTTCAGGAATTACCCCAGACCGCTCTAAAACCATACTTATATTCACCACGGTATAACACGGGAATGTATGGATGAAAAAATTTATTCTTTTTCACATATTGAACGATAGATAGGTGATGTCAAATGGGCCATAGTATTGTATCCATAGCTATAATATAGAATATAGTTATAGCTCTACAAACAAGGTGACGCACTCCTATCTTTTAAAGCGTGGCAGTGCTAGAACGGGACCAGTCTAATCCCCGGCGGTCAATGAGTTAATATTAGTATTCATACACTTCAGGGTTTTTTAATCTGTAGAATCGTATAAATACTTAGGGATTTGCTTCAATAATAGGCTCTCTTTATACACCCATGTGGAACACCTGTCTAAAAAGTTTAAAGTAAAAATGGGATTATTGTGTAGAAACAATTCATGCGTTACTACTGCCAGTCAGAAGACCATTGTACAATCAACAAGTCTGTCTGTATTTGATTATGGTGACATTCTGTACATGTCTCCCTCCACCTTGACCCCCCCCCCCCCCCATGCTCTGTATCACAGTGCACTGCGTTTTATCACTGGAGATACATTTCTCACTCGCCATTGTATTTTATATGAAAAAGATGGCCTTCTTTGACTAAGAGAAGAGATATGTATTGCATCTTATGTATCTATAAGGCTCTGGTTATCAAACGTACTGTCCTACTGTATCTCTGCTCTTTGATTGCTTTTAAATACAGCACATATGGTACTAGGTCACAGGATTACATAGCTTTAGATAAGCCAACTGAGCTTGGCAAGACGTTGCTTGTTCATGCGATCTACAGCTCGTTGACTGATATATGTCTTTATATTGTCTATTGGGTCGCTCTTGAAAAAGAGACCTTGGTTTCAAGAGATCCAAAAGAGAGTGAGGCTACTTCTGGCAAGTCATGGAGACCTTGAAGTTGACCTACAGTAGTCGGTCGACAGGTGTTTGTCCGCTTTAACCATTCGGGCTGTCACACACTCGCTCGCCCGTCGCGGCACTTTGCTCTCATCTGCCGGCTCCGGGCTGTGTTTTTGCCGATCAACCAATACATTGTTGGAAAGTTGAATTTGCCGCCTTTCGATCGTCACCACACTCAACCTATTGCGTGATTCCATTCTCGAGTTACAAGACGAAACATCCGGCGAGCATCATTTGATAAGCCGTTCGGATGAGTGACCACGTCCGGTTGTGAACGGTCCCTGAACTGACCAGTCACCGCTGATGGCGAAAATTATTGACCACCGTTGTAGCTCCGAAAGCGATCTCAGACGAGTGCTGAGAGTGGGGGAAGGTGACACAAGAAGACGAAGAAGTCCATTGTTTTGACTAGAGCATCGAAATGAATGGCAGCGGACGGCCATTTTTTATAATCATGCCGAATTTGTACCGGTACACACGTTACAAAGACCTT
Organism: Notolepis coatsorum; assembly: GCF_963971535.1. Classification (NCBI taxonomy): domain Eukaryota; kingdom Metazoa; phylum Chordata; class Actinopteri; order Aulopiformes; family Paralepididae; genus Notolepis; species Notolepis coatsorum. The sequence goes on along the minus strand of NC_140183.1, from coordinate 13,153,573 downwards.
TGTAAAACATTCATTTTCCGTGAGATTTTTATAAACTTTGGACCTGTACTACATAAGACTTCAGGCTATGGAACCTTTATGTTTTCCAGCTCCTACCTCTCAGCTGGAACTTAAAAACAGGCATCTGGCAACCTGTAAAAATAAAACCTTTACTTCAGTGTGTTCAAACCTCTGTTACTCTATTTCATTAGCACTCATGTTACCTTTCAAAATAGAGACCAGACCCATGCATGTGCTATACGTATAAAGTATAATAAATCACAAATTACTTTGGGTATGCGATGGTCAAAAAAAGCAAGCCCCATTTTTGCCCGCTCCTCAAGAGGTTAAAGACCATTTTACTTGCAGCGTTTCTCTCACACAATGTGACTTGTGACTCAATTTGTTGCAGGAAAAGATACATGGGATTCTAGATACATACATCAAAGTCTGAGACATACCAGCTCTTCCTCTTCAGATGCTGTTTGCCTTTGATGCACGCGTGCATGTGTGCGTGTTTGTGTGTGACCATGTGTGTGTGTGGTGTGTGGTGTGTGTTGTGTGTGTGTGTGTGTGTGTCTCTACCTCAGCCGGCTCCTCAGCCTGCAGCGAGGCAGTGAGACTAGGATTAGATTAAATCTGTGGACAGATTAGCAGACGTTCACTGAGTACATTGTTAAGTAGTCAACAAAGGAGACGGTAAGACAGGCTTTCAGGAAACACACACACATACACACACACATATATATATACATAAACACACACACACGCTGTTCACGGACGACTCAGCCCTGCTGGTCTCTGACAGGGACAAGTTGCAGGTTGAAAAAGCCCTCAGCTCTGAACTCGGCAGAATCTGCACCTGGCTCGCTGATAACAGACTATCATTACACCTGAGTAAAACAGAGTCCATTCTCTTTGGATCAAATAACAAACTCAGCCAGACCGACGGCTTCTCTGTTCCAGTGGGTGACAATTATTGTCACAAGGAAAGATGAAATTACCTACCTGGGTTCCATCCTAGAGGCAAATCTTTCCTGTGACAAAATGGCATCCAATGTAATAAAAAAAAGTCAACCAACGAACAAGATTCTTGTATCAGATCTCCTCTCTGGTAAACAAGAACACCACTGTCGCCCCCCGTGTCTTTACTCTCGTGCCTGTGGGGAATTCAGCCTTTGACTCGTGCTCTCATCTCTTCTGATCGCTCGCTCACAGGTTGTCTCTATCAGGGCCAGGAGTGCCGGCTGGTGGTACACTATGAGCAGGGCTTCTCCGTGCTGGCCGACCCCGACCAGGGTGAGGGGGAGACCGGGGAGGGGGGAGGAGCGCACACCCCCCCCAGGGCCAAGGCTGGGCCGCTCCTCTCCTACGCCTTCGAGAAGCTCAAGATGTCCTCGGACGACGGGGTGCGGATGCTCTTCCTCGACTTCGGGGGGAAGGAGGGAGAGATTGTGAGTAATTCTTCACCCTCTTTACCCTTTTCACAATTTGGGGGGAAGGAGGGAGAGATTGGGCCTCATTCAACAATACTCTCTTATTATTTTTCCTATATTCTTGCTTACCTGTCTGTTAAGAGAACAATAAGAAAAGCCACCGCCACATTCATCAAGCCGTTCTTAAAGTCCAAATCTGAACCAAATAGAACCAATCAAAGGCAGAGATTTTCTTAATTTTATTTTTTTTGAGAACGCACATGGCCGGGAAAAAGACGCTACACACACACACACACACACATACACACAGACAGACTTGCTGGGAGGTGCACCAGTGCGACAAGAGAAAACATCCAGTCGCACTGCGCTGATATTTGGTCTCAAAATGCGACCAAAACGGGCGCACCCTGGAGCCCTGTAATACACTTTATTTGTATAGCACCTGTCATACAATAATTGCAGCTCAAAGTGCTTCACAGTAGCAAAAAAATACATTCAATCACATAGTTCTTCACATTAGGATCTAACATCCCAATAGGCCTCTTTGTTTACGGTTTGTATTAAAATATTGCAGTAGTGCAGTGGAATAAAATAGTTAGTAAAAATAGAATAGAGAATAAATCAATAACATTTTATAAAATAGCCCTCATTTACAATACAATAATCACAGTGTCGATGTAATAAGTCTAGGTGGCACAGTGCATAAGAGGTAGTAAGATATAATTAGCATAGAACTGACACATGCATTTTACAGGAAGTGCATAGAAATAGTGATTTACCACAATTAACCTCTTAAGCCTGACGGGTCCGGTACCAGACCCAAAATGACATCACATCATAAATCCATGTCTACAGACTGTATGGATTAATGTTGCGTTTTTATTTAAATTTTTTGCAGCCAAGAGTAAAGACCCAAACAGCAGTCATAGTGTATATTTTCAACAATACGTTTGTTTACCAATAGGTTAACAGAACTTTAACTCAGTGCGCTTAAAGGTAACACACATGAATGCTTGTGCTGACTATGACCCATGCTTTATATGAGTTCTGCAATATGGGCTTATGGTAGATTGTTTGATTTCTGTGGTGAATCGAATAGCGCAAATGAAATAACCACAGGAATACTATAAATCACTACAGTATTTCTGTAGTAAATCTATAGTGCAAATGAAATAAACACAGGGATACTATAAATCACTACAGTATTTCTGTAAATGCCATCGTCCCTAAAGCGGGGACAAATCTAATCAAGCGGCCAAAAACCTTCATAACCGCGGAGACACATTTTACAGAAGCCCAGTTGGCTCAAGTTCTCCTTTCCTGCTCAAAGTTTACTGAAAGCAAATAACACTCTTTTTTATTTCAAACCCCCAGTCAGTTACCGTAGAGATTTTATTTTATAGATTTCCTGAGGTTCAAAGGAGGGGAAGCCCTAAACCACATTGCCGATCCGCCCCCAAAGTGAAAACCAAACCAAAGCTCAGCTCCTAATTGGAAATTGGAAAAGGAGCGGAGTCCCGCGACAGGGCAGCCTGCTAGGGAAGCCCAGTAGTACTCTCCACGCCGGACCCAGACACGCGGGAACGTCCTCCCGTTTTGGATCTCAGTCGGAGGGAATCGTTTCAAGTTCTCACTCTCGCCTCGGTCCCAGTGGATCCCCGGGCCTCTCTCACGCGGACACCACTTTATAAATAGTTAACCAGGCGGGGCCGACAAAGTCTCCGAAGGGAAGGCGAAGTCATTTGATGTCCGCCTCAGTGACGCTGAACGGTCTCTACAAGCAGCCGCCCGTGCAAGCCTGGCGGCGTCTCCACCGCTCAGAGCTCGCTGAGGGGCGTCGCGGCTGCCAATCACAGGCCCCTCCAGGCCTCACGTTGAAGAGGAATTCATTGTCGAAACCTGGCGTCTCTCAAGTGGGTCAACTTTTTCAGGAATTGAGAAAAACAACCCTTGTTTTTACATCGACACGTGTGTGCGTGTGTGTGTGTGTGTTTTTGAAACATTGGGCTTTGAATGGGTTTCATTGTCTGAATGAATGAATGAATGAATGAATGAATGAATGAAAACTTTATTTAACAGATTGCAGAATGGGTACAATACAGTACGGCTCAATACATACAATTGTTAAGGGGATGCAGACCTGAGAAAGACGTTTGTCTTGTTTCCATCAGGGTCCCCCATTTTCAATTCATATAGACATTTATGACATACACAACATACATGACATTTATGGCATAGGGACATATAGGTATTTAGTACTGATACATTTGTGACATAGGCGGTATTCAAATATACAGTACTGTTACCCCTAGATCCTGACAGAGTATATACATATGATGGGGAGGGGACTGTACATTAGGAGGGGGTGGGTGGGTGGGAGGGAAATATACATACAGCGGGGAGGGAATATATACATGCGGTGGGGAGGAGACTGTCTATTAGGAGGTGGTGGGGTTTTTGGGCATTTACGGTGGCCAGTTTCGAATTGCAGCCTCCCGTAGGTGCTCTTTAAGGGCGGTTTTGAATGTGGGCAGGGATTCACATTCCTTTACAGCTTTGGGTAGGGCGTTCCACATTGTTGTGGCATAATTGCGAAACGTGTTTAGTCCCTTGTTTGAGCCGAATCTGGGTTTAACATGATTTGTTGAGCTTCCTCTGGTGTAGTGGTTGTGGTATTCACTGACCTTTGGGAAGTATTTTGACATGTACATGGGCACCCCGGTCGTATAGTGTATCTTGTAGACCAGGCCCATTGCAAGTTGCTGTACTCTGTCGTCTACTCTAAGCCATCCTAGGTTGGCAAAGTGGGCAGGGGTGAGGTGGGTTCTGGGGTTCAGGTCAAGTAGTAGTCTGACCAGTTTGTTTTGTGATGTTTGTAATTTAGTTTTAAGCGCCTTTGAGGTGCTTTGGTACCATGAGGTGCACGCATAGTCATAGTACCCTTGAATGAGTGCTCCTGCCAGAGTCTTCAGGGTATTCTTGTTTACCAGAGAGGAGATCCGGTACAAGAATCTAGTTCGTTGGTTGACTTTTTTTATTACATTGGATGCCATTTTGTCACAGGAAAGATTTGCCTCTAGGATGGAACCCAGGTAGGTAATTTCGTCTTTCCTTGTGACAATATTGTCACCCACTGTAACTGAGAAGCCGTCGGTCTTGCTGAGTTTGTTATTTGAACCGAAGAGAATGGACTCTGTTTTGCCCATGTGTAATGATAGTTTGTTATCAGTTTGTTATCAGCGAGCCATATGCAGATTTTGCCTAGTTCCGTGCTGAGGGTTTTTTCAACCTGCAATTTGTTCTTGTCAGAGACCAGCAGGGCTGAGTCGTCCGCAAACAGGAACAAGTTGCAGTCACAGGCTGACGACATGTCATTTGCATAAATTAGGAAGAGTAGCGGTCCTAGTATGCTTCCTTGTGGAACACCACAGCTCACTGTGAGGGGGGGGGATAGAGTACCGTTTACCTCTACCATCTGTTCTCTCCCCTCCAGGTAGGATTGCATCCAGCTCACTGATAGGCTATCAAAACCAATTGCTTTTAGCTTGTCCATTAGAATGGAGTGATTGACAGTGTCGAAGGCCTTTTGTAGGTCCAGCATGACCATGCCGCAGTATTTGCCAGCGTCCACTTCTTGTTTGATGTGGTCGTTCAAATAGAGGAGGCATGTGTCAGTGGAGTGGGACGTTCTGAAGCCAGATTGGAATTCGTAGATTAGGTTTTTTTCCGCCAGGTACTTTTCGACCTGTTCGTAGACTATTTTCTCCATGACTTTCGAGATGGAGGTAAGAATAGAAACAGGGCGGTAGTTGCCTGGGTCTAATTTGCTGCCCTTTTTGTGTAGAGGGGTCACTCTCGCAATTTTGAAGTCCTTGGGGACGTGCCCCTGTCTTATAGAGAGGTTTATTATGTGTGTGATGACTGGGGTGATGGCGGCTGCTGCGTCTCTGAGGAATTTGGAGGGGATGTTGTCATGGCCAGTGGCCTTGTTAGGTTGGAGGGCGCTCAATTTTTTGAGTACCTCATCGGTTGTTACCATTTCAAGTTTGAAGTCGTCTTTGTGGACCCCTAGGTTTTCGTTAAAGCGTGCTCACAATATCGAGTTGTACGGTTTTTGCCCGACAGTGACGTGTTGCAGTCTAGTTTTCACCGTCTCTAGATTCCGAGACAGTTATAGAAATGGCTTCGGCTGTTAATTTGATTGTATTCCTTCTTAACCAGGAATAGTGTCATTGAGATAAAAAATCTCTTTTACAAAAGCGTCCTGGCCGCGACAAGCAGCACAAGGGTTGCAGACATAACGAGATATAACAAGATATAACGAGACATAACAAGATATAACAAGATATAAGATAAGATAACATATACCTTTATTGATCCCCTTGGGGAAATGCAGGCATCATAGCAGCATGGGGGAGGGGGGAGGGGAGGTACAGGTAGATGATACAGATACAGGTCATAGAGTTATAGTACAGTGGAGAAGTAAACATTTAAATTAGGGCTGTCAGTTTATCGCGTTAATTAGATAAATTAATTACACAGCAAATTATCGCGTTATGAAAATTAACTCAAAATTAATAATTAATAATAACTTTTTTCTTTTATTTTTAAATTTAAATATTTTATCTGATTCATTCCATAAGAATGTAGAATACACATTTACAGATTTTTTTTTTTTAATATGGTCCATTTGCATGTTCTTGGTATCTGATTCTAGGGACATCTATGGATCTCAGGGAATGTATTCCCAGTGTCAGAAATACTGTGTCTGTTACTAGGCTTGAGTAAATTGTAATGAACCAAATGAGAATATCAATTACATTTTGTTTATCTTTGACTGTGAATAACACCATGCTAAAATTGACCAGACCTGAAAAATCTAAGCAAATGAATAAATGGAAGATGATTAAACGGAAGGTTTTGTAGATACAGTGCTGAATTCTGCCATCCGGACACATGCCATTTGATTATGATTATAGAATATAGAATATCAGGCCTAAAATGGTTATGCGATTAAAATGCAATTAATTAGATTAATTCATTACAAATCCTGTAATTAATTAGATAAATTATTTTAATCGCCTGACAGCACTAAACGAGACATAACAAGACATAACAAGACATAACAAGATATAACGAGACATAACAAGGCATAATAAGATCTAACCAACTTCTTTGTATTTTCAAATGAGAAACCAAACATAGGCACCGTCTCTAATCATAGTCAGACAGTAGATGCGCCACCACTTCCAATGTAAGAAAATATACAATTTAACATAAGATAAGAATGAAATGTGTTTGGGACTCCATACACCAGTTTCACAATAAAAGCGTAAAAAGCAGCATCAGTAAAAAAAAAAAAAAAAAAAAAAAAAACACATTGCAACCAAAGTTAGCCGTGGATAAAAAAAAAGAAAGAAATGCATGTCTGTTGGGAAATCAAGCCTTTTTTATCTGTTACCTCCTGAAAAGGAGGAGGTTTCAGAAACCCTGGTGCCTCCGGGTCCAGAGGGCAGATCTGAGACCTGCTGCTATGGTGACTTAGAGGCACAGAGTCAACTTGAGCTCCCAGTGTAAACCTCCGCCGCCGCTATAGACAGGATGTGAGTCAGTCCCCGGGGAAGCCCTCCATCACTCACATACTGTGTGTGTGTGTGTGTGTGTGTGTGTGTGTGTGTGTGTGTGTGTGTGTGTGTGTGTGTGTGTGTGTGTGTGTGTGTGTGTGTGTGTGTGTGTGTGTGTGTGTGTGTTTAGCTCAAACTGGGTTTTTTGTGTGGCAATCTAATCCTTGATTCATGGGGAATTGCTGACTGTTGGGTTAGTGTGTGTGTGCGTACGTACGTGCATGCAAGCGTGTGTGTGTGTGTGCTTGTGCAAGTGTGCTGAAGACATACTTTCACTGTGGCACGTGGAAGTAATGACTTTTTCTTCTTGCTTCTCTCCACTTCATTCCTGCTTTTTCTACTTTCGCTACTTTCTCTCCTCCCCTCCTCTCCCACCCTCTCCCCTCCCCTCCCACCCTCTCCCCTCCTCTCCTACCATCTCCTCTCCCACCCTCTCCCCTCCCCTCCCACCCTCTCCCCTCCTCTCCTACCATCTCCTCTCCCACCCTCTCCCCTCCCCTCCCACCCTCTCCCCTCCTCTCCTACCATCTCCTCTCCCACCCTCTCCTCTCCCCTCTCACCCTCTCCCCTCCCACCCTCTCCTCTCCCCTCTCACCCTCTCCCCTCCCCTCCCACCCTCTCCCCTCCCCTCCCACCCTCTCCCCTCCTCTCCTACCATCTCCTCTCCCACCCTCTCCTCTCCCCTCCTCTCCCACCCTCTCCTCTCCCCTCTCACCCTCTCCCCTCCCCTCCCACCCTCTCCCCTCCCCTCCCACCCTCTCCCCTCCTCTCCTACCATCTCCTCTCCCACCCTCTCCTCTCCCCTCTCACCCTCTCCCCTCCCACCCTCTCCTCTCCTACCCCCCCATCTCCTCTCCTACCCTCTCCTCTCCTACCCCCTCCTTTCCTCTCCTACACTCTCCTCTCCTACCCCCTCATCTCCTCTCCTACCCTCTCCTACCCCCTCCTTTCCTCTCCTACCCTCTCCTCTCATACCCTCTCCTCTCCTACCCTGTTCTGCTCTGCTCTGCTCTGTTCTGCTCTGTTCTGCTCTGTTCTGTTCTGCTCTGTTCTGCTCTGTTCTGCTCTGTTCTGTTCTGTTCTGTTCTGTTCTGCTCTGTTCTGCTCTGCTCTGCTCTGCTCTGTTCTGCTCTGTTCTGCTCTGCTCTGCTCTGCTCTGTTCTGCTCTGTTCTGCTCTGTTCTGTTCTGCTCTGTTCTGCTCTGTTCTGCTCTGTTCTGCTCTGTTCTGTTCTGCTCTGCTCTGCTCTGCTCTGTTCTGTTCTGCTCTGTTCTGCTCTGCTCTGTTCTGCTCTGCTCTGTTCTGCTCTGCTCTGTTCTGCTCTGCTCTGCTCTGCTCTGTTCTCCTCTTCTCCAGCAACTGGACCTCCACTCGTGTCCGAAGCCGATCGTCTTCATCCTCCACTCCTTCCTGTCGGCCAAGATCTCCCGCCTGGGCCTGGTGGCCTGACGCCGGCTGATCGCCCTGAAGACGAAGCGACCCGCCTGTCCCCCGGGACCCGGGGCTCATCGGGACCCACGGAGACCCACGAGGCCAGAAAGACCCGCCACGTAGCTTTGATAAATACTGCCATATACAGTCGTCCAGATCCGGTCTCAACCCGGTTCTCCTCTCGCCGCCGTCTGAGAATCCTCCTCCTCCTCCGACCGACACTGGATGGAGGAACGGTCTCGTTGTTTTGGGGGGGTGAAATATGCCTTTAACGAACTGTGTGTGTGTTTTGTGACGGGGGGTGAAACACTCCTTTAACCCTTTCACTGCCACACTACAGAAGGTTAACCCTTTACTATCACACTACCGCCGGTTACCGTCGGTAGTGTGATAGTAAAGGGTTAACCTGCTGTCGTGTGGCAGTGAAAGGGTCAACCTGCTGTCGTGTGGCAGTGAAAGGGTCAACCTGCTGTCGTGTGGCAGTTAAAGGGTTAACCTGCTGTCGTGTGGCAGTGAAAGGGTCAACCTGCTGTGGTGTGGCAGTTAAAGGGTTAACCTTCTGTCGTGTGGCAGTTAAAGGGTCAACCTGCTGTCGTGTGGCAGTGAAAGGGTCAACCTGCTGTCGTGTGGCAGTGAAAGGGTCAACCTGCTGTCGTGTGGCAGTGAAAGGGTTAAGGGTTGCAGTGACTGAAGGATGGTCTTGGAGCAGAAGGACTGCTCGGCTAAACGCGGTAGCGAGCATTTTTACAGCACGGTGTACCTGTAGAACGAACGAGTATGTGACAAATAAAACCTGATTTCATTTGATTTCATTTGAATTGAGATCGAGACTCAAGAGGGGGAAGAGAAGAAGGGGACAGTGACGTCACTCTCAGTCAGAATTGTTTGATTGACACGTGCCGAGGGGCGGGTTTACCTGCTTTTGAATGAGGATGTTTGGACAATCTGTTATTCTACTGGATTCCAATATGACTAAGATGAGTTTTTGACAAGAATATTGTCACGGCACATGTTGTGTTGAATGCACCCGATTGTTTGACTGTATGTGACAACAGTGTCCACTCCTTTTTGTGTTAGGATGGACATTACAATGACCCTGATCTCTGACTGAACTCTTTTCGGATGCTTGGCCAGTTGATTGTGCTTTTACTGGTTGAACTGAGATCTGTGGAAGTGAAAGTGAAATCTTGTGCCATCAAGCAAACAGACGTTATGAGTTAATCCACTATGAGTTATTGAGAGTTTCAGAAGTTCCTCATCAAAATGTTTCATGAAAACATATCAAGTGAATTTTTTCTTCTTTTCTTTTTTTAAACACATCATGCACAGAATATAATAGTATTTGAAAAGATGTCCAACATCAAACTCAACCATGTACACCTGACATTAAAATCCCAATGGAGATTAAAGGGATAGGTCTGATTTTTGCAACCCTAGCCATATGTGCTACTTATCAATGATGTTATTGATTGGTGAAGTCCCCTCTCACCACAAGCCGTGCTGTTCCTCAGACTAAGACAAACCAATGCCAAGTCAATGGGGTCAGTCAGCTTGTACAGAGAGGAGCTTGACCCCATTGACTTTGCATGGGTTTGTGGCTAACTAGCCGCGGCTAGCATGAGGAACAGCATGGTTTGTGGCTAACTAGCCGCGGCTAGCATGAGGAACAGCATGGTTTGTGGCTAACTAGCCGCGGCTAGCATGAGGAACAGCATGGTTTGTGGCTAACTAGCCGCGGCTAGCATGAGGAACAGCATGGTTTGTGGCTAACTAGCCGCGGCTAGCATGAGGAACAGCATGGTTTGTGGCTAACTAGCCGCCGCTAGCATGAGGAACAGCATGGTTTGTGGCTAACTAGCCGCGGCTAGCATGAGGAACAGCATGGTTTGTGGCTAACTAGCCGCCGCTAGCATGAGGAACAGCATGGTTTGTGGCTAAGATAAAGCTCTACCGATCAACGACATCATTGGTAAGTACATGTAGCAAATAGTTCCAAAAATCTGAATGATCTTATTAATGCTACCAAGCCACGTGTAAACATCCAGAATGGATTGTAGACGTTTATCCAAACTGCCTCCATGGGTGGCTCAGGATCAGCATCGGTTGTGTTTACACTGTGCTCCATTTAGACACACAGTCCAGATGCAATGGGGTGATATTGCCAGGTTTTCCTCAGACCCGGGATCCACAGAGATCCTGTCAACTGTGTGATCTACTGTCAGACCCGGGATCCACAGAGATCCTGTCAACTGTGTGATCTACTGTCGGACCCGGGATCCACAGAGATCCTGTCAACTGTGTGATCTACTGTCAGCTTCCTCCTCATCTCTATAAATAATACACATCCCAGTGACCAATGACACACAGTGAGATTGTAAAACGATCATTTAGACAGATGATTTTCTTTTGTATTGTTCGTTGTTGTTCTTTGTTCTCTGTTTTGAATCCTTCTACGCTGTAGAATAAACACACTAATCTTTTCATGCTGGTACTAAAGCGATACTGCAGTACTGTTTAGTGTCCTTGCGGAACGCCTGTGTTCGGCGAGTCATTCAGCACGTAGCAACGACTTCAAACAAAAAGGCCTGAAGTCGAAAGAACTCTGTCCAAAATGGCTGCTTTGGGATGCGGATAATTGGGATGCCGTTGGCAGCTATTGTATTATTCAGATGATGAGGCTTCGTTTTTAAGTCAGCCGATGCACATAAATCACATATTTAACAAATTAACTAAATGAGTTGTGTCTTTATTTTTTCTGTCATTGTGTAACTGTGTCCACTTCCGCATCATTGATGTTGAAAACAAATGACCGGAACATAATTCACTTTTAATTAAATTGAATATGAAGTGTAATTTAATGATGGAGCATTTATTTGTACTTATTCCTTTAAGAGTATGTATATGACATCCTTAGTTCGCGCATCAAAATCTCCTAAATACTTTAGGATATACACACCCTGGGTAGCGTAGAGGTCTAAATACTTTAGGATATACACACCCGGGGCAGCTGGGTAGCGTAGAGGTCTAAGCACTCGCCTACCACCACGAGAGAGTTCAGTTCCTGGCAGCGGTACCTGCGGCTCGGTCAGTCGTCCCTACGGACACAGTTGTTAGTGTTCACGATGGGAAGCCAGTGGGGGAGTCCTGTCAAGTCAAGAGTCAAGAGTTTTATTTGTCACGGCATACAAGTATACAATGGAATGCGGGGGGTCTTGCCCGCAACGATTGTGCATAATACAATAGTAATATATAATAATATAATAAGAATCCAATAGAACGACATTGTGCAATAATACAAGTAATCAAAGTAGGGCATATCGGTATATGTACATGAGTTATTTACAGAGCATGGTAGGACATGCTAGGTCCTGTGGTAGTGCAATACACTGTTAGCTACTGTTAGCTATGTACACTGCTATACAATGCTATATTATACAATCTCAAGTTATACTATACTATTCGTAAAGTGGCCTTTCCTTTTGTAAAGTGACCATAAGTGTGAGCGTGTGCAGCATGAGTGTGTGTGTGCTCATGTTAAAGTGGCTGCTAGTGTGTGAGCGTGTGTGGAGAGTTCAGTGTTCAAGGCTCTGATGGCCTGGGGGAAGAAGCTGAGCCGAAGTCTCTCTGTCCTAGTTGCTGGTGTTCGCAGGCGTCTGCCTGACCTCAGCAGCATGAACAGGCTGTTGTTGGGGTGGTGAGGGTCTTTCATTATTCTGCAGGCTCTGGATTTGCACCTCTTGTTGTATAGAACCTGCAGGGGTGGTAGTGCAATACCCGTGGTACACTCGGCTTAGCCCACCACTCTGTAGGGCCTTCTTGTCCTGTGCCGTGCTGTTGCCATACCAGGCAGTGATGTTTCCAGTCAAGATGCTCTCTACAGCTCCGGAGTAGAAGGACTGGAGTATCTACCCAGATACTCTGAACTTCCTTAACTGTCTCAGGTGGTAGAGGCGCTGCTTCGCCTTTTTTACGACTGAGTCTATGTGTGTTGTCCATGTCAGATCCTCTGCGATGTGGACCCCCAGGTACTTAAAGCTGCTCACCCTGTCCACGGTAGCCCCGTTTATCCTCAGTGGTGTGTGTGTCCCCTGCTGTCTCCTCCTAAAATCCACAATCAGCTCCTTGGTTTTACCAATGTTCAGGAGCAGGCTGCGTTCCAGTACCTCAACCTCCTCCCGGTAGGCCTTCTCGTCGTTGTCAGAGATCAGCCCCACCACCACTGTGTCGTCCGCAAACTTCACTATGGAGTTGGAGCTGAACTTGGCCACACAGTCATGTGTGTATAGTGAGTACAGCAGGGGGCTCAGAACACAGCCCTCTGGTCGTTGCAACAGCGACTCCTACTGGTCGGTTGGGGTGCCCGTACAGCAAAGAGGGGGGTCGTGCGTTACATTCTTCCAGTGAAACCCCTCGCTGTCAGGTGAAAATAAGTGGCTGGTGACTCCACATGTATCGGTAGTCTACACCCTCTCCAGACCAACATAGGATGCACATGGTAGTCTACACCCTCCCCAGACCGACAGTAGGGCAGCATGTGGTAGTCTACACCCTCCCCAGACCGACAGTAGGGCAGCATGTGGTAGTCTACACCCTCCCCAGACCGACAGTAGGGCAGCATGTGGTAGTCTACACCCTCCCCAGACCGACAGTAGGGCAGCATGTGGTAATCTACACCCTCCCCAGACCGACAGTAGGGCAGCATGTGGTAGTCTACACCCTCCCCAGACTGACAGTAGGGCATCATGTGGTAGTCTACACCCTCCCCAGACCGACAGTAGGGCAGCATGTGGTAGTCTACACCCTCTCCAGACCGACAGTAGGGCAGCATGTGGTAGTCTACACCCTCCCCAGACTGACAGTAGGGCATCATGTGGTAGTCTACACCCTCCCCAGACCGACGGTAGGGCAGTATGTGGTAGTCTACACCCTCCCCAGACTGACGGTAGGGCAGCATGTGGTAGTCTACACCCTCCCCAGACCGACAGTAGGGCAGCATGTGGTAGTCTACACCCTCCCCAGACTGACAGTAGGGCAGCATGTGGTAGTCTACACCCTCCCCAGACCGACAGTAGGGCAGCATGTGGTAGTCTACACCCTCCCCAGACCGACATGTCACACCTGTTACCTGTTTATTGCACAATGTTGTTTTTTTATTGGATTCTATTATATGTTGTAACACTGTATTGCACATCGTTGCGGGCAAGACCACCCGCATTTCATTGTATACTTGTATGCCGTGACAATTAAAACTCTTGACTTGACTTGACTTGACTTGACTTGACTTGACTTGACAGTAGGGCAGCATGTGGTAGTCTACACCCAGACCGACAGTAGGGCAGCATGTGGTTACACCATTATCACTATATAAATATTATACTATATATATAACACAACCGATCCAAGCTGCTGTGTTCAGTACACAACCGATCCAAGCTGTGTTCAGTACACAACCGATCCAAGCTGCTGTGTTCAGTACACAACCGATCCAAGCTGCTGTGTTCAGTACACAACCGATCCAAGCTGTGTTCAGTACACAACCGGTGGCGAACGGCTCCAGGAGTCCACGTATAGAGAAGGTAATAATAAAGCGCTGTGCTAATTCTCAGCGTGTCAGAGACTCTCTTCAACGTGATTTGAGAGCCGCTCACTGAAAGGATCTCCAGACGTCCAGTTAAAGAGTAGAGTTGTAAGAGCAGCGTTAAATACAGTCATAACTCTTAGCCCTGTTTACTTGGTCACCCTGGGTAATGAGCTGGCATCCTGTAGGTCACACACACACGCACACACACATGCACGCACACACACGCACAAACACACACACACACTAATTAATTTAATTCAGACCAGTAGCCCAGGCCACAAACACAACCATAATTCTTGACATTGTTTAAAGCTCGTAACACACACACACACACACACACACACACACACACACACACAGCAGGAATGCATGCACTCAAATATGTGTCTTTCAGAGCAGTAGCCTAGGCCACAAACATCGCTATAACTCTTAACAGTGATCACCAACTCTTAGGTAACACAAGCGAGCATGCACGCACACACACACACACACACAGAGGAACGCAGGCATTCAAGGCATTTAAGCCATTGGCAAATGATGTAACTTTTGTTAATGATTACTAGTAGCTCTTGAGTAATCACACACTCACAGCAGGAATGCAGCAATCAGCATCACCATAACTCTCAACAGTGCTCACTCACTCTTGAGTAACACAGGCGAGCGTGCACGCACACACACACACACACACACACACTCATACACACACACACTGACACACACACTCACACACACTCATACACACACACACACACTGACACACACGCACACACTGACACACACACTCCAGTATTCTGTACTTCTGTATGACAACTATTAAAGAAACTTGAAACACACACACACACACACACACATACACACGCACACTGACACACACTCACATGCACTCACACACTCATACACACACACACACACACACTCATACACACACACACACTCACACATACATGATATACACACACACTCATACACTGAAACACACACACAAACACTCTCTCACACACACACACACACACACACACACACACACACACACACCCACACACACAGCACCAGACCCTTCCTCTGTCCCTGTTTGGATTGTAAGTCAACGCTGTCTTTCTTCCAAACTACTGTCTATAATACTATGTATTTTCATGTGTACGCATTGGTCATGACATGAACACAGCGGTAATCACGTGGTGCGCTCAGTCGGTCCCCGGCCGTCAGCTCGTAAAGACATGAACACAGCAGTAATCACGTGGTGCGTTCAGTCGGTCCTCGTCAGCTCGTAAAGACATGAACACAGCAGTAATCACGTGGTGCGCTCAGTCGGTCCCCGTCAGCTCGTAAAGACATGAACACAGCAGTAATCACGTGGTGCTTTCAGTCGGTCCTCGTCAGCTCGTAAAGACATGAAGACAACAGTAATCACGTGGTGTGTTCAGTCGGCCCTCGTCAGCTCGTAAAGACATGAACACAGCAGTAATCACGTGGTGCGTTCAGTCGGTCCTCGTCAGCTCGTAAACACATGAACACAACAGTAATCACGTGGTGCGTTCAGTCGGTCCTCGTCAGCATAGATATATATAAAGACTAGATGGCGCAAGGCGGAGTCTCCCGCGTAGTTCACCGGCGGCCATCTTGCTACAGTTAACTACTGCTTTAAGGTGAGTGATCTGCACAAACAAAAATACTCTTAAACTCGCTGAAATCTTGACGGATTTACAAACGGTTTGGTTTATTACAAACATGGTTAACGTGTGTGTGTGTGTGTGTGTGTGTGTGTGTGTGTGTGTGTGTGTGTGTGTGTGTGTGTGTGTGTGTGTGTGTGTGTGTGTGTGTGTGTGTGTGTGTGTGTGTGTGTGTGTGTGTGTGTAGTGTGTGTGTCTCTTGTATTCCAGTGGCAGGTCAGGGCTCCGTCCACTACCACCACACCCATGTGACCACAAACATCCAATCAAAGGTCACAAACACAATGCATGCTAAGGCTCCTGTCATTACTACTGTACCTGCTATCACTGCTTGACAGCTGGAGTCTGTCCCCAGACGACCCCCCACTGCTCCTACATAGTAACAGCTGGAGACCCAGACGACCCCCCCACTGCTCCTACATAGTAACAGCTGGAGACCCAGACGACCCCCCACTGCTCCTACATAGTAACAGCTGGAGACCCAGACGACCCCCCACTGCTCCTACATAGTAACAGCTGGAGACCCAGACGACCCCCCCACTGCTCCTACATAGTAACAGCTGGAGACCCAGACGACCCCCCCACTGCTCCTACATAGTAACAGCTGGAGACCCAGACGACCCCCCCACTGCTCCTACATAGTAACAGCTGGAGTCCCAGACGACCCCCCACTGCTCCTACATAGTAACAGCTGGAGACCCAGACGACCCCCCACCGCTCCTACATAGTAACAGCTGGAGACCCAGACGACCCCCCACTGCTCCTACATAGTAACAGCTGGAGACCCAGATGACCCCCCACTGCTCCTACATAGTAACAGCTGGAGACCCAGACGACCGCCCCACTGCTCCTACATAGTAACAGCTGGAGACCCAGACGACCCCCCACTGCTCCTACATAGTAACAGCTGTAGACCCAGACGACCCCCCACTGCTCCTACATAGTAACAGCTGGAGACCCAGACGACCCCCCACTGCTCCTACATAGCAACAGCTGGAGACCCAGACGACCCCCCACTGCTCCTACATAGTAACAGCTGGAGACCCAGACGACCGCCCCACTGCTCCTACATAGTAACAGCTGGAGACCCAGACGACCCCCCACTGCTCCTACATAGTAACAGCTGGAGACCCAGACGACCGCCCCACTGCTCCTACATAGTAACAGCTGGAGACCCAGACGACCCCCCACTGCTCCTACATAGTAACAGCTGGAGTCCCAGACGACCCCCCACTGCTCCTACATAGTAACAGCTGTAGACCCAGACGACCCCCCACTGCTCCTACATAGTAACAGCTGGAGACCCAGACGACCCCCCACTGCTCCTACATAGTAACAGCTGGAGACCCAGATGACCCCCCACTGCTCCTACATAGTAACAGCTGGAGACCCAGACGACCCCCCACTGCTCCTACATAGCAACAGCTGGAGTCCCAGACGATTGATTGATTTGATTTGACATAATAAAATACAATACACAGGTCCATACAGTATAAAAATATAGGAATACTTCACCTCCCTTCTCTGCCCCCCCCCTCTCTTCTACCTCTACCTGCTCTTGTTAAATATGACCTCGCTCCAAGAAAAGAAAGGAGCAGCTTCTTGCTAGTGCCTGTCCTCATTGATGTCCTTATTGAGTGTACCTTTTCTAAGGTTCGGATTTCTTAGACATTATGTTTTATAAAATACTAGGCAGTAGTGTAGTCGATGCAAAACTGTTCGCCTACTTGCCAAGTCCCGTGGTGGAGTTCTGGCCGGGTTCTGACTAAGTGACCCGGGAGGCTTTAGACAGGCAGCAAGCGTCAGGGTCACGAAGGGTTTATATGGATAATTGCTCATGTTATTATTATGTATAAGCCTGTGCTTCATGTGTGACTTACTGTTAGGCTTGTCTTATATTTATGTGTTATACTATTTTTCTGTTGTTTAATGTTGTTATGTCTTCCTATTTATTTTATGTCTGGTTAACCCTTTCACTACCACACTACCGAAGGTTAACCTTTCACTACCACACTACAGACGGTTAACATTCTGTAGTGTGGTAGTGAAAGGTTAAACTTCTGTAGTGTGGTAGTGAAAGGGTTAACCTTCTGTAATGTGGTAGTGAAAGGTTAAACTTCTGTAGTGTGGTAGTGAAAGGGTTAACCTTCTGTAATGTGGTAGTGAAAGGTTAACCTTCTGTAGTGTGGTAGTGAAAGGTTAACCTTCTGTAGTGTGATCGTGAAAGTGTTAATGTTCTGTAGTGTGGTAGTGAAAGGTTAACCTTCTGTAGTGTGGTAGTGAAAGGTTAACCTTCTGTAGTGTGGTAGTGAAAGGTTAACCTTCTGTAGTGTGGTAGTGAAAGGTTAACCTTCTGTAGTGTGGTAGTGAAAGGGTTAACCTTCTGTAGTGTGGTAGTGAAAGGTTAACCTTCTGTAATGTAGTAGTGAAAGGTTAACCTTCTGTAGTGTGGTAGTGAAAGGTTAACCTTCTGTAGTGTAGTAGTGAAAGGTTAACCTTCTGTAGTGTAGTAGTGAAAGGTTAACCTTCTGTAGTGTGGTAGTGAAAGTGTTAACCTTCTGTAGTGTGGTAGTGAAAGGTTAACCTTCTGTAGTGTGGTAGTGAACGGGTTAACCTTCTGTAGTGTGGTAGTGAAAGGTTAACCTTCTGTAGTGTGGTAGTGAAAGGTTAACCTTTTGTAGTGTGGTAGTGAAAGGTTAACCTTTTGTAGTGTGGTAGTGAACGGGTTAACCATATGTAGTGTGGTAGTGAACGGGTTAACCTTCTGTAGTGTGGTAGTGAAAGGTTAACCTTTTGTAGTGTGGTAGTGAACGGGTTAACCATATGTAGTGTGGTAGTGAAAGGGTTAACCTTATATAGTGTGCTAGTGAAAGGGTTAACCTTCTGTAGTGTGGTAGTGAAAGGGTTAACCTTCTGTAGTGTGGTAGTGAAAGGTTAACCTCCTGTAGTGTGGTAGTGAAAGGGTTCATCTTCTGTACACTGGTAGTGAAAGTGTTAACCTTCTGTAGTGTGGTAGTGAACGGGTTAACCTTCTGTAGTGTGGTAGTGAAAGGGTTAACCTTATGTAGTATGGTAGTGAAAGGGTTAACCTTCTGTAGTGTGGTAGTGAAAGGGTTAACCTTCTGTAGTGTGGTAGTGAAAGGGTTAACCTTCTGTAGTGTGGTAGTGAAAGGGTTAACCTTATGTAGTATGGTAGTGAAAGGGGTAACCTTCTGTAGTGTGGTAGTGAAAGGGTTAACCTTCTGTAGTGTGGTAGTGAAAGGGTTAACCTTCTGTAGTGTGGTAGTGAAAGGGTTAACCTTCTGTAGTGTGGTAGTGAAAGGGTTAACCTTCTGTAATGTGGTAGTGAAAGGGTTAAACACCTGGCCCAGAGACATCAGTTGAAAATGGTACATTTACATAAATGTTTATGCATGTGTGTCGTCCCTGTAAAAATAAAATCGTAAATAAAATTAAATAAATAAATAAATATTGTATTTTCATGGAAACACTTATCGGAGGAATGGCCTTGGCACAGGAAAAATCTTTTTTGATGACTGGAACTTAAGGAAAACAAATTTGCAACCTTGCAGTTCCTTCAAGGCGCCTAAATCATGTTAGTCCGCTGAGCAAACAGGATAATTCAATCACAACCATCAACTCCTGGAGGCTGAAGAAAGCGCCGCAGCTCTGGAAGACACCCTTCACTGTCCCTTCACTGTCCCTTCACTGTCCCTTCACTGTCCCTTCACTGTCCCTTCACTGTCCCTTCACTGTCCCTTCACTGTCCCTTCACTCTCCCTACACTGTCCCTTCACTGTCCCTTCACTGTCCCTTCACTGTCCCTTCACTGTCCCTTCACTGTCCCTACACTGTCCCTTCACTGTCCCTACACTGTCCCTACACTGTCCCTTCACTGTCCCTACACTGTCCCTTCACTGTCCCTGTCCCTTCACTGTCCCTTCACTGTCCCTTCACTGTCCCTGTCCCTTCACTGTCCCTTTACTGTCCCTTTACTGTCCCTTCACTGTCCCTTCACTGTCCCTTCACTGTCCCTTCACTGTCCCTTCACTGTCCCTTCACTGTCCCTGTCCCTTCACTGTCCCTTCACTGTCCCTTCACTGTCCCTTCACTGTCCCTTCACTGTCCCTGTCCCTTCACTGTCCCTGTCCCTTCACTTTCCCTTCACTGTCCCTTCACTGTCCCTTCACTGTCCCTTCACTGTCCCTTCACTGTCCCTTCACTGTCCCTTCACTTTCCCTTCACTGTCCCTTCACTGTCCCTTCACTGTCCCTTCACTGTCCCTTCACTGTCCCTTCACTGTCCCTTCACTGTCCCTACACTGTCCCTTCACTGTCCCTTCACTGTCCCTTCACTGTCCCTACACTGTCCCTTCACTGTCCCTTCACTGTCCCTACACTGTCCCTTCACTGTCCCTTCACTGTCCCTTCACTGTCCCTTCACTGTCCCTCCACTGTCCCTTCACTGTCCCTTCACTGTCCCTTCACTGTCCCTGCACTGTCCCTCCACTGTCCCTTCACTGTCCCTTCACTGTCCCTTCACTGTCCCTTCACTGTCCCTTCACTGTCCCTTCACTGTCCCTTCACTGTCCCTTCACTGTCCCTTCACTGTCCCTTCACTGTCCCTGTCCCTTCACTGTCCCTTCACTGTCCCTGTCCCTTCACTGTCCCTTCACTGTCCCTTCACTGTCCCTTCACTGTCCCTTCACTGTCCCTTCACTGTCCCTTCACTGTCCCTGTCCCTACACTGTCCCTTCACTGTCCCTTCCCTGTCCCTTCACTGTCCCTTCACTGTCCCTTCACTGTCCCTTCACTGTCCCTTCACTGTCCCTTCACTGTCCCTGTCCCTACACTGTCCCTTCACTGTCCCTTCACTGTCCCTTCACTGTCCCTTCACTGTCCCTTCACTGTCCCTTCGCTGTCCCTTCACTGTCCCTTCACTGTCCCTACACTGTCCCTTCACTGTCCCTTCACTGTCCCTTCACTGTCACTGTCCCTGGAGACTACATGCTGAGGTGGTGGTGGAGAGGAGGATGAGGAGGAAACTGGATGCCATCTTAGAGAACCCCTCCCACCCCCTCTATGATGAGCCCCTCCCACCCCCTCTATGATGAACCCCTCACTCCCACCCCCTCTATGATGGACCCCTCCCACCCCCTCTATGATGATGAAGATGAGGAGCACATTCAGCCACAGACCCATCCCCCCCAGACACACCACACAGCGCCTGGGCCAGTCCTTCGTGCCGGTAGCCACCAGGCTATGAGGCGCTGATTGGGACAAAAGCCTGTCGAATACAAGACCCCACCTATCCAGTTGGTCCACGAGAGAGGCCCAGATGGGTATCGCAGGATACCCAGTGACTTTATTATTTTATTTAAAAGAATAAAGTGGTGTTCTCCTTCACTTCCGCAATCAGATCAGTCAGCCTTTGTGCATGTTCAATGATTCTATCCCACCTTCCCACACAGACAGAATGTCGGGAATTGCTAGAAGAATAGTAGATAGAATTCTTAACAACAACGAAATATTAAATTCAATAGATGAGGAATGATGACATGATGAAAAATGTGTTCGACTTCCTCCTCTACTGTTCTTGTAATGTTAGTTGATGATACTGATGATGACGATGATGACGATAGTGTGCATCTATTGAACTTAATATTTCGTTGTTAAGAATTCTATCTACTATTCTTCTAGCAATTCCCGACATCCCCTCTGTGTTGCAGAGTTTAAAACCTTGATCTCCAACCTTTGTCGGTCAAGTTGTACGTGTTTTAATTGATTGTTATCCTTACTTGTGTCTGTGTTTTTTCTTTTCCCTCGACTCTGTACTGTATGTACACTCAACGTGACTGTAAATGAGGGAAACCTCAGATTCCTTTCGAGTTTTAAACAAAGGTTTGAAATGAACGGAAATGTTTCATAATGTTTCACACACTCAGAGATCCCGTGCAAATTTCAAGGGCAAAGCAGCCGCCTGCTTACTTCATCTTTATATTATTATATTTGTATCCTCATTATCCGAGCTTGTTTGAATTCCTCTTCTCATCCGTACCTCTCGCCCGCGCCTCCTTCTCTTTGCTGTTGCCGCTTTGACACCTGGATCTTCCTACGGGGATTATTAATAAAGGCTTGTCTTATCTTATCTTATCAATTGGCAAATGAGTAACACAAAGGGAACTCATTAAATCTGTTGAAACCAACATAGCTATAATAAAGCAATCTGCCAAGTGGAAGTACTTGCTTGCGGAAAATAACGTATCCTCCCTTTGTTGTGACTTTCACAGGTTCCCTCTGCAGAGAGATCGTTTTAAACACCTCTCCTCTTCACCAGAGAGGATGGAGACGGCGCAGACCGGACAGGGAGTGCTGCTACATGAATAGCGATTCATTGGTCCTCAGAGGCAATTTGTCTCGCAATCTGTAAGCTGGCAAACTGTGCTCGATTTGTACAAGACATTAAACAAAAGAGCATCTGGGGAATCTGTTCAACTAGAAAAACAAGCTATGAGCCGGATCCAAACGCAGACGACAACTACATGCAACGCAGACGACAACTACAGGCAACGCAGACGACAACTACATGCAACGCAGACGACAACTACATGCAACGCAGACGACAACTACATGCAACGCAGACGACAACTACATGCAACGCAGACGACAACTACATGCAACGCAGACGACAACTACAGGCAACGCAGACGACAACTACATGCAACGCAGACGACAACTACAGGCAACGCAGACGACAACTACATGCAACGCAGACGACAACTACATGCAACGCAGACGACAACTACAGGCAACGCAGACGACAACTACATGCAACGCAGACGACAACTACAGGCAACGCAGACGACAACTACAGGCAACGCAGACGACAACTACAGGCAACGCAGACGACAACTACAGGCAACGCAGACGACAACTACATGCAACGCAGACGACAACTACAGGCAACGCAGACGACAACTACATGCAACGCAGACGACAACTACAGGCAACGCAGACGACAACTACAGGCAACGCAGACGACAACTACAGGCAACGCAGACGACAACTACAGGCAACGCAGACGACAACTACAGGCAACACAGACAACAACTACAGGCAACGCAGACGACAACTACATGCAACGCAGACGGCAACTACAGGCAATGCAGACGTTCCCTCTCTGCTGTCATGCCATGGCTGTTATGTCCATGGGACACACATATACACACACACACACACACGCACACACACACACGCATGTTCCCATCTCAGTGCTTCAGTGACATGTCCAGAACACAAAACAGAAAGAACTCTCCCCTCTCTCGCTTTATCACCCCCCCTGTCTCTCTCTCTCTTCATCACCCCCCCCTCTCTCTCTCTCTCTCTCTCTCTCTCTCTCTCTCTCTCTCTCTCTCTCTCTCTCTCTCTCTCTCTCTCTCTCTCTCTCTCTCTCTCTCTCTCTCTCTCTCTCTCTCTCTCTCTCTCTCTCTCTCTCTCTCTCTCTCTCTCTCTCTCTCTCTCCCAGGTACAGCACCTGATAATAAAAGACGGGGGAGGAGTTGGTGTAACAGAGAAAGGGGGGCAGTGAATGTGCCTGTGTGAGGGCTAGATCCACAAAGAATGGATTGCACGGTTCTAGTTGCACCCTACTTACAATTCATTATGAATTGAAAATGGGGGACCCTGACAAAAGGCAAAAGGCTTTCTCTGGTCTGCATCCCCTTAACAATGCCGTACTGTATTCTACCCATTCTGCGATCTGTTAATAACATTTTCAATCAATCAAATTTGATTGATTGAAACCTTTATTAACAGATTGTAGAATGGGTAGAATACCCAATTGTTAAGGCGCTGCAAACCAGAGATAGACGTTCGTCTTGTTTACATCAGGGTCCCCCATTTTCAATCCATTCTTTGTGGATCTAGCCCACAGTGTTTTGGAATTAACTACAAGTCATGTGGTCAATGTAGTTGGCTGGTAGTTTAACTAAATTGCACAGTAGTTAGGTGTTAGTTTAACTACATTTCACAGTAGTTAGGTGGTAGTTTAACTTCATTTCACAGTAGTTAGGTGGTGGTTTAACTACATTTCCCAGTAGTTAGGTGTTAGTTTGTGGTAGTTTAACTACATTCCACAGTAGTTAGGTGTTAGTTTAACTACATTTCACAGTAGTTAGGTGGTAGTTTAACTACATTTCATAGTAGTTGGTAGTTTAACTACATTCAAATCTCAGTAGCTTCTTCAGTAGTTAACAAATACATAACACACACACAACATGCATACACACACACACACACACACACACACACACACACACACACACACACACACACACACACACACACAACATGCATACAGAGAGATAGAGAGAGAGAGAGAAAGAGAGAGAGAGAGCTACACCTCTTAACAACCTGCCCACTATACCAAGAAATCAGAGACATATATTTCCCACAAATTGCAAACACCCAAAGAGACTTTGAAAACATGGCAAATAACTCAAAACTCCCATACCTACTGGGAGAAATACAACAATGTGCAAACACAGCAGCAAGATCTGTGGGCTGCTATGACAAGAAAAGGACATCCAACGGAATACAACCACCATAAAGACTGTCAATCACACAAAAGATTCCTTCTGTACTGTACTGATTTCTTCTGATTTCTCTGTTTGACTGTTTTGCTTTGTTTTGTTTGTTTTAACACTGGCTTTGGCAATGTACACGTATGTTTCCCATGTCAATAAAGCCCCTTTGAATTGAATTGAACATTTTAATTGAGAGAGAGAGAGGGAGAGAGAGAGAGAGAGAGAGAGAGAGAGAGAGAGAGAGAGAGAGAGAGAGAGAGAGAGAGAGAGAGAGAGAGAGAAATGTGTTCTCTTTGTCATCAGGGAGATGTGGGGTGGTTAATGGCTCAGAACACATATTCATTTTCACTTCACCTCGACTTTAAGTTCTATATAACCTTCAGTATACGTGTTCTGTTTTGTCTGATCCTCCCTCATCTGTACCCAGCCAGCATCAGGTTGACTGACGCTGTGCATAATGTTAGCCTTTCATTCAACCCAGATGTAAATTGTGACACGAGAAGACGGGTGTCCCTGAAACCTTTGAAGATGCTGTTAGGAGTGCTGTGTTTGAAATCCTCGTCACATCAGAATATATTATTCGGTTCTGACACTTGGGTCGTTGTTTTGACGTCATCGTGGCGATTAATAGCTGAATAATGGACTTCATAATGTCCACTTTGTCAAGCGATGGTTCTCAGGTGATCCACGTGTTCAAAAGAGTTGTTCTTGTGACTCAAATAAATATTGTCCATAATGGAAAAGGTGGATGGGATACATAGTTTCTGCCTTCAGAAGGTTTTGTGAGAAACATACTCTTTAGTTTCAGTTTCTAATGATACCTTAGGGTTAGTGTTAGGTTTAGGGGTTAGGGTTAGTGTTAGGGTTAGGGTTAGTGTTAGGGTTAGGGTTAGTGTTAGGGTTAGTGTTAGGTTTAGGGGTTAGTGTTAGGTTTAGGGGTTAAGGGTTAGGGTTAGATATCATGCAGATAGCATTACCTTACTAATCTATGTTTTTTGATACTATTATATGTAAAACTACTGAGAAAAGCAAGAAAACCAAGGAGCTCATCGTGGACTTCCGCTCTTCCACATCTGTCTCCTGGGTCCTCGACACCTTGGCTCTGGTCACGAAGGCTCGCCAGCATCTCTGTCTCCTGAGGAAAGCCCATCTGTCTCCTCAGATGCTGGTGGATTTCTACCATAGAAAGCATCCTCGCTCCCTGCATCACAGTCTGGTAACGGTCTGGCCTGCAGATGAAAAGCGCTCAACGCTTCACCGATACATCGCTCTCTGAGGCTGTCAAGCTCAAACGGTGTCTCAGGAAGGATGATCATCTAATCTAATCTCCTGGCTGTCCAGTATGTTAATCTAATCTCCTGGCTGTCCAGTCATCTGTGCCAGATGCTCTATATTCCTTGTAAAAATGTGTAGATTTACTGCCATCAAGTTCAAGTTTCAAGTTTTGTTTTATTTGTCACATATAAGGTGCATTACAGTGAAATGCTTGGTTCTGTATGAACCTCCTGAGATTGGGCTTCATACAGTAAAAAATTCAAACAAGACTAAACACACAAATCTTTTAGTAATAAATAGATAAAATATGATGTAGTGTTAAAAAAGTGTCTAAAGTGAATGTTAAAGGTGAGTGTTGTGTTTTAGATTGTTTTTGGTAGACCATTATAAGAATCTTACGAGTTTAGTACACAGCTTTTCCACATGGGTGTGTAGGTGTAACCCATCTGGACTGGAATGCACGCCTTGCGCTGGAAAGATATTTAGAGTCTAGACCTAGCGGGTCAGCCAACGGGGATTCCCCCCCAAGGGAGACCCTAGATCCCAGGCAGGGACAGCTCTGCTACACAGGCCTATGATGAAAACATTCAAATGAATAAACCTAATAACCTATGAATGATACCGTTTTCAGCCTACATTACACTGCAGTGGATCAAGCAGGGTATGTTAGTATTAGTAACCCAGACGGAGCAATGTTTACTACTAGAATCCAATCAAATAAACTTCAAATGAATCATCAAATGCAATGAATCTATACAGCATTCCCCTTCAGTCTGTCTAATTAATAATAAAATCAAAGTGTGTTTACAGATGGATCTTTGATTTTTATTATGAATTAGACGGACTGAAGGGGAATGCTGTAGATAAATTTAATTTGATTGTGTATTTGGCTTTGACTTGTTTAATGTAGTGAAATTGCGTGGTTTGTTTTGTATTTTTGTATTTGGGCTTCAGAGTAGCTCACTGTCTATACTGTCTCTGCCAGCCCACTGCCCACCATACCCCACCCCCACCCCCACCCCCTACCCCCAGAGGACCACAATGGAAATACGCCTTTTGGCTTGTTTTTAACCTGGATGCTTTTTTTAAATGTATGTATTCCTGCTGGGCAGTTTTATATGTATATTTTTATGAATTATCAAATAAACTCAATTCAATCAATCAATCTAAAAGCTGCCGTTGCTGTGGCCCGCCAACCTTGCTGTGTAATAATGTCGGGGTCTGATTGAATCTTTCTACAACTCCGGGTTCAGATCTTACCTTTGAAATGAATAAATAAGATAATAAATGAAGTCAAACTAATACCTCTATGCTGTATATATATATATACTATACCTCTACGCCTGGAGCAGTAATGAGCTGAGGACCTGGAGGAACAGAGGAAGCAGCTGGAGACCGAGACAACAGGAACTGCAGCATCAGGACATTCTACCAGTAATTAGTCCAACAGAGGTAACGGGGAACCATGAGATGCCTCCACGGTGTGTGTGTGTGTGTGTGTGTGTGTGTGTGTGTGTGTGTGTGTGTGTGTGTGTGTGTGTGTGTGTGTGTGTGTGTGTGTGTGTGTGTGTGTGTGTGTGTGTGTGTGTGTGTGTGTGTGTGTGTGTGTGTGTGTGTGTGTGTGTGTGTGTGTGTGTGTATGTGTGTGTGTGTGTATGTGTGAGTGAGAGAGAGCTAGATAGATAGAAACAATTTAATTATTCTTCGTTTAATGTGTGTGTGCATGTGTGTGTGGGAGAGAGGGATAGGGAGAGAGAGAGAGTGGGGGAGAGAGAGAGGGGGGGGGGAGAGAGAGAGATGGGGAGAGAGAGACAGACAGGAGAGGGAGGGAGGAAACAGACAGAATGCCGGAAGCAAACTAGGCCATCTACTGCATTTGTCCCGTTATTATGATTGACTAGTGGAAGATACATAACACACACACACACAACATGCATACACACACACACACACACACACACACACACACACACACACACACACACACACACACACACACACACACACACACACACACACATGCATACACAGAGAGAGAGAGAGAGAGAGAGAGAGAGAGAGAGAGAGAGAGAGAGAGAGAGAGAGAGAGAGAGGGAGAGAGAGAGAGAGAGAGAGACATAAACCCAGGCACAGCACACATACACACACACAGAGAGAGAGAGAGAGAGAGAGAGAGAGAGAGAGAGAGAGAGAGAGAGAGAGAGAGAGCGAGAGAGAGAGAGAGACACACACACACACATGACATAGGATGTACAGATGGAAGGGGCATATTTGTAGGATGACATCACCATCCATCTCTCTTCAGATCTTCCCACCATATAAACTATACTTGTTCCACAAATCGACTTACTTACGCTCACATACACAACCCCTAGAGGCTCTCTCTCTCTCTCTCTCTCTCTCTCTCTCTCTCTCTCTCTCTCTCTCTCTCTCTCTCTCTCTCTCTCTCTCTCTCTCTTTCAGTCTATTGCTCTCTCTCTTTCTCTCTCCCTGTCTCTCACTCTCTCCATTTCTATCTCTCACATACTGTAGCCTATACTATGCCTCTCTTTCACTCCCTTTCTCTCTCAATTCAATTAAATTCTAATGGCTTTATTGGCATGATGTAACATGTACATGTTGCCAAAGTAAATTATTATTAACATTAAACATGAATTAGAAAACAGATATCAATATCAAAGTACAATATCATCAAAACATAAAACATCAGATATTACAGCATAAACGTGTGTCAGGTGACAGTCACTCACTGTCCCTCAGTTTATGGCAGGCAGCAACATAGACTCCTGCTAGCTTACAGCTTGTTGAGTCCTCCCCTAGTAGGACTGGTCATTTTTCTGTATCTGGTAGTGTAAGAAAACCTTTTGTTATTAATAAAAAAATATATATTTAAATGCATTTCTCTAAGATATTTATATTTTTCACATTTGGTGAGGAAGTGTATTTCTGTTTCAGGCTCATTGAGGATGCAATGACAGCACAGCCTTTGCTCTGCAGGAAGCCAGGTTTTCCTGTGCCTCCCCTTTTCAATAGCTAGGCTGTGCTCACTCAGTCTGTATTTTGTCAAGGTTCTTTTTAGTTGTTGATCAGTCACCATGCTCAAATAATCTGCTATGGTGTACTGTCAATTTAGAGCCAGATATCACTGCATTTTGCTCTGTGCTTTTGTTTGTGTTTTCCAATAGGTGATGTAGTTTTGTTTTAGCTGTAGTAATTTGATTTATTAGCATGTTCTTGGTATCTAGGGACATCTATGGATCTCAGAGAATGTATTCCCAGTATCAGAAATATTGTGTCTGTTACTAGGCTTGAGTTGTAATGAACCAAAGGAGAATATCAATTTTCTTTCTTTTTCTTTTCTTTTTTCATCTTTGACGGTGAATAACACCATGCTAGAATTGACCAGACATGAAGAATCGCCACTGAGCTAATTCAGCATTTTCTTGAGATCACGTGTACAAAGAATCTAAGCAAATGAATAAAGGGCAGATGATTAAACAGAAGGTTTTGTAGATCCAGTACTGAATTCTGCCATCCGGACACATGCAATTTGAAATATGATTATAGAATATAGAATATCAGGCCTATAAATTACCTTATTTTGGCCAAGACACTCAACTATGGATCGGGCCAAATCTCCCCTTTCCAATGGCAGAATTCAATCTGGATTTAGTATCACCAGGCGTGATTCACAAACCGTGAATGAAATCTACTTTAAGTACAGTTACTTTTTTATAATGTAAATTTTTCCGCCATTTCTCATCAGATTGCAACGCCGTTTTTGATAGACGTTCACAGAAAGGTAGAGAAACTAACTGCGTTCTAATTTATGGCAATAACGTTCAGGTTGGTTCCACCCGTGAGATATGATCCCGAAAATAAAGAGGAAAGAAATTACTGAAAAAAGTCAGATGATTGGCTGGCGTGAGCTGGGAAGTGTAGTTTTTCCCCCGAAAGCCCATCGAAAGCCCTGGGTCTCTTCTCTCTAAAGACTACACTCAAGTTAGGTTGCGCCAAATCCTCGTGTTAATCCTCGCCTTTTTCCAACTCGATGCCCTGATATTTCTATAAACTAATATTTCACTAATAACAGTTAAAATCATTGGTAAACAAACGTAGTGCTGAAAATATACACTTTGACTGCTGTTTTGACAGGGTTAGGGTCTTTACTCTTGGCTACATTTGAAGAAAAAAAATCAACATTAATTCATACATTCTGTAGAGATGGATTTATGGCATGATGTCATTCTCGTACCGGTACCGGACCGATCGGGCTTAAGAGGTGAGGCATGCTGCATTCTTTACATAGATATACATTGTTTTACGCTGTTTTACATAGTTTTACGCTGTTTGCTGTTTTACATAGTTTTACGCTGTTTTACGTAGTTTTACGTTGTTTAAGAGGTGAGGTGTGCTGCATTCTTTACATTGTTTTACGTAGTTTTACGCTGTTTTACGTTGTTTAAGAGGTGAGGTGTGCTGCATTCTTTACATAGTTTTACATTGTTTTACATTGTTTTACGCTGTTTACATAGTTTTACGCTGTTTACATTGTTTTACGCTGTTCTGCATAGTTTTACGCTGTTTTACGCTGTTTTACATTGTTTTACATAGTTTTACGCTGTTTTACGCTGTTTTACATAGTTTCATGCTGTTTTGCATTGTTTTACTGCATTGTTTTCAACACACAGCTACAGCCAATGAGGAGTTGTCTGACATGAGAGCAGACAGGGAATGCCAACAGTTATATTTCGTATTGCATCGCGTCCCGCTCTGAGCCTTACGAGATACTCCTATCTCCTGTGATACCTAATGTATCTCCCACGAACAAAAACACATGCACCCCACCTGTATGGGGCCCCGCCCCTTATGGTGGCACCGCCCATATAACCATGACCCTGGTCATGAAACACCCTTCCTCTATTTTCGTCCCAGCGTATTGGATGCGTGCACCATACGAGCTAGCGGAATGAAAAGATTAAGGAAGATTAATAATGTTGGAAGCTTACCGGAGGTTGCTGGCCCCTGGCATCTTCGACGCATGTTTTCGGCGACACGACGGGCCTGTGATGTTCCTCGTTTGATGACTGCACATCGAGGTTCAGCTGTACAAGGCTGGCTGTCGGGCCAGCTTGTACTC
The DNA here is from genome assembly GCF_963971535.1 of Notolepis coatsorum. NCBI lineage: Eukaryota > Metazoa > Chordata > Actinopteri > Aulopiformes > Paralepididae > Notolepis > Notolepis coatsorum. The sequence goes on along the minus strand of NC_140183.1, from coordinate 13,122,854 downwards.
AGGTAGGCCCTGTGTCTTCAGGCATGGGTATTAGTGTTAGTAATGCTGGTTTGTTTTGTTAACACAACCATGTTGTGTGTTGGCGCCGGGGGCAGGATGGTTTGGTGAACGTTCTCTGCAGGGAACGGTTTCCAAGCTGTCTTGGGCGTGCTGCTAAAACATCTAAAGCTATGCTAACATGCTATCGCTACTGCCGCATGCTATTACTACTGCTAATTGCTATGCTGTTTTAATGTCTCCGCCGTGAGATGTTGTCACTCTCCCGCCTCTTGCCCGGTTCATCAATGAAGGTCAGTCGGTAGCTGTTGTGGGGTTTTTGAGTTCTATTTACCTTTTTCGGGTAAATGGGTTGACAACGGGGTAGGTCGTGGCTAGGTTCCTAGCCAGGTATTTTACCTTGTGTTCCGGCGGGGTTTGTTGAACGGTGTTCCCATCTGGGTTGGCGTCGGGTAGTGGGGCTATGGGTCCAGCCGACATGATAGACATGTTGTTGTCTTGGGTCCCACATTGCCTGGCGTTAGGCTGCAGTAGTATAAGGGCAGGGCCGCCTGGGAGAAATGTGAGGCCCTGTGCGTTTTTAGACGCGAGGCCCCCCATCTCCTGGGGCGGCCCTGTGTAGGGGGCTATTGTTTCGTTTTGTCACTCTGCTATGAGAAGGTCTGTCTTGCTACAGCTTTCTCTCCTCTCAAACCATTCATACTGACGGTCAATCGGTATACTGGGGGAGTAGTGCGGGGGGGGGCTTTGTTTACCTTTTTTGGTAAATGGGCTAAACTAGGGCTGGTGTTCTGTTGTGAATATTTTGAATGAAGACGGGTCTGGTCCGTCTCCCCTTAACTTTGTGTGTATGGGTTTGCTCATTCTACAGTTTTTGTGGTTTAGCTCTTTTATTCATTTAACCTTTTCATGGTGCACACCACAGTGGAGGGTGCTGTTTGCAATCACCACTGGTGCTCCATGTTAACGTCAGTCCTTTGTTTTTGATATATTGAAACAATGCCCCGCCCGGCCGACACCTTGGGTGGGTCGGCCTGGCGAGTGGCTGGTGGGCTGTTAAGGCTTGTACCGCCACGGTATGGAATTGGCAACGATTAGAACTGTGTTCGAATTGGTGTTTTTTCTATTAAAAAAAAATGGTGTCTGGTGGAGGGGCCTTGGGGCCAGCCGACGTCGACACATCGCGCGAGGTTGTTGACGTTATTAGCTTTGACCCAGCCGCAAGCTATAACCGCTCAGGGTTCCCCTCTCCGCAGGGGATTTTGGTCTTCTGCTGGAGCGCGGGCGGTATTGTCCTAGGCCCTACACCGCCTCACACCGCGCAGCCAGAAGAAGAGAGAGCACGGCCTCGTCAGCGGCGATGACGGGGCCCTCGACAGGCGGCCATGTTTTTCCCCCGCCAGAGGTATCCTGGGCGTTGATTCGACAGGTGTCCACAAGGCCGACAGCCTTGGCGGCCGAGGGATCGGCCATGTAGGATGGGTTCGGCTTGAACAAACAAGCCGTCACCGTCCTGCCGCGAGCAGCCCGCTCTCCGATCACTCCCTTCCCCAACACCAGCGGAAGAAGTGGGCTCTAAAAAAGTGTGATTGTTTCCTTTGGCTGCGGGCCGCGTGCCTTCGTTGATGCGCGGGCGGCCCCCCTTTTCGCTTCTCATGGGGACAGGGGCTGACACCCAGTTGATGGCTGAGACTGGGTCTGTCCGTGAGAATGTTGTGCTGTCAAGCGGCTCCCACACCTTGAACTGTGTTGGTTGAGCCTGGTGTTACGTCTGTCAACTTAAGTGTTGTCAGCAGGGGGGCTCGAAACCTTTTGAGGCACACAGTGCGGGCTTCCCCGGCCTTGCCTTCGCCAGGCCAGGTATCATGTTGGTGCCTCCCACTCCTGAAATATTGGCAAGTGGTCGCAGCTCACATGGTTTGGGGTGGTAGTAATATCACTGCAGGGCTACGGTGTGTAGGAACCCATGGGGGCCTTACACCTTGCATGTCCGGCTGCAGAACAACTCCTTCAGCATGTTCTGGAGGGGTGTTCAGTGGGGGGGCTTTTTTGATCGGAAGCCCCCCGTATCAGACAGGCCCTTTCTGTCGGGGTTCCCCCTTGGGTGCGATTGCCTCGTGGGTGGTGTCAGGGCAGGTGTTCCGACACGGAACGCGCTCCTCGCACGGTTCCAGGGTTGTCTTCGCACAGCGGGGGGACCGGGCCAACTATCTACAGTTCCTGGCGGACCTGCGCCACGTGACGGCGGGTGCGTTGGGAGTGTCGTCACATATGACTACGGCAGTACCATATGTCGAGGTAGATGGAGAGAATGGTGAGGCGGGGACTTGTGTTTACACAACCCCACCCGTTTTCAGGTTTGGTACAGACCCTGTTGTCGGGGTCTCCAGCAGGGACAGCTCTGGTCGACGAGATCCAATCTCTGTGGACGAAGCAAGCCATCGTCGTGGCGTTCTCCTCCCGGTGTTCTCTGCCCGAGAAGTCGGGAGGGAGGGGTGTAAGACCCAGGCTGGACCTGTCCCATGGGAAGGTTCAGCATTTTTTGGATCGTCTCCTACCTGTTGAACACTGTCAGGTGGGGGTCTGGTTCTCCTCCATAGACCTGTAGGATGCGTATGCGCATCCCCGATCTTCCATCCTAGGGCTTACCTACGCTTCCTTTGCAGGGTTAGCGTATGAGTACCAGAGGCTGCCGTTCGGTTTTCTCTGGCTCCCCGCATCTTCACCAAGTGCGTGGAGGCCGCACTGGGGCCTCTGCGTCATCCGGGGTTACGGAGTGTTCTGCCCTGATGACGTTCTGGTCCTTCGCGGTCAAGGTGGATCGTCAGGTCTCGTACCAGGCAGGTCTCTACCAGCCTGGGGTTGCTGTAGACTGGATGTAGAGTATTCCTCTTCCCAGTCAACGGTTGGAGGGCTATGGGCATCCATCTCAGAGCGTGTTGTCAACACGCTCGGGAGGTTCCGTCCTAGGACGGTTACGGCGCTGTCTCAGGTCGCGTTTTCACCGACGCCTCCCTCGCTGGTGATGCGTCGGGCCAACGCAGTAGGGGGCAGCTGGCAAACCATGCTGCCCGGTCTGCGCTACGTTCAATGTGTTGGTGTTGAAAGCGGTCCTTCTGGTCCACAAATGGTGTTGATCAGGACGGACGATACGACGTCAGTGTCGTGTATCGACAGACAGGGAGGAGTACGCTCCCCCTGTCTGCACCAGGCGGCGGGCGGCTGGCTATGGGCGTCCTCCATCTGCGCGGCCTAAGGGCTCCCCACATCCCCGGCAGGGAGAATGTGGGTGCAGGTGTACTGTCGCGGGGCGGCCCTCATCCTGACGGGTGAGGATTGCGTCTGGACAATGGCCAGGCAGGTCTGGGACCGATGCCGTGCCGCCAGGGATTCTTCCCCATACATCTGTTAGGTCAGTTGTTGGGACGGGTACGTTGAGGGGCGCAGGTTCTTGATCCTGATGGTGTTACCATCTGGAATGCGCATGCTCCCTCCACTGTCGCGCTTACGCGGGCAGATGACGTATGTTCCAAGTGTGGTGTAAGGCGGGGGGCCAGGACTCAGTCTCCTGCCCCCTGGATGCTGTCCTTAGTTACCTCCAGTCTCTCCTTGATAGACTGTCGGCTTCGACGGTGAGGGTATATGCAGCAGCTATATCCTCCTATCATGAGGGGTTTGAGGGGATGTCTTGTTCAGCCACCCTCTTGTGAAGCGTTTCCTGCTTGGCGCTCGACGCGTTAAGCCGGTGCAACGCTCCTTGGCTCCGACTTGGGATCTTCAATTGGTCCTCGGTCGGTTGTCCTTGGCCCCGTTTGAGCCGCTCGAGCGGGCGCCGTTGGGACAGCTGTCCTTCAGGACCGCGTTCCTTCTGGCTGTCACTTCCGCTAAACGCGTAGGTGAGCTCTGTGCTCTCTCGGTACGTCCAGAGTGCCTGTCTTTTCGGACCGATTGCGGTGTCACTCTGCGACCTAATCCTGCTTTCGTGCCTAAGAATATCCGGAGTTCCTTCCGCTCCCGGGATATTGTGGTTCAGGCGTTTCGTCCTCCTCCTCACACTGGTGAGTTAGATGCGGGCCTTCACCTGTCATGTCCAGTCCGTGCTTGGGGATTTACCTCAGCCGTACTCAGGATTTCAGGGTTACCGACCAGCTTTTTGTCTGTTACGGTGGGGCTCGTGCTGGTAAGGCACTGTCGGAGCAGCGCCTGTCCCATTGGTTGTGCGAGGGTGTTACCCTCTGCTACACGCTGGCTGGGCAGGATCCCCCTGGGGGCGTCAGGGCGCACTCCACTCGTGGGGTGGCTGCCTCTGCCGCTCTCCTGGGTGGGGCCTCGGTGGAGGCCATCTGTGCTGCAGCTTCATGGTCCTCCCCGGGCTCCTTTGTAAGGTTTTTCCTCATGGACATGACCGGGGGTTCTGTCTCCCAGGCGGTTCTGGGGTCTGTGGCCTTTCCTGCTTCCCGTCCTTTGGTCGGGTAGCAGGAGTGTATGGGTATGGGCCGCAGTGTGTTGAGTCACACGTGGTTCCGCCTGTACGGTGTGTTCAAGGGGTTCTGGCTCCCTCTTGTTCGCATTCAGGTGGAGTTGACTGCGCCCCCCCTTCGTTAGGAAGGATGGGGTGACAGGGCTCCCCGCACCCCTTGATGTGGGCTTACGGGTCCTCAGGGGGTACATCTGTCGGGTCTCGCGCCCGCTCTTCCCCATTATCTCGTAAGGCTCAGAGCAGGACGCGATGCAATACGAAATATAACGATAGGTTATGTAGATAACCTAGTTATATTAGTATTGGCTAAGCGTCCCGCTCTGCGCGCCCTGAGTTCCCTCTTGAGGGATCTTTTCCTGGGACGGGTTTTGGCGAGGAAGGGTGTTTCATGACCAGGGTCATGGTTATATGGGCGGTGCCACCATAAGGGGCGGGGCCCCATACAGGTGGGGTGCATGTGTTTTTGTTCGTGGGAGATACATTAGGTATCACAGGAGATAGGAGTATCTTGTAAGGCTCAGAGCGGGACGCTTAGCCAATACTAATATAACTAGGTTATCTACATAACCTATCGATATATATGGTAGTAAGACGTACTGGTACAGACTACTATTGATAACTTTGACCTCAACTACCCAGCACACATCGGGGGGCAGCTGACGTCGCTTTACAACTTGACACAGACGGCTCAGCCTTTCATTCAACCCTAATGTCCATGTTGACACCTGAACCTTTGAAGATGCTGTTGGGAGCGTGTTTACAGACACCTGAACCTTTGAAGATGCTGTTGGGAGCGTGTTTACAGACACCTGAACCTTTGAAGATGCTGTTGGGAGCGTGTTTACAGACACCTGAACCTTTGAAGATGCTGTTGGGAGCGTGTTTACAGACACCTGAACCTTTGAAGATGCTGTTGGGAGCGTGTTTACAGACACCTGAACCTTTGAAGATGCTGTTGGGAGCGTGTTTACAGACACCTGAACCTTTGAAGATGCTGTTGGGAGTGTGTTTACAGACACCTGGACCTTTGAAGATGCTGTTGGGAGCGTGTTTACAGACACCTGAACCTTTGAAGATGCTGTTGGGAGTGTGTTTACAGATTCTCTTGAAGCCGTTGTACTTTCATCCTACACTTTAAATCCCCATCTTATATATAAAGTACAAGAGGACCTGCACCCTCTCCTTAAGACGCTTGTTTACTGGAAGACGTTTCAAGCCTAGTGGCCCTTCAATCAACCTTTGTACTTTGTCCTGCAGAGAAAGCGCCTGCAGGGGAAGCAGAACCCGTGACCAGATCTCATTCATAATTCCTTCACTTCTTTCTTTTCGTGATCAAACCTTTAGTGAGTTTCCAGGGTCTGCAGTTCTTGTGACTGACATTTAACAGCGTTTACAATCGAAAGCAATGCATACGATCTCCCAGCGATGTGGCGTCCCCCATTCCCCATTCCCATAGATCTCCATATGATGCTCTCTCCAGGACTGCATATGTTATAAAAAATATATATAAAATAAAGAACCACACAAATACAGAAAGGAAAAGACAAAGGAGGAGCTCCAGGCTCAAGTCAATCTGGTCCTGATCAGTTAGACCATGTTAGTCCATCTGGTCCTGATCAGTTAGACCCTGTTAGTCAATCTGGTCCTGATCAGTTAGACCCTGTTAGTCCATCTGTTCAGTTAGACCCTGTTAGTCTATTAGTTGCTCTTATAAATGTATATACATACACACACATATCCGCACCATACTGAATAAGTTATGTCGCGACTAACGGCCCTCTAACCAGAGACTTCATTTGCAGGTCGTTCTACTTGATTGAATGAGTGAAAGATGACTCCAACAGGACTATATGAGGACGAGATGAGGACGGCCCTGAGATGAGGATGAGACAAGAACGAGACGAGGACGGCCCTGAGACGAGGATGAGACAAGAACGAGACGAGGACGGCCCTGAGATGAGGATGAGACAAGAACGAGACGAGGACGGCCCTGAGACGAGACGCAGGAGGGAAAGACATCTGTTGAGACAGTTATAATTGTTGTATTTTCGGCTGCTGTCCAGGACAGGATAGTCTCCTTCTCAGCCCCATGGCGCCACAGACAGCTGTGTTCATGTCAAGATGGATCCTCTGAGAGTGTAAGAGGCTCCTGCCTTCAGGCTAATAACATGTTCTTGGTCTAATGTTACTTCCAGCTCATTTAAATCGTTAAAGGATCAACAGGCAGCTGCCGATCTTTGGCAACATTTTAGATTTCTTATTATATCACCATAGTAACCGGTAGTAAAAAAGAAAAAAAAAGACGTTTGACACCAAAATTGTTCCAGTAAGTAAATCAAACGAACGACCAAGTCAAATGATTGGAAGGAGCAAGTTGTCTATTAAACCCTCTAGTGACATGTGTGCTTATTAGGCTGCGGTTACACTATGGCCAGCTTTCGTTTCGTTTTCAGGGTCAGTTTCGCTTTTCAGAACGCAACGTAATGGCAGGCAAGTTAGACATCGTTTTTGCCTCCTGAGCACAGTGATGTATACATGTAGTACAATGCCAAAGCAGTAGGTGGCAGTAGGTGGCGATATAGTTCAAACATGAAGGCCATTTTCAACCAATCAGAAAAGTTGAGTGTGCCAATACACTTCCTGCTAAAAATCAACAATCCACCATCTTTAAATGCCTTGCGTGAGCCATTTAGCCAACGTAGCATTTATTTTTCAGAAAAGAAAGTGCAATAAACAAAACGGATACATTCACTGTGTGTTCTGCCTCTCATTTGTTGATGAAACAAAACTAACATCAACACAATTGACCACCAAGAGCGGAGTTTAGTCTCACAAAAAGATTGTCGCCGATTTTGTTAGCTTACGTGCTAACGTGATTGGGATATGCCAGTATAACAGTATAGCATTGTGGCTAGCAGCGACGTTTGTTAGCTTACGTGCTAACGTGATTGGGATATGCCAGTATAACAGTATAGCATTGTGGCTAGCAGCGACGTTTGTTAGCTTACGTGCTAACGTGATTGGGATATGCCATTATAACAGTATAGCATTGTGGCTAGCAGCTTGGTAACGTTAATGCTAGCAGAATGAATGGATGTAAACTTTATTTAACAGATTGCAGAATGGGTACAATACAATACGGCTCAATACAAACAATTGTTAAGGGAATGCAGACTGTTGTAGCTTGGACTGGTCTCCTTATAACAATAACTTGACAACACATGGTAGCCGCAGCTACTTGGGACAGCTCTGCTGTAAACACTGGAAATAACCGTGCGGGTCTCTACTGAGCATGGGCGTTGAGCAACAACGGCTCCGTATCCGTCTCGCGCAGATTACATGGCACCATTGTCGGCGAGTATCCAAAACGGAAACACCTTTTCAGCGTTGCCAGTAGGACAACGCGTTTTCCTGCCAAAACGGCGTATATTTTTTACTTGGACAGCAAACGTAATCATTCAGCAACAAAAACGTTGCTGTATTCCCCAGTGTAACCATGGCCTTATGCACATACAGTAACAGTCGCATAACAGATGCTTTGGAGGCATCCTGATGCATTCTGGTTGGGAAGGGCGTTGTCGATTTTGGTTGAAGAATTTGAAAATATTTCTGCCCAAAATCAATGGCTACCAATAACTCCTTTGAAGTACAGCAGCATCCATGAGAGAAACCCTACAGCTGTGATCAGTGTGGGAAAAGCTTCAGTCAAAGCTCGATGGCTTCAGATATCATCAGCGCATCCACACACGAGAGAAACCATACAGCTGTGACCAGTGTCTGAAGAGGTTCCGTGATTTTGGAACATTAAGGAAGCACCAGCTGATTCATATGGGAGAGAAACCCTACAGCTGTGACCAGTGTCTGAAGAGGTTCCGTGATTTTGGAACATTAAGGAAGCACCAGCTGATTCATACGGGAGAGAAACCCTACCACTGTAACCCGTGTGAGAAGAGCATCAGTCCGAGACCTCACCTGAGATGTCCTGAGTGCAGAGAACTATCCCCACAGTGGAGAGAACTCACTACTAAGAAGAACGACACTCAAATAATGTAGTTGAATATGTCGCTTTGGATATTGTTAGCATCATGGATGTGAAGCCTCTTGTGATGTGAAGACTGTTTTTTTTACAGGAACACACACCAGACACTCATTTGTAGGAACCTCGTTAAATGGTAAATGGTGCATTTATATAGTGCTTTTATCCAAAGCGCTTTACAATTTGTTCCTCACATTCACCCATTCACTCACACATTCACACACTGACGACCATGCAAGGTGCCAACCTGCTCATCGGGAGCAGTTAGGCGTCCTTGCTCAAGGACACTTCGACCACGCTGCCCGGGAGGAGCGGGAATCAAACCGGGAACCTCCGAATTACCAGACGATTGCTCTACCTCCTGAGCCACTCTTTTAGGTTGCAGCCTCGCAAGCCAGGGGAAATCTTCTTGATGATTTCTCAAAGCAAGGTGTCGTCTGGCCTCCCATTCATCTCCACCAGGGAACCAATCAGAACAAAGACTGCGACGACAGCGCTATGCATCGCATGCAGGCGTCTTCATTGTTACCGTGGAAACTATTAAGAGAGGGAACTGTGCCCTGAGAAGGAGGTTTCCCACGAGAGGGAGGTTCAAAGCGTCAAAGTGGGTATCAAACAGGAAGGAAGACGGTTTTAAACAGTAATTCAGAACTATTTTATTGCACTGCACTATTGCACTATTTTTATTATTGTCTATTTTTTTTTAACTGCAATAGAATCAAACCATAAACAAGGTGGCCTATTGGGATGTTAGATCCTAATGTGAAGAACTGTGATTTTATATGTCTGCACTTTATGTGCTCATTTTATGCCTGTCTTTTTTCTGTTGTGAAGCTCTTTGAGCTGCACTTCTTCTATGAAAGGTGCTATACAAATTAAATGTATTATTTATTATTATTGTGCCAGACATTATTAATAATGTATCCAAGCTTGCAGGAAGTCAGTTTGTTATGTGACTTACTGTTGAGATGTAGCTCCAGCCCTCTATTTAGTTCTGTCTTCATTGTGGATAATGGAATTCATTAATAATAAATATGTGTTGATTTGCCTGTGCCTAGGTTTCACGGTTTGTTTTGGTGAAGACATTATGCCAGGTTGATTTATAGATTGTCATACAGTATAATCATATGTATGAATGTATATACAGTACATACATATGAAATTCACAAATCCACACTGTGACTTTATTACTGGAGATCTATGAATCAGAAGGTTTTACCAGCACATATTCGGGGTGGTTTTTGACTGTGTGAATTTCATAGATTTAATAAAAGACCTGAGCCGAAACCCCAGGGGACGCATCACTCACTAGCAACACTCAGCAGGTTGACATTCCTGCTGTTTTACTGTGTGGACTGACATCTTGCCCCTGGTTGAGTACAGGCTACTGAGAACAGGTTGAGTACAGGCTACTGAGAACAGGTTGAGTACAGGCTACTGAGAACAGGTTGAGTACAGGCTACTGAGAACAGGTTGAGTACAGGCTACTGAGAACAGGTTGAGTACAGGCTACTGAGAACAGGTTGAGTACAGGCTACTGAGAACAGGTTGAGTACAGGCTACTGAGAACAGGTTGAGTACAGGCTACTGAGAACAGGTTGAGTACAGGCTACTGAGAACAGGTTGAGTACCTACTGAGAACAAGTTGTATACAGGCCCTACTGAGAACAGGTTGAGTACAGGCCCTACTGAGAACATTCACATATCTTTGATCACACTGCCTAATATGCATATGCTCAGAGTTAATTATTGTTTACACTGCCTATTTTTACTCTTCTATCTCTTTTATAATACCATAATTGTATTGCCTGTATTTATGTATTTCTACAATTACCCTGCCCATACCTGTACCTCCCCTCCCCCTCGCCATGCTGCCTGAATTTCCCCAAGGGAATCAATAAAGGAATATCTTATCATAGACTGTGATTGTGCTAATCTGGGACAGCTGGAGCTGTATAATTGGACTAATTGTGGACTATTTGTGTCTGTGATTGGCTGTTATATTTCTCCTGCCCGCCCCCCCCCGCCCTCCTTGAGCACTCCTATAGGATAATAATGACACCAAGGCCTGGAGATAAAACCAGGAAGGAAATATGGAATGACAAACTTGTTAGGGGTCGGGAGGGGGGTAGTTTGAGAGATAGGAGGGAGGAAATAGTGTGGATGAGGTTGAGGCTGGGGCACTGTGGGTTTAATAAAAACCTGAAGCTGGTGGGGAAGCATCAGAGTGGGCTCTGTGAGGGGTGTGAGGACTCGGAGGAGGAGGAATCAGTGGGGCATGTGCTGTTGGAGTGTAGGGCTTATACGGTGCGGAGGAGGGAGATGGAGGGAAGATTGAGGGAGATGGGGGTTAGGGGGTTGGGGATATCGGAAATACTGAGTGGGTGAGGGGGAGATAAGGCGAAGGTGGTGATGGGGTTTTTGAGGAATGTGGGGGTGTATGATGTGGTGTGAGGGAAAGGGTCAGAGTTGGAAGTTAGATAGAAAGTTTAATTATACGTGATTCAGAGAGTGGGGTAGTATAATGTAGATGGAGGTTGACGGGGGATGGGGAACAGTGTGGTTGTAGGAAGTTGTTTTGTAGGTTAGGTAGTTAGAGTAGGGGTTAGAGAGGGGAGACTGGAAGACTGGCCCGATCCCCGGGTCGGTAGGTAGGTGGCGGTAAATGCCCCAATTATGGTGGCCGTCCGCCGTAAAAACTCCAAAAAGAAGAAGAAGAAGGAATGACAAACTGGTGCCAGTAGGACGTCTCACGTCGCCTGGATGCATCTCCTCTGCGATGGTTCTTCAGATTTCACACCCAACCACTACACAACAGAATGCCCCCCCCCCCCCCCCCCAAGCCAAGTAGGGCTCTTATCTGCTCATATGTTGGTGTTCAGTTCTCCTTTGACAGGTTCTATCTATATCCCTCACTACGTCTTGAGTGGTTCCAGATGCAGATCTGTATAGGGAGGTGGTGTAGTGGTTACGTCATTGTTGCTTCCGGCCGCCGGTCCACCTCGCTTGAAAAATCCCAATTGCCCATTTCAAAATCGTCTCGTTTTAAAACAAATAAAGCATGAACATTTGCACGGTGTACCTTTCTGTGCGTATTCACCCACAATCTATAGCTCGACATGAAATTATTCGCAATTAATCGTAAAAGAATTACGTCAAATTTTATTTCAACCAAAAATGCTTAAACAATAATGTTAGTGATCGAAGGGAACTCATTTTGTGCAAAAATGTAAAGCTTGCCAATGTTCATGAGGCAGAATTACTACAATAGCCGATAATCCATTTTCCCAATGATAAATCCCTATACGGGTGGACCGCGCGGATGGTCCAAAGTGACATCAGACTACACCTGTAGGGGCGACAGTGGCTCAGGAGGTACAGCAGTCGTCTGGCAATCCGGAGGTTCCCGGTTCGATTCCCGCTCCTCCCGGGCAGCGTGTCGATGTGTCCTTGAGCAAGACACTTAACCCCTAATTGCTCCCGATTTCAAAAAAATCAACAGAAGGCTCTATTAAAAAGATGAGTTTTGAAGCCCTTCTTGAAAGCATCCACAGTCTGTGGTGCTCTCAGGTGGTCAGGGAGAGCATTCCACAGACTGGGAGCGGAAGAGCAAAAAGCCCGATCTCCCATAGTGCAGAGTTTGGTCCTTGGGCGCTGGAGGAGGTTTGCCTGGCCGGAGCGGAGATGAGGAGGAGTGAGGGGTGATGAGTTCTTTGAGGCATAGGGGGGGGCGTTTCCATGGAGGCATTGGTGAGTGAGCAGGGAGACTTTGAACTCAATCCTGAGTGAGACAGGGAGCCAGTGAAGGGACTTGAGGATAGGTGTGATGTGGTGGTATTTCCGCACTCCCATCAGGATCCTAGCAGCGCTGTTTTGGATACATTGTAGCCTTTGGATGTTCTTGCTAGGGATCCCGATGAGGAGTGCGTTGCAGTAATCCAGGAGACAAAGGCATGGATGAGCTTTTTGGCGTCTGACAGAGTGAGTGAGGGGCGAAGTTTGGCGATGTGGTAGAAGGAGTTTTTGTACAATTGTTTTATGTGCGCCTCAAAGGTCAGGTGAGGGTCCATTTTTACCCCTAGGTTGGTGATTGTTGGTGACAGGGTGATGTTTTGGCCGGAAAAAGTGATGGTGGATGAGCGAACCTGCTGTGCGGTGCCAATAATAATGGCTTCAGTTTTAGAACTGTTTAGCTGTAGGAAGTTGTGCTTCATCCACGCCTTGGTCTCCTCCAGGCAGGTGGTCAGAGTGGATGATGGCAGAACTGTGGATGGGGTAGGGTTTATTTTTGGGTAGAGTTGGGTGTCATCAGCGTAGCAGTGGAATGATATTCCATGCCGGCTGATGACATGACCAAGGGGGAGCATGTAGAGGGTGAATAGGGTGGGGCCGAGGACTGATCCTTGTGGGACACCACAGGTGACATGGTGGGTGTCAGACCTTGCCTCTCCCAAGGAGACATACTCCGTTCTCCCGGTGAGGTAAGATCTGAACCAATCAAGGACAGAGTCTGAAAGTCTGATGGTGGAGTGAAGACGGTGGAGGATGATGTCATGATCGTTTCGGTGCTGTGGCCAGAGCGGAAGCCAGACTGGAACTTCTCGAGTAGTTGGTTGGAGTTTAGGTGGTCCTGAAGCTGAGCGGCAACTACCTTCTCCAGCACCATGGACAGGAATGGGAGGTTGGAGATGGGTCTGTAATTGGCCAAGACTTCCGGGTCTAGGGAGGGTTTTTTGATGAGTGGTTTTATGACCGCAGTTTTAAGGGCAGAGGGGACAGGGCCAGCCTGGAGAGAGTGGTTTATGACCTTGGTGATGAGAGGGCTCATGGCGACAATATTGTATTTCACCAGGGCTGAGGGAAGGGGGTCCAGGATACATGTGGCTTCATTTTCCTGACGATTTCCTCAACCTCTCACTGTGTGATGATTGAAAAGCAGCAGAGATGCTGAGTAGTCGCCGGCTGTGGGTCAACTGTTGGGACTGGAGGGGCAGAGGGGCTAGAGAGGAGGGAGCGGATGGTGTCAACTTTGGTCCTGAAGAAGGTGGCAAAGTCGCTACACTGTTCCTCAGAGGAGTCGGAGTGAAGTGATATTTGGGGTTTGAGGAGGTGGTTGATGGTGGAGAATAGTTGTTTGTTGTTTCCAGGACTGTTATTTATGATGGAGGAGTAGTACTGGGACCATGCATGTCTGAGGGATTTTGGATAGGCATTCTGGTGTTCACGGTAGGCCAGTTGGTGTACAGTGAGTCCTGAGACCTTGAGCCGCTGCTCAAGGACACGCCCAGCTGTCTTCATACTCCGCAGCTCGCTGGTGTACCAGGGGGCTGAGCGTGCGAAGGTGACTGTTTTGGTTTTGACAGGGGCATGGAGATCCAGAAGACTGTTCAGGGATATATTGTAGAAGTCCACTGACTCAGTTGCTGATGAGAAGTTGACAGAGGAGAGAAACTGGAGGTCCAGGATCATGGTGTCCAGGTTGATGTTTTTGAGGTTCCTGAAACGGATTTGGCGCTTGGGCTTGCTGAGTGGAGGACTGGAATGACAGCGCCATTGAGATGGTCTTGTGGTCAGATACCCCCAGATCGTAGACTAGCAGGTTGTTGATGGGGGCAGAGTTTGTGATGACCCGGTCGAGCGTGTGACCCTTTGTGTGTGTGTGGGGACATCAATGTGTTGTGTGAGGTTGAGGCGGTCCAGAAGTAGCAGCAACTCAGCTGCAGGGTGGCAAGAGGGCGTGTCGACCTGAATATTTATATCTCCAAGTATTATGATATTGGCAGAGGTTGTGCAGAGTGTAGTGAGGAGGTCCTGCATCTCTGGGATGAAAACAGAGTTGGGGGTTTAGGTGGCTGATAGATCAGTAGTATTGTCATGAGGAGAGGGGGTTTACATTTGAAAGCAAGGCATTCAAATGAGGACAGTACAGGGGGGACAGTTCCAGTTCCTTTCTGTGAATAACGGTGCTGCGGGCTTTCTCCAGGTCCACACACACACACACACACACACACACACACACCACACACACACACACACACACACACATTCTCTCAAGCTCGAACACACACATCATTCTAAACACGCACGCAAACAGACAAACTGAATAATCTTGTTGGAGGATAAATTACTTGGTGGTCCCTGAACCGATGCGCTGAAACAATTGTTGAGACACTTTCGGCACCTTGGCAATCAGATACAGGTTCTGAAAGTGAGATACCAGACGATGTCTCTTTCTCTCCTCCCCCTCCTCTGTTGCCGCCCTCCTCCTCTTCTCTCTCTCCCCCCTTTCTCAGTCAAAAACACATTCAATGGCCAATCGATCAAACGCGCGGGCGAGTCACACCAAGCAGTTGTCTCTAAGAGATGTTCAGTTCACCACAGAAAAGCCTCTATATTTAGTTCTCTTTGCTCAGTTTTTACGTTTTTTTCAGAGGAACATCGTTTTCAAACCGCTAGTCATTTTTGGTCTCTCGACGCTCTGATTTCCAGCATAGAGAGAGAGATGGTTATCTGTGTTTTATAGATGTTGACTTAACCCTTTCACTACCACACTACAGAAGGTTAACCTTTCACTACCACACTACAGACGGTTAAATTACAAGTGGTGACTCAGGAATTTTTGTTTTGTGGTGGCTGCCCCCAAGCTGTGGAATAGTCACTACAAATCCGGTCTGCCCAGACCCTAGGGAATTTAAAGTTGCGACTGAAAACGCACTTGTTTTCATTGGCTTTTCGAGGCTTGTTAAACCATACATCTCTGGTCCTGTTATTTAGTGTATTTATTGTATTGTACTGACTTGTGCATTTTCTTTTTTTGTATTATCTTTTTCCTCCTTCTTTTTCCCGTTTTTTTCTCCCATCCCAATGTTAGTCGTTATGCCAATTCCCAATCCCCTTCCTGGTCGTTGCGCACTCTACCCCCTACCGTCGGTCTGGGAGGGGCGGAGACTATCACATGCTTCCTCCGACACATGTGTACCCAGCCCACCGCTTCTTTTCACCTGGCAGCGCAGACTCTCCCTGGGAGAGTGTAACGTGTGGAAGGTCACACTACCTCTCCCAGATCCTTCCCTCGCTGTGCAGGCACCCCGACCGAACTGTAGGAGTCGCTGTTTACAACAACCAGGACCCACCCACCGGCTTCCCTCCCGCTGACTCTGCCAATTGAGCCAGTATGACGGCCGGCTAGGCCGGAGGCACCGCTGACAGCCGGATTCGATACCAGCGTCTCTTGCGGTGGTGACGAGCGCTTAGTCCGCTGCGCCACCCAGCCGCCCCTGACTTGTGCATTTTATATTGTAATATTTTATATTGTTTTGAATTTGTCTGTTTCTTTGTACTGTGAAGCACTTTGGTGCAACTCGGTTTGGTTTTAAATGTGCTAAATAAAGGTGACCTTGACCTTTAAGAAAAATGGACATCACATACTGTAGGTTCACAGCGTTTGTCCTCCACACCTGTCCCTCGTCACATATGCAAATCTGAATAATCACACTATCTGATTGGTCCACTGGGAGAAAAGCACCTGGCTGCCAGCAGACCAAACAGGATCGGTATCATGCGACACAGATTCTCATGGAATTACAGTCAAAGTGGAAAAGATAACAAGACACACAAAATCAACATTTCCTCCATCTGTTTACAAAATACTTGTATCTCCATGATAAGGGCAAACTGTTCAGGAATGAAGAAAAACAACCTAATCTTCAGGTTCATGAAGTTCTACACTGGCGATTATAAATGAGATTCAAGGTCCTTCGGGTCATGGGATTTAGCCACAAGCCCACAACACAGAGAAGCATGTAAACGTCCATAAACCGGACATCATTGGTCCACAGCGCTGCCCAGTGGTCAGAGGCTGTGGATGCCTTCTAGCCACTACCATCCTAACCAACTAACGCTAGTGATTATGGGAGAATCATTCACTTATTGTCACACTTAGCCACACTGGCCCTAGTGGCGGCTCACATGTATGGCCCTTTGTTTAAGTTCAATATGATTGATTCCTTTATCTTCCTACTACTATACCGTCTGTATACCTGTATAACTGTACATATACTACAACTCTGTACATACATCTGATTAGCACTACACACAGTAGTACTCATTTATATACATGTTATATCCAGTTTAATCACCTGTACATTGTATATTACTGTTGCACTTTACTGTTTTATTTGCACTCTGGTTGGATGCCAGACTTATTTTCGTTGTACTGTACTTGTGCTGTATGATGACAATACATTTGAATCAAATCTAATTTATTTAAGTGTCATGCTTCGATTGAAGCCCAGCCCATGTGGGTTCATAAGAACACTTTACATTTTTCATAAAAGAAAATTGCGAACATACAAACAAGGCATCTATGATACAACAGGAGACACAAACCGAACCGCATAACTAATCGTGTGATCTCACACACACACTAGGCAGCGGAGGGAATGGCTAAATAATGTATGCGTGAGATAAAAAAGTGTTATATACGCCAGAGTGCTCCGTCTCTGACACTGTGTCCTTCTTAGGAGATAGAGTGGGAGGTTTCTGCAGGATGCTGACGTTATGGTGTCCTTATCACTCCGTACCAAGGACACACTGAGGATACGAGGTATCCGACACCGAATAACAAGTCGCTCTGTGTCGCTACACTTTGTTTTACCTGCCAAGATACCGGCCTGGCGTCAGAGACGGGTTACTTATCTAGTGATCTACTGAATGATACTTTTCTCTTGGAGAGAACACAGGGATACCACCAGGCACACACGCTAACTAACACCCAGGTACCTGTCCTGGTTAATAAACACACTAACTAACACCCAGGTACCTGTCCTGGTTAATAAACACACTAACTAACACCCAGGTACCTGTCCTGGTTAATAAACACACTAACACCCAGGTACCTGTCCTGGTTAATAAACACACTAACTAACACCCAGGTACCTGTCCTGGTTAATAAACACTAACTAACACCCAGGTATCTGTCCTGGTTAATAAACACACTAACTAACACCCAGGTACCTGTCCTGGTTAATAAACACACTAACTAACACGCAGGTACCTGTCCTGGTTAATAAACACACTAACTAACACCCAGGTACATGTCCTGGTTAATAAACACACTAACTAACACCCAGGTACCTGTCCTGGTTAATAAACACACTAACTAACACCCAGGTACCTGTCCTGGTTAATAAACACACTAACTAACACCCAGGTACCTGTCCTGGTTAATAAACACACTAACTAACACCCAGGTACCTGTCCTGGTTAATAAACACGCTAACTAACACCCAGGTACCTGTCCTGGTTAATAAACACGCTAAATAACACCCAGGTACCTGTCCTGGTTAATAAACACACTAACTAACACCCAGGTACCTGTCCTGGTTAATAAACACACTAACTAACACCCAGGTACCTGTCCTGGTTAATAAACACACTAACTAACACCCAGGTACCTGTCCTGGTTAATAAACACACTAACTAACACCCAGGTACCTGTCCTGGTTAATAAACACATGACGTCCAGTACAGCATGCAAACATATTTTTATTGTCTTTCAAACATAAAACAAATTAAAACAACATAGATACAGATTATAATAAAAATAAATACATTCAAAAGAATTTAAAGTCTTTACAAGATGGTGACGAAGCAAAAACAAATACATATATATATAAATATATATACTGTATGTTTAGTGTAATAACGGGAATTTAAAAGACACGCTGCCCACAATATCCTTAGTAAAAAAAAACGAAGGATTAAAATAAAGGATTACATTCATTAAAACACACTTTTGTCTAATGATTCACAAAAACTAAAATATGTATCGTTTGCAGAGTCTGTTGCTATAAACTGAATTTACATTTTGTTTTTCTTCTGACTGACTTCTCTACTTCTGAACTGGAAACCAAAGCTAATTGAGTGTAGAAAGATCAGACTAACATTCTCTGAGTTCCCGAAGCGCAGTCACAATCATAACATACGGGAATTCTGGGTCTTCATTTGGGGTGGAATCCTCTCTTAAATAAAAACAAGAGATTGATAAAAAGAGGAAGAGAGAAGTTTCTCTTCACAGAAATGCACACGGCTCCACATCTGGACTCTCTCCGTTACCGTGGTTACAGCGTTACTCAACAGTACAACTCGACTTCAGAAGACTTGCAGTGAAGAGGCAAAAAATAAAAATCCACGTTCACCTTTCATGTCTCAGTCTTTTGAAGCCTTTTCAAGCACCCAGTCAATAACCTGCAGTAACAAGACAGAGGAAAGAGCTAATTTAAACCCAGCGCTTCTCACACCATCAACCCGGGACCAAAATGAAAACAAAGTAGTCTCTCACACTCTCACCCAGAGCTCATGAAAACATACCGACACATAGTCACGGTGTGGGCTCAGCTGACTACTTGCATCCTTCAGAATAATAATAAATAATACATCACTTATGAAGCGCATTTCTGGGTACCCAAAGACGCTACTAATAAAAACTTTAATAATGACAAAATTATTGAAATAGATACACTAATAGATACACATAAAACAGATTTGATTAGATGGGAGAAAAGGAGGGGTGACAGCAGGTCAGGAGGAAAGCCAGAATGAAGCAGGGTTTTGAGGCTATTTTAAATGTTGACAGTAGTTTAGGAGGAAAGCCTGAATGAAGAGGAGGATTTTGAGGCTATTTTAAATGTTGACAGTAGTTTAGGAGGAAAGCCTGAATGAAGGAGGGTTTTGAGGCTATTTTAAATGTTGACAGTAGTTTAGGAGGAAAGCCTGAATGAAGAGGAGGATTTTGAGGCTGTTCTGAATGTTGACAGCAGGTTAAGATAAGATAAGATATTCCTTTATTGATCCCCTTGGGGAAATTCAGGCATCATAGCAGCATGGGGGAAGGGGGGGGGGGGGGGGTGGTACAGGTAGGAGGAAAGCCTGAATGAAGGAGGGTTTTGAGGCCGTTCTGAATGTTAACAGTAGTTTAGGAGGAAAGCCTGAATGAAGAGGATGGTTTTGAGGCTGTTCTGAATGTTGACAGTAGTTTAGGAGGAAAGCCTGAATGAAGGAGGGTTTTGAGGCTATTTTGAATGTTGACAGCAGTAGTTTAGGAGGAAAGCCTGAATGAAGGAGGATTTTGAGGCCGTTCTGAATGTTGACAGTAGTTTAGGAGGAAAGCCTGAATGAAGGGGAGGGTTTTGAGGCTGTTCTGAATGTTGACAGTGTGGAGTTTTATGTGGATTGGAAATGTGTTCCACAGAGAGAGGGCAACAACAGAGAATTACCTAAAAGGACATTTCCTCAGCAACAAAATACCGTACTGTCTCCCTGTCTCCGGCGGTCTCGTAGTGGTGACCGGAGTGCTGGACGTCCCACGATGATGTCGGGGAGGTTGCGACCCTCTCTGCGCCGCCCCCTATCTCCCTGTCTCCGGCTGTCTCGGAGCTATGACCGGAGTGTTGAACGTCCCGTGATTAAGACGGGGAGGACGCGACCCTCTTTGCGCCGCCCCTGTGCCTCAAATAGATTCGCTATCAGCTCTATCTTTAATCTTTCAAAATGTTCAGTTGCTATTGCATGCACTCGTCTGTGTTTCACTACACACATGAGTGCATGCTTACCAACTGTTAGTCTGCAACACTACTATCACCGACATCTAAGAAGGGAGATCCCCACTTGAATGGCCCTTCTAAGGTTTCTCTCCTCCACATTGCCTGTGGTGCATTTTTCCCTATTGTTAGGTTTTAGTGAGTTTTTCCTTACCTTCGCGTGGGGTATGTCTGGGAGTGCTTGCATTCATTCATTTATTTGCATTTATTTTAAATTTGTTGGACCTTATGGTGTTCTTGTTTTCTTCTTGACTTATTGTTATGTTTCTTCTTGACTTGTTTAAAGAAGACGTGTCCGGCCCATGGGGACATTAACGTGTGTTGTCGGGCCTTACAAATACATTTGATTTGATTTGATTTGATTTACCTCAGCTGCAAAGAGCACCAGGCCTTTATTAGAGAGAGGCTTATATAAGAGGCAGGCCTTAATTTCACAAACTGGCCAATTGTAATTGTGATTGATTGATTGATTTTAGACATAAACATATACAGATCACATGAGTATTTGCTTTGTCAGGGTGAAACTGTGGTGGATTAACGTAATTCACACACTGAAGTTGGAACCGTCTATAGGTTGCGGGGTCCGGGGACGATTTAGCGTGTGGTACCTTCTCGACTCTACCTCAATCGAATCGAGTTGCATTGATAATAACATGCAGTAGCTTTAGCCAACGCTATCATAGCCATCATGATCTGTAATGTCTACTGGACAACACCAGCCCCGCCTGCCAACGCCATACAGATAGCGAACGTTAACCAACGTTTGCAAACGAAGCCAACGTCATCCAGCCGACACCACAGATCTGGCTATGATGACGTTAGCTAACACTAATGCTAACGTGAGGGAAACGTTAATGTAGTCAGTGTAGAGAGAGGCAGCACATAATTTGCATTGGCAAGAGTTTATCTCATTCTATATCACGGCACGAAAAACAAAATAAAACTTTTTTTTGCGACCTTGTATTGGAAGCCGGCCTGTATTTGTCTGCATGTATCAAACCCCCGTCCATTATAAGAGGCCTGTCCTCTATTTGAGTACCCTCCACTATTAGAGGATTTACGGATAATATTAATAATAATAATAACAGCTTGGATTTCTATAGTGCCTTTCATGAAACCCAAGGACGCTTTACAAAGCAACAAAAAGACATAAAACACAAACGGAAGAAATAATAATAACAATAAAGGACAGGGAGACGATTTTCCGGGCAATCTCAAAGGAGGGAGGGAGGGGGAGAGAGAGAGAGCGAGAGAGAGAGAGCATAAAGTATGAGGCTTCCTCTGTGGCACTGGTCTGGTTGTTACCTGTTTAGTCTCCTCAACACTGAGCTGGTTGTTACCTGTTTAGTCTCAACACTGAGCTGGTTGTTACCCGTTTAGTCTCAACACTG
This sequence comes from Notolepis coatsorum, assembly GCF_963971535.1. Classification (NCBI taxonomy): domain Eukaryota; kingdom Metazoa; phylum Chordata; class Actinopteri; order Aulopiformes; family Paralepididae; genus Notolepis; species Notolepis coatsorum. The sequence continues at coordinate 13,101,350 of NC_140183.1, read as the reverse complement.
AGCTGGTTGTTACCTGTTTAGTCTCAACACTGAGCTGGTTGTTACCTGTTTAGTCTCCTCAACACTGAGCTGGCTGTTACCTGTTTAGTCTCAACACTGAGCTGGTTGTTACCTGTTTAGTCTCAACACTGAGCTGGTTGTTACCTGTTTAGTCTCAACACTGAGCTGGTTGTTACCTGTTTAGTCTCAACACTGAGCTGGTTGTTACCTGTTTAGTCTCAACACTGATCTGGTTGTTACCTGTTTAGTCTCAACACTGAGCTGGTTGTTACCTGTTTAGTCTCAACACTGGTCTGGTTGTTACCCGTTTAGTCTCAACACTGAGCTGGTTGTTACCTGTTTAGTCTCAACACTGGTCTGGTTGTTACCCGTTTAGTCTCAACACTGAGCTGGTTGTTACCTGTTTAGTCTCAACACTGAGCTGGTTGTTACCTGTTTAGTCTCAACACTGAGCTGGTTGTTACCTGTTTAGTCTCCTCTGACACTGAGCTGGTTGTTACCTGTTTAGTCTCCTCTGACACTGAGCTGGTTGTTACCTGTTTAGTCTCCTCTGACACTGAGCTGGTTGTTACCTGTTTAGTCTCCCGAGCTGGTTGTTACCCGTTTAGTCTCCTCAACACTGAGCTGGTTGTTACCTGTTTAGTCTCCTCTGACACTGAGCTGGTTGTTACCTGTTTAGTCTCCCGAGCTGGTTGTTACCCGTTTAGTCTCCTCAACACTGAGCTGGTTGTTACCTGTTTAGTCTCCTCAACACTGAGCTGGTTGTTACCCGTTTAGTCTCCTCAACACTGAGCTGGTTGTTACCTGTTTAGTCTCCTCAACACTGAGCTGGTTGTTACCTGTTTAGTCTCCTCTGTGACACTGATCTGGTTGTTACCTGTTTAGCGTTGTTGCCGGCTGCTTTCTTCATCTCCTCATACAGACCGCGGGACGTCTTCAGATCCTGGGATCAAACCAGAGAGGCAGAGTCACTCACACAAAATGACACTCTAGGAATACCGCCTTGCGGTTGTCTGCCTCCGCCGACCACTAGGGGCAGTAGGAGGCAAACATACCAATAAAAGCGCTCCACTGAGTCCAACGTCGCTAGGCCATGTCATATAGTAGGATGGGGGATGATCTGCACACATAGAGCATTTATTCTCCTGAACCAAACCAAGCTGTGTAGTATAATATATAATTAGAGATCTGTCGTATGAATATTACATACAAATAATGAATACAAAAATCTAAGATTTTTATCAAATGTGTGCATAGTTACACCCCTAGTACAGACAGTCCCCATCACCTCCGCAGAGCCCCAACACGGAATACAGGAGATATACATTTAATACGTAGATCTCCTCACGTTAAAACGTCCTTAACGTCCACGTTAAAATCTTCCTTAAAGGAGTACTTGAATTTGATTTGAATTTGAACATTTCTTCACTTGTTCGATATTGGCTTTTTTTTTTTTGATATCCGATATACCGATATTGTTCAACTCTTAATTTCCAATACCGATATCAACCGATACAGATATATGCGGGGTTTCCCCCACAAAAAAACGGAATCATTTCAGGTAAGTAAGGGATAATGTATAGCAGGGGTGGCCAACCAGTCAGAGACAAAAAGAGCCACAAAAAAATGACTGTGGTACCACAAAGAGCCACACCATATACCAGCGTTTCTCAACCTTTTTTTTCAGTCACGGCACCCTTCATGTGTTTATAGGTCTCACCCTCTGGCCTCTGAAGTTGCTAATGTCTTTTTTATTTGGGCCTCACAGGGTTAAAAGTACCCTGTGAGACCCACGGTTGCAAAATTACAAAATCACTTTTAGCCATTTAAAAAAATAATGTTTATTTAAAAAATGTTAAAGGGGAACTATTTTACTATTTCTTTCACTATTTGGGCACTTTTACACAATTCCTGTGAGTCTATGGAACACCTAGGTTTTTTTCAAAAAAAATGCATTGTTTTGTATTTCTAATCAAGTACTAAAAACCGCATTTTTCTACCTCAAGATCTTAAGCCGTTTTGAGGCTGGGCTCCAACCACTGTGTGGCCTGGTGCCAACTGCCACATCAACTGCCACATTATTATGCAGCTGAGAAATCTCTGACATCACAGATATGCACATTTTCAGATGACTCAGTTCAGTGAGGGTGAATATTGTGAGAGGAGAATTGGAAGAATTCGCCAATATGAGAATTAGAGACATATATCCTATTAATATAAGTCCACATAGCTAAGAAACAATGGTAAACACTGAAAAAAGCCATTTATAAGATAGTTCCCCTTTAAGCACATGTATAGTCAATTGGTCCTGTTGTTCAGCCTCACAATGCTATTTGATAGTAAATGTGTTTATATGTCCCACCCTCTGGCCTCTGAAGTTGCTAATTTCTTTTTAATTTGGGCCTCACAGGGTTAACCTCTTAAGCCCGAGATATACAGTAAAAGTGTATATTTTCAGCATTATGTTTGTTTACCAATTATTTTAACTGTTATTAGTGAAATATAAGATTATAGAAATCTCAGGGCATTGAGTCGGAAACCGGTGCATATTGACAGGAGGAAGTGGCACAGCCAAAAGTGAGTGTAGTCTTTTGAAGGAAGAGACTCAGGGCTTTCAAATTTCGAAAAACTACCCTACCCAGCTCACACCAGCCCCTGTCAATCATCTGACTTCTGGATTTACTTTTTAATTTCTCTTATTTTTTGGGATTATCTCCCACAAACCTGAACGTTATTGCCATAAAACAGAACGCAGTTAGTTTCTCTACCTTTCTGTGAACGTCTTGCAAAAAACGGTGTTGCAATATGATGAAGAATGGTGGAGAAATTTACATTATAAAAAAGATGGCAGAATTCAGTACTGTATCTACAAAACCTTCTGTTTAATCATCTTCCCTTTATTCATTTGCTTAGATTTTTCAGGTCTGGTCAATTTTAGCATGGTGTTATTTACAGTCAAAGATAATTTTTTTTTTAAATAGAATTGATATTCTCCTTTGGTTCATTACAATTTACTCAAGCCTAGTAACAGACACACTATTTCTGACACTGATCCATATGTCCCTAGATTCAGATACCAAGAACATGCAAATGGACCATTTAAAAAAAAAATTTAAATGTTTATTCTACGTCCTTATGGAATGAGTGACAAAAAAAAAAAAAAAAAAAAAAAGTAAAAAAAAAGAAATTGATTTTTTTTTAATTTTTTTTAATTTTTTTTTATGGATGGAAGAGCCGCACATTGACGGGCAAAGAGCCGCATGCGGCTCGCGAGCCGCGGGTTGGCCACCCCTGATGTATAGCTACGAGGTCATTGTTGCAAAATAATTGACCGACAGAGTTTAGAATACCGAGGCGCCTCGCCGAGGTGTTCTTTAAACGTAGTGAAGGTCTATTATTTTGCGACAATGACCGAGTATAGCTATACATTATCCCGCTTATTACATGGCTAACTTACTAACAATATACTTCATTTTACACCATTGACAAGACGAGATCAAATGCAGACGCAGTTCTGTTCTGTCGCTCCGCCCTGTCATCGCCGGCAGCTTCCCCGGCAGTGTCTGATTGCACTGATGTCAGTGGGCTTGATTGCGAACAGCTGCGCACAGCGGTCATTATTGCTCGGCAGAGGTCCGTTATCGAGTAATAACGGACCTCTGACGAGCGCTATTGACCAATCACAATCAAGCATTTCGGCGAATGTTAAAACGCCATGTAATAACATTACATATCTCTTGTCGTGGAATTAACACAACATTATGCATACTTTTGACAATAAATAAAATAAGAATTTGTTCTTACTTGCTTGCCTGGGTAAATAAAGGTTAAATAAATGTTAAAAAAAAAAGATTAAAAAAATATATATATATTGAAAACCGATACGATAATTTCCGATATTACATTTTAATGCCAATATCGGCCGATAGTATCGGACATCCCTAGTTTACACTTAATGTCCTTCAGTTTACCCAGAAGCGCTTGCAGCTAGCTGTGCTCCTTGGTTTCAACGAGGAATGCTAGTGAAGCTAACACGCCATGTAACGGCAATTTTTCCTTTCCAATGTCCTGCTTTCTCTTGCCCGTTACTTCACAGGTATGGTAGTGATCTTACGCAGTAGACACAGCAATGATGGATGTCCAGTCGTGATTCCAGGTTTAGGGGTGTTTATTGCTGAAGTTGCAGTTGTACATTCAATTGTTGCCAGAGTGGGTTCTGTAGGAATCATATGGTATTCTATATCTATTTGGTATTTCTTTCTGCTTCTGGCTGCTGAGCTGCTGAGCTTCTGGTAAGAACGGTGTGCTCCTCACTACCTGTGTCCTTTCTGATTACTGCACCTGTGACCCTCTAAATACCTAACCAGTGCTGTCAAATCTAAAACCCGCCACCAGGTGTCCAATAATAATATTACAAATAATAAAATAATATGCCACCATCATAATGGCTCCTACACGCCATTTCGGGGGAACATTATGGACACATGTGAACGCTTTTTCATACAATGTGGGTATGAAATGGGTGTCGAGTGAAATTCTCAACTGAAATTCAAAATGTCAAAGTGCTCCTTTAAATCCCGCCTTTTCGCAAATGATCCTTCTTCTTCACCCCTCGGATGTATCTACTCCTCCAGGCTTCGCGCCGGTCGCGTGACAGAAACATGATCGACAACTTGTTCGCTGTGTGACGTCTGCGTGAAACAATGATCTGCTGTATTCTCACATGGGCTCAGTTGGTCATTAGGAGGACTTAGGCCTGGGGGGGGGGGGTCTGGCAGGGAGAACTCCTGAACACTTCAAACATCTGTGAGTGTGTTCACACGTAAAGCCCCTCCGCTAACGATGCGTCGTTCGGTTCAGGAGTCCATGTGACCGGAGCTCACGGCCGAGAGCGGCCGCTCCAGAATGTCCACAGAGCCGCTACAACGTCACGCTCTGAGGGAGGCAGACTCGGTCCAAACAGGTTCTGTGTTTGATGGTCAAGATAAACTGGTGAAACAGAGCCACTGTCCTTTTCCTCAAGAGTTGGTGAGCGCTACCGCACATCTTTGGATGTATATGTAAACGTTTCTTTGTGAGCGCTACCGTACATCTTTGGATGTATATGTAAGAGTTTCTTTGTGAGCGCTACCGTACATCTTTGGATGTATATGTACAGGCTTATTTCTGAGCGCTACGGTACATCTCTTTGGATGTGTATATGCAAGTAAAATGAGAATCTCACGCGGGCTAGGTTGAAGATTAAGCCTAGTAAATCGAGAAGCATTTTATTGACCAGAAGTAAGGTAATAGAGAGAAGGTTTTACGTCGATGAGGAGGAAATTCCATCTATAAAGGGACAAGCCAGTGACACGTTTGAGTAGGTGGCATGCAGTTTGGTTTATACCCCAAGTTGATGTGGCCATTGTCATTAACGAAGTGCCATTATCAAAGGTAGAAAGGCTCGAGGGATTGGTTAATTTGTACATCAGGAAATGGCTAGGAGTTCATCTATGTATTAGTAGTAGTGTGGCATTGTATGTTGAAGGTATCCTCCAGCTACCAGTAACTAGTCTAACAGAGGAGTTTAACTGTGTGAAGGCGAGAACAGAGTTGTTGCTATCAGGGAGCAAAGATACCGTAGTTAGTAACTCGGTCCCAAATCCAACTAGAGGCAGGAAATGGAACCCAAGACGGGCAGTACAGGAAGCAGAGGCAGCGGTTAGGCACACAGACGGTGTAGGTAAGGTGCAATGATCGCGACACACTAACAGTCTCTTTACCTCAGGCTCTGACTGGCACTGGCTCAAACCTGGTTGCTAGGCGCTGTTTCTAGCTGGGTATGATAAGTTCTCACCGGGGTCTGAGAAGTTACTGATTATTGGTTCTATGTTGATTTATTTCTATACAAATTGTTGGGGGGGGAACTGATATCTTACTGACACCTTACTGACATCTTACTGATATAGGGTTGTAGATACATACAAATTGAGAGAGAGAGAGAGCTAGATGGAAAGAGAGAGAGATAGGGTTGTAGATAGATATACATTGATAGAGAGAGAAAGAGACAGACAAAGAGGGAGGCAGATAAATAGATAGATAGAGATACAGAGAGAGAGATAAATATGTAAAGAGAGAGAGAAAGAGGGGGATAGAGAGGGGGGAGAGAGAGGAAGATAGAGCAAGATGGAAAGAGAGAGATGGAAAGAGGGAGAGAGACAGATAAATAGATACAAAATGACGACATGAGCCGGGAGCCAGGACTTGAACCTGTGACACCGTGCATCTGACTGAGTCAGCAGGAGGCCCCAGGTGGGCTGTTATTCTGAGACAGAGAGGAGGATCTGATTGGTGGGCTGTTATTCTGAGACAGACAGGGGAGGATCTGATTGGTGGGCTGTTATTCTGAGACAGAGAGGAGGATCTGATTGGTGGGCTGTTATTCTAAAACAGAGAGGAGGATCTGATTGGTGGGCTGTTATTCCGAGACAGACAGAGAGGAGGATCTGATTGGTGGGGTGTTATTCTGAGACAGACAGGGGAGGATCTGATTGGTGGGCTGTTATTCTGAGACAGACAGGGAGGAGGATCTGATTGGTGGGCTGTTATTCTGAGACAGAGAGGAGGATCTGATTGGTGGGCTGTTATTCTGACACAGACAGGGGAGGATCTGATTGGTGCGCTGTTATTCCGAGACAGACAGAGGAGGATCTGAATGGTGGGCCGTTATTCTGAGACAGACAGAGAGGAGGATCTGATTGGACGCCGCCGTGGGAGAGAAGAGACCAACCTTGAGGAAGAACTTGGCGATCTGGAACAGCCTCTGGCTGCAGGCCTCAAAGTGCTGGTGCTCAGCGCTGATCCCATGATGCTTCAGAGCCTTAGAGACCACCTCCTGGAGCATCTGAGGACACACACACACACACACACATCAATACAGGCAGACACACACACACACATCAATACAAGCAGACACACACACAGGAAGACAGACACACACACACACACACACAAAGACAGACACACACAGGAAGACACACACACACACATCAATACAGACACACACACACACATGAAGACAGACACACACACACACAAAGACAGACACACACACACACAGGAAGACAGACACACACAGGGAGACACACACACACAGGAAGACAGACACACACACAGGAAGACAGACAGACAGACACACACACACACACACACACAGGTAGACACACACATACACACAGGAAGACAGACACACACACACACACATACACAGGAAGACAGACACACACACACACATGAAGACAGACACACACGCACACACACACACAAGAAGACACACACACAGGAATACAGACACACAAACACAGGAAGAAGACACACCCTTTCATTTTAATTCCATCATATCTGTCAGCAGGGAGAACTGCGATTGTCAACGTAAAGAAAATGAACCATCTTTAACATCACCAGAAGGACTGATTCTGTGTAAAATGTCATTAATTATCAGCTTTTAATGTATGAACCAGCTGCTATCACCCTTTATGAACCAGCTGCTATCACCCTTTATGAACCAGCTGCTATCACCCTTTATGAACCAGCTGCTATCACCCTTTATGAACCAGCTGCTATCACCCTTTATGAAGGAGCTGCTATCACCCTTTATGAAGGAGCTGCTATCACCCTTTATGAAGGAGCTGCTATCACCCTTTATGAACCAGCTGCTATCACCCTTTATGAACCAGCTGCTATCACCCTTTATGAACCAGCTGCTATCACCCTTTATGAACCAGCTGCTATCACCCTTTATGAATGAGCTGCTATCACTCTTTATGAAGGAGCTGCTGACAACTGTTCCCCCTCTGCTCTCTGCTCAACCTGAGCTTGAGAAGCTTGTTTGCACAGTAATCACAACATTTCAAGGTCTTTCTGTGCCGGTCGGGATCTACTGGAGCCGGTGGCTTGTATGTGGGAGAGAGGGTGTGTGTGCGTGTGTGTGTCTGTGTGTGTGTGTGTGTGTGTAGGGGGGTGTGTTTGTGTACCAGGGCTGATTATTTCTCTACTCCCACAGAGTAGAGACACAGGAGAGAAGGTTCTTTATCGAGACAGTAGGAAGGCTGAGAGGGAGACACAGGAGAGAAGGTTCTTTATTGAGACAGTAGGAAGGCTGAGAGGGAGACAGAGTAGAGGAGACACAGGAGAGAAGGTTCTTTATTGAGACAGTAGGAAGGCTGAGAGGGAGACAGAGTAGAGGAGACGCAGGAGAGACAGTTCTTTATTGAGACGGTAGGAAGGCTGAGAGGGAGACAGAGTAGGAGAGACACAGGAGAGAAGGTTCTTTATTGAGACAGTAGGAAGGCTGAGAGGGAGACAGAGTAGAGGAGACACAGGAGAGAAGGTTCTTTATTGAGACAGTAGGAAGGCTGAGAGGGAGACAGAGTAGAGGAGACACAGGAGAGAAGGTTCTTTATTGAGACAGTAGGAAGGCTGAGAGGGAGACAGAGTAGAGGAGACACAGGAGAGAAGGTTCTTTATCGAGACAGTAGGAAGGCTGAGAGGGAGACAGAGTAGAGGAGACACAGGAGAGAATGTTCTTTATTGAGACAGTAGGAAGGCTGAGAGGGAGACAGAGTAGAGGAGACACAGGAGAGAATGTTCTTTATTGAGACAGTAGGAAGGCTGAGAGGGAGACAGAGTAGAGGAGACACAGGAGAGAAGGTTCTTTATCGAGACAGTAGGAAGGCTGAGAGGGAGACAGAGTAGGGGAGACACAGGAGAGAAGGTTCTTTATTGAGACGGTAGGAAGGCTGAGAGGGAGACAGAGTAGAGGAGACACAGGAGAGAATGTTCTTTATTGAGACGGTAGGAAGGCTGAGAGGGAGACAGAGTAGAGGAGACACAGGAGAGACGGTTATTTATTGAGACGGTAGGAAGGCTGAGAGGGAGACAGAGTAGAGGAGACACAGGAGAGAAGGTTCTTTATCGAGACAGTAGGAAGGCTGAGAGGGGGACAGAGTAGGAGAGACACAGGAGAGAAGGTTCTTTATTGAGACAGTAGGAAGGCTGAGAGGGAGACAGAGTAGAGGAGACACAGGAGAGAAGGTTATTTATTAAGACGGTAGGAAGGCTGAGAGGGAGACAGAGTAGAGGAGACAGGAGAGAAGGTTCTTTATCGAGACAGTAAGAAGGCTGAGAGGGAGACAGAGTAGAGGAGACACAGGAGAGAAGGTTCTTTATCGAGACAGTAGGAAGGCTGAGAGGGAGACAGAGTAGAGGAGACACAGGAGAGAATGTTCTTTATTGAGACAGTAGGAAGGCTGAGAGGGAGACAGAGGAGAGAAGGTTTTTTATTGAGACAGTAGGAAGGCTGAGAGGGAGACACAGGAGACAAGGTTCTTTATTGAGATGGTAGGAAGGCTGAGAGGTAGACAGAGTAGAGGAGACACAGGAGAGAAGGTTTTTTTATTGAGACAGTAGGAAGGCTGAGAGGGAGACCGATGAGAGAAGGTTTTTTATTGAGACAGCAGCTGGGTGAATGTTTGGGACTAAGTGTGTGACTGTAGCAGGACTAACTGTGTGACTGTGTAGCAAGGTGCTGAAAGATCCTTATGTGTTCAGTGAATACAGGTCAAACCTACACAGGTGTGTTCTCACGTGCACACAAGTGCATTTTTGCGCATGCGCGCGCACACACACACACACACACACACACACACACACACCTCCCTCTTACCCTGTGGTGTTTCTGGGAGCGAGACTCTTTGACCAGCGTGTCTTCTGTCTGGCTCTGGGGCGCCCTCTGCTGGGGGGGTCTGTGTTTGTCAGCGGCAGTGGGGGGGTTCACTAGACCTGGAGTAAAAATATATTGGAAAGTCATTTTAAATCCTTGTCCTGGAACCTTTAAACAGAACTGAGAGGTGGTTGGTGCTGCGTGGACAGCATTACGTTGACTCAACGTCTCGGGAGAATGTTCTCATGTCGACCAGAGGAGGAGGGGTAACAACCAGAGGAGGAGTAGTAACGACCAGAGGAGGAGTAGTAACGACGAGAGGAGGAGGGGTAACGACCAGAGGAGGAGGAGTAACATAGAATATAGTTATAGCTCTACAAACAAGGTGACGGACTCCATTCGTTTAATGGGTGGCATCGCATAGCCGTCGCCCGGAAGAGGAGTGGCACAGAATGTGTTAAATCAACTTTGAATATAACTCGTCAGTCTCGTCAACATAAATAATCCAATAAGGGCACGGTTGGTACGAAAGTGATGGTGACGTCTTGATGGAGCGCCGAGCGGATGCGGACAGGCTACATCATTTATGATAAATGTTTTTTTTTACATTTTTATGACGAGTCATATACTATAATATTAGTGTAGCCTAATCTTTATCCGCAACTGTGAAGAAAAACAGAATGAATAGGCACATAATAATAATAAAAGATTATAATAATAAAAATTCGAATTTAGAATTTAGAATTTAGAAGTCGAATTTAGAAGTCGAATGTCAACGTTATGAATGAAGCTTTGAACTATTCGGTACAGCCCTATAACGACCACAGGAGACTGTACTGTATTTGTACCCATTCTGCAATCTGTTAATAAAGTTTTCAATCAATCAATCACGTACCGGAGGAGGCGGGCCTGGAGACGGAGGAGGAGGAGGAGCGGGATCTGACTGGCTGCTGTCGTAGTGACCTCACAGAGGGGCGTGTCCCACTGCTGCTGCTGCTCTGAGAGCCGAGGGAGTCGCTGCTCTCAGACTTGGCCAGCCTGTGTCAGAGCAACACAACCACGTGTCAGAGCAACACAACCACATGTTAGAGCAACACAACCACGTGTCAGAGCAACACAACCACATGTTAGAGCAACACAACCACATGTTAGAGCAACACAACCACATGTTAGAGCAACACAACCACATGTCAGAGCAACACAACCACGTGTTAGAGCAACACAACCACATGTTAGAGCAACACAACCACATGTTAGAGCAACACAACCACATGTCAGAGCAACACAACCACGTGTCAGAGCAACACAACCACATGTCAGAGCAACACAACCACGTGTTAGAGCAACACAACCACGTGTCAGAGCAACACAACCACGTGTCAGAGCAACACAACCACGTGTCAGAGCAACACAACCACGTGTCAGAGCAACACAACCACGTGTCAGAGCAACACAACCACATGTCAGAGCAACACAACCACGTGTCAGAGCAACACAACCAGGTGTCAGAGCAACACAACCACGTGTCAGAGCAACACAACCACGTGTTAGAGCAACACAACCACGTGTCAGAGCAACACAACCACATGTCAGAGCAACACAACCACATGTCAGAGCAACACAACCACATGTCAGAGCAACACAACCACGTGTCAGAGCAACACAACCACATGTCAGAGCAACACAACCACGTGTCAGAGCAACACAACCACATGTTAGAGCAACACAACCACGTGTTAGAGCAACACAACCACGTGTCAGAGCAACACAACCACGTGTCAGAGCAACACAACCACATGTCAGAGCAACACAACCACGTGTCAGAGCAACACAACCACGTGTTAGAGCAACACAACCACGTGTCAGAGCAACACAACCACATGTCAGAGCAACACAACCACGTGTCAGAGCAACACAACCACATGTCAGAGCAACACAACCACGTGTCAGAGCAACACAACCACATGTCAGAGCAACACAACCACATGTCAGAGCAACACAACCACATGTCAGAGCAACACAACCACATGTTAGAGCAACACAACCACGTGTCAGAGCAACACAACCACATGTTAGAGCAACACAACCACATGTCAGAGCAACACAACCACGTGTCAGAGCAACACAACCACGTGTTAGAGCAACACAACCAGCAACACAACCACGTGTCAGAGCAACACAACCACGTGTCAGAGCAACACAACCACGTGTCAGAGCAACACAACCACGTGTTAGAGCAACACAACCACGTGTTAGAGCAACACAACCAGCAACACAACCACGTGTCAGAGCAACACAACCACGTGTCAGAGCAACACAACCACGTGTCAGAGCAACACAACCACGTGTCAGAGCAACACAACCACATGTCAGAGCAACACAACCACATGTCAGAGCAACACAACCACATGTCAGAGCAACACAACCACATGTCAGAGCAACACAACCACATGTCAGAGCAACACAACCACGTGTCAGAGCAACACAACCACATGTCAGAGCAACACAACCACGTGTCAGAGCAACACAACCAGCAACACAACCACGTGTCAGAGCAACACAACCACATGTCAGAGCAACACAACCACATGTCAGAGCAACACAACCACATGTCAGAGCAACACAACCACATGTCAGAGCAACACAACCACATGTCAGAGCAACACAACCACATGTCAGAGCAACACAACCACATGTCAGAGCAACACAACCACATGTCAGAGCAACACAACCACATGTCAGAGCAACACAACCACGTGTCAGAGCAACACAACCACATGTCAGAGCAACACAACCACGTGTTAGAGCAACACAACCACGTGTCAGAGCAACACAACCACGTGTCAGAGCAACACAACCACGTGTCAGAGCAACACAACCACATGTTAGAGCAACACAACCACGTGTCAGAGCAACACAACCACGTGTTAGAGCAACACAACCACATGTCAGAGCAACACAACCACGTGTTAGAGCAACACAACCACGTGTCAGAGCAACACAACCACATGTCAGAGCAACACAACAACATGTCAGAGCAACACAACCACGTGTTTTTCTTTTTTACAATAAAGTTTCATAAAAATCTTAGTCAAACCTTTAGTATTATGGATATTAAACATGCTGGTAGCCCCTTTCGTGACTGCGGTGACTGCGGTGACTGCGGTGTGCAGGCCTGGGGCTCTCGTGACCGCAGTGACTCTCAGCTAGACCGCGACCATTGTCAAAATAAGGTACCAAGCGTGATCGCGGGGCTCGGGGTGGGTCAAAAATATATCATATATGAATTTCAAAGATACCCAGCGTACAATATGGGTTTAACACAGCTTTACAGTGGGGTCTGGAAGCTCGGAGTTGCTAATAAACAGTTTAAATCATTGTTACTCCACGAGTGGTACTCGCAGAGCGAGCCGTGTATTTCCGCCATTGGTGTCACCGCGCATGCGCACCAGGCAGCCTGGTCCAGGCATTACAGGCGGAAATACACGGCTCGCTCTGCGAGTACCACTCGTGGAGTAACAATGATTTAAACTGTTTATTAGCAACTCCGAGCTTCCAGACCCCACTGTAAAGCTGTGTTAAACCCATATTGTACGCTGGGTATCTTTGAAATTCATATATGATATATTTTTGACCCACCCCGAGCCCGGCGATCACGCTTGGTACCTTATTTTGACAATGGTCGCGGTCTAGCTGAGAGTGACTGCGGTCACTAGAGCCCCAGGCTTGCACACCGCAGTCACCGCAGTCACGAAAGGGGCTACCATGCTGGCAGAGTACATGCATCCATGTTGTCGTGAACATTTTAATTAAATATGGAACTGTATATAGATATTAAACAGACTGAGGTTGCAGCATCACATAGTCGTTTGGCTCCACCTGCGCTGTAAAAGAATGGCTGAAAGTCTCTTGGTGTTGTAGCTCAATGGAAGTCAAACCCCCCCCCCCCCCCCCCCCCCCCCGATATTATCCATAAACCCTCATCTCTCAGCCGCTTCGCTGCCATTTTGAGTGGAGTGAGTGCAAAGATACGCATGTTTTATATAGTAGTTCTATAATGGACACACACATTACACACACACGCGCGCGCGCACACACACACACACACACGCGGCTCCTGCAGGTTTCAACTTTCAAAGTTATATTTAAAACTTTGTAAGACCTTTTGAAAACCATTTGAATATAATTGAAAACCTGGGCAAAAGGGTATCAAGGGAAAAAATGAAAGATGTTTCAAAGATCCTGATGGGACTGATTAGGATATTACCATCCTGCTCACCGTGCAGCCTGGGCGTTATCCCCGAGCTCATTTACACAAGATGCAGAGAAGTTATCAACATGGAAGCAACTTCCTAATACAATAAAATTTTAAGACGTATCAAAATCATATTTAAGACCTTGTTTGAAGTGATTATTCTGACTACTTAAAGATTTTCTAAAAACTTTTAGGACCCGCAAGAACACGTGCAAACACACGCTTAAAACTAATCTTCATTTAAAGCAACAATGTGGAGGATTTTTTTATCACAGATTTTGTTTTGTTAGAAGGTTTCTCATCAAAGCCGATTCTTGACGAGTTGTGTAAAAGCAAATGCATGGTTTTGGAATCGTTAAGTCATCCGTGACGGCAAGTAGACTTAAGCCCAAATAACGAATGGATTAGCCATGCCGTTTCAATCTGAAAGAAGAAGAACAGACGACGTGGATTTATTTGTATTAACAACTTTCTTGGCGAAGATTGGATGGATTATATGCGTCATGGTCAGGCGGCAACGGAAGAGAAGGAGACTACAATTAGGTTTGTTTTGTTCTGACAACTTGTAACGGCAAGCAACGGCGAAATCGGTGCCATTCGGTTCCCTGTCTCCCAGGGGCGACGGGGTTCTGCACGGGTCCGGGTCTCAGGTTCGAATAACGGACGGGTCCTGGTTCGGTTCCGGGTCATACATTCCCAGGTGTTTTTGGGTTCGGACTGGCGACGACATTTTGGACCTGTGACGACCTCTACTCCCAACACCATGCATCATCTAACCAGCTACTATCAACACCAAGCATCATCTAACCAGCTACTATCAACACCAAGCATCATCTAACCAGCTACTATCAACACCAAGCATCATCTAACCAGCTACTATCAACACCATGCATCATCTAACCAGCTACTATCAACACCAAGCATCATCTAACCAGCTACTATCAACACCATGCATCATCTAACCAGCTACTATCAACACCATGCATCATCTAACCAGCTACGATCAACACCATGCATCATCTAACTAGCTACTATCAACACCATGCATCATCTAACCAGCTACTATCAACACCAAGCATCATCTAACCAGCTACTATCAACACCAAGCATCATATAACCAGCTACTATCAACACCATGTATCATCTAACCAGCTACTATAAACACCAAGCATCATATAACCAGCTACTATCAACACCATGTATCATCTAACCAGCTACTATAAACACCAAGCATCATCTAACCAGCTACTATCAACACCAAGCATCATCTAACCAGCTACTATCAACACCATGCATCATCTAACCAGCTACTATCAACACCATGCATCATCTAACCAGCTACGATCAACACCATGCATCATCTAACTAGCTACTATCAACACCATGCATCATCTAACCAGCTACTATCAACACCAAGCATCATCTAACCAGCTACTATCAACACCAAGTGTAACTGAGGGGTACAATTCCCTGACTGTATTGTTAGATATGATACTTACTACCACTACCTCTTGTACTTTAGACTCTGGCCACCCAGTACTAGGTATAAATAATTATGATAAACACTCCCACCTGATGAAACGGATCCAACACAAATGTACCAAGTCGAAAGTCTGCGTTTAATAATAATACATAGCAAAAGGTATGTACAACGATCACTTAATTACATTTATGATTTGAAATAGTATGCACTTTTATGGCAAATGAGTATTCGTAGGTAGATCAATATCGAATGTCCAATCTCTGATCGCGCAGGAAGCAAATATACAACCTGGAATATTTAGGGAACAATAGCAATGATACTTGAATGATTATATAGCTGGATACACTAGGGGAAGGTTCCGACTGCTTGTAGGACAGCTGGAGGGGGGGGGGGTAGAGTCTGGCTGTATCCCGTCTGGCCGAGGGTATCCTGGGAGAGCCCACAGTCGTGCGACCCGGTGCCCAGCGATCCTCGATCCACAGATGAAAGCAGTTGGACTCTCTGTGGCCGGCGTCCTCCGGTCCACGATGGAGAGACGTGAGGCGACCTCGTCGTGTAGAGCGTCTTCTCACCTGTCGTCCTCTCCGGGGGGGGTATTTCCAACACACCGCAGTGTTGGCCTTTATCCATAGAATAATCAAAGTACTCAAAGCATAATCCAAGCCGGGGAAGGCTAGCCGTCGTCGGTAGAATAATCCAATATACAGGTCCACTCGCTCTTTGGCCTGGAGCTCCTCGGGTGCAGCTTCACGTGGGGTCAACCACCCTGGATAAGCGTCCAGCTGATGCCCGAAACGATGGGGGTGCTGATTACTATAGAACTCTTACCGCACGAGGCACTACATATGAATAGACTATTATTAGCTTAATAGAATACGTCCAACTCGACGATATAGTGCCAAATATGACTATTCAAATATTAATATACACGATGTCTCAATGCCGATACTGGGCCGAATTGGCCTTACTGCCCACACGTGGTTCGCGGGGAGGCTTTTGCGTCTGTCACTCTGTTGGAGGGTAAGGAACTGGACTAAAAGAAAGCTCTACTTTAATAGCGCAGTATATATACGCACTATGAACAAATAGTACCATTAGTGGTGCGGTAGACATATTCCTACGCGGAACTAGGACTTGTCCATACATGTTGAGCGGTACGATTGAACCTGGTCTGAGGGGTATGGCGACCTGGCACCAAGGTCTCGTCCAATGGTAGAATGGAGACTATTATGGGATGTTCAGTAGACTAGAAGGGATATTCAATGCATATTGTACAAGGAATATACAAGGGATATCAGGGGATATACAAATACAATTAAATATATATATATAAATAAATATATATATTCGGTTTAATCTGATCCTTCAGAACAGCCGCCCCCTAATTGGTCCCAACCCAATTAGTTAAGCAGAGACAGATTAACCGCACTGTCTACCACTCAAGGGTTCGCTGTAAGGGTCAGTCAACTCACAAAGTCATAGGGTCATGGTCATCATCGATTGTGTCTGGGAGTCGGGGCAGTTCTATGAGCCTCGCCACAGGACGGGTGTAAATGCGCCCCTGGACGAGTACTTCAGCTGCTCGGACCTTGCCATCGGCACCGGTGATCACTTTGCTTACGCGGCCAGCCGGCCACATAGCTCTGGGTAGTGACTGGTCAATAATCATGACGACTGTTCCTTCCGTCAAATTGTCTCTCTCTTTTACCCACTTCTGGCGGGTCTGTAGAGACGGTAGGTAGTGCAGTAGGAAACTGCTCCAAAACTTGTCGGCTAATACTTGGCTGTACCTCCACATTCGTCGGCCGTTCGCTTCTTCAGGCCGGTACATTGTCTGGGGTAACGCGGGATCTAGCCGCCCCATCAGGAGGGTGTTGGGGGTGACTGGGTCGACATCTGCTACATCACTGGAGACGTAACCGAGGGGCTTTGAGTTCAATACTCCCTCAATCTCCGTGAGGACTGTCATTAGGACTTCTTCCGCCACAGTCTGGGCCCCAAGTACTGCGTACAGGGCTGTCTTTATAGAACGTACTTCTCGTTCCCAAGTTCCACCGAAGTGGGGTGCGTTTGGGGGGTTGAATTGGAAGTCAATCTGGGCTGGAGCGAGGTGGGTCTTAAGTTCTGGGCCCATAGCTTGGAAGCTCTCCCTCAGCTCTCTTTCTCCGCCTTTGAAGTTTGTCCCGTGATCGGACAATAATGTAGACGGTTTTCCTTTCCGTGATGTGAATCTTCGGAAGGCCATAAGGAATGAGTCTGCGCTCATGGTCGGAAGGAGCTCGATATGTATCGCTCTGGTGGTCATGCATTTGAATACAATACCCCACCGCTTCTCGGTGCCTCTTCCTTTCTTTATGTGCAGCGGGCCAAAACAGTCCATGCCTGTTGAGTGGAATGGCTTGTCGCCGAGTCGGAGGCGACATGGAGGTAGGTCAGCCATCCGTGGTATGCTGGGCTGCGCGCGCCACTTTCGGCAGTCTAGACAGGTTCGCTGGAAGCGTCGCACCGCCTCTCTTCCTTGAAGTATCCAGTAACGACGTCTGATTTCCGCGAAGACTCTCTCTGCTCCTGCGTGGTGTACATCCTCGTCGTATTTCTTTATAATCAGCTCTGTGACCTTGTGTCGGCTGTTCAATACGATCGGGTACTTAATGTCATCCGGTAAATTGGGGGCTCTCCGCAGGCGACCACCCACTCTGATGAGGGTATGTGTGTCACTCTCGGGGGCCAGATGAATCAATCTGCTGTCTGATGGGACGGGCTTTCCTCCCTGTAGACAGTCTAGTTCATCGGGGAACGAGTCTCTCTGGGCTCGTTGCAGTAGAAGCAGTTCTGCTTCCTCGTAGTCAGCTGCTGACATATCAGCGGGGGACTTAATCTCTGGGTGGTGCCGCAGGAATGTCCGTTGCTGCGCACTCTCTATGGTAATGCAATCGTCTATGTTGGGGTCTGCGGAGACAACAGTGCTCAATCCACAGAACATGGGTTTCTTATTCTCAGCCTCCTCGTCACTTGCTTCCCTCGGGGTGGGCGTGGGCCAATCTCCTTCCGGGAGCTTGAGGAATGCTGGTCCGTCACTGTAGATGTTATGACGGGCTAAGTCATCTAGGGACATTCCCCGGGTGATGACGTCCGCTGGGTTGTGTTTTGTATCAACATAGCGCCAGTTTGCTTCTCCGGTTAACTCTCCGGTTAACTCTTGAATCTCAGTGACTCTGACTCCCACGAAGACTTTGTATTTGCATGAATCCGATTTGATCCAGGCGAGTACTGTCGTGGAATCTGACCACAGGATTGTTCTATGCACCGGAATGGTGAGCTCACGTTGGATGAGCGTGGCTAGATGCGCTCCTGCGAGGGCTGCGCAGAGCTCTAGACGTGGGATAGACTGTTGCTTGCGTGGGGCTATTCTCGAGCGGGCGAGGATGAATGCTGTGTAGATCTCTCCCCCCTCTTCTTGGGCCCGCAAGTAGGCTACTGATCCGTAGGCGACCTCGGAGGCGTCACTGAAGACGTGTAAATCCATTTTACATGTCTCTGGCCTCACCGTGGGTGGGAAGTAGCTTCGGCGTATATTAACGCCTGGGAGTGAGTGGAGTTCCATCTCCCACTCTCTCCAGGTGGATGCAAGGTGTGCGGGAATGGGGTCGTCCCAGCCCTGGTCCTTGTCCCACAATGCTCGTACAATCATCTTTGCCCTGGTGGTGTACGGTAGTATACATCCTAACGGGTCATATTGTCGGGCGAGTGTTCTGTACACACTCCGTCTGGTGGTCGGTATTGCCGTCGACCTTCCCTGCTCCGTGGTCAGGGGTTTGTGTCTATAGTGGAGCGAATCTGTTTTGAAGCGCCACACTAGTCCTAGTGTCATCTCTTGGGCTTCTCCTGGGATTGTGGCCATCCAGGTCTCGCTGCTCGCTGCCTTGTCCTCGGAGGAGAGGCTGCGCAGTACGTGCGGATCGCTGCTGGCCCACTGCCTGAGATCAAAGCCGCCTTTGATCAGAGAGGCGCGGAGTTTAAGTAGGAGAGCCTCGGCTTCTTCCTGGGTCGAAACGCTTTGTAGACAGTTATCTACGTAGAAGCTGTTCTTCACACTGTGTCGGACCTCTTCGTCCGCTGCTGGGTCCTCTGCGACATGTCTCTGTAGTGCAAATGTAGCACAGCATGGGCTGCATGTAGTTCCGAAAGGGAGGACTTCCCATTGGTAGATGGCTGGGTGCTCATCTCCTGGCCTCTCTCTCCATAGGAACCGCAACAGGGGCTTGTCCTCCTCTACTAATCTCACCTGCAGGAACATCCCTTTGATATCCCCGCTGATAGCCACCTTGTCCTGGCGGAAGCGGAGTAGTACGCCTAGTAGGGAGGGGCCTGGCGTAGGACCGGGCAATAACTCTTTATTCAGATTTTGGGATCCGATCTGGTAGCTGCAGTTAAACACGATGCGGTCTTTGCCGTTGTGATGAACCTTGTGGTGGGGCACGTACCACGATTCAGTCGTCTGGTCGGCCTCTTTAATGTCAATCTTTGTGACGTGTCCCGCTGTGATGAGCTTCTCAATCTCAGCGCGGTATACACTTTCTTGGGCGGGGTCCTTGGCTAAGCGCCGCTCTGTGTTTAGTAGGTACCGCTCTGTGGCGTCTTTCTTTGCGTGAAAGGTAGGCATCCCTTCCCGCCGCAGGAGTGGCGTGGCGTATCTCAACACGCCGCTGACTGGGACTCTCTTTGTTCCCGTCTCGAGGAGGTTAATGGCGTAGATGTCGTCTTTAGAGCGAATGTCTTTCTTTTCGTTCTTAAAGGGCATTTGTTCTAAGGTCCATAGCCTCTCTACATGCTGCAGGAGTGCGGTGTCTCCCTCTGTGACTCGGGAGTGGAGACAGCTAGTGGCTGTGGTTCGGTTGAGAGATTTGGCGAGTGGGCCTTGGAGAGTCCATCCTAGGCGGGTCTCGACTGCTGCAGGACAGCCTCTGGGTCCGGTATGAACCCGGTCTATCGGGACAATGAGGTCTGCATGGTCGGAGCCTATCAACAGTGTCGGGGTAGCACCGTCTATGAGTGGGATCGGTAGCTTGCGTAGATGTACATATTTCTCCATCAGCTTGGCTACGGGGTATGTGTACCGCGAGAGTCCTATTTCTTGGCTGGTGAAAGCGTCTGTAATCCTGTACCGTCGCTCGGGCTGGCCGCTTGCTGCGATAGAGAATGAGACATTCTCGCCCTTTATCGTTTTCAAATCTCTTCTTATTGTCCGAATTGTCATTTGGTTTTCGCTCCCCCGCAGCCCTAGCTGGGCCGCAGCGGACGCGAGCAGAAGGGTCTTCTCTGACCCGTCATCAAGGACGGCGTAAGTGTCCATGACTTTATTCTGGTAGCTCAATGTCACACGGACTACCTTTAAGAGCACTCTGGCTCCGCTGCTGCTGGCGGGGTCAATGTACATGACGCTTGCTTTGCTGCTTGATGGTGCGGGTGGAGGCCGCCGTCTGTTACTGTCGTGGAGTATGTCCAGATGGGCTCCATCGCACCGACTGCACTTTTTCTTTAAGCGGCATTCGGCTGCCATGTGTGATTGCGCACAGCGAAAACAGCGTCTGTTGGACTTTATCCATTGACTCGATTCCTCCGCATTCATCTTGGGGAATGAGTCACATTGTGACAGCCAGTGTTCTTTCTCACAGTAGGGGCACACTATCTTCCACTTCTCCTTTCTTGAGGGGGTACTGTGGCTCCTACTGCTTGGCACTGACTCCGATTGGTGCATGACAGTCACCGATCTTCTTCCATCATTTAGTCTCCTGGTTCCTTCTCTGGAGCCAGGGGTGCTCCGTCCGAATGTATCTAGCCGTAAGCTGCTGACTTCTCTCGCCAGGAAGTCGGCTAGATCGAGGAGGTTCGGTTCGGGGCCATTAGGGTCTCGGTGGTGTCTCTGCCGCCTAAAGCGCTCCTGTCGGGCGGGCGGTAGCTTCTCCAAGATCCTCTCTACATTTGAGTTGGCGTATAGTTCATGCCTACCCTTTTCCCTCTGCGCTCCCAGCATCCCTACCAGGGACTGCACTCTGATGGACAGGTCGTCCAGTGCTCGATTGTCTGTTGCTGGGGGTAGGCGGTCGATGTGCCTGATCTCCTGGATCACGTAATCCCATATACGTCCATATCTCTGGTCCAACGCTACCAGCGCTGCGGTGTATGGGGTCGTGGAAGTGGCGTAGGTGAGCGATATGTTGTGCGCGCGGGGTACCCTTAAATGCTTCAGTAGTATCGCGTATTTATGGCGTTCATCAATGACATCCACCAACATTGTCTCCAGACACATGCGGAGCTCCGTATACTGGGCCCGGTTCTCCTGGGTGAAGTCTGGTACCATAGGTGTGCCAATGTATGACGCGGATTGTTGATACATCGGCGAGCGTTGGGGGAGAAGCCTCCTAGGCGAGTCTCCTCCTGCTCCTTGGCGTGGGCTGGTACCGGCTGTGTACCATGGCCCGCTGGTCCAGGTGCTGTTCCTCGGTGCGGGTCGTGCGTCGTGCTCACCCGTGAATAGCGGCGGGGGTCTGTAGCGCAGCTCCGCGGGGGTATAGCCTGGGCTGTACTGGACCTCCTGGTCCGGTAGAGTACTGTGCTGTCGTCGGGCGTGGTTCTCCTCCTCTTCCTCTTCGTCTTCCGTTAGGTCATCCAGGGCTTGTAGTCTCTGATTTAGCCTCTCCGCAGTGTATGCTGCTCCTTCCCGGTGGCTGGGTCTCGCTTGGACCGGTTGGGGAAGGGGGTCTGCGGGGGGTATAAACCTCGTCTGTTGGTCAAGTTCAGGGTCGCTTACTCGGCTAGGGGATGCCGCCCTGGAGTGATGTCTAGACGAGTTCCTGGAGCCTCTGGTGGAGGGAGGGGGTGTTGTCCTTCTGATCAGCTGTTCTATTAGTTGCGCTTGTGCTCTGTCGCGCTCGGCTTCGCGCTTGGTGAGATCCGATTCTCTCTGGGCACCGGTGGCGGCGCGCTGGGCGTCGGCCCGGTCTCTTGCCATATTCTCTTCCATCTGAATGCGTCTTATTTCCAGGCGTATGTGCTCTTCTTCGCTCCGTTGCTGTATCTGCAATCGATCGCGTTCACCCTGGAGTCTATCGCGTTCAGTAGAGGCTTTCAGGCTGACGAGGAATGCCTGCTGTAGTGTCCTCTCTGCCTCGCTGGGAGAAGACGGTTGTGTAGGGGAGCCGTCCCTTGGGGTACTCCGTGCGGAGTCTTGGAGCTCTATCTCCACGGTGCTCTCCTCATCTTCTTCCGTGCCGAGTTCTCTCTCGGTAGTGTTGTCTTCCTCCCGGGACTCGTCGGGGACTACTTCTTCGGTATTGGCGGGGTGTAAAGTCATGTCTGGTTCCCCCTGGTCCCCACCGTGAGCTGGGTCAGTTACGTTAGAACCCATAGGGGCCTCTATGGTCGGGGTAGCCTGGTCGTTAGGGTTAGACATAATTTTACTTTCTAGTTTTACCGCGTTTACTGTTGGTAGAAGACTAGGTTGTTGACTGACAGCGTAAGCCTCTAGGTACTGAGGGAGCTGTCGTTTGCGCCGCGGGCGTTGTTGGTTAGGAGGATCGTTTCGTGGAGTGTTCATCATAGGCCATTTTAATATTAATAACGCTGTAACTGAGGGGTACAATTCCCTGACTGTATTACTAGATATGATACTTACTACCACTACCTTTGTACTTAATATTCGGCCACCCAGTACACGGCATAAATATATTATCATGAACACTCTCACGTAGATGAAACGGATCCAACACAAATGTACGAATTAGAAAACAGGTCTTTATTTCCTACACAGCGATGGTGTGTAGAATAAGCACTTAATCACTTAATTACATTTATGAATTGAAATAGTATGCACTTTTATGGCAAGGAGTAGGGATGTCCCGATCCGATCACGTGATCGGAATCGGCGTCGATCACGTGCTTTTCAGAGTATCGGGGATCGGGAAAAAATAATAATAAAAATCGGCAGTCAAAAAAAGAAAAATTTTATTCAACAAACATGACCATGTCCACGTCTTAAACTCATACGGAGGCCTTAGTTTTGGTTTTAAATTACATATAATATATCATCATTAATGTATTTATTGTCACACAGAGCAGAATAATTATCCACAACAAACACATTCCCCTTTAATTTTCACCGTTGCAACAAACATTCCCTTTAATTTAGACGCTACACGCTACACGCGACCACATTGAATTGATCACAACAACAACACGTCGCTCCCGAAACACGGTTAATATCCACTGACTTGAGCAGCTAGACTTAATGTCAGAGGTTTGGAACTAAGCATTTTAAAATATAAAGTCAAGCCAGTTGCAATGTTTGCAAGGAGGAGATTCCGCGTGGAGGAAAAACTCATGAAGCAGCAGGCTGGAGGCGAAGTTTTCAAACTAACTTTTCAACTGGATTATCGTCGCCGTTTCAGACCAGAATGGACCATTACGTAAGTCGAACACTGAATGTATACTAATGTGCAAACATATATTGAAACTTTTAATATTTCTCATATGAAGCAGAATCACATTTCTCAGGGTGAATGTAATAACAAAAGCCTCCGCTCTCGCGCCCCGGACTATTATACTAGGCAACTATTATACTGGGCTTGTCTTGCTCTGCCAGTTTCTGACAAAAATGCGTCAAAATTGATTACTAATGTGAAAGATCGGATCGGAAACGATCGGATCGATAGATATTTAAAATCACATGCTCGGGATCGGATCGGAAGCAAAAAAAGGCGATCGGGACATCCCTAGCAAGGAGTATTCGTCGGTATATCAATAGATAATGTCCAATCTCTGAAGGCGCAGGTGGTAAATATACGACCTGGAATAGTTAAGGAATAACAGCAATGATACTTTAATGATTATAGGCTGGATACACTAGAGGGGGTTAATCCGGTCGCTTGTAAGCCGACAGGAGTAGGAGGGGGGGGGGGTAGAATCCAGCTGCCTCGTCCGGCCAAGGGTATCCCAGGTGAACCCACTGTAGTGCCGTTCAATGCGCCGGCGATCCTTGGACCACAGATGAAAGCAGGTGGACTCTTTGTGGGCCGGCTCTCTCCGGTCCACGGGGGAGAGATGTGGAGAGACCTCGTCTTGCAGAGCGTCTCCTCACCTTGCGTCCTCTCCAGGGGGGGGGGTTCCAACACACGGTAGTGTCGGGGGTCTTTATCCATAGAATAATCAAAGTATCCAAAGCATAATCCGTGCCTGGGAAGGCGGGCTGTCGTCGGTAGAATAATCCGGTATACAGGTCCACTCGCTCGTCGGCTCTGGGGCTCCTCGGGTGCAGCTTCACATAGGGTCAACCACCCTGGGTAAGCAGCCAGTTCTCTGCCCGAAACGATGGGGTACTGACTACGGTAGTATTCTCACCGCACGAAGCACTATATATTAACAGACTATTATTAGCTTAATAGACTACGTCCAACTCGACGATATAGTGCCAAATATGACTATTCAAATATTAATATACACGATGTCTCAATACCGATGGTAGGCAAACTTGGCCTTACTCCCACACGTGGCATCGCGGGGAGGCTTTACGTCTGTGACTCTATTGGAGGGTAAGAAACTGGACTGAAAAGAAAGTCCTACTTTAGTAGCGCAGTATATATACGCACTATGAACAAATAGTCCCATTAGTGGTGCGGTAGCCAAATTCCTACGCGGAACTAGGACTTGTTCGTACATGTCGAGCGGTACGTTTGAACTGGGTCTGAGGGGTATGGCAGCCTGGCACCAAGGTCTCGACCAATAGTAGAATGGAGACTATTATGGGATGTTCAGTAGGCTAGAATGGATATTCAATGCATATTGTACAAGGAATATACAAGGGATATCAGGGAATATTAGAGAATATACAAATACAATTAAATATATATATATAAATAAATATATATATTCGGTTTAATCTGGCCCTTCACAACAGCCACCCCCTGAATAGGTCCCAGACCTAATCAGTTAAACGGAGACAGATTAATCGCGTTGTCTATTTACACATAAGGGTTTGCTGTAGGGGTCAGTCAACTTCACAAAGTCATAGGGTTGTAGGGTCATGGTCATCATCGATTGTGTCTGGGAGTCGAGGCAGTTCTATGAGCCTTGCCACGGGACGGGTGTAAGTGCGACCCTGGACGAGCACTTCAGCTGCTCGGACCTTGCCGTCGGCACCGGTGATCACTTTGCTTACGCGGCCGGCCGGCCACATAGCTCTGGGCAGTGATTGATCAATAATCATGACGACTGTTCCTTCTGTCAAATTGTCTCTCTCCTTTACCCACTTCTGGCGGGTCTGTAGAGACGGTAGGTAGTGCAGTAGGAAACTGTTCCAAAACTTGTCGGCTAATACTTGGCTGTACCTCCACATTCGTCGGCCGTTCGCTTCTTCAGGCCGGTACATTGTCTGGGGTAATGTGGGATCTAGCCGCCCCATCAGGAGTGTGTTGGGGGTAACTGGGTCGATATCCGCCACATCACTGGAGACATATCCGAGGGGCTTCGAGTTAAGTACTCCCTCAATCTCCGTGAGGACTGTCATTAGGACTTCTTCCGCCACAGTCTGGGCCCCAAGTACTGCGTACAGGGCTGTCTTTATGGAGCGCACTTCTCGTTCCCAAGTGCCACCGAAGTGGGGTGCGTTTGGGGGGTTGAATTGGAAATCAACCTGTGCTGGAGCGAGGTGGGTCTTAAGTTCTGGGCCCATAGCTTGGAAGCTCTCTCTCAGCTCTCTTTCGCCGCCTTTAAAGTTTGTCCCATGATCGGACAATAGGGTAGACGGTCTTCCTTTCCGTGATATGAATCTACGGAAGGCCATAAGGAATGAGTCTGTGCTCATGGTCGGGAGAAGCTCGATGTGTATCGCTCTGGTGGTCATGCATTTGAATACAATACCCCACCGCTTCTCGGTTCCTCTTCCTTTCTTTATGTGCAGCGGGCCAAAGCAGTCCATACCCGTTGAGTGGAATGGCTTGTCACCGATTCGGAGGCGACATGGAGGAAGGTCAGCCATCCTTGGTATGCTGGGCTGCGTGCGCCACTTGCGGCAGTCTAGACATGTTCGTTGGAAGCGTCGTACCGCCTCTCTTCCTTGTAGGATCCAGTAACGACGTCTGATTTCCGCGAAGACTCTTTCTGCTCCTGCGTGATGTACATCCTCATCGTATTTCTTTATAATCAGCTCTGTGACCTTGTGTCGGCTGTTCAATACGATCGGGTATTTAATGTCATCCGGTAGATTGGGGGTTCTGCGTAGGCGACCACCCACTCTGATGAGGGTGTGAGCGTCGCTCTCGGGGGCCAGGTGAATTAATCTGCTGTCGGATGGGACGGGCTTTCCTCCCTGTAGACAGGCCAATTCATCGGGGAACGAGTCTCTCTGGGCTCGCTGCAGTAGAAGCAATTCTGCTTCCTCGTAGTTAGCCGCTGACATATCAGCGGGGGACTTGCACTCCGGGTGGTACCGCAGGAATGTTCTTTGTTGTGCACTCTCTATGGACGTGCAATCGTTTATGTTAGGGTCGGTGGAGGCTACGGTGCTCAATCCACAGAACACAGACTTCTTAATTTCCACCTCCTCTGGACTTGCTTCCCTCGGGATAGGCATGGGCCACTGTCCTTCCGGGAGTCTTAGGAATGCGGGGCCGTCACTGTAGACATTGCGACGGGTGAGGTCATCCAGGGGCATCCTCGTACAATCATTTTTGCCCTGGTGGTGTACGGTAGAATACATCCTAGCGGGTCATATTGTCGGGCGAGTGTTGTGTACACACTCCGTCTGGTGGTCGGCGCCGCCGCCGGCCTTCCCTGTTCCGTAGTCAGGGACTTGTGTCTGTAGTGAAGCGAATCTGTTTTGAATCGCCACACCAATCCCAGGGTCATCTCCTGGGCTTCTCCCGGGATTGTAGCCATCCAGGTCTCGCTGCTGGCTGCCTTGTCCTCGGAGGAGAGGCTGCGCAGTACTTGCGGATCGCTGCTGGCCCACTGCCTGAGATCAAAGCCGCCTTTGATCAATGAGGCGCGGAGTTTAATCAGGAGAGCCTCGGCTTCTTCCTGGGTTGAAAGGCTTTGTAGACAGTTGTCTACGTAGAAGCTGTTCTTTACGCTGTGTCGGACCTCTTCGTCCGCTGCTGGGTCCTCTGCTACATGTTTCTGTAGTGCAAATGTCGCACAGCAGGGGCTGCATGTCGTTCCGAAGGGGAGGACTTCCCATTGGTAGATGGCTGGGTGCTCATCTCCTGGCTTCTCTCTCCATAGGAACCGTAACAGGGGCTTGTCCGCCTCTACTAATCTCACCTGCAGGAACATTCCTTTAATGTCCCCGCTGATGGCCACCTTTTCCTGGCGGAAGCGGAGTAGAACGCCGAGTAGGGAGGGGCCGAGTGTGGGACCGGGCAGTAACTCTTTATTCAGATTTTGGGATCCGATCTGGTAGCTGCAGTTAAATACTATGCGGTCTTTACCGTTGTGATGGACCTTGTGGTGGGGCACGTACCACGATTCAGTAGTCTGGTCAGCCTCTTTAATGTCCATCTTTGTGACGTGTCCCGCTGTGATGAGCTTCTCAATCTCAGCGCGGTATACACTCTCTTGGGCGGGGTTCTTGGCTAAGCGCCGCTCCGTGTTCAGCAGGTACCGTTCTATGGCGTCTGTCTTGGTGTGGAAAGTAGGCATTCCTTCTCGCCGCAGGAGTGGCGTGGCGTATCTCAACACGCCGTTGACCGGGACTCTCTTGGTCCCTGTCTCGAGGAGGTGAATGGCGTAAATGTCATCTTTAGAGCGAATGTCTTTCTTTCCATTCTTAAAGGGCATTTGTTCCAAGCTCCATAGCCGCTCTACGTGTTGCAGGAGTGCGGTTTCTCCCTCTGTGACTCGGGAGTGGAGACATCTAGTGGCTGTACTTCGGTTGAGAGATTTGGCGAGCGGGCCTTGGAGAGTCCATCCCAAACGGGTCTCGACTGCTGCAGGACAGCCTCGGGGTCCGGTATGAACCCGGTCTATCGGGACAATGAGGTCTGCATGGTCGGAGCCTATCAACAGGGTCGGCATAGCATTGTCTATGAGCGGGATCGGTAACTTGCGCAGATGTGCATATTTCTCCATCAGCTTGGCGACGGGGTATGTGTACCGCGACAGTCCTATTTCTTGGCTGGTGAAAGCGTCTGCAATCTGGTACCGTCGCTCAGGCTGGCCGCTTGCTGCGATAGAGAATGAGACATTCTCGCCCTTTATAGTCTTCAAATCTCGTCTTATTGTCCGAATTGTCATTTGGGTTTCGCTTCCCCGCAGCCCTAGCTGGGCCGCAGCGGAGGCGAGCAGCAGGGTCTTCTCTGACCCGTCATCGAGGACGGCGTAAGTGTCCAGGACTTTATTCTGGTAGCTTAGTGTCACACGCACTACTTTTAGGAGTACTCGGGCTCCACTGCTGCTGGCGGGATCGATGTACATGACGCTCGCTTTGCGGCTGGATGGTGCAGGTGAAGGGCGCCGTCTGTTACTGTCGTGAAGTATGTCCAGATGGGCTCCATCGCACTTGGTGCACCTTTTCTTTAAGCGGCATTCGGCTGCCATGTGTGAGCGCGCACAGCGAAAACAGCGCTTGTTGGACTTTATCCATTGACCTGCTTCCTCCGCGTTCAGCTTGGGGAAGGAGTCACATTGCGCTAGCCAGTGTTCTTTCTCACAGTAGGGGCACACTATCTTCCACTTC
This sequence comes from Notolepis coatsorum, assembly GCF_963971535.1. Lineage (NCBI taxonomy): Eukaryota > Metazoa > Chordata > Actinopteri > Aulopiformes > Paralepididae > Notolepis > Notolepis coatsorum. Next base: position 13,072,183 of record NC_140183.1, on the reverse strand, counting down.
TCCGTTCTGGAGGGGGTACTGTGGCTCCTGCCGCTCGGTACTGACTCCGATTGGTGCATCACAGTCACCGATCTTCTTCCATCATTTAGTCGTCTGGTTCCTTCTCTGGAGCCAGGGGTGCTCCGTCCGAATGTATCTAGCCGTAGGCTGCTGACTTCTCTCGCCAGGAAGTCTGCTAGATCGAGGAGGTTCGGTTCGGGGCCATTCGGGTCTCTGTGGTCCCTCTGCCGCCTAAAGCGCTCCTGACGAGCGGGCGGCAGCTTCTCCAGGATCCTTTCCACATTTGAGTTGGCGTAAAGTTCATACTTCCCCTTCTCTCTTTGCGCTCCCAACATCCCTACCAGGGACTGCACTCTGATGGACAGGTCGTCCAGTGCTCGATTGTCTATTGCTGGGGGTAAGCGGTCGATGTGTCGGATCTCCTGGATCACGTAATCCCATATGCGCCCATACCTCTGGTCCAATGCTACCAGCGCTGCTGTGTATGGGGTGGTGGAAGTCGCGTAGGCGAGCGCTATATTATGTGCGCGGGGCACCTTTAAGTGCTGCAGTAGGATGGCGTATTTGTGGCGTTCATCCAATACATCCACCAACATGGTCTCCAGACACATGCGGAGTTCTGTATACTGGGCCCGGTTCTCTTGGGTGAAGTCGGGTACCATAGGCGTGCCAATGTATGACGCTGACTGTGGATACATCGGCGAGCGTTGGGGGGGAGGCCTCCTAGGCGAGTCTCCTCCCGCTCCTTGGTATGGGCTGGTACCGGCAGTGTACCATGGCCCGCTTGTCCAGGTGCTGTTCCTCGGTGCGGGTCGTGCGTCGTGCTCACCCGTGTATAGAGTCGGGGGTCTGTAGCGCAGCTCCGCGGGAGTATAGCCTGGGCTGTACCGGACCTCCTGGTCCGGTAGAGTACTGTGCTGTCTTCGGGCGCGGTTCTCCTCCTCTTCCTCTTCGTCTTCAGTTAGGTCATCCAGTGCTTGTAGTCTCTGGTTTAGCCTCTCCACAGGATATGCTGCTCCTTCCCGGTTGCTAGGTCTCGCTTGGACCGGTGGGGGGAGGTGGTCTGTGGGGGGTATAGACCTCGTCTGTTGGTCAAGTTCAGGGTTGTTTACTCGGCTAGGGGATGCCGCCCTGGAGGTGTGTCTAGACGAGTTCCTGGAGCCTCTGGCGGAGGGAGAGGGTGTTGTCCGTCTGATCAGCTGTTCTATTAGTTGCGCTTGCTGTCTGTCGCGCTCTGCGTCCCGTAGAGCACCAGCAGCTGCTCGCTGGCTGTCTGCTCTGTCTCGGGCCACATTCTCTTCCATCTGAATGCGTCTTATTTCCAGGCGTATGTGCTCTTCTTCGCTCCGTTGCTGTAGCTGCAATCGATCGCGTTCACCCTGGAGTCTATCGCGTTCAGTAGAGGCTTTCAGGCTGACGAGGAATGCCTGCTGTAGGGTCCTCTCTGCCTCGCTGGGAGAAGGCGGTTGTATAGGGGAGCCTTCCCTCGGGGTACTCCTTGCGGAGCCTTGGAGCTCTATCTCCACGGTGCTCTCCCCGTCTTCTTCCGTGCCGAGTTCTCTCTCGGTAGCGTTGTATTCCTCCCGGGACTCATCGGGGACTACTTCTTCAGTACTGGCGGGGTGTGAAGTCATGTCTGGTTCCCACTGGTCCCCACCGTGAACTTGGTCAGTTACATTAGAGCCCGTAGGGGCCTCTATGGTCGGGGTAGTCTGGGCGTTGGGGTTAGACATACTTTTACTTTCTAGTTTTACCGCGTTTACTGTTAGTAGAAGACTAGGTTGTTGACTGACAGCGTAAGCCTCTAAGTACTGAGGGAGCCGTCGTTCGCGCTGCGGGCGTTGGTTAGGAGGATCGTTTCGTGGAGTGTTCATCATAGGCCATTTCAATATTAATAACACTATATTAATATTACACTAATTACCCTCGGGCTCGAAGGACCAATTGTAACTGAGGGGTACAATTCCCTGACTGTATTACTAGATATGATACTTACTACCACTACCTTTGTACTTAATATTCGGCCACCCAGTACACGGCATAAATATATTATCATGAACACTCTCACGTAGATGAAACGGATCCAACACAAATGTACGAATTAGAAAACAGGTCTTTATTTCCTACACAGCGATGGTGTGTAGAATAAGCACTTAATCACTTAATTACATTTATGAATTGAAATAGTATGCACTTTTATGGCAAGGAGTATTCGTCGGTATATCAATAGATAATGTCCAATCTCTGAAGGCGCAGGTGGTAAATATACGACCTGGAATAGTTAAGGAATAACAGCAATGATACTTTAATGATTATAGGCTGGATACACTAGAGGGGGTTAATCCGGTCGCTTGTAAGCCGACAGGAGTAGGAGGGGGGGGGGGGTAGAATCCAGCTGCCTCGTCCGGCCAAGGGTATCCCAGGTGAACCCACTGTAGTGCCGTTCAATGCGCCGGCGATCCTTGGACCACAGATGAAAGCAGGTGGACTCTTTGTGGGCCGGCTCTCTCCGGTCCACGGGGGAGAGATGTGGAGAGACCTCGTCTTGCAGAGCGTCTCCTCACCTTGCGTCCTCTCCAGGGGGGGGGGGTTCCAACACACGGTAGTGTCGGGGGTCTTTATCCATAGAATAATCAAAGTATCCAAAGCATAATCCGTGCCTGGGAAGGCGGGCTGTCGTCGGTAGAATAATCCGGTATACAGGTCCACTCGCTCGTCGGCTCTGGGGCTCCTCGGGTGCAGCTTCACATAGGGTCAACCACCCTGGGTAAGCAGCCAGTTCTCTGCCCGAAACGATGGGGTACTGACTACGGTAGTATTCTCACCGCACGAAGCACTATATATTAACAGACTATTATTAGCTTAATAGACTACGTCCAACTCGACGATATAGTGCCAAATATGACTATTCAAATATTAATATACACGATGTCTCAATACCGATGGTAGGCCGAACTTGGCCTTACTCCCACACGTGGCATCGCGGGGAGGCTTTACGTCTGTGACTCTATTGGAGGGTAAGAAACTGGACTGAAAAGAAAGTCCTACTTTAGTAGCGCAGTATATATACGCACTATGAACAAATAGTCCCATTAGTGGTGCGGTAGCCAAATTCCTACGCGGAACTAGGACTTGTTCGTACATGTCGAGCGGTACGTTTGAACTGGGTCTGAGGGGTATGGCAGCCTGGCACCAAGGTCTCGACCAATAGTAGAATGGAGACTATTATGGGATGTTCAGTAGGCTAGAATGGATATTCAATGCATATTGTACAAGGAATATACAAGGGATATCAGGGAATATTAGAGAATATACAAATACAATTAAATATATATATATAAATAAATATATATATTCGGTTTAATCTGGCCCTTCACAACAAACGCTATATTAATATTACACTGATTACCCTCCGGCTCGAAGGACCAATTGTAACTGAGGGGTACAATTCCCTGACTGTATTGTTAGATATGATACTTACTACCACTACCTCTTGTACTTTAGACTCTGGCCACCCAGTACTAGGTATAAATAATTATGATAAACACTCCCACCTGATGAAACGGATCCAACACAAATGTACCAAGTCGAAAGTCTGCGTTTAATAATAATACATAGCAAAAGGTATGTACAACAATCACTTAATTACATTTATGATTTGAAATAGTATGCACTTTTATGGCAAATGAGTATTCGTAGGTAGATCAATATCGAATGTCCAATCTCTGATCGCGCAGGAAGCAAATATACAACCTGGAATATTTAGGGAACAATAGCAATGATACTTGAATGATTATATAGCTGGATACACTAGGGGAAGGTTCCGACTGCTTGTAGGACAGCTGGAGGGGGGGGGGTAGAGTCTGGCTGTATCCCGTCTGGCCGAGGGTATCCTGGGAGAGCCCACAGTCGTGCGACCCGGTGCCCAGCGATCCTCGATCCACAGATGAAAGCAGTTGGACTCTCTGTGGCCGGCGTCCTCCGGTCCACGATGGAGAGACGTGAGGCGACCTCGTCGTGTAGAGCGTCTTCTCACCTGTCGTCCTCTCCGGGGGGGGTATTTCCAACACACCGCAGTGTTGGCCTTTATCCATAGAATAATCAAAGTACTCAAAGCATAATCCAAGCCGGGGAAGGCTAGCCGTCGTCGGTAGAATAATCCAATATACAGGTCCACTCGCTCTTTGGCCTGGAGCTCCTCGGGTGCAGCTTCACGTGGGGTCAACCACCCTGGATAAGCGTCCAGCTGATGCCCGAAACGATGGGGGTGCTGATTACTATAGAACTCTTACCGCACGAGGCACTACATATGAATAGACTATTATTAGCTTAATAGAATACGTCCAACTCGACGATATAGTGCCAAATATGACTATTCAAATATTAATATACACGATGTCTCAATGCCGATACTGGGCCGAATTGGCCTTACTGCCCACACGTGGTTCGCGGGGAGGCTTTTGCGTCTGTCACTCTGTTGGAGGGTAAGGAACTGGACTAAAAGAAAGCTCTACTTTAATAGCGCAGTATATATACGCACTATGAACAAATAGTACCATTAGTGGTGCGGTAGACATATTCCTACGCGGAACTAGGACTTGTCCATACATGTTGAGCGGTACGATTGAACCTGGTCTGAGGGGTATGGCGACCTGGCACCAAGGTCTCGTCCAATGGTAGAATGGAGACTATTATGGGATGTTCAGTAGACTAGAAGGGATATTCAATGCATATTGTACAAGGAATATACAAGGGATATCAGGGGATATACAAATACAATTAAATATATATATATAAATAAATATATATATTCGGTTTAATCTGATCCTTCAGAACACCAAGCATCATATAACCAGCTACTATCAACACCATGTATCATCTAACCAGCTACTATAAACACCAAGCATCATATAACCAGCTACTATCAACACCATGTATCATCTAACCAGCTACTATAAACACCAAGCATCATCTAACCAGCTACTATCAACACCATGCATCATCTAACCAGCTACTATCAACACCAAGCATCATCTAACCAGCTACTATCAACACCATGCATCATCTAACCAGCTACTATCAACACCATGCATCTTCTAACCAGCTACTATCAACACCAAGCATCATCTAACCAGCTACTATCAACACCAAGCATCATCTAACTAGTTACTATCAACACCATGCATCATCTAACCAGCTACTATCAACACCATGCATCATCTAACCAGCTACGATCAACACCATGCATCATCTAACTAGCTACTATCAACACCATGCATCATCTAACCAGCTACTATCAACACCAAGCATCATCTAACCAGCTACTATCAACACCAAGCATCATATAACCAGCTACTATCAACACCATGTATCATCTAACCAGCTACTATAAACACCAAGCATCATATAACCAGCTACTATCAACACCATGTATCATCTAACCAGCTACTATAAACACCAAGCATCATCTAACCAGCTACTATCAACACCATGCATCATCTAACCAGCTACTATCAACACCAAGCATCATCTAACCAGCTACTATCAACACCATGCATCATCTAACCAGCTACTATCAACACCATGCATCTTCTAACCAGCTACTATCAACACCAAGCATCATCTAACCAGCTACTATCAACACCAAGCATCATCTAACTAGTTACTATCAACACCATGCATCATCTAACCAGCTACTATCAACACCAAGCATCATCTAACCAGCTACTATCAACACCATGCATCATCTAACCAGCTACTATCAACACCATGCATCATATAACCAGCTACTATCAACACCATGCATCATCTAACCAGCTACCATCAACACCATGCATCATCTAACCAGCTACTATCAACACCATGCATCATCTAACCAGCTACTATCAACACCATGCATCATCTAACCAGCTACTATCAACACCAAGCATCATCTAACCAGCTACTATCAACACCAAGCATCATCTAACCAGCTACTATCAACACCATGCATCATCTAACCAGCTACTATCAACACCATGCATCATCTAACTAGTTACTATCAACACCATGCATCATCTAACCAGCTACTATCAACACCAAGCATCATCTAACCAGCTACTATCAACACCATGCATCATCTAACCAGCTACTATCAACACCAAGCATCATCTAACCAGCTACTATCAACACCATGCATCATCTAACCAGCTACTATCAACACCATGCATCATCTAACCAGCTACTATCAACACCATGCATCATCTAACCAGCTACTATCAACACCATGCATCATCTAACCAGCTACTATCAACACCATGCATCATCTTCTAACCAGCTACTATCAACACCATGCATCATCTAACCAGCTACTATCAACACCATGCATCATCTAACCAGCTACTATCAACACCAAGCATCATCTAACCAGCTACTATCAACACCAAGCATCATCTAACCAGCTACTATCAACACCAAGCATCATCTAACCAGCTACTCCCAACACCATGCATCATCTAACCAGCTACTCCCAACACCATGCATCATCTAACCAGCTACTATCAACACCAAGCATCATCTAACCAGCTACTATCAACACCAAGCATCATCTAACCAGCTACTATCAACACCATGCATCATCTAACCAGCTACTATCAACACCATGCATCATCTAACCAGCTACCATCAACATCATGCATCATCTAACCAGCTCTCTTATGAGAAAAAATATTTACGATGCATGGAATATTGTTGAGGCACACTAGTTACAACTATATTTCAAACAGGCACTCCATGTCAAAAAGGTTGCTGACCCCTGCTCTACAGTAATGTCTCCACACAGGACACCCTCTACAGTAATGTCTCTACACACCTCTCTAGAGGACACCCTCTACAGTAATGTCTCTACACACCTCTCTAGAGGACACCCTCTACAGTAATGTCTCCACCCACCTCTCTAGAGGACACCCTCTACAGTAATGTCTCCACACACCTCTCTAGAGGACACCCTCTACAGTAATGTCTCCACACAGGACACCCTCTACAGTAATGTCTCCACCCACCTCTCTAGAGGACACCCTCTACAGTAATGTCTCCACCCACCTCTCTAGAGGACACCCTCTACAGTAATGTCTCCACACAGGACACCCTCTACAGTAATGTCTCTACCCACCTCTCTAGAGGACACCCTCTACAGTAATGTCTCTACACACCTCTCTAGAGGACACCCTCTACAGTAATGTCTCCACACAGGACACCCTCTACAGTAATGTCTCCACACAGGACACCCTCTACAGTAATGTCTCTACCCACCTCTCTAGAGGACACCCTCTACAGTAATGTCTCCACACACCTCTCTAGAGGACACCCTCTACAGTAATGTCTCCACACACCTCTCTAGAGGACACCCTCTACAGTAATGTCTCTACACACCTCTCTAGAGGACACCCTCTACAGTAATGTCTCCACACACCTCTCTAGAGGACACCCTCTACAGTAATGTCTCTACCCACCTCTCTAGAGGACACCCTCTACAGTAATGTCTCCACACACCTCTCTAGAGGACACCCTCTACAGTAATGTCTCTACACACCTCTCTAGAGGACACCCTCTACAGTAATGTCTCTACACACCTCTCTAGAGGACACCCTCTACAGCAGTGGTTCTCAAACTTTTTACACCAAGTACCACCTGAGAACGTAGCTGGCTCTCCAAGTACCACCATATGACCGGCGTTAAAATACAGTCTATTCAGTTATGCACAGTTCACACAGGAGGCAAATGTATTCCTAATACCATTATTTATTGTTAACTTTAGTCAGACACAGCTACAATGTACAAAGGGGTAGTACTAGAACTAGCAAACGCTTCCACACAACTCATACAATGCAAGGGGCATTGAGAACATAATAACTAACATTCTCACATAGCAAGTGAGAAAATTAAGAACAACTGTATTTCAGCAAATGTACTTAATTCTCTCTCTATCTCTCTCTCTCTCTCTCTCACACTCGTTCTCTCTCTCTCTCTCTCACACACAGCAAGCAATTGTCCGTCATTCTCTCACACACACGCACACGCACACACACACACACACACACACACACACACACACACACACACACACACACACACACACACACACACACACACACACACACACACACACACACACACACACACACACACACACACACACACACACGATTATTTTGTTACAAAAACTTAATTTCCTGCAGGAATTTTTGAATTTTTACCATTTAAATGCCAGTTTGTGTGATGGCATCACAAATTATTGTTAAAAAAAACACAAAAAGTAAAATATTTACAATATATCAAATGCAAAGTACATTTTTCTGGGGGGGATTATTACAGGCTAGGCATGTGTCAATGATTAGCAGCAACACATATTTTGATGGATTTTTTGTAATGTCAGATTTAACACCAACTCTTTTCAGAAAAGTGGTAGTATTTAATTTTTTATCTGACATTACAAGAAATCTAAAAATAAATGGTTATAATCAGGGCTGAAGTTGAATTAAAGATGTATGACTGTTTAGACTACATTACTCTCTGTCACAGTGATCTCCTGGTTGTTCCCCACTTAGATTATCTAACTATCGCGCTGCCGCAACCAGAAACACTGGCCTGGCCTGCTTCTAATTTCAATTTTTTTTTTTTTTTTTTTTAGCTTTTTTGGAAATGTTTTCAAGTACCACCAGCAGTACCACCAAGTACCACTAGTGGTACGCGTACCACAGTTTGAGAACCACTGCTCTACAGTAATGTCTCCACACACCTCTCTACAGGACACCCTCTACAGTAATGTCTCCACCCACCTCTAGAGGACACCCTCTACAGTAATGTCTCCACCCAGGACACCCTCTACAGTAATGTCTCCACACACCTCTCTAGAGGACACCCTCTACAGTAATGTCTCCACACACCTCTCTAGAGGACACCCTCTACAGTAATGTCTCCACACACCTCTCTAGAGGACACCCTCTACAGTAATGTCTCCACCCAGGACACCCTCTACAGTAATGTCTCCACACACCTCTCTAGAGGACACCCTCTACAGTAATGTCTCCACACACCTCTCTAGAGGACACCCTCTACAGTAATGTCTCCACACACCTCTCTAGAGGACACCCTCTACAGTAATGTCTCTACACACCTCTCTAGAGGACACCCTCTACAGTAATGTCTCTACACACCTCTCTAGAGGACACCCTCTACAGTAATGTCTCTACACACCTCTCTAGAGGACACCCTCTACAGTAATGTCTCCACCCACCTCTTGCCAGGACACCCTCTACAGTAATGTCTCCACCCACCTCTCTAGAGGACACCCTCTACAGTAATGTCTCCACACAGGACACCCTCTACAGTAATGTCTCCACCCACCTCTTGCGAGGACACCCTCCGGTGACGTCGGTGTCCCAGGACCTGCGTTTGAGTCGTGCCACGTCTGCGTTCTGCAGGGTCTCCCCGTCGGGAACACTTCCTGGTTCTGACATCACGGCCGGGGAGGGGGCGGGGCTCAGGGCGAACGGGATCGGGCACGGCTCCTTGGAACAGGTGGTCTGGGTCTCGTAGCGAATCAGACGGGACTGCAGCCGGACGTAGGCCTGGTCCCTTTCCAACCCCCGCGGGTCATCGAGGCAGAACCTAAATCAACAAACAAGGAAATACAGTCAGAACCTAAATCAACAAACAAGTGAAATACAGTCAGAACCTAAATCAACAAACAAGTGAAATAGAGTCAGAACCTAAATCAACAAACAAGTGAAATAGAGTCAGAACCTAAATCAACAAACAAGTGAAATAGAGTCAGAACCTAAATCAACAAACAAGTCAAATACAGGCAGAACCTAAATCGACAAACAAGGAAATACAGTCAGAACGTAAATCAACAAACAAGGAAATACAGTCAGAACCTAAATCAACAAACAAGTGAAATAGAGTCAGAACCTAAATCAACAAACAAGGAAATACAGTCAGAACCTAAATCAACAAACAAGTCAAATACAGTCAGAACCTAAATCAACAAACAAGGAAATACAGTCAGAACCTAAATCGACAAACAAGGAAATACAGGCAGAACCTAAATCAACAAACAAGGAAATACAGTCGGAACCTAAATCAACAAACAAGGAAATACAGTCAGAACCTAAATCAACAAACAAGGAAATACAGTCAGAACCTAAATCAACAAACAAGGAAATACAGTCAGAACCTAAATCGACAAACAAGGAAATACAGCCAGAACCTAAATCAACAAACAAGGAAATACAGTCAGAACCTAAATCAACAAACAAGGAAATACAGTCAGAACCTAAATCAACAAACAAGTAAATACAGTCAGAACCTAAATCAACAAACAAGGAAATACAGTCAGAACCTAAATCAACAAACAAGTAAAACAGTCACCTCAGTTGCCTTTCGAGTTTAAATAAAGGTTTGAAATAAAATAAAGGTTTGAAAGGGCTAAAACTTGTATTTGAAAGATTCCTAAAATACTGTGGCCCCGCCCACAACATCATCAGACTGGAAGGCCCCGCCCACAACATCATCAGACTGGAAGGCCCCTCCCACAACACCATCAGACTGGAAGGCCCCACCCACAACATCATCAGACTGGAAGGCCCCTCCCACAACACCATCAGACTGGAAGGCCCCACCCACAACACTGTCAGACTGTAAGGCCCCTCCCACAACACCATCAGACTGGAAGGCCCCACCCACAACACTGTCAGACTGTAAGGCCCCGCCCACAACATCATCAGACTGGACGGCCCACCCACAACACCATCAGACTGGATGGCCCCGCCCACAACACTGCCAGACTGGACGGCCCCGCCCACAACATCATCAGACTGGACGGCCCCGCCCACATCATCATCAGACTGGACGGCCCCGCCCACAACATCATCAGACTGGAAGGCCCCATCACCCCGTTGGCTGCCGTGAGTGCCAGGTGCTCTCCATTACTGCTACAAACAAACATCCCCCCGCACACAATGCACGTTTTTAAATCGTAATCAGTCAGCATGTAGTTAAAAAAAAACGTATTGTGCGACGCCCCCGACGACCTCTCTCTGCAGCCGCGATGACCCGCCTCTTGGCATCGCGTCAGCAGACACTCGTATGCATTTAAATTAGGGATGTTCGATATTGGCCTTTTTACTGATATCTGATATACCGATATTGTCCAACTCTTAATTTCCGATACCGATATCAACCGATATATGCCCCTCCAAAAAACGGAATAATTTCAGGTAATTAACATTACATATCTCTTGTCGTGGAATTAACACAACATTATGCATACTTACTTGACGATAAATAAAATAAGAATTTGTTCTTACTTGCTTGCCTGGATAAATAAAAGGTTAAATCTTTTTTCTTTTTGGAAAACAGATACCGATAATTTCCAATATTACATTTTAATGCCAATATCGGCCGATAATATCGGACATCCCTAATTTAAATGCATCTCTGTGGTTCTTCAGTTGTGACTAAGCCGGGTTCTGAAGAACTCTTCCGTGGCGTTGAGTAAGCGCTCGACTAAACCCGTATATATAAGTTACGTACTGCGAGTAAACAGGGGTCTGACGCATCAAATTAGCCCCAACTGGTCCTGCTCCCGCTGGGGAGGCTGAAGTCAAGTCAAGTCACATTTATCCCTTTAACGCCAGAATCACATTAGACGTCTCACTGGGCTTCACAGCTTCAAAGATAAATATGAATAACTTAAATTGTTGCCCCCCGCCCCCCCCCCCCCCCCCCTCTATTAAGGGTTGTTTATCCATATGTCCTCATAAGAGTTCAATCGCAACATTTACAGATGCTACAGTAGTTTGCACTTTAACCTCATCGCTGCAGAGTACGGGGATCAAACATCAATGTCTTGCAGTGGAAATATTTAGAGTCATATCAGAGTCGCTCACAGTTCTCCAGTCCCACGTCAATAATAATAATAATAATAATAATAATAATAATAATAATAATAATAATAATAATAATAATAATAATAATAATAATAATAATAATAATAATAATAATAATAATAATCGTTATTTGTATAGCACCTTTCAGACAAGAATTGCAGCTCAATGTGCTTCACGGCAGTAAAGAAAATACATAAAATGAGCACAACATTTACAGATCAAGAGCAATACATAAAGTGCAGACATAAACTAAGTATAAAACGAGCATCAAAATTATCATGTAAGACATAGAACATTAAATCACATAGTTTTTCATATTAGGATACTAACATCTTAATAAGCCTCTTTGTTTACGGCTTGATTATCACTGACTTAAAAAGAATAGACGGTAACAAAAGAGTCAAATGGAATAGACAAAACAATGCAACAGTGCAGTGCAATAAAATAGTTATCTAATAATAATAATAATTAATTTAATTTATATAGCGCTTCTCAATAACCCGAAGTCGCTGACAATAGTCGGGAGCAAAAGTAAAAACAAAGAAACAAAAGGAAAGAAACAAAAACAAAGAAACAACAAAGAAACAAAAACAAAAGGAACATGAGACCATGGGGGGAACAGGGAAGACCGCATGATAGCACAAAAAGACTGGAGACAGACATCAATCAGGTTGGAGGGGGGGGGGGGGGGGGGGTTATGGGTGGGGGGGGGTTGAAGGCAAGGGAGAACAGGTGGGTTTTGAGGCGAGCTTTGAAGGTGGAGAGTGTGGGGGAGTCTCTGATGGACTGGGGGAGGGAGTTCCAGAGTCGGGGTGCAGTACGAGAGAAGGCCCGATCCAAGTTTTTAAGCTTGGATGTCGAGACAGTGAGGGAGGCAGTGGAGGAGGACCGGAGGGAACGGGTGGGGCGGTAGGGAAGAAGGAGATCAGTCAGGTAGGGGGGGGCCAGGCTGTGGAGGGCTTTGAAGGTGAGGAGTAGTGTTTTAAAGTTTATGCTGTGTTTGATCGGGAGCCAGTGGAGAGAGTGGAGGACAGGAGTGATGTGTTCGCGGGACCGGGTGTTAGTGAGGAGGCGGGCGGCTGAATTTTGGACCATTTGCAGTTTATGGAGGGAGCGGGAAGTGATACCAGTGAGGAGGGAGTTGCAGTAGTCCAGGCGGGAGGAGATGAAGGCGTGAATGAGGGATTCAGCAGCAGGGGGGGGAGAGGCAGTGACGGATTTTTGCAATGTTGCGGAGGTGAAAGTAAGATATTTTTACGATGGAGCGGACGTGGGGGTCAAATGAGAGGGTGGGGTCAAGGAGGACACCAAGGTTTCGGACTAGGGGGGAGGGGGTGATGGTGGAGTCGTTGATGGTGAGTGTGATGGTCCGGATCTGGTGAGGGTGGTTTTGGTGCCAATAATGAGAAGTTCAGTCTTGTCACTGTTCAATTTGAGGAAGTTGTGAGTCATCCAAGTTTGGAGTTCGGTAATGCAGGATTCGATGTGACTGAGGGGTGGGCTGTGGGGGGATTGTGTACTGATGTAGATTTGGGTGTCATCAGCGTAGCAGTGGAAGTTGAGGTGGTATTTACGGATGATGTGACCAAGGGGGAGAATGTAGCAGATGAAGAGCAGGGGGCCAAGGACTGAGCCTTGGGGGACCCCCTGTGTGACTGGGGAGGGGGAGGAGGTGTGGCCGGAGAGGGAGATGAATTGGTGTCGGTCTGTGAGGTAGGAGGAGAACCAGCCAAGTGCTGTGCCCTCAACACCCAGTTGGTGCAGCCTTTGGAGGAGGATGGAGTGACACACTGTGTCAAAGGCTGCACTGAGATCGAGTAGGATCAGGATGTTGAGGGCACCGGAATCAGCGGAGATGAGGAGGTCGTTGATGACTTTAACCAGTGCAGTTTCGGTGCTATGAGCGGGACGGAAGCCAGACTGAAGGGGTTCATAGAGGGTGTTGGACTGGAGATGGGAGTGGAGTTGGAGTTGAGAAAAAAGGAAGATTTCCGCTTTACAGAACAGTTTTGAATTACCGTTTAAACAAACAGTTTAAAACTTGACAGTCTTTCTTCCTGTTTGATACCCACACAGTTTAAAACCTGACAGTCTTTCCTGTTTTTTTTTTTAATCTTTTTTCCCCCCTCCTTCTTTTTCCGATTTTTCTCCCATCCCACTGTTAGTCGTTATGCCAATTCCCAACCCCCTTCCTGGTTGTTGCGCACCCCCCTACTGTTGGTCCGAGAGGCCGGAGACTGTCACATGCTTTCCTCCGACGCATGTGCAGCCAGCCGGCAGCCAGCCTGGCCGCGTAGATTCTCACCGGGAGAGTGCAACGTGTGGAAGGTCGCACTACCTCTCTCCAGATCCTACCCTTGCTGAGCAATCGTGGATATAACTTAAAGAATTATTATGGGAAATGCACAGTCAGAGTCAGATCGAAGATATATACCAATTTCCTCTCTGTGCGTTCAGTAGAACGCTGAAAGATAGCCTAGCTTAGCATAAAGGAGTGGAAGAGGATACAGACCACTAGCCTAGCTTATAACTCCGGGACAGGTGTATTTGGCAAACATCTAGGCTAGCTGGTCCGTATCCACTTCCATTAATTTGTGCTGTGCTAGACTAGCTTGCAGCCAGATAACCTTCTACTGAACGCACAGAGAAGTGTGCCTCCTCTCAGCCCCCCATCCATCCATCCACCCATCCATCCATCAATCCATCCATCCATCCTTGTGTGTTTATGCGCGTCTGTTGTCTCTCCTCCTCCTCCACCTTCAGTGTGTTCATGCTGTTGTCTGTCTCTCTCCTCCACCTTCAGTGTGTTCATGCTGTTGTCTGTCTCTCCTCCACCTTCAGTGTGTTCATGCTGTTGTCTGTCTCTCCTCCACCTTCAGTGTGTTCATGCTGTTGTCTGTCTCTCCTCCACCTTCAGTGTGTTCATGCTGTTGTCTGTCTCTCTCCTTCACCTTCAGTGTGTTCATGCTGTTGTCTGGCTCTCTCCTCCACCTTCAGTGTGTTCATGCTGTTGTCTGTCTCTCTCCACCTTCAGTGTGTTCATGCTGTTGTCTGTCTCTCTCCTCCACCTTCAGTGTGTTCATGCTGTTGTCTGTCTCTCCTCCACCTTCAGTGTGTTCATGCTGTTGTCTGTCTCTCCTCCACCTTCAGTGTGTTCATGCTGTTGTCTGTCTCTCCTCCACCTTCAGTGTGTTCATGCTGTTGTCTGTCTCTCTCCTTCACCTTCAGTGTGTTCATGCTGTTGTCTGGCTCTCTCCTCCACCTTCAGTGTGTTCATGCTGTTGTCTGTCTCTCTCCACCTTCAGTGTGTTCATGCTGTTGTCTGTCTCTCTCCTCCACCTTCAGTGTGTTCATGATGTTGTCTGTCTCTCTCCTCCACCTTCAGTATGTTCATGCTGTTGTCTGTCTCTCCTCCTCAGCCTTCAGTGTAAAGTGACTTGAGTTCTAGAAAAGTGCTACATAAGTCCCATTTATCATAATCATGTAAATAAACGAATATATAAAGGCTAGAGTGAGAGAGCGCTGGCTCTGGTCCAATGGCCCTCTGGGTATTCATTAGATTACACAGCGTGACACCCGGCCTGCGTGGAGAGGGAGAGGGGGGGGGGGGTCTGAACTGTATAGTGCTGAATCCATGCTATGGTAAACGGGGGACGCACTGAGGAGGAGTGTTAATTTCGTCAGCTGTTTTTAGTTTTAGTCTTTAGTCTTGTGTCAAATGCTCCTTTTCGTTTTCATTATTTAGTCGCCTTCATCCGTTTTTCGTTTAGTCAGTTTTGGTCAACTACAGGTTTAGTCTCAATTTAGTCTATTTTTGTTTAGTCTCGCCACTCAGCTACAGTAAGGTGGTGTTAGCTTTTTCTAAACAAAAAAACTAACATTAGTGCTAGCTGGTTAGACTTATGTAAGCTATTTAGTGTGTTCTATTGTGGTGGATCAACATAATGTAGCGATCCGTCATGCAGTAATGTAGGGAAGAAAGAGGAGAGTTTCCTTTTCTGTATGGTGCTTTATTTCAAGCTCAATATGGGGTTTTACAGGTTGATACTTCCCTTCTCATACACAACACAGCTACCGGCTAATACTACTGTAGTGCGGCCCATCCTCCCATATCTCCCGGGGGGAAACAACACCCCCAGCATAACAGTGGTGTCCCCCTACCCACGGAACGATGTGTTGGGGATAAGGGTTCCGCACGGCCAATTATGTTTGTTACCTTCCTGTCGGCAAACAAGCTCCTGTTAGCTAGCAAGTAAACCGTCTTGACGTTGAATAAAGCAAGATTTTATTTTGCAAACCACATTTCGTGTCGTCGTTATTAGTCAACGACATTGCATGCATAATTTCGTCACGTTAGTGTCACATGATTTCCATTAACGTGACGTTTCGTCTCGTTGTCGTCAGGGGAAAAAGCTTCGTTGACGACCATATGTAGTCATCATTTTCGTTGACTAAATTAACACTGCTGAGGAGGAGGAGTCGGGTGGAGTTAGATTCTGGGGGCAGGAAGGAACATCGGAGGAGACCGAGATGGACCCAGGAAGTGGGCTCTGTAAACTGTAGAACTTACTGCATGATGTTGGTGCTGGGACTATGCTGCATAATACTGTATGGCGTTGTAAATAAGAGATGGCAATAATATGTTGTAAGGTTAAGTACTTGTTTTATGCCGTGGGAGTACATGGATGGTACCGCTATCTCACAGTTATACATGTATATATACGTAGTGGCAGTACAGTATAATGGGGTTAGGGTATATAGTTATATAGTACTCAGTCTATACTGTGGTAGTGGTAGTGCAGTATAATAGGGTTAGGGTATATATACAGTATATAGGTTATATAGTACTCTCTATGCCATGGTAGTGCAGTATAATAGGGTTAGGGTATATATACAGTATATAGGGTATATAGTACTCACTCTATGCCATGGTAGTGCAGTATAATAGGGTTAGGGTATATATACAGTATATAGGGTATATAGTACTCTCTATGCCGTGGTAGTGCAGTACAATAGGGGTATGGTATATAGGTTATATAGTACTCGCTCTATGCCCTGGTAGTGCAGTATAATAGGGTTATGGTATATAGGTTATATATATAGGTTATATATAGTACTCATTTATGATGAATTGAAAATGGGGGACCCTGATGTAAACAAGACGAAAGTCTTTCTCTGGTCTGCATCCCCTTAACAATTGTATGTATTGAGCTGTACTGTACTGTACCCATTCTGCAATCTGTTAATAAAGTTTTCAATCAATCAATCAATCTCACTCTATGCCGTGGTAGTACAGTATAATAGGGTTATGGTATATATATAGGTTATATAGTACTCACTCTATGCCGTGGTAGTGTGAGGTAGAGGCCTTGTTGAAGGACAGTTTGCAGACTTTCCTCGGAGTCAGATCTGGAGACAACTGGAATACATTGTTACCTCTAGAGAGAGAGGAGAGAGAGAGAGAGAGAGAGAGAGAGAGAGAGAGAGAGAGAGAGAGAGAGAGAGAGAGAGAGAGAGAGAGACTCAGATGAAGGAAAGCAGGGATAAGGGGGAGTGAGAGAGATAAAGCGAGAGAGAAGGGGTGAGAGAGATAAAGAGAGAGGGGGAAGAGAGCATTTTTTATTTTAATTGCTGCCGATTGATATGCGTGTTACTATTGACACTTGACAGCCCTATTTAGAGAACCACATACGCAACTAGGGGGCGATCTTTTCATAGGAGACCATAGATAGACCATATATACCACAGAGAGACAATGGATATATGGTTGGAGGCCATAGAGACCATAGAGAGATGGTTGGAGGCCATAGAGACCATAGAGACTATAGAGAGATGGTTGGAGGCCATAGAGACCATATAGATGCCATAGAGAGACCATAGAGAGATGGTTGGGGGCCATAGAGACCATAGAGAGACCATAGAGTGACCATAGAGAGACTATAGACAGAACATAGAGAGATGGTTGGAGGCCATATAGATACAATAGAGACCATAGAGACTATAGAGAGACAATAGAGACCATATATAGACCATAGATACTATAGAGACCATAGAGACTAGAGACAATAGAGACCATATAGAGACCATATATACCATAGAGACCATAGAGACCATAGAGACCATATATACCATATAGAGACCATAGAGACCATATATACCATAGAGAGACCATAGAGAGACTACACATAGAACAAACTTCAGAAATGTGTGTTTGGTAGATTATTTCTCTGTTGTAACAATGCTTCTTGGCAATACATTTTATACCGTTGGAAAGCCTGTTTATTTACCTTTTTTAAATGGTGCCCCATTTGTAAGGAACATTCATTTGTGCGATGAGCAGCACAGCTGAGTATGTGGGTTGCGCCCATGAAAAACTTGCCAAATCTAATTCAAACAGCTTATTCTGCTGCTGCTATTGACTCTTGTTTTGTGTTGTTTGGTGGATTGGATGATTGAAGTCTATCAGTAGCAAGGAAGAAACAAAACATATTAGATTTATATTGGCAATTTTACAAGTAATTAATTTAATGAACAGTCAGCAGCCTCAGTAGCGTGTGGAAGAACCGTACACAGCCCACGACATCCTGGCACCTCCTCAGATATGGACCTCGATCGGACCTTCCTATGCTGAGCTATGGTCACTTTTCCACACCTACCCCCTACCAGTGGCCATCCCATATCTCCAGTCTCTCCATATCCATATCCTCGTGCAGCTAGGGTGACCAACACAACCACGCTGGCTGACTTGCGACAAATCCTGGTTGAGGAGTGGAATGCCATCCGACAGCAATGTGTGACCACGCTGGTGTCCAGCATGAGGGGGTGCCAGGCTGTTGTGGCTGCGTATGGTTCTCCCACACGCTACTGAGGCTACCGACTGTTTGTTAAATGAATAAATTGTAAAATTGCCAATATGTCTCGTTTCTTCCTTGTTACTGATAAGACTTCGATAATCCAATCCACCAAACAAGAGTCAATAGCAACTGCAGAATAAGCAGCTTGAATAAGATTTGTCACATTTTTCATGGGCGCAACCCACATACTCGGCTCAAATGTATGTTCCTTACAAATGGGGCACCATTTAAAAAGGTAAATAAACAGGCTTTCCAACGGTATAAAATGTATTGCCAAGAAGCATTGTTACAACAGAGAAATAATCTACCAAACACACATTTCAGAACTCTTTGTTCCATGTTTATATAGAGAGACCATAGAGACCACTGCTGCTTTAAGACTCCCTCTCTCAAGACTCCTCTATGAGCCAGAACAACATGATTGGCGCTGACTGACGAGCACTCCGTTCGCCCTGCAGACTGCTGTTCCCATGTTGTCAGACCTAATGAATCTGAAGGCTGTGAGCTCAGTGTCAACGACTGATGATGATAATGATGATGATGATGAGTGTAATCATTACAGACTCATCAACGTGGCTGGTTCCCGTCAAACAGTAAACAAACTCATCAAGTCTAAACAGCTGCCTCTGTCTGTCTGTCTGTCTGTCTGTCTGTGTGCATGGAGGTAGGTATCCGTCTGTCTGTCTGTCTACACAGAGGTTGATCTCTGTGTCTGTCCGTCTGTCTGTCTGTCTGTCTGTCTGTCTGTCTGTCTGTCTGTCTGTCTGTCTGTCTGTCTGTCTGTCTGCATGGAGGTTGATCTCTGTGTCTGTCCGTCTGTCTGTCTACACAGAGGTTTGTGTCTGTCTGTCTGTCTGTCTGTCTGTCTGTATGGTAGTAGTACCTACCCTCTCAGAATAGCCAGGGGCTGCAGTTCCCCAGTAGGAAGTCCGTCTGGAGTGAAGTGTCTAAGCAGCTCCTTGGCGTCCAGCAGTGAAGCGGAGGCTTTCTGAGCGTCTTTAGGGCCGAGGAGACTGTCGCTGGAGCCCGGACCAGACAGCAGGCCGAACCTGAGGCAGAACCGTGGACTGATTACGGGGTAGAGAGACGGGGTAGAGAGACGGGGTAGAGAGACGGGGTAGAGAGACGGGGTAGAGAGACGGGGTAGAGAGACAGGGTAGAGATACGGGGTAGAGAGACAGACAGGGTAGAGAGACAGAGTAGAGATACGGGGTAGAGAGACAGACAGGGTAGAGAGACAGGGTAGAGAGACGGGGTAGAGAGACGGGGTAGAGAGACAGACGGGGTAGAGAGATGGGGTAGAGAGACGGGGTAGAGAGACGGGGTAAAGAGACAGGGTAGAGAGACGGGGTAGAGAGACAGGGTAGAGAGACAGGGTAAAGAGACAGGGTAGAGAGACAGGGTAGAGAGACAGGTAGAGAGACAGGGTAGAGAGACAGGGTAGAGAGACGGGGTAGAGAGACAGACAGGGTAGAGAGACAGACAGGGTAGAGAGACGGGGTAGAGAGACGGGGTAGAGAGACGGGGTAGAGAGACAGAGGGGGTAGAGAGACAGACGGGGTAGAGAGACGGGGTAGAGAGACAGAGGGGGTAGAGAGACGGGGTAGAGAGACAGAGGGGGTAGAGAGACAGACGGGGTAGAGAGACGGGGTAGAGAGACAGAGGGGGTAGAGAGACAGGGTCGACCGGTAACGGTTTTAATAGTTTAATAGTGAGGACAGAAAGAACCCGTATCCTTTACCTTTTCTTCTGACGTCTTTTCTGCAGGTTCTCGATGTTATGGAGGACACTTCTCTCCGGCCAATCAGGTGACTGGGAGGAAACACACTTGGACTCTACGATGACAGTAGGGAGAACATTATGGGAATAGCAGTGCGGCCCCCCGACTAAAACTAATTGTTAGTGGACAAATAGTCATAAGATACTAATCGATTACATTTATATCGACACATCTGTAAAACAGTGTTTCCTGCAGTCGTGCAGAAGGACCTCTTTAGATCTAGTGCTCACCAGAGATGTGCTTATCGTCCAGAAGGACCTCCTTAGATCTAGTGCTCACCAGAGATGTGCTTATCGTCCAGAAGGACCTCCTTAGATCTAGTGCTGACCAGAGATGTGCTTATCGTGCAGAAGGACCTCTTTAGATCTAGTGTTTACCAGAGATGTGCTTATGGTGCAGAAGGACCTCTTTAGATCTAGTGCTGACCAGAGATGGGCTTATCGTACAGAAGGACCTCTTTAGATCTAGTGTTTACCAGAGATGTGCTTATTGTGCAGAAGGACCTCTTTAGATCTAGTGCTGACCGGAGATGGGCTTATCGATTCTCAGGAATGAAATCAGTCTTGGTTGACTAAGACCAAATCCTCCAGTTAATCAACTAAGACAGTGTTTATATGATGATGTCAGAGTGAAACAGGTCCAATGAGCTTCTATGTAGTAAAAATAAACCATGGTTAAAGGGTAAGATGGTAGCTATTTACGTTTTTGTCTAATAAGGCACATTTACAACAGCGTTTTAGTTTGAGAGGCAATGGAAGCTGAAACCGTTAGCATCAGTTAGTAAAGCTTGTTGGAAGTAAATGGGGTCCCATGTCTTAAACCTCAAGTTGCATTCCTACAACTACAACATATTTCCACAACAACAATGTATTCCTACAACTACAACGTATTCCTACAACTACAACATATTCATACAACATATTCCTACAACTACAACATATTCCTACAACTACAACATATTCCTACGACTACAACATATTCCTACAACATATTCCTACAACTACAACATATTCCTACAACATATTCCTATGTCCTACAACAACAACATATTCCTACAACAACAACATATTCCCACAACTACAACATATTCCTATAAACTACAACATATTCCTACAACTACAACATATTCCTATAAACTACAACATATTCATATAAACTACAACATATTCCTACAACTACAACATATTCCCACAACTACAACATATTCCTACAACATATTCCTACAACTACAACATAGTCCTACAACATATTCCTACATATTCCTACAATAGAGACTGCTAGGGATGGGAATTGATAAGATTGTATCGATACAATTCCATTATCGATTCTGCTTATCGATACGGTTCTTTATCGATTCCTGATACATTTATAATTTAAATAAATAAATTGGAAATGCAACAGAACTAAGCTGGTTAGAATAACAACATGCAATTTGACATTTCTGATTGTCATGTATAATTTATTGTTGAGCGCCCATGTCAGAAAAATACAAAAACTGTAAAAAATAAATTAACTATACACTTAAATAAAATAATGTATTTGAGAACTAATTTAATCTATTGAACTGTAGTTGCATTCAACAGGTTGTTATTGCAAAAGAGAATTTGTTAGCAATAACCTACCTGTATAAATAAAGGTTAAAAGTAAAAACATAACTGACACACAAGTAACATCTAGGAAAGCAATTCACCTACCGAAATTCCGGGGCTTCTACCTCCTCTGATGTCACACGCGCACGCGCACACGCACACGCACACAGAGAGAGAGAGAGAGAGAGAGAGAGACGGCTCCCTCCCCCCCGAGCCCCCACCCGTGCCAGCTCAGTGTTCTCTCTCTGTCTCTCTCTGCAATGAGCATGGCTATTTAGCTATTTAGCATGTGATTCCAGGAATCGGACAATTAGGAACCGGTTCCCAATAGATTCCGATTCTCGATTCCCATCCCTACTCCCTGCTCTACCTGCTGTGTTGGCGGCCGTGTTCTCGGGGTCCTCCGGCAGGCAGGGGGCAGCAGAGGCCGGCCTGGCGTCGGTCATCTTCAGGTACTGCTCTCTGGCCAGACTGAGGAGAACCTTCAGGTCGTTCACTGGTATGGTGGCTGTGCCGGTCTCCTCTGCTCGACGCCCTGATCACACACACACACAGACACACAGACACACAGACACACACATTAAGATGCTGAAGTCCACTCTGCCACAGCTAAGGTTCACCAGGCTCAATAAGACCCTTGGTACGTCAGCTCTGCTTGTTTGCTCTTTTACCTGGTAAAGAACAGCCTCGTCACTTCGCCTGCTCACCAGTCCTTTCTCCTTGCAGACGAAGGCACGGCTGTAATACAGTCAGTGGCTCCCCTACCTCAGTACTGTGTTTTATCTTGCTGACAGTGGCTTAAGAAGCCTGTGACCCTGGGGGCGTTTAGGTGGTCGAGCGGAGATTGCGTTCGTCACCAGCCCCGGAGCTGAGTTGGATTTGCCTGTTCGAATCCAGCTCACAGCTCCGGGGTTGTCACCAGCTTGGCTGGCCGTCTGCACTGATACGATTGGCTGTATCAGAGGGTGGGAGAAGCTGGCGGGGTGGGTCCGGGTCGTTGTAAACAGCGACTCCTACAGTTCGGTCGGGGCGCCTGCTACGCGCGGATTGGACGTGAGGGGGATAGTGTGGTCCTCCCACACGCTACGCCCTCTCAGTGAGAATCCGCGCTGCCAGGTGAAAAGAAGCGGTGATTGGCTGGACGTGTGTCGGAGGAAGCACGTGGTAGCCTCCACTCTCCCATATGATCTGACTGTAGGGGGTAAAGCGCAGCGACCAGGAAGGGACTGGGAATTGGCATACGACTAACATTGGGATGGGGAGAAAATCGGAGGAAAATGGAGGGGGAAAAAGACCAAAAAAAAAAAAAAAAAAAAAAAAAAGAAGCCTGTGACCCAATCTAACTGACACAGTGGCTTAAGAAGCCTGTGACTAGGGTTGGGCATCGTTTGGATTTGAACGATTCCGGTTCCGATTCCGATTCTCCATATCGATTCCTGTTCTAAACGATTCTCGATTCCGATTCTTTGAGGTGCAGGTCAAAACAGGTCACAGCTTATTTCGAAGGAGATTTTTATTTTTATTTTTTTTTCAAAAAGAAAATCATACTATTCACATTTTCAGTTGACTTGATACAGTTTAATTTGGTTGCTGTACTGTAACTAGGGTATTAATTAACTAAGTAAAAAAAAAAAAATCTAACTGACAGTGGCTTAAGAAGCCTGTGACCCAGTCTAACTGACACAGTGGCTTAAGAAGCCTGTGACCCAGTCTAACTGACAGTGGCTTAAGAAGCCTGTGACCCAACCTAACTGACACAGTGGCTTAAGAAGCCTGTGACCCAATCTAACTGACAGTGGCTTAAGAAGCCTGTGACCCAATCTAACTGACACAGTGGCTTAAGAAGCCTGTGACCCAGTCTAACTGAGACAGTGGCTTAAGAAGCCTGTGACCCAATCTAACTGAGACAGTGGCTTAAGAAGCCTGTGACCCAGTCTAACTGACACAGTGGCTTAAGAAGCCTGTGACCCAGTCTAACTGACACAGTGGCTTAAGAAGCCTGTGACCCAATCTAACTGAGACAGTGGCTTAAGAAGCCTGTGACCCAGTCTAACTGACACAGTGGCTTAAGAAGCCTGTGACCCAATCTAACTGACACAGTGGCTTAAGAAGCCTGTGACTAGGGCTGGGCGATAAAACGATAACCGATAACTATCGCGATAAATTATTTCCTCGAAATAAACATGAAACGTGGTCGCAAAGTTTAGATATATCGATTTTCCAAGCTTGGATATGAGCACTAACAACCAATCAGTGAAGGAGATGGCCGACAGCGGAAGGAGACCCGCGCTGCACCTCTGGGTAGAGAGGTAGGACTCAAGTAGTAAATAAGGCTGGCTAGGATAATTAGCTTGCACGGCGCTATTTTATAGTTTACGTGCCGAGTGGGTGTGTGGCGTGAATTCTGAGGCCACGGTTATAGTAGTGTGGGGTATACGGTGGACGTTGTTGCAATGTATTAGGGCGGAACAAAGTATTTTAGGGTGATATTTAGTACATTGGAAACAAGGCTGGCTAGGATAATTAGCTTGCACGGCGCTATTTTATAGTTTACGTGCCGAGTGGGTGTGTGGCGTGAATTCTGAGGCCACGGTTAGAGTAGTGTGGGGTATGCGGTGGACGTCGTTGCAATGTATTGGGGCTGAACGGAGTATTTTAGAGTCATATTTAGTACATTGTCATGGGATACACCGCTTGCTCTGGCTAACTGCTAACGTGCGCGGACTGATGACGACATCAACTCGAGACATTCGCAGCAGAAAAACAAGTCTATTAATAGCCCGTCCATCGGCGCCGGGCATAAGAAGTTAATTAAACTTGACAGACATTATATCGACGATAATTATCGATATCGAGTTATATGAAAATAATTTTATAATTTTATCGCGATAACGTTTTTGGCCATATCGCCCACAGCCCTACCTGTGACCCAATCTAACTGACGGTGGCTTAAGAAGCCTGTGACCCAATCTAACCGACACAGTGGCTTAACCTCTTAACAGGTGGGCAGAAAAGTGGCAATTGTTTTACTTGAACTTGAGGAGTGCATACTTTTTTTTGCAAAGTTTAGCTTTATACTTATAGCACATGCATGAGCCTGGTCTCTTTTGAAAGATAACATTCTGAAGTTACTAATACAAAAAAGGCTAATCCCTTTTAGTGCTAATGAAATAGAGTAACAGAGGTTTGCACTTGTGTACTCGCATTTCTCTTTAGTGGTTGCCAGACTCGAGATTCCATTATTCCAGCATAGAGGTATGAGCTGTATGAGTACTACATACGCCTGAAGCCTTATGTAGTACAGGTCCAAATTTTATAAAAATCCATTCAGAAATGAGTGTTTGAGAGAGGTTTTAGTAAACCATGTCCCAAAAAAGAAAGTTCCAAAATCCTCCGTGGCCATCCACCACCGTGCGTTCTGAAGATTGAGTCACAACTCATTTTCGCTCGTCAACTTTCACCTACTTCCGATATTGGCAACCCCCACGTGGGGTATCATTGTAAGCGGACACTCGTTGGCTACAACGCTGACCAATCATTTTCGCCCCCTCAGCGGTGATTGGTCAGTTCTCGAGCGTATACTGTCCGATGTTGTCATTTGACGTGCGGCCTGTAAAAAGACGCTCGCCTGACATATCGTCATGTAACTCGAGCACCGAGGCACGGAATTGGTCGAGTGAGGTGGTGTTCGAACGGCGGGAAATTCAAGTTTTCAACGGTATATTACATGATCCGCGAAAAATGCAGCCCGAGCCGGTAAATGCTTGCAAAGTGCCGCAACATGCGTGCATGGGCATGACAGCCAGTTCCCCAAACACCCCACACATCAATCCCCACCACATAATACAACCTGGTGTGGCCAGCAATAGCCCCTCCCCTGTCTCCATTCAACTCCAACCCATACATCAGACCAAAACACTCAAATCTAAACAAAGTGCAACTCTCCTCACCTTCTAAGATGGCTACTTCATAGGATTCGGAATGGCCATATCATTATATTTCATTTGTTACTCACATTTTACCCATTCACTCACACACCGACGGCGGATGCAACCATGCAAGGTGCCAACCTGCTCATCGGGAGCAATTAGGGGTTAAGTGTCTTGCTCAGGGACACATCGACATGCTGCCCGGGAAGAGCAGGAATCGAACCGGGAACCTCCGGATTGCCAGACGACTGCTCTACCTCCCGAGCCACTGTCGCCCCCTGAAAAGGCAGGACAGACTTAATAGAAATTAATGGAATGTAGCACTTTTGTCCAGAGGATGCGGTTTGAGTGCATTACATCAGAGCAGTCTTTAAACTGCACAATTATGAAAAGTAAAAGTGAGAGTTGAAAAGTGGAGCAAAACGTGAACTATGAACAGATGGACTCTGGCTCTGAGGACAAGTCCATTCCTTTCAATTAAACGGGACGGCTTCTAAGGAGAATGTGATTGAATAATAATAATGTGATGAGAGTCCATTCCAAACCCCGTTAGAGCCACTAGCCATCTTAGAAGGTGAGGAGAGTGTCATCTACATAGACACACATTCACCCCCCACTGGCTCAATGAGGCCTGGCAGCTGTGCACATGTCAAACAGGTCACAGGGTGTGTGCGTGTGCATGTATATATATATGTGCATGTGTGTGTGTGTGTGTGTGTGTGTGTGTGTGTTGTCCAGGTTAGAGTATGCCTGTGCTGTAGATTAAATTGTGTTTGTGTGAGTCTCTAAATCCTACAGTTTTGTGTAGGGATGCACCGATCCGACTTTTTCAGTCCCGATACCGATACCTGGGTTTGGGTATCGGCCAATACCGATATCGAACGTCCAATTTCCCCCCACCAAAAAAATTATTTAATACACATTTTTTTCTAAAATAATTTAAGATTTGTAAAGGATCACAAGTGTGTTTTTGATTTGTTGTAAACAAAGACTTCATTCATTCAATTATGCCTCAGTCACTGTGTGGAAGAGACTGGGATCATTCTTTTGTGCAAGGCAACATCAGGCTCGACTTAAAACTAGGGATGCTCGATATTGGCTTTTTTACCGATACCGATATACCGATAATTGTCCAACTCTTAATTTCCGATACCGATATCAACCGATATCACATTTTAATGCCGATATCGGCCTATAATATCGGTAGGCCGATAATATCGGACATCATTTCTATAGAAATGTAAAAAAAATTTAATAATTTTTTTTTTTTTAAACAGATACAGATATTTTCCGATATCACATTTGAATGCCGATAATATCGGACATCCCTACTTAAAACATTACTTTCGTAACTTAGTGAAACTAAATGTAACAAATTAACACAGATATAAATGTACTGAAGGTTATTTATTATTTTATTTATTATTTAAAAAAAATTAAAAATAAAATAAATCAGATATATATATATTTTTTTACCGATACCCGATCCAGCTATTTTACCAATATCGGATCGGTGCATCCCTAGTTGTGTGTGTGTGTGTGTGTCTAAAGGAAAAAGTCCCGCTATGTGAAAGTGTGTTCATGTGTGTACTATATGTGTGTTATACCACATACTGAGATATTCAGAGGACATATACACATTCTGCGATACTCAAAGAGTACCTGATGTGTGTACTTTATATTATGTGGTATACACAAACTGAGATAGAGCATAGCATAAGGAAGTGTATACTACTCTGTGTGTGTGTGTGTCTCTATAAGTCTGCATCAGGCTCTATAAGACACACTGCACGTCCGTCTTGTACCTAGACACGACTCACTGACTGCATCAGACGCCATATTATTTTGCACAACCATTCGTTTGCACTGCAGCCCGTTCCATAGTCCAGACTTCCGTGTTTGATGTTATTACTAGGAATGACATTATTAGGGACATGGCATTGCAAGGTTTTATTTTTTTAATTTTTTATTTTTTATTTGAATGAGCTTTTATGAAACTTTTATTCATCAAAGAGAAGCCGCCTATTCTCAGTCCTTGCCCCACAATGGTGGAATGAACTACCCATCCCAGTTAGGACAGCCGAATCCCGTCCAATCTTTCGCCGTCGACTAAAGACGCACTTCTTCAACCATTATCTGAAATGATTAAAAAAAATTAAATAAAAATCTAACCCTGACTAACCTTACTGTCATGCACTTGTCCTAATAAACTAACCTACACTGTAACACGCAACACTTTGATAAACATTGTTACTCAGCTGATAGAGTTGTACCCCATCTTATCTTGCTGTCTTGTCGTACAGAACTTGTAAGTCGCTTAGGATAAAAGCGTTCCGCTAAATGACTAAATGTAAATGTATTCAATGTTTTTCTTTCTTGGTTTTCTTTCTTCTGCTGACGCACACAGTCTAGGGGAGGCTTTTAGAGGAAACAGCCCACTGCTGTTTGCAAATGTGTACGTGATGAATGAACTAAGCCTTGCGCATCTCTCTCCTACTCCACCGTGTGTGTGTGTGTGTGTGTGTGTGTGTGTGTGTGTGTGTGTGTGTGTGTGTGTGTGTGTGTGTGTGTGTGTGTGTGTGTGTGTGTGTGTGTGTGTGTGTGTTTCTATCAGTGTTGTAGTACTCGAGTCCAGGACTCGGACTCGAGCATGGACTGCATTCGGACTCGGAAGGTGCAGACGAGGACTCGGACTTGTTCATTGATAAATACAGTTATTGTTATACTTTGTAATAGGCCCTAATCATTTGGCATACGATATTGATGGCTAGTGCATTTGTTTGGCTATTGTGTCACAAAGTAAATAAACACCCTTTGAAATGGTGACCGCTGTGTCATTTATGCTTAAATGTAGATATTTTTATTTTTTTATTTGTATGAAATGTGGAGTGGACTCGACCTCGATGACTTGGACTCGGGTAATGGGGCCTCGACTCGGGGACTCGACTCTGGCTTTTCTTTGGTGACTCGGACTCGAACACTGGGGACTCGAGACTGCACCCCCGGGTCAGCAGGTCACGGCTGTGGTCAGTGACGGAGATGCAGTCGTTACATAAAGCCCCTCTACCTTGAGGCCAACCTACCCTCAGAGTTGGCTTGTGTGTGTGTGCGTACGTACGTGTGTGTGTGTGTGTGTGCGTGCGTGCGAGTGCATGTGTATGCGTGTGTGTGTGTGTATGCGTGTGTGTGTGTACGTGCGTGTGTGTGTGTGTGTGTACGTGCGTGCGTGTGTGTGTATAAGTCCGTGTTACACTTACTGAGACACTCCTTGACGACCAGAGTTTGGACCTTGGTCAGCCTCCTCTCTCTCCTCAGCAGGTCGTCTCCCTGGAGACGGGGCAGAGGGCGGAGGCTGTCAGCGGCGCTGTGTCCTGCGGGGGACAGAGGAGGAGGAGGAGGACGGCTCAGAAGACGAGGAAGACCTCCACGCACCCAGAGTGAAGTGCCTTCCGGTGCACGTCTGGGTCTTTTATATATTATTCATCTGAGAAATGGCTATGAAAACTTTATCTACAGTAAATAGTGTAAGGGAAGAAGCGCCCTGGGCTGTCTTGCAGCCACAGGACCGCCAGATCAGAGGGAGAGACTGTCACAACCACCAGCAGGCAGGCTATACAGTACATGACTATACTTTATGCCACTGTGGGAATTTGTATGAACTGCTGACGTCTCTTTCCTCTGAACTTGTTTTTAAAAAAAGATCAAATTAAAAGTTGGTCACAAAAAAAAGTACGGTAGTGTAAGGGAGCGGCTACGTTGATGGTAAAACAGACGGAAGGTATCGCTGTCCCCAGATCCGTTTTAAATTACAACACAGTGTCATCTGCAGAAACAACAGCTGTGCTGCGGATGGTGACGTAACCGCCGGCTCCAAAAGTTCCTCCTCTACAAACTTTTCTGTGCGTCAGAACTGAGTGTGAGTTCTCGCTTCACAGCTAGAAGGTCGTAGGTTCGATCCCACTTGGGAACCAGGTTGCCGTGTTGCCAGTTACCCAGGTGGGGGGGCATCTCCCGGGCTTTTCTGTGTGGAGTTTGCATGTTCTCTCCGTGCTCGCAAAGGGTTTCCCCTCCCGATAAGATAAACCCAATGGAAAAACATGCTAACGCTGTCGCGAAGACAGACGGGAGCACTTGGATTGGTCCCCCGGTCGCGGCCCATGTCTGCTCCCGGCTCCCGGCTGCCTTGGGGGGGGAAGGATGATGGGATGGGAGGTGCAGAGAACATTTCATCAGCGACTCAGTGCATGTGTGTGTGTGTGTGTGTTCCCGTGGGACACCCATCGCATGTGTGTGTTAAAAAAAATCTGCATGACAAATAAATTCTTCTTCTTCTCTCTACACATATCCATCCCTTCTCCATCCACCCGTTCCATCCATCCATCCTTCCTTCCATCCAAAGTCAAAGTCTTTATGTATTTGTCATGTACACACATTAGTGTCGGGTATAAAGTCTGTGAGACGTTCCTCCT
Organism: Notolepis coatsorum; assembly: GCF_963971535.1. Taxonomy (NCBI): domain Eukaryota; kingdom Metazoa; phylum Chordata; class Actinopteri; order Aulopiformes; family Paralepididae; genus Notolepis; species Notolepis coatsorum. The sequence goes on along the minus strand of NC_140183.1, from coordinate 13,041,632 downwards.
GCTCCCTCTCTCCCCTCCCTCCCTCTAGTACATCCTGCTCCCTCTCTCCCCTTCCTCCCTCTAGTACAGACCTGGGCATTGATGATTCTGACCGGCCCGCGAAAGATTACATGATAATAATTTTTTTTTTTTTTACTTTTTTCTTTTCATGTCAACGTTCACACGCACAATATACGCTTAGGAGACATGCTCAGTAGATGTTGGTTCTCTTTGGATCCACCTACATATGTGAACAGACATTCTCATTCTCGTTTACCAAGTCCAGGTACAGATCCTCTCTCACTGATGAACATCTGGCAGCTGTGCTTCGCATCTCCACCTCAGACATGCAACCTGACTTTGATGGACTTGTTAAAGCTCAACAGAGACTGGATTTCTCACACTGAATGAAAAAAAAGAACTGAAGAACACTAAAATGTGGAAATATAACAAGTGAAATGGGACACTTGATATTTTTTTTTCTTAAATGTTTAATATAGGCATGTAAAGTAAAAAAGGCTACAAAACTGGGACACTTTTCTTTACACAGTTCAGTGACATGTCTTGTTTATTTTTGCTATAAGATGATGTGATGTCTTTAGAAAGCTAAGAAAATCCTTGTTTCAATAGTATATGAAACTCAAAATGCCCTTTGTTATTAATGTTTCACATTTTGTTTATAATTTTGGAAATAAATTCTATTTGAATAAATGATATTTTTTAAAGCTAACCTCACCTTTTAATTGCCAAATAATAACATACACTCTTACCAGGGGTCAAAACAATGCCATTTACTGCTTTTTATATAGAAATAAAATGTATATTATGCATAATTGAGTTTGGAATTTTGGCCCGGCCCCCCAACATATTTTCAGTTGCTCATTCGGCCCCCCGGGAAAAATAATTGCCCACCCCTGCTCTAGTACATCCTGGCCCCTCTCTCCCCTTCCTCCCTCTAGTTAGTACATCCTGGCCCCTCTCTCCCCTTCCTCCCTCTAGTTAGTACATCCTGGCCCCTCTCTCCCCTTCCTCCCTCTAGTTAGTACATCCTGGCCCCTCTCTCCCCTTCCTCCCTCTAGTACATCCTGCTCCCTCTCTCCCCTTCCTCCCTCTAGTACATCCTGGCCCCTCTCTCCCCTTCCTCCCTCTAGTACATCCTGGCCCCTCTCTCCCCTTCCTCCCTCTAGTACATCCTGGCCCCTCTCTCCCCTTCCTCCCTCTCTCCCCTTCCTCCCTCTCTCCCCTTCCTCCCTCTCTCCCCTTCCTCCCTCTCTCTCCTTCCTCTCTCTTCTACAACAAACAGTGTTTTTATTTTGGAAACAAGGGGACGTTCCTCAGTGGAACAGCGTGCGACTGGGAGGGGAGAGAGAGAGAGAGAGAGAGAGAGAGAGAGAGAGAGAGAGAGAGAGAGAACGAACTTCAAAACAGCTTTATACTGAGAGAGAGAGAGCTTCAAAACAGCTTTGTACTGAGAGAGAGAGAGAGAGAGAGAGAGAGAGAGAGAGAGAGAGAGAGAGAGAGAGAGAGAGAGAACGAACTTCAAAACAGCTTTATACTGAGAGAGAGAGAGCTTCAGAACAGCTTTATACTGAGAGAGAGAGAGCTTCAAAACAGCTTTATACTGAGAGATAGAGGAGAGAGAGAGAGAGAGGAGAGAGAGAGAGAGCGAGAGCGAGAGAGGGAGAGAGAGAGCTTCAAAACAGCTTTATACTGAGAGAGAGAGAGAGAGAGAGAGAGAGAGAGAGAGAGAGAGAGAGAGAGAGAGCTTCAAAACAGCTTCATACTGAGAGGAGAGAGAGAGAGAGAGAGCCGACACATGCCTTCTCTATTTGAACGACCACATCAAACAAGAGGTGGACGCGGGCAAATACTGTGGCATGGTCATGCTGGACCTACAAAAGGCCTTCGACACTGTCAATCACTCCATTCTGATTGACAAGCTAAAAGCAATTGGTTTTGATATTTGACTATTCGACTAATCGGGGTCAGCCCTAACACATACAGTATAACCTTCTGATTCGACCACTATGAGTAGCATAGATGTTTTCTATGGGGATTGGGTTTCTTCATGGAGTGCTTATCCTTATCATTAGGGCACAAGTGTTTTATTATAAATAGGGGGGATTGGGTTTTGGGGCGGAGTGAAGCCTGGTCTGGCTCTTGGGGGTGTCTTCCTAGGTTTTGGGTCTCTTCCCTCTTCTCTTCCCTCTTCTCAGTCCTCAGAATAAACTGAGTAGCATAGATGTGTGGCGAGGGGATTGGGTTTCTTCATTGAGCGGTTATCCTTATCATTAGGGCACAAGTATCTTGTGTTTTATTATAATTAGTGACACCAACTCATTCTTAGTGCCATAGTAACTCACTGCTGCTACTGGAACACACAGACAAGCATGGACACACACACACAGACAAACATGGACACACACGCACAGACAAGCATGGACACACACGTACACACACAGACAAGCATGGACACACACGCACAAACACAGACAAGCATGGACACACACACACAGACAAGCATGGACACACACACACAGACAAGCATGGACACACACGCACACACACAGACAAGCATAGACACACACGTACACACACAGACAAGCATGGACACACACGCACACACAGAGACAAGCATGGACACACACGCACACACACAGACAAGCATGGACACACACGTACACACACAGACAAGCATGGACACATACGCACACACACAGACAAGCATGGACACACAGACAAGCATGGACACACACAGACAAGCATGGACACACACACACAGACAAGCATGGACACACACAGACAAGCATGGACACACACACACAGACAAGCATGGACACATGCATGTGTGTACGCTCATACTGTGTGTGTGTTGACTGACTGCGCACCCCCCCCCCCCCCCCCCAACACACACACACACACACATAGGACATTTACCTGAGTTGGACAGAGATTTCTCTCTCAGCAAGCCAGTGATTGTTGCCATGGCAGCCGCTCCGTTGATCTGATTGGCCGAATGTAACATCCTGACCCTGCAGGCTCCTCCCCCGCCATCGTCGGACCCCTGGACCAACAGGAAGTAGTGCGCACTCTCGCCTTTGACCTCCACTTCAGGCACTACGGCAAGCCAGAGGAGACATAAGAGTCAGCTCACACATGGTTTCAGCTGATGAAGCCTCTGTGCATTTAGACCAGGTCAAATCAAAGGCACCAAGACCGATACTAGTACTGGATGTCGGTCTGAAACCAGGTTAAATCAGAGAGGCATCACGACCGATACTAGTACTGGATATCGGTCTGAAACCAGGTTAAATCAGAGAGGCATCAAGACCGATACTAGTACTGGATATCGGTCTGAAACCAGGTTAAATCAGAGAGGCATCAAGACCGATACTAGTACTGGATATCGGTCTGAAACCAGGTTAAATCAGAGAGGCATCAAGACCGATACTAGTACTGGATATCGGTCTGAAACCAGGTTAAATCGGAGGCATCAAGGCCGATACTAGTTCTGGATATCGGTCTGAAACCAGGTTAAAACAGAGAGGCATCAAGACCGATACTGGTGTTGGATATCGGTCTGAAACAGTCAACCAATCAAACAAGTCTCCTCACACATATTCACACATAGCATAAATACAAGTGTGGAATTCTTCTGGGCATCATTTAATCAAGCTGACTCAGATATATCCTGAAGGAAACAGCTGCTGTGACCACTGTATCTGAAAACCCCTGTAGCATAAAGACAGCAAAGTAGACTCTGTCGTATAACGTTAATTAAACACCGGTTGACGTTTTATGAGAAGATTCCTAACTTTTACAGTCCCTCTATGTTCCCTGTGTTAAAAGAGATTCAGCGATGACTAAATCAGACACATGGTACCTTTAAAAAGGAACACTTAGACAAAAAAGGTGATATATTTTGCCCATAATATAACACATATACCCAAACTTTAACTTTACATTTTACATTTACATTTCATCATTTAGCTGATGCTTTTATCCAAAGTATCCGACAAGTTCTGTACGACAAGTCAGCAGGAAGGGTACGACTCTTACAACTGAGTAACAATGTTCATCAAACAGTGCTGAAACTTGGGTGCTGCAGTGATGAGTGCATAGTAGTAAAGACATATTAGTATAGTAGGAAGAGTGCACGATAGTATAAGACTGAATGTTAGTGTTATTTTATATATTTTTTTCATTTCAGATATTGATTGAAGAAGTGTGTTTTAGTCGACGGCGAAAGATTGATCGGGTTTCGGCTGTCCTAACTGTGGTGGGAAGTTTGTTCCACCATTGTGGAGCAAGGACCGAGAATAGGCAGCTTCTCTTTGATGATCCTCCCGGAGCTCAGATAGGAGTGGGTCTGAGGCGGCCAGAGGATGTAGAGCGGAGGGGTCTTGAGGGTGTGTAGTTGGAGACCATTGACCGGAGGTAGGCGGGAGCCGTTCCCTTCGCCGCATGATATGCCAGGTCGAGGGCCTTGAAGTGAATTTGTGCGGCGATGGGGAGCCAGTGCAGCTCTCTAAGAACTGGGGTGACATGGGCTGACTTCGGTAGGTTGGAGATCAGACGGGCGGCTGCGTTCTGAATGAGTTGAAGGGGCTTGGTGGCGGTGGTCGGTAGGCCAGCGAGCAGTGTATTGCAGTAGACGAGGCGAGACATGACTGTTGATTGGACAAGGAGTTGGGTGGCTTCTGTTGTCAGGAAAGGGCGGATCCTTCTGACATTGCTCAGGAGGAACCTGCAGGTTCTGGTCATTGTAGCGATGTGAGCGGAGAAATTCAGCCAGTTGCCAAGGACTACACCAAGGTTCTTGGCGGTCGGGACGAGGCTACGGCTACATTTTCCACTGTGATGGAAAGGTCGGTCAGCAGGGAGGATTTGGCCGGCAGGTGGAGGTGTTCCGTTCTGCTTAGGTTCAGTTTGAGGTGGTTGGTCGTCATCCAGGCGGAGATGTCGGACAGACAGACCGAGATCCCCTCAGAGACGTGGATATCTGAGGGAGGAAAGGAGAGGAAGAGTCTAGTATCATCGGCATAGCAATGATACGAGAAGGCATGGGACGTGATAATGTTACCCAGAGATTTGGTGTAGAGGGAGAAGAGGAGGGGTCCAAGGACCGAGCCTTGGGGGACACCCGTCCGAAGGGGGCGGGGGGCAGACAGGGACCTTCTCCATGATACTTGGTGGGAGCGGTCGTCGAGGTAGGATGTCAGCCATGCCAGCACAGAGCAGGCAACTCCCATTCCTGTGACCGCTATGAGGGCCGTCTCTGTGGAGCGACCAGTCCTGAAGTCTGACTGATTAGGGTCTAGGAGGTATTCAGTAAGTTGGATACAGCACGCTCGAGTGATTTAGAGAGGAAGGAGAGAAGAGAGACATGACAATAGTTGTCTATGACAGTGGGGTTCATGGTTCTTGTTTTTGGGAGGTGGGAACCACCCCCGAGTTGAGGGAGGAGTTGATGGTTGCCGCTAGGAATGGGAGGATGTCTGGGGCTATGGTCTGGACTCTGGAGGAGTGGGGAGGGCATCGGGTCTAGCTGGCATGTAATGGGACGCTTCGACGTTAACAGTGTCAGGGCTTCGGAGTCTTTAATGGGAGAGAAAGATGACAGAGTAAAGGATGAGGTTCTCGATTCAGCATTAGGAACGGGCGGGGGTTGGGAGAAGCAGCTGCGGATACTCTCCACTTTTAACAAATGTATTTGGTTTGACAGTTAAGAGTCGAGGAGGCCATTTTATTTCTTCCATTTTAATAATTCCACTGAGCTGTATACTTCCCGGGAATATGCAACATCATAATGACATCACACATTCCAACTCTTCTAAACTCAATAACGCTCAAAACCAACGGAATTCGAGACAGTTCATAGTTTCGGGGGGGATATACAGTACGAGAGATTATAGGCGTAATAAATCAGCTTTATCTGGTTGACGATGAGTGTTCCTTTAAAGGCCCCGGTACCAGGCGGAGCGGGAAGGGGGGGGGGGGGGGGGGTCACCTGGCAGCCGCTTGGGCCTCCGGGCCAGGAACTCCCTCCAGCGCTGGGAGCTGGTCTGGCTGGCGGGCGGCTGGGCGGCGCTGGTGACGGTACAGGAGAGACAGAACAGCGCTCCCACCTGCACAGAGAGACGAGGGTTCACCCATCAGTCCAGAGTGGCCTGGAGAGTAGGGCTGAGACCACTTATCGAAAATTATTGATAACTGCGTGATATCGATAAGTGGCGTGACTGGCGTCACATATCGATATATTTGCATATGTAAAAAAAATAATAATAAAATCATGTAAATTAAGTTGAATTGCAACTCTGCACTGTGCATTCAATATGCAGTGCACTCCTCCATCACATCCAGAGACCACCAACTATAGAATGAGAAGGATCACTGTGGTAGTTTTGAATGGGAAAATCTGTAACACTAAAGATGGCGGCAACAACAAATAATTGCTGCAAAATAAACCTACATTTGTTTTGTTTTTAATACTAATAAAAATAGATATTTATCGATAATTTGGTTCCGATTTATCGATTCTTCCAAATGGCATATTGTCTCAGCCTTACTGGAGAGGCTGGAGGAACTAGACTACAGCACCAAACCCACAGAGGCTTGAGGAACTAGACTACACTACAGTGTGATGAAGACTGTTACCTACAGTGTGATGATGACTGTTACCTACAGTGTGATGAAGACTGTTACCTACAGTGTGATGAAGACTGTTACCTACAGTGTGATGAAGACTGTTACCTACAGTGTGATGAAGACTGTTACCTACAGTGTGATGATGACTGTTACCTACAGTGTGATGAAGACTGTTACCTACAGTGTGATGACCATTACCTACAGTGTGATGAAGACCGTTACCTACAGTGTGATGAAGACCATTACCTACAGTGTGATGAAGACCATTACCTACAGTGTGATGAAGACCATTACCTACAGTGTGATGAAGACCATTACCTACAGTGTGATGAAGACCATTACCTACAGTGTGATGAAGACCATTACCTTGCCACGAAGTGATCCCAGTTGATCCAGCAGCAGCTTAGCTTTCACAGACTTGCCAGTCAACCCACTGTACAGACAGTGGTTAAGGAACAATATAGTGATTTATTAATAACAGTATAGTCATAATAACACCATAAATCGTATTTATGTTGAATATACCCCCCTTTGATTAATGGTGCAGTTTGGGTATGATGAGATTGATTAAGCCAGATGTGCGTCATGAGAAATATATGAACACAAATTTTATAATTTGGTCTAATCACAGGATCCTTCCTGGTCGTTCTCAAGTTGATAAGTCGGCTGTGTGCTTTGCCACAGTTGACAACGAGTAAAGCTTCGACAGCTGTGCTCTTTAATGTTGCTAGTACGGGTACAGTGGATTAATTTAGAACAGTGATTAAAACTTGAGCCAACAGTTTGAATGCACACCTGTCGGCCAATCAGAAAAGAGTATTCAACCAGACCATGGTATAACTATTAATAATAGTTGTCAATGTCTTCAGAAGAGGATAGTATTTGAATTAGATGTCAAGTCAATGAGTAGCATTTAAAAGAAAGATCGATTTTTTTTTTTATAAAGCTAGCAGTGAACAAAGCCCAATAGATTTGAGAAAGTGAATAGAGAGTAAACTTGGCAAGTCGCCGTGCTTTAAGCAGAGTGATGTATTCCTGAGTGAGCAGTCAGGCCTGGAAGTTACCACTCATCCCCAGCCAAGTGGTATGTCCTACAAGACACATGTCTCCAGACTGTATGTCCTACAAGACACATGTCTCCAGACTGTATGTCCTACAAGACACATGTCTCCAGACTGTATGTCCTACAAGACACATGTCTCCAGACTGTATGTCCTACAAGACACATGTCTCCAGACTGTATGTCCTACAAGACACATGTCTCCAGACTGTATGTCCTACAAGACACATGTCTCCAGACTGTATGTCCTACAAGACACATGTCTCCAGACTGTATGTCCTACAAGACACATGTCTCCAGACTGTATGTCCTACAAGACACATGTCTCCAGACTGTATGTCCTACAAGACACGTCTCCAGACTGTATGTCCTACAAGACACACGTCTCCAGACTGTATGTCCTACAAGACACATGTCTCCAGGGGCGGCTGGGTGGCGCAGCGGACATTGCGCTCGTCACCAACGCAAGAGACACCGGTCTCGAATCCGGCTGTCAGCGTTGCCTCCGGCTTGGGCCGGCCGTCATACTGACTCAATTGGCAGAGTTAGCGGGAGGGGAGTCGAAGGGTGGTAGTCTGGTCGTTGTAAAACAGCGACTCCTACAGGTCGGTCAGGGCGCCTGCACAGCAAAGACAGGAAAATGGCGGGGGCAGTGTGAGCCTCCTACACGTTACTCCTCGCCAATGAGAGTCCGCGCTGGCAGGTGAAAAGAAGTGACTGGCTGCCTCCACATGTATCGGAGAGGACATGTGATGGGCTTCCATCCTCCCTACGACCGGCCAGTGGGGGGCACATGCGAGCAACGATCAGGACAGGGGAGGGAGAATTGGCACGAGAGGAAATTGGGATGGGAGAAAAATCACAGAAAAAGGGGGGAGAAAAAGTAGAAAAAAGAAAAAAAATACACATATCTCCAGACTTTATGTCCTACAAGACTCGTGTCTCCAGACTTTATGTCCTACAAGACTTTCCATTTGCTGAATTCAGGAAGTGGACTTTCTTTTCAAATAAAAATCCTGAAAAACATACGGCATGAAAGGTTTGCATCCATCCACCAACAAATTGACAAATGTCTGACTCTGGAGAAGACGGTAAGAACATGGTATCTATCTTCTTGTCTGACTGGAGAAGACGGTAAGAACATGGTATCTATCTTCTTGTCTGACTGGAGAAGACGGTAAGAACATGGTATCTATCTTCTTGTCTGACTGGAGGAGACGGTAAGAACATGGTATCTATCTTCTTGTCTGACTGGAGAAGACTGTAAGAACATGGTATCTATCTTCTTGTCTGACTGGAGAAGACGGTAAGAACATGGTATCTATCTTCTTGTCTGACTGGAGGAGACGGTAAGAACATGGTATCTATCTTCTTGTCTGACTCTGGAGAAGACGGTAAGAACATGGTATCTATCTTCTTCTTGTCTGACTGGAGAAGACGGTAAGAACATGGTATCTATCTTCTTGTCTGACTGGAGGAGACGGTGAGAACATGGTATCTATCTTCTTGTCTGACTGGAGAAGACGGTAAGAGCATGGTATCTATCTTCTTGTCTGACTGGAGAAGACGTAAGAACATGGTATCTATCTTCTTGTCTGACTGGAGGAGAAGGTAAGAACATCTCTCCCTTGCAAAAGAGATCTTGTATCTCAATGGGACTTCCTGGTTAATTAAAGGTTGAATAAATAAACATGGTATCCATCCTCTTGTCTGAGGGTATTTCCCCACAATGTTGGCGTGTTCCTTTAAGGTTCGGGTCGACAGGCTCAAGCCGCTGGTGGATTCACCACGTTGTTAGAATCCAGGGTCGGGATCAGTTGACATTTGAATTCAGTCAATACGACATCTAAAAACAGAAATGACAGTCTAGCTACTTGCCGATGATGGAATATTCATAGGCTGGTATAGCTCTTGTCGTCTGACCCTGGAGAAGACCGTGAAGCGCATTTCCCATGAATTCCCTTTCAATTACCTCTTGGCTTCATTAGCTTGTCGTTGTCCACCTCATGGTGTGTGTTATCCTGCTAACAGCTGGAGGTTAACCTGATAAAAACACATTACGGGCTTTGCCAGACTGTCATCAAGCGAGGAAGCGGTGATGACATCATGAGAGGCTCCCTTTGAGGACAGCTGTTTGATGCTCCAGCTGAGTGCGAGTCACACGGTGCATTCAGAACATTACCTCATCCCCTTTCTGTACATCTGTACACATCCCACCGTACAGCACACGTCCCACCATGGTAAATGGTAAATGGCTGCTTTTTTTTATATGTAGCCCTTTTATCCAAATCGCTTTACACACCGACGGCGGAGGCAACCATGCAAGGTGCCAACCTGCTCATCGGGAGCAATTAGGGGTCAAGTGTCTTGCTCAAGGACACAACGACACGTGGCCCAGGAGGAGCGGGAATCGAACCGGGAACCTCCGTATTGCAGGATGTAGAGACTGCTCTACCTCCCGAGCCACTGTCGCCCCATACAGTACACATCCCACCATAGAAGATCACAGTCCTGTATGACAATGTAAGGATACAGCTGGAACTCTGTGCTGGATCGCAGGAAGCTGGGCAGCTCTGATAAATCCACCAACTGGACCAAGTCTAACACGGGTCTGTAGTAATGGAAGACCTGAGAGAGAGAGAGAGAGAGAGAGAGAGAGAGAGAGAGAGAGAGAGAGAGAGAGAGAGAGAGAGAGAGAGAGAGAGAGAGAGAGACAGAGACAGAGACAGAGACAGAGACAGAGACAGAGACAGAGACAGAGACAGAGACAGAGACAGAGAGACAGAGACAGAGAGACAGAGACAGAGAGACAGAGACAGAGACAGAGACAGAGACAGAGACAGAGACAGAGAGAGAGAGAGAGAGAGAGAGAGAGAGAGAGAGAGAGAGAGAGAGAGAGAGAGACAGAGAGACAGAGAGACAGAGACACAAACATAGTTCACCAGGTCTTGGTCAGTTCTCAAACCTTCAGATTAAATATGGAAAACAATCATTCAAAAAAAACAAAGCTAAACACAAAAACTAAACTAATATAAAAACAATCAAACTGACAGAGAGGGAGATAGAGGGAGAAAATAATTGGTGTTAAATTGAAAAAAGTACATATAGCAGCACATAGCAAATCAAATCAAATGTTTTAAAAGCATGTGTTTATGAAAGCCGTCTCCCTCTAAATCCACTGGATATGTCGCATTAGACTGTATTAGCATCTTCTGCCTCTCCCAGAGCCTGGAAATCCAACACAGGGTTTCTCTCTAGACGGAAGAACGACGCTTGTTAAAGAACGTGTTGACGCTGCCTTTAATACAAAAGCTTTTCTCAACCTTAAAGTTAACTTTTTTTAAAAGACACTCAGTTTCTGCAGGCCGCTGGCCGTCTTGTGGATAAACAGGTTGTTCTCTATACAGTCACCACGGATGAAGCTGTTCCAAACACTCTATACATATCCCTCCAGAGTGCTGCTGCTGGCACAGTGGGTGAGTCTGCATCAGTGTGTGTGTGTGCGTGTGTGTCAGTGTGTGTGTCAGTGTGTGTGTGTGTGAGACCTCATCAGACTCATGTTGGGGAAACAGATGCTCTGATCGTCTCAGGGCTTCAGCAAAACTATCACACCTGAAGTATCTGACTTCATAATGACACACACACAGTCTATCCTCTACACACACACACAGTCTATCCTCTACACACACACACAGTCTATCCTCTACACACACACAACACACACAGCCTATCCTCTATACACACACAGCCTATCCTCTATACACACACCATAATATCTGTCATCATAATCATAAACACACAGGGAGCAGACGACTGATAATAAACACAGGAGGGAATAACATGCAGATAATATAAACTGCACTAATCAGTAAAACCACAGTATATTAATAGTGTGCGTGTGTGTGTCTCTGTGTGTCTCTCTCTGTGCACATGCAAACGTGTGTGTGTAGATCTTTAGTGTGTCGTGTATATTCAATATATAGGAGTGTGTGTGTGTGTGTGTGTGTGTGTGTGTGTGTGTGTGTGTGTGTGTGTGTGTGTGTGTGTGTGTGTGGACTAGATGCTAGAGTGAGTTTGTGTGAGAGTAGGGCTGGAAGGTATATAGAATATGAAGGTATACGTCATAGATCCATGCAAATGTATGGGTTCAGAGTATACAGTCACAATTTACACATCATGAAAAAAATATAAAAACCGTTGGGCACATCTGCCAACGCTAAGAGTATGGATAAGTAAATGCTAAGGGTAATGCTATGGGTAAGGTTAAGGGTAATACTAAAGGTAAGGCTAAGGATAATGCTAAGGGTAATGCTATGGGTAAGGTTAAGGGTAATGCTAAAGGTAAGGCTATGGGTAATGCTAAGGGTAATGCTAAGGGTAAGGCTATGGGTAAGGCTAAAGGTAAAGCTAAGGGTAAGGCTAAGGGTAAGGCTAAAGGTAAGGCTATGGGTCATGCTAAAGGTAAGGCTAAGGGTAATGCTAAAGGTAATGCTAAAGGTAAGACTAAAGGTAAGGCTATGGGTAATGTTAAGGGTAAGGCTAAGGATAATGCTAAGGGTAATGCTAAGGGTAAGGCTAAAGGTAAGGCTATGGGTAAGGCTAAGGGTAATGCTAAAGGTAAGGCTATGGGTAAGGCTAAGGGTAATGCTAAAGGTAAGGCTATGGGTAATGCTAAGGGTAATGCTAAGGGTAAGGCTAAGGATAATGCTATGGGTAAGGCTATGGGTAAGGCTATGGGTAAGGCTAAGGGTAATACTAAGGGTAAGGCTAAGGATAATGCTATGGGTAAGGCTATGGGTAAGGCTAAGGGTAATGCTAAAGGTAAGGCTATGGGTAATGCTAAAGGTAAGGCTATGGGTAAAGTGTTGGAGCCATTCTGTTGTGTTCTTAGTGTATCTATTATTTATTTGCATGTGTTTTCTGCACCTCCTGTAGTCATCTACCCCACCTAGTATCCAAAGGTTGGTAGTGCAAATTGACAGTGGGGGGCGGGACTTTTGGATCCCATGTTTGGTTAATGAGCAGGAAGTGAAGGCCTCATTGTTGTGAAGGATCAGATTAAACCGAATATATATATTTATTTATGGATATATATTTAATAGTATTTGTATATCGTTTGATATCCCTTGTATATTCCTTGTACATATACACTGAATATCCCTTTAGTCTACTAACAGCCCATAATAGTTTCATTCTCTCATTGGACAAGAACCTGGCGCCAGCAGCCAAGCCCCTTGGTTCAAGTTCAATCGTGCCGACGAACATGTCGTTACTAGCCCCGGTTCCGCGTAGGAATACGTCTGCCGAAATACGAATGGTACTATTTGTTCACAGCGCATATATATATGGCGCAAGTAAAGTAGAACTTCCCTTAGCCCTTAGTTCTTTACCCTCCAACCTAGTGGCAAGACGTTAAGCCTCACCCACGATACACGTGTGGTGCAGTATGGTCAACTTGGCCTCAGAATGGCATTGAGACATCGTGCGGATTAATGGTTGAATTGTCATAGTTTGGCACTATACCGTCGAGTGGGACGTATTTCTATTAAGTTAATAATAGTCTATTATGTATGGTGCATCGTTCGGTTAGAGTTATAAAGTGAGCAGTACCCCCATCGTTTCCTCGCGTTATCTAGAGTCTTAACCAGGCTGGGCAGACCACGTGTGGTGCTTTCATCCGAGGAGTTCTGGGCTAGGACGAGTGGACCTGCACATTGGATTACCTTACCCGGACGACGGCGAGCCCTACACGGCTTGGATTATCTACTTGCTTTGGGTGCTTTGATTATGCCATGGATAACAGCCAACACTGGTAAGTGTTGGAACTACCCCCGAGAGGAGTCCAGGTGAGACGGCGCTCTAACCCGAGTGAGGTCGCCTCACGTCTCTTCGTTGTGGACCGGCAGCTACCGTCTACAAGAGGGCCCAACGGTATTCATCTGTGGACCAAGGTTCTGTGGGCACCGTGTTCAGCACTCTGAATTCTCCCAAGAAATCGTTGGCCAGATGGGATATCGCCAGCGGCTCTCCTAACCCCCCCCCCCCCCCCCCCCTACTGACTTACAACCAGCGGGACCCCCTTTAGTATATCCAGCTATAATCATTAAGTACCATCGCTATAGTTCCCTAAAGAACCAGGTTGTATACTTGCTTCCTGCGTAACCAGAGATTGGACATTCAATGTTGATTTGCCTACGAATACTCATTTGCCTTACAAGTGCATTCAAATCATAAATGTCATTAAGTGAACGTTGTATATACCCTTTGCTATATATTAAATATTCGACTTATACATTTGTGTGGACTTGGTTTCATGGTGGGAAAGTGTTCATCATATCTATATTGTTGTGAAGGATCAGATTAAACCGAATATGTATATTTATTTATATATATATATTTAATTGTATTTGTATATCGTTTGATATCCCCTGTATATTCCTTGTACAATATGCATTGAATATCCCCGTTTCTACTAAACAGCCCATAATAGTTTCATTCTACCATTGGACGAGAACCTGGCGCCAGGTTGCCATACCCCTAGGTCCAAGTTCAATCGTGCCGCCTAACATGTCGAGGCAACCCCCGGTTCCGCGCAGTAATATGTCGGGCGAAATACGAATGGTACTATTTGTTCATAGCGCATATATATATGGCGCCAGTAAAGTAGAACTTTCTTTTAGTCCAGTTCTTTACCCTCCAACAGAGTGACAGACGCAAAAGCCTCCCCACGACGCACGTGCGGTGTAGTAAGGCCTACTTGGCCCAGAATAGGCCTTGAGACATCGTGTAGATTAATAGTTGAATGGTCATAGTTTGGCACCATACCGTCGAGTTGGACGTATTCTATTAAGCTAATAGTAGTCTATTTATGTATGGTGCATCGTTCGGTTAGAGTTCTACAGTTATCAGTACCCCCATCGTTCCTGACGTTATCTGGACGCTTAACCAGGCTGGTCAGACCCCTAGTGGTGATTGCATCCGAGGAGCTCCAGGCCAAGAGCGACTGGACCTGTATATTAGATTACTCTACCCAGACGACGGCGAGCCTTCCACGGCTTGGATTATGCTTTGTGTGCTTTGATTATTCCATGGATAAAGGCCAACACTGCTGAGTGTTGGAATTACCCCCCGGAGAGGACTCCAGGTGAGACGGCGCTCTACACGTGAGGTCGCCTCACGTCTCTCCGTTGTGGACCGGCAGATACCGTTCCACAGAGGGTCCAGCTGTATTCGTCTGCGGCCCGAGGTTCTGTGGGCACCGTGTCCAAGACTTTGGATTCTCCCAAGACACCGTCGGCCAGATGGGATACCGCCAGCGGCTTCTCTAACCCCCCCCTCCTACTGTCTTACAACCAGCGGGACCCCCCCCCCCTTTAGTGTATCCAGCTATAATCATCTAAGTACCATCGCTATCGTTTCCTAAATATTCCAGGTTGTATACTTACTCCCTGCGCACCCAGAGATTGGACATTCAATGTTGATTTACCTACGAATACTCATTTGCCATAAAAGTGCATATTCCATATTTCAAATCATAAATGTAATTAAGTGATCGTTGTATACACCCTTTGCTGTATTAAACCTTCGATTTGGTACATTTGTGTTGGTTCGTTTCATCAGGTGGGAAAGTGTTCATCATACTTATATCTTGTACTGGGTGGCCAGAAGTTAAAGTACATGAGGTAGTGGTATTAAATATCATATCTAACAATACAGTCAGGGAATTGTACCCCTCAGTTACATATATCATGTACTGTGTGGCCAGTAGTTAAAGTACATAAAGCGGTAGTGGTTTAATGATACCATACTTCAATACAGTCAGGGAATTGTACCCCTCAGTTACACTCATGGTTAAATGTTTGGTTAATGAGCAGGAAGTGAAGGCCTCATGGTTAAATGTTTGGTTAATGAGCAGGAAGTGAAGGCCTCATGGTTAAATGTTTGGTTAATGAGCAGGAAGTGAAGGCCTCATGGTTAAATGTTTGGTTAATGAGCAGGAAGTGAAGGCCCTGTGGTTAAATGTTTGGTTAATGAGCAGGAAGTGAAGGCCTCGTGGTTAAATGTTTGGTTAATGAGCAGGAAGTGAAGGCCTCGTGGTTAAATGTTTGGTTAATGAGCAGGAAGTGAAGGCCTCATGGTTAAATGTTTGGTTAATGAGCAGGAAGTGAAGGCCTTGTGGTTAAATGTTTGGTTAATGAGCAGGAAGTGAAGGCCTTGTGGTTAAATGTTTGGTTAATGAGCAGGAAGTGAAGGCCTTGTGGTTAAATGTTTGGTTAATGAGCAGGAAGTGAAGGCCTTGTGGTTAAATGTTTGGTTAATGAGCAGGAAGAGAAGGCCTCGTGGTTAAATGTTTGGTTAATGAGCAGGAAGTGAAGGCCTCGTGGTTAAATGTTTGGTTAATGAGCAGGAAGTGAAGGCCTTGTGGTTAAATGTTTGGTTAATGAGCAGGAAGTGAAGGCCTTGTGGTTAAATGTTTGGTTAATGAGCAGGAAGTGAAGGCCTCATGGTTAAATGTTTGGTTAATGAGCAGGAAGTGAAGGCCTCATGGTTAAATGTTTGGTTAATGAGCAGGAAGTGAAGGCCTCGTGGTTAAATGTTTGGTTAATGAGCAGGAAGAGAAGGCCTTGTGGTTAAATGTTTGGTTAATGAGCAGGAAGAGAAGGCCTCGTGGTTAAATGTTTGGTTAATGAGCAGGAAGTGAAGGCCTTGTGGTTAAATGTTTGGTTAATGAGCAGGAAGTGAAGGCCTCATGGTTAAATGTTTGGTTAATGAGCAGGAAGTGAAGGCCTTGTGGTTAAATGTTTGGTTAATGAGCAGGAAGTGAAGGCCTCGTGGTTAAATGTTTGGTTAATGAGCAGGAAGAGAAGGCCTCGTGGTTAAATGTTTGGTTAATGAGCAGGAAGTGAAGGCCTCATGGTTAAATGTTTGGTTAATGAGCAGGAAGTGAAGGCCTCATGGTTAAATGTTTGGTTAATGAGCAGGAAGTGAAGGCCTCATGGTTAAATGTTTGGTTAATGAGCAGGAAGTGAAGGCCTTGTGGTTAAATGTTTGGTTAATGAGCAGGAAGTGAAGGCCTCATGGTTAAATGTTTGGTTAATGAGCAGGAAGTGAAGGCCTCATGGTTAAATGTTTGGTTAATGAGCAGGAAGTGAAGGCCTTGTGGTTAAATGTTTGGTTAATGAGCAGGAAGTGAAGGCCTCGTGGTTAAATGTTTGGTTAATGAGCAGGAAGTGAAGGCCTCGTGGTTAAATGTTTGGTTAATGAGCAGGAAGTGAAGGCCTCGTGGTTAAATGTTTGGTTAATGAGCAGGAAGTGAAGGCCTCGTGGTTAAATGTTTGGTTAATGAGCAGGAAGTGAAGGCCTTGTGGTTAAATGTTTGGTTAATGAGCAGGAAGTGAAGGCCTCATGGTTAAATGTTTGGTTAATGAGCAGGAAGTGAAGGCCTCATGGTTAAATGTTTGGTTAATGAGCAGGAAGTGAAGGCCTCGTGGTTAAATGTTTGGTTAATGAGCAGGAAGTGAAGGCCTCGTGGTTAAATGTTTGGTTAATGAGCAGGAAGTGAAGGCCTCGTGGTTAAATGTTTGGTTAATGAGCAGGAAGTGAAGGCCTCGTGGTTAAATGTTTGGTTAATGAGCAGGAAGTGAAGGCCTCGTGGTTAAATGTTTGGTTAATGAGCAGGAAGTGAAGGCCTCATGGTTAAATGTTTGGTTAATGAGCAGGAAGTGAAGGCCTCATGGTTAAATGTTTGGTTAATGAGCAGGAAGTGAAGGCCTCATGGTTAAATGTTTGGTTAATGAGCAGGAAGTGAAGGCCTCATGGTTAAATGTTTGGTTAATGAGCAGGAAGTGAAGGCCTCATGGTTAAATGTTTGGTTAATGAGCAGGAAGTGAAGGCCTTGTGGTTAAATGTTTGGTTAATGAGCAGGAAGTGAAGGCCTCATGGTTAAATGTTTGGTTAATGAGCAGGAAGTGAAGGCCTTGTGGTTAAATGTTTGGTTAATGAGCAGGAAGTGAAGGCCTCATGGTTAAATGTTTGGTTAATGAGCAGGAAGTGAAGGCCTCATGGTTAAATGTTTGGTTAATGAGCAGGAAGTGAAGGCCTTGTGGTTAAATGTTTGGTTAATGAGCAGGAAGTGAAGGCCTTGTGGTTAAATGTTTGGTTAATGAGCAGGAAGTGAAGGCCTCATGGTTAAATGTTTGGTTAATGAGCAGGAAGTGAAGGCCTCATGGTTAAATGTTTGGTTAATGAGCAGGAAGTGAAGGCCTCGTGGTTAAATGTTTGGTTAATGAGCAGGAAGTGAAGGCCTCATGGTTAAATGTTTGGTTAATGAGCAGGAAGAGAAGGCCTTGTGGTTAAATGTTTGGTTAATGAGCAGGAAGTGAAGGCCTCGTGGTTAAATGTTTGGTTAATGAGCAGGAAGTGAAGGCCTTGTGGTTAAATGTTTGGTTAATGAGCAGGAAGTGAAGGCCTCATGGTTAAATGTTTGGTTAATGAGCAGGAAGTGAAGGCCTTGTGGTTAAATGTTTGGTTAATGAGCAGGAAGTGAAGGCCTCATGGTTAAATGTTTGGTTAATGAGCAGGAAGTGAAGGCCTCATGGTTAAATGTTTGGTTAATGAGCAGGAAGTGAAGGCCTTGTGGTTAAATGTTTGGTTAATGAGCAGGAAGTGAAGGCCTTGTGGTTAAATGTTTGGTTAATGAGCAGGAAGTGAAGGCCTCATGGTTAAATGTTTGGTTAATGAGCAGGAAGTGAAGGCCTCATGGTTAAATGTTTGGTTAATGAGCAGGAAGTGAAGGCCTCATGGTTAAATGTTTGGTTAATGAGCAGGAAGTGAAGGCCTCATGGTTAAATGTTTGGTTAATGAGCAGGAAGTGAAGGCCTCATGGTTAAATGTTTGGTTAATGAGCAGGAAGAGAAGGCCTCGTGGTTAAATGTTTGGTTAATGAGCAGGAAGTGAAGGCCTCATGGTTAAATGTTTGGTTAATGAGCAGGAAGTGAAGGCCTCGTGGTTAAATGTTTGGTTAATGAGCAGGAAGTGAAGGCCTTGTGGTTAAATGTTTGGTTAATGAGCAGGAAGTGAAGGCCTTGTGGTTAAATGTTTGGTTAATGAGCAGGAAGTGAAGGCCTCGTGGTTAAATGTTTGGTTAATGAGCAGGAAGTGAAGGCCTCGTGGTTAAATGTTTGGTTAATGAGCAGGAAGTGAAGGCCTCATGGTTAAATGTTTGGTTAATGAGCAGGAAGTGAAGGCCTCATGGTTAAATGTTTGGTTAATGAGCAGGAAGTGAAGGCCTTGTGGTTAAATGTTTGGTTAATGAGCAGGAAGTGAAGGCCTCATGGTTAAATGTTTGGTTAATGAGCAGGAAGTGAAGGCCTCATGGTTAAATGTTTGGTTAATGAGCAGGAAGTGAAGGCCTCATGGTTAAATGTTTGGTTAATGAGCAGGAAGTGAAGGCCTTGTGGTTAAATGTTTGGTTAATGAGCAGGAAGTGAAGGCCTTGTGGTTAAATGTTTGGTTAATGAGCAGGAAGAGAAGGCCTCATGGTTAAATGTTTGGTTAATGAGCAGGAAGTGAAGGCCTTGTGGTTAAATGTTTGGTTAATGAGCAGGAAGTGAAGGCCTCGTGGTTAAATGTTTGGTTAATGAGCAGGAAGTGAAGGCCTCATGGTTAAATGTTTGGTTAATGAGCAGGAAGAGAAGGCCTTGTGGTTAAATGTTTGGTTAATGAGCAGGAAGTGAAGGCCTCATGGTTAAATGTTTGGTTAATGAGCAGGAAGTGAAGGCCTCGTGGTTAAATGTTTGGTTAATGAGCAGGAAGAGAAGGCCTCATGGTTAAATGTTTGGTTAATGAGCAGGAAGTGAAGGCCTTGTGGTTAAATGGTTGGTTAATGAGCAGGAAGTGAAGGCCTTGTGGTTAAATGTTTGGTTAATGAGCAGGAAGAGAAGGCCTCATGGTTAAATGTTTGGTTAATGAGCAGGAAGAGAAGGCCTTGTGGTTAAATGTTTGGTTAATGAGCAGGAAGTGAAGGCCTCGTGGTTAAATGTTTGGTTAATGAGCAGGAAGTGAAGGCCTCATGGTTAAATGTTTGGTTAATGAGCAGGAAGAGAAGGCCTTGTGGTTAAATGTTTGGTTAATGAGCAGGAAGTGAAGGCCTCGTGGTTAAATGTTTGGTTAATGAGCAGGAAGTGAAGGCCTCATGGTTAAATGTTTGGTTAATGAGCAGGAAGTGAAGGCCTCATGGTTAAATGTTTGGTTAATGAGCAGGAAGTGAAGGCCTCATGGTTAAATGTTTGGTTAATGAGCAGGAAGTGAAGGCCTTGTGGTTAAATGTTTGGTTAATGAGCAGGAAGTGAAGGCCTTGTGGTTAAATGTTTGGTTAATGAGCAGGAAGAGAAGGCCTCATGGTTAAATGTTTGGTTAATGAGCAGGAAGAGAAGGCCTTGTGGTTAAATGTTTGGTTAATGAGCAGGAAGTGAAGGCCTCGTGGTTAAATGTTTGGTTAATGAGCAGGAAGTGAAGGCCTTGTGGTTAAATGGTTGGTTAATGAGCAGGAAGTGAAGGCCTTGTGGTTAAATGTTTGGTTAATGAGCAGGAAGTGAAGGCCTCATGGTTAAATGTTTGGTTAATGAGCAGGAAGTGAAGGCCTCGTGGTTAAATGTTTGGTTAATGAGCAGGAAGTGAAGGCCTCGTGGTTAAATGTTTGGTTAATGAGCAGGAAGAGAAGGCCTCATGGTTAAATGTTTGGTTAATGAGCAGGAAGTGAAGGCCTTGTGGTTAAATGGTTGGTTAATGAGCAGGAAGTGAAGGCCTTGTGGTTAAATGTTTGGTTAATGAGCAGGAAGAGAAGGCCTCATGGTTAAATGTTTGGTTAATGAGCAGGAAGTGAAGGCCTTGTGGTTAAATGTTTGGTTAATGAGCAGGAAGTGAAGGCCTCATGGTTAAATGTTTGGTTAATGAGCAGGAAGTGAAGGCCTCATGGTTAAATGTTTGGTTAATGAGCAGGAAGTGAAGGCCTTGTGGTTAAATGGTTGGTTAATGAGCAGGAAGTGAAGGCCTTGTGGTTAAATGTTTGGTTAATGAGCAGGAAGTGAAGGCCTTGTGGTTAAATGTTTGGTTAATGAGCAGGAAGTGAAGACCTCATGGTTAAATGTTTGGTTAATGAGCAGGAAGTGAAGGCCTCATGGTTAAATGTTTGGTTAATGAGCAGGAAGTGAAGGCCTTGTGGTTAAATGGTTGGTTAATGAGCAGGAAGTGAAGGCCTTGTGGTTAAATGTTTGGTTAATGAGCAGGAAGTGAAGGCCTCGTGGTTAAATGTTTGGTTAATGAGCAGGAAGTGAAGGCCTCATGGTTAAATGTTTGGTTAATGAGCAGGAAGTGAAGGCCCCGTGGTTAAATGTTTGGTTAATGAGCAGGAAGTGAAGGCCTCATGGTTAAATGTTTGGTTAATGAGCAGGAAGTGAAGGCCTTGTGGTTAAATGTTTGGTTAATGAGCAGGAAGAGAAGGCCTCGTGGTTAAATGTTTGGTTAATGAGCAGGAAGTGAAGGCCTTGTGGTTAAATGTTTGGTTAATGAGCAGGAAGTGAAGGCCTTGTGGTTAAATGTTTGGTTAATGAGCAGGAAGTGAAGGCCTCGTGGTTAAATGTTTGGTTAATGAGCAGGAAGTGAAGGCCTTGTGGTTAAATGTTTGGTTAATGAGCAGGAAGTGAAGGCCTTGTGGTTAAATGTTTGGTTAATGAGCAGGAAGTGAAGGCCTCATGGTTAAATGTTTGGTTAATGAGCAGGAAGTGAAGGCCTCGTGGTTAAATGTTTGGTTAATGAGCAGGAAGTGAAGGCCTCATGGTTAAATGTTTGGTTAATGAGCAGGAAGTGAAGGCCTCATGGTTAAATGTTTGGTTAATGAGCAGGAAGTGAAGGCCTCGTGGTTAAATGTTTGGTTAATGAGCAGGAAGTGAAGGCCTCGTGGTTAAATGTTTGGTTAATGAGCAGGAAGTGAAGGCCTTGTGGTTAAATGGTTGGTTAATGAGCAGGAAGTGAAGGCCTTGTGGTTAAATGTTTGGTTAATGAGCAGGAAGTGAAGGCCTTGTGGTTAAATGTTTGGTTAATGAGCAGGAAGTGAAGACCTCATGGTTAAATGTTTGGTTAATGAGCAGGAAGTGAAGGCCTCATGGTTAAATGTTTGGTTAATGAGCAGGAAGTGAAGGCCTTGTGGTTAAATGGTTGGTTAATGAGCAGGAAGTGAAGGCCTTGTGGTTAAATGTTTGGTTAATGAGCAGGAAGTGAAGGCCTCGTGGTTAAATGTTTGGTTAATGAGCAGGAAGTGAAGGCCCCGTGGTTAAATGTTTGGTTAATGAGCAGGAAGTGAAGGCCTCATGGTTAAATGTTTGGTTAATGAGCAGGAAGTGAAGGCCTTGTGGTTAAATGTTTGGTTAATGAGCAGGAAGAGAAGGCCTCGTGGTTAAATGTTTGGTTAATGAGCAGGAAGTGAAGGCCTTGTGGTTAAATGTTTGGTTAATGAGCAGGAAGTGAAGGCCTTGTGGTTAAATGTTTGGTTAATGAGCAGGAAGTGAAGGCCTCGTGGTTAAATGTTTGGTTAATGAGCAGGAAGTGAAGGCCTTGTGGTTAAATGTTTGGTTAATGAGCAGGAAGAGAAGGCCTCGTGGTTAAATGTTTGGTTAATGAGCAGGAAGTGAAGGCCTTGTGGTTAAATGTTTGGTTAATGAGCAGGAAGTGAAGGCCTTGTGGTTAAATGTTTGGTTAATGAGCAGGAAGTGAAGGCCTCGTGGTTAAATGTTTGGTTAATGAGCAGGAAGTGAAGGCCTTGTGGTTAAATGTTTGGTTAATGAGCAGGAAGTGAAGGCCTTGTGGTTAAATGTTTGGTTAATGAGCAGGAAGTGAAGGCCTCATGGTTAAATGTTTGGTTAATGAGCAGGAAGTGAAGGCCTCGTGGTTAAATGTTTGGTTAATGAGCAGGAAGTGAAGGCCTCATGGTTAAATGTTTGGTTAATGAGCAGGAAGTGAAGGCCTCATGGTTAAATGTTTGGTTAATGAGCAGGAAGTGAAGGCCTCGTGGTTAAATGTTTGGTTAATGAGCAGGAAGTGAAGGCCTCGTGGTTAAATGTTTGGTTAATGAGCAGGAAGTGAAGGCCTTGTGGTTAAATGGTTGGTTAATGAGCAGGAAGTGAAGGCCTTGTGGTTAAATGTTTGGTTAATGAGCAGGAAGTGAAGGCCTTGTGGTTAAATGTTTGGTTAATGAGCAGGAAGTGAAGACCTCATGGTTAAATGTTTGGTTAATGAGCAGGAAGTGAAGGCCTCATGGTTAAATGTTTGGTTAATGAGCAGGAAGTGAAGGCCTTGTGGTTAAATGGTTGGTTAATGAGCAGGAAGTGAAGGCCTTGTGGTTAAATGTTTGGTTAATGAGCAGGAAGTGAAGGCCTCGTGGTTAAATGTTTGGTTAATGAGCAGGAAGTGAAGGCCTCATGGTTAAATGTTTGGTTAATGAGCAGGAAGTGAAGGCCCCGTGGTTAAATGTTTGGTTAATGAGCAGGAAGTGAAGGCCTCATGGTTAAATGTTTGGTTAATGAGCAGGAAGTGAAGGCCTTGTGGTTAAATGTTTGGTTAATGAGCAGGAAGAGAAGGCCTCGTGGTTAAATGTTTGGTTAATGAGCAGGAAGTGAAGGCCTTGTGGTTAAATGTTTGGTTAATGAGCAGGAAGTGAAGGCCTTGTGGTTAAATGTTTGGTTAATGAGCAGGAAGTGAAGGCCTCGTGGTTAAATGTTTGGTTAATGAGCAGGAAGTGAAGGCCTTGTGGTTAAATGTTTGGTTAATGAGCAGGAAGTGAAGGCCTTGTGGTTAAATGTTTGGTTAATGAGCAGGAAGTGAAGGCCTCATGGTTAAATGTTTGGTTAATGAGCAGGAAGTGAAGGCCTCGTGGTTAAATGTTTGGTTAATGAGCAGGAAGTGAAGGCCTCATGGTTAAATGTTTGGTTAATGAGCAGGAAGTGAAGGCCTCATGGTTAAATGTTTGGTTAATGAGCAGGAAGTGAAGGCCTCGTGGTTAAATGTTTGGTTAATGAGCAGGAAGTGAAGGCCTCGTGGTTAAATGTTTGGTTAATGAGCAGGAAGTGAAGGCCTCGTGGTTAAATGTTTGGTTAATGAGCAGGAAGTGAAGGCCTTGTGGTTAAATGTTTGGTTAATGAGCAAGAAGTGAAGGCCTCGTGGTTAGATGTTTGGTTAATGAGCAGGAAGTGAAGGCCTCGTGGTTAAATGTTTGGTTAATGAGCAGGAAGTGAAGGCCTTGTGGTTAAATGTTTGGTTAATGAGCAGGAAGTGAAGGCCTTGTGGTTAAATGTTTGGTTAATGAGCAGGAAGTGAAGGCCTCATGGTTAAATGTTTGGTTAATGAGCAGGAAGTGAAGGCCTCATGGTTAAATGTTTGGTTAATGAGCAGGAAGTGAAGGCCTCGTGGTTAAATGTTTGGTTAATGAGCAGGAAGTGAAGGCCTCATGGTTAAATGTTTGGTTAATGAGCAGGAAGTGAAGGCCTCGTGGTTAAATGTTTGGTTAATGAGCAGGAAGTGAAGGCCTTGTGGTTAAATGTTTGGTTAATGAGCAGGAAGTGAAGGCCTCATGGTTAAATGTTTGGTTAATGAGCAGGAAGTGAAGGCCTTGTGGTTAAATGTTTGGTTAATGAGCAGGAAGTGAAGGCCTTGTGGTTAAATGTTTGGTTAATGAGCAGGAAGTGAAGGCCTCATGGTTAAATGTTTGGTTAATGAGCAGGAAGTGAAGGCCTCATGGTTAAATGTTTGGTTAATGAGCAGGAAGTGAAGGCCTTGTGGTTAAATGTTTGGTTAATGAGCAGGAAGTGAAGGCCTCATGGTTAAATGTTTGGTTAATGAGCAGGAAGTGAAGGCCTCATGGTTAAATGTTTGGTTAATGAGCAGGAAGTGAAGGCCTCGTGGTTAAATGTTTGGTTAATGAGCAGGAAGTGAAGGCCTCATGGTTAAATGTTTGGTTAATGAGCAGGAAGTGAAGGCCTCGTGGTTAAATGTTTGGTTAATGAGCAGGAAGTGAAGGCCTCATGGTTAAATGTTTGGTTAATGAGCAGGAAGAGAAGGCCTCGTGGTTAAATGTTTGGTTAATGAGCAGGAAGTGAAGGCCTTGTGGTTAAATGTTTGGTTAATGAGCAGGAAGTGAAGGCCTCGTGGTTAAATGTTTGGTTAATGAGCAGGAAGTGAAGGCCTCGTGGTTAAATGTTTGGTTAATGAGCAGGAAGTGAAGGCCTTGTGGTTAAATGTTTGGTTAATGAGCAGGAATTGAAGGCCTCATGGTTAAATGTTTTGTTAATGAGCAGGAAGTGAAGGCCTCATGGTTAAATGTTTGGTTAATGAGCAGGAAGTGAAGGCCTTGTGGTTAAATGTTTGGTTAATGAGCAGGAAGTGAAGGCCTTGTGGTTAAATGTTTGGTTAATGAGCAGGAAGAGAAGGCCTCATGGTTAAATGTTTGGTTAATGAGCAGGAAGTGAAGGCCTCGTGGTTAAATGTTTGGTTAATGAGCAGGAAGTGAAGGCCCTGTGGTTAAATGTTTGGTTAATGAGCAGGAAGTGAAGGCCTCGTGGTTAAATGTTTGGTTAATGAGCAGGAAGAGAAGGCCTCATGGTTAAATGTTTGGTTAATGAGCAGGAAGTGAAGGCCTCGTGGTTAAATGTTTGGTTAATGAGCAGGAAGTGAAGGCCTTGTGGTTAAATGTTTGGTTAATGAGCAGGAAGTGAAGGCCTCGTGGTTAAATGTTTGGTTAATGAGCAGGAAGTGAAGGCCTCGTGGTTAAATGTTTGGTTAATGAGCAGGAAGTGAAGGCCTTGAGGTTAAATGTTTGGTTAATGAGCAGGAAGTGAAGGCCTCATGGTTAAATGTTTGGTTAATGAGCAGGAAGTGAAGACCTCATGGTTAAATGTTTGGTTAATGAGCAGGAAGTGAAGGCCTTGTGGTTAAATGTTTGGTTAATGAGCAGGAGGTGAAGGCCTCATGGTTAAATGTTTGGTTAATGAGCAGGAAGTGAAGGCCTCATGGTTAAATGTTTGGTTAATGAGCAGGAAGTGAAGGCCTCATGGTTAAATGTTTGGTTAATGAGCAGGAAGTGAAGGCCTCATGGTTAAATGTTTGGTTAATGAGCAGGAAGTGAAGGCCTCATGGTTAAATGTTTGGTTAATGAGCAGGAAGAGAAGGCCTCGTGGTTAAATGTTTGGTTAATGAGCAGGAAGAGAAGGCCTCGTGGTTAAATGTTTGGTTAATGAGCAGGAAGTGAAGGCCTCATGGTTAAATGTTTGGTTAATGAGCAGGAAGTGAAGGCCTCATGGTTAAATGTTTGGTTAATGAGCAGGAAGAGAAGGCCTAGGGATGGTCAAAATGTGAAGGTGTCGAGTTATATATTTTCCTTTAAAACCACATCATTTTCTCGAGTATTGGAATCTTTCTTTTGATGTTTTCTTTAGATTCTTCAGATGCTTCAAATAAACGTATAATTTTATTCATAATACCTTGGATCTCGTTTTGGATATTTTTTTTTTTGGAATGTGTGTGTTGAAGCCACTACCTGGTTTACCAACAAGAAGCCATTACACTAAGGGGAATGCTAAGGGTAAGGCTACGGGTAAGGCTATGGGTAAGGCTACGGGTAATGCTAAGGGTAAGGCTGTCGACTGATCCATTCACTGATTTAACTGTAGAATAGGGCTGGGCGATATGGCCAAAAATTATATTGCGATAACGATATTGATAACAATATCATATCACTCGATATTCGATATTATCGATATTGTTATAAGTAAAAAATAATAATTTAATACAAAAAAATATTTAAACAACAGATGTATGTTTATTTTGCAGCAATTATTTGTCGTTGTCGCCATCTTTAGTGTTACATCCCCTCACACTCCAGTTCTCAGGCTGCAGCTGGTTTGAAAGCGAAAGTAAACTGGCTTCTCTGCTGGCTGTGGCTCCAGGGGAGTTGAACAGTTCTGGGAACTTCTGGCTCTGCTAGTTTCTTTTCTATCTTATGAACAATAGCCTGTTCAAGCTGCTGTGGTCAGGCAAGCGCCTATGCATACATGCAGCAAGAACAGAGAGACTCAGACTCAGCTTCTTCCCCCAGGCCATCAGTTCACCTCGGGTGAACGCAACATTTATTTTCAGTGAGAAACAAACAAAGTGCAATAAAAAAAAAGGATACATTCACTGTGTTCTGCCTCATTTATTGATGAAACGAAACCATCATCAACACAATTAAATGTACCACCAAGAGCGGATAGTTTAGTCTCTCAAAAAGAGCGCTGTTGTTGTTAGCTTACATGCTAACGTGAATGGGATCTACCATAGCATTGCGGCTATGCTAGCTACATTAGCATAGTACAGCTACAGATGAAGCACTTCAGATTCAGTACCCTACTGCTACGCTTCTGCCACTCTACCACTTTAGAACTAGCACTCGGGTGTTAATTTTCGGGGGCTGGTGGCTGGGTCTAAACGTGAACAAAGGGAGAGTACTTAACTTAAGTGCTTCCCCAGGGAGGGGGTGCGGGGCTACTGCCCTCAGACCCCCAAGATAATTTTTATATGGGCAGTCTGACTTGGGGTACTGACCATATATTAGTGTTGCAATGCATGATAAGTAAACAGTGAAAAAAGCTAAGAAATCGGATGGGGCTGGGACATTTGGGACGAATACAAATTTAAGATGAAAATCTCCCCAGCCTGTGGGAGGCAGTGGAGGTGTGAAATCTGGCCCGGTCCAGAACAATAGGAGTCACAAAATCAGTTTGGAGTGGAGTGGTGGAGTAGTGGTAGAGGAGCAGCAGAGGTTTGATTTTTCAGGGCTGTATCTGTAGTTGAATGGATAAACGTTATTTAACATTGCAGAATGGGTACAATACAATACGGCTCAATACAAACAATTGTTAAGGGGCCCAGGGGGTGCAGACTGTTGTAGTTTGGTCAAATCAAGCTAATTTACATCATGCTCCAAAAAAATTATGTTTTTTCTGCTGAGCGGGCTGTGGAGCGGGGAACGCTTGATGCGCAAATGAAGATGAGCGCTGAGCGAGCGTAGAGCGGCTTGGGGGGGGGGGGGCCAACATGAGCGAATGAGAGCGGAACTCAGCCGTCTAGAGCGAAGAGCGGATTTCTCGGCCGCTCACATGCTCTGGTGTGTGTGTGTGTGTGTGTGTGTGTGTGTGTGTGTGTGTGTGTGTGTGTGTGTGTGTGTGTGTGTGTGTGTGTGTGTGTGTGTGTGTGTGTGTGTGTGTGTGTGTGTGTGTGTGTGTGTGTGTGTGTGTGTGTGTGTGTGTGTGTGTGTGTGTGTGTGTGTGTGTGCGTCTCTTGTGTGAGCTACAGAGCCCATACCAGCAGATAAGGTGCTAAGCACGGCTCCTGTGTGGGTTTTATTATTATGGCTATTGATCTACATTGGAAAACTCATTATAGCTGCTGCTCTCTATCTTACATAAGACCACATAACACGTACACACACACACACACACACACACACACTGTTGTATTACTATATTTGTGAGGACCTTCTATTGACTGTACTCATTCCTCCTAACCCTGATCCCAATTCGTGCCTGACTTTAGTATTTACCCAAATCAAGCTAATCCTAGCCCCTACACCACATACCCAGGAAATAGCCTGGCCAAAATGTCCCTATTTTCTTACTTTCTTAAAGTCCTTAAAAGTTATTTCAAGTACACAAGTACAAACGCACACATGCACGCACTCACTCGGATGCACGCACTCACACACACACGAGAACAGCTCATAGCAGTGTGAGGCGAGGGGCAGATGGAATGAGGTCATATACCTGCAGGGTGTGGCTGCTTTGAAGCAGGCGATGCTGGATGGTTCTGCTGCACTGACTCAACTCAGAACGGGTTGGGGGGGCTGGGGGCGAGGGGAATGGGGGGGGGGGGGGGGTTGGGTTGGTGAGGGATTACCTAAGGTTAAATGCTTTTAAAGGTTTTGAACACTGTGTTTGAAGGTGTACTTGGTTATGTAGGACTAATGAAGTGTGAAGTGATTGATATATGAAAGTGTTTATATTTAAGGGTTTATTGCAATAAGGGGCAGGTACACGTTTGGCATCCAACCACAGTGCAAATGTAACAGCCAAGTACAATAGTAATATACAATGTGCATCGCAATGCATCGATCCTAAGGTGACGATTCAACTGCATTAATTAGAATTCTTTTTACATTAATTCTTTTATATGTCGATTTTTTTATTGACCTATAGTCCATTCATGCTGAGTGAATCAGTTCCCCCAGCCACATTTGTGTATTCAACATATTTTGGGGAATTAATGATATATATAAAAAAAATTATAATAATTTATCATTCTTTTCAAAAGCAAAGAGGCCTAGAAGTGTGGATGGCGTGCATACCAGCGAGGCTAACTGCCTAAGAAAACAGGCACAGAGGCACTGAAAGAGGATTTCACCTGTCTAATGAACACACTAAACTAGACAAATATCAAGATGTATCCATCAGTGGACCAATTGCATGCTTTAGCAGAGGACAAGAAGCCTTCAGTCGACTCTCATTAAGCACCCCCACAGCCCAAATGGAATGATACAAATAATTTTTTTTTAAATTTAAAGAAATTTGCATTCAGGGGGGTAGTCGACTACCAGTTGACTATCTGCAAATGTCGGCCAATCAAAGTCGACTATTCAAATCCTTAGTCGGGAACAGCCCTAATATATACGTACACAATATCCACCCCAGCAAGCAATTCAATCTTAAAATCCTATTTCTATCTCAAACCGCACCCCCTTTTCTCGATCCTCCAACCACAACTGTGATTCGGCTGAGGAAAGCAACAGTTGCGATTGGAGGATCAAGAAAAGAGGGGAGGAGTTTTGAGATATATACGCCAGCATCCTCCGTGACATGACTCATAACATCCTCCACTCACCTCAGAGTGGTCAGTGCTGCTGCCTCCAGGCTCGGCTTGTAGAACATTACTACTGGCACACCGTCTGTCCACGCAGCGCAGAGAGAAGCCCTCAAAACGCAGCTCTGATGCACACTGAGACACGCACAGAGAAGAAGAACGAGGACAGATGACGTGGTTAACTTGTCAAATCCATTTTAGTTGTAAAGTATCTCTCCACGATCAAGCAGCCGTCAAGTTTTGAGACAGACTTCACATATAAAGTACATGCATGCGCGCATGCACACACACACGCACGCACGCTCCCTGACGTTCTCTCGCTCTCGTGTGTGTTTATACTATAGGACAGCTGTGGACTACAGTTGGGAAGCAGAGGAATTACAGTACAGTAGGAACACATGAAAGCACACATGTGCATGTGCACACACACACACACACACACACACACACTCTCTCACAGACACAGACAAGACACTTAACCCCTAACTGCTCCCGATGAGCAGGTCGGCTCCTCGCACGGTCGCCTCCACCGTCGGTGTGTGAATGTGTGAGTGAATGGGTTAAAATGTGAGGAACACATTGTAAAGCTCTTTGAATAAAATAGCTATATAAATGCAGTCCGTTTATATGCACAGTTGCACACACACCCTTTTACTCACTCTGACACGAGTTGTGTGTTAGTTGTGATGCTGAACTGATAGTTGTGTGTTAGTTGTGATGCTGAACTGATAGTTGTGTGTTAGTTGTGATGCTGAACTGATAGTTGTGTGTTAGTTGTGACGCTGAACTGATAGTTGTGTTAGTTGTGATGTTGAACTGATGGTTGTGTGTTAGTTGTGATGCTGAACTGATAGTTGTGTTAGTTGTGATGTTGAACTGATAGTTGTGTTAGTTGTGATGCTGAACTGATAGTTGTGTGTTAGTTGTGACGCTGAACTGATAGTTGTGTTAGTTGTGATGTTGAACTGATAGTTGTGTGTTAGTTGTGATGCTGAACTGATAGTTGTGTGTTAGTTGTGATGCTGAACTGATAGTTGTGTGTTAGTTGTGATGCTGAACTGATAGTTGTGTTAGTTGTGATGTTGAACTGATAGTTGTGTTAGTTGTGATGCTGAACTGATAGTTGTGTGTTAGTTGTGATGTGAACTGATAGTTGTGTGTTAGTTGTGATGCTGAACTGATAGTTGTGTTAGTTGTGATGCTGAACTGATAGTTGTGTGTTAGTTGTGATGCTGAACTGATAGTTGTGTGTTAGTTGTGATGTGAACTGATAGTTGTGTTAGTTGTGATACTGAACTGATAGTTGTGTGTTAGTTGTGATGTTGAACTGATAGTTGTGTTAGTTGTGATACTGAACTGATAGTTGTGTGTTAGTTGTGATGTGAACTGATAGTTGTGTGTTAGTTGTGATGTTGAACTGATAGTTGTGTTAGTTGTGATACTGAACTGATAGTTGTGTGTTAGTTGTGATGTTGAACTGATAGTTGTGTTAGTTGTGATGTGAACTGATAGTTGTGTTAGTTGTGATACTGAACTGATAGTTGTGTGTTAGTTGTGATGCTGAACTGATAGTTGTGTTAGTTGTGATGTTGAACTGATAG
Source organism: Notolepis coatsorum (assembly GCF_963971535.1). Classification (NCBI taxonomy): domain Eukaryota; kingdom Metazoa; phylum Chordata; class Actinopteri; order Aulopiformes; family Paralepididae; genus Notolepis; species Notolepis coatsorum. Next base: position 13,010,405 of record NC_140183.1, on the reverse strand, counting down.
TTGTGTGTTAGTTGTGATGCTGAACTGATAGTTGTGTTAGTTGTGATGCTGAACTGATAGTTGTGTGTTAGTTGTGATGCTGAACTGATAGCTGTGTGTTAGTTGTGATGCTGAACTGATAGTTGTGTGTTAGTTGTGACGCTGAACTGATAGTTGTGTGTTAGTTGTGACGCTGAACTGATAGTTGTGTGTTAGTTGTGATGTGAACTGATAGTTGTGTGTTAGTTGTGATGCTGAACTGATAGTTGTGTGTTAGTTGTGATGCTGAACTGATAGTTGTGTGTTAGTTGTGATGCTGAACTGATAGTTGTGTGTTAGTTGTGATGCTGAACTGATAGTTGTGTGTTAGTTGTGACGCTGAACTGATAGTTGTGTGTTAGTTGTGATGTTGAACTGATAGTTGTGTTAGTTGTGATGCTGAACTGATAGTTGTGTGTTAGTTGTGATGTTGAACTGATAGTTGTGTGTTAGTTGTGATGCTGAACTGATAGTTGTGTGTTAGTTGTGATGTGAACTGATAGTTGTGTGTTAGTTGTGATGTTGAACTGATAGTTGTGTGTTAGTTGTGATGCTGAACTGATAGTTGTGTGTTAGTTGTGACGCTGAACTGATAGTTGTGTGTTAGTTGTGATGCTGAACTGATAGTTGTGTGTTAGTTGTGATGCTGAACTGATAGTTGTGTGTTAGTTGTGATGCTGAACTGATAGTTGTGTGTTAGTTGTGATGCTGAACTGATAGTTGTGTTAGTTGTGACGCTGAACTGATAGTTGTGTGTTAGTTGTGATGCTGAACCGATAGTTGTGTGTTAGTTGTGACGCTGAACTGATAGTTGTGTGTTAGTTGTGATGCTGAAGTGATAGTTGTGTTAGTTGTGACGCTGAAGTGATAGTTGTGTGTTAGTTGTGATGCTGAACTGATAGTTGTGTGTTAGTTGTGATGCTGAACTGATAGTTGTGTGTTAGTTGTGACGCTGAACTGATAGTTGTGTGTTAGTTGTGATGCTGAACTGATAGTTGTGTGTTAGTTGTGATGCTGAACTGATAGTTGTGTGTTAGTTGTGATGTGAACTGATAGTTGTGTGTTAGTTGTGATGCTGAACTGATAGTTGTGTGTTAGTTGTGATGCTGAACTGATAGTTGTGTGTTAGTTGTGATGCTGAACTGATAGTTGTGTTAGTTGTGATGCTGAACTGATAGTTGTGTTAGTTGTGATGCTGAACTGATAGTTGTGTGTTAGTTGTGATGCTGAAGTGATAGTTGTGTTAGTTGTGATGTTGAACTGATAGTTGTGTGTTAGTTGTGATGCTGAAGTGATAGTTGTGTGTTAGTTGTGATGTGAACTGATGGTTGTGTTAGTTGTGATGCTGAACTGATAGTTGTGTGTTAGTTGTGATGCTGAACTGATAGTTGTGTTAGTTGTGATGCTGAACTGATAGTTGTGTTAGTTGTGATGCTGAACTGATAGTTGTGTTAGTTGTGATGCTGAACTGATAGTTGTGTGTTAGTTGTGACGCTGAAGTGATAGTTGTGTTAGTTGTGATGCTGAACTGATAGTTGTGTGTTAGTTGTGACGCTGAAGTGATAGTTGTGTTAGTTGTGATGCTGAACTGATAGTTGTGTGTTAGTTGTGATGCTGAACTGATAGTTGTGTGTTAGTTGTGATGCTGAACTGATAGTTGTGTGTTAGTTGTGACGCTGAAGTGATAGTTGTGTTAGTTGTGATGCTGAACTGATAGTTGTGTGTTAGTTGTGATGCTGAACTGATAGTTGTGTGTTAGTTGTGATGTTGAACTGATAGTTGTGTGTTAGTTGTGATGCTGAAGTGATAGTTGTGTGTTAGTTGTGACGCTGAACTGATAGTTGTGTGTTAGTTGTGATGCTGAAGTGATAGTTGTGTGTTAGTTGTGACGCTGAACTGATAGTTGTGTGTTAGTTGTGATGCTGAACTGATAGTTGTGTGTTAGTTGTGATGTTGAACTGATAGTTGTGTGTTAGTTGTGACGCTGAACTGATAGTTGTGTGTTAGTTGTGATGCTGAAGTGATAGTTGTGTGTTAGTTGTGATGCTGAACTGATAGTTGTGTGTTAGTTGTGATGCTGAACTGATAGTTGTGTGTTAGTTGTGATGTGAACTGATAGTTGTGTGTTAGTTGTGATGCTGAACTGATAGTTGTGTGTTAGTTGTGACGCTGAACTGATAGTTGTGTGTTAGTTGTGATGCTGAACTGATAGTTGTGTGTTAGTTGTGATGCTGAACTGATAGTTGTGTGTTAGTTGTGATGCTGAACTGATAGTTGTGTTAGTTGTGATGCTGAACTGATAGTTGTGTGTTAGTTGTAGGGGTGGGCATCACCAGAGGCCTCACGATACGATATTATCACGATACTTAAGTCACGATACGATAGTATTGCGATTCAAAATATATTGTGATACGAGTATTGCAATATTAATATTCTGCGATATATTGCGATTTATTACCTTTTTTCAACTGCAAAGTAAAACTTTGTCAACATGTTTTATCTAATAAAATAAAGTTTTCAGTCTGTTCATCTCACTTCAATCATTTTTATTGCAGCAAATGGGATTTTCTCAAGCAGACGGATGTCAACACTGTAATCTGTGTTGCATGTACCTGACAAACTGAACTGTTTGTATTACAGTCATATTCCAACTTAACTAAATGCACACATGTGCGCGTGTGTGTGTGTGTGTGTGTGTGTGTGTGTGTGTGTGTGTATGGACTACTGTACTATTACAGGTATTGAAATGAACAATGCAACTTCCTTATACAAAAAAAAATTATAATATAATATCGATTTTAATAAAATATCGATACTTGGCGTCGTATCGATACAATATCGGGATACTATACTGTATCGATATTTCCCCCCACCACCAGTTAGTTGTTATGCTGAACCGATAGCCGTGTGTTCTTTCTACCAGGAGCCCTCCTTTTCTTCCAGGTACCTCCCTGCTGTGAAGCGTTAACTGGCCGCCAGGCCCCGTGCCTCTGAAGGTGTCCGTCAGTCATGTTGGTAATATGCTCTCTGCTCTGCCAGTCTCATATCTTCTTCTCTCCACTCTACTTTGATCTCACCTCCTCTCCTTTATTATGTACATTTTAAAAACCTAATTGAAAAACATAGCGCAGTCTTCCACGATATCAGGATCTCATGCATTTTCATATAGTGATATCGCTACGGATTCAGCCACGGTGTCCTGGCCCGTCAGACGCTTCACTACAGGGCAGGACGTGAGGACGGAGAGAGACAGAAGGCTTCACTACAGGGCAGGACGTGAGGACAGAGACAGAAGGCTTCACTACAGGGCAGGACATGAGGACAGAGACAGAATGCTTCACTACAGGGCAGGACGTGAGGACAGAGACAGACAGAAGGCTTCACTACAGGGCAGGACGTGAGGACAGAGACAGAAGGCTTCACTACAGGGCAGGACGTGAGGACAGAGACAGACAGAAGGCTTCACTACAGGGCAGGACGTGAGGACAGAGAGAGACAGAAGGCTTCACTACAGGGCAGGACGTGAGGACAGAGACAGACAGAAGGCTTCACTACAGGGCAGGACGTGAGGACAGAGACAGACAGAAGGCTTCACTACAGGGCAGGACGTGAGGACAGAGACAGACAGAAGGCTTCACTACAGGGCAGGACGTGAGGACAGAGACAGACAGAAGGCTTCACTACAGGGCAGGACGTGAGGACAGAGACAGACAGAAGGCTTCACTACAGGGCAGGACGTGAGGACAGAGACAGACAGAAGGCTTCACTACAGGGCAGGACGTGAGGACAGAGACAGACAGAAGGCTTCACTACAGGGCAGGACGTGAGGACAGAGACAGAATGCTTCACTACAGGGCAGGACGTGAGGACAGAGACAGACAGAAGGCTTCACTACAGGGCAGGACGTGAGGACAGAGAGAGACAGAAGGCTTCACTACAGGGCAGGACGTGAGGACAGAGAGAGACAGAAGGCTTCACTACAGGGCAGGACGTGAGGACAGAGACAGACAGAATGCTTCACTACAGGGCAGGACATGAGGACAGAGACAGACAGAAGGCTTCACTACAGGGCAGGACGTGAGGACAGAGACAGACAGAAGGCTTCACTACAGGCCACACTGTAATCCAGCGTAGTGCACTGAGTTGGACAGAGAAAGACTTCAACATTCAACTCGTATCTCAAACTGTCACTCTTTTTGTTTGTTACTTGGCTGGCGGTCGTCCTGCTCTGTTTAACTAGCATCACACACGTCTTATGGTCTCCATGCGCATACAAGATGTAGCTTGTCTCTACACACCTCCTCCTCCTCCTCCTCCTCCTCCTCCTCCTCCTCCTCACCTTCTTCTCCCTGACCAGCAGGGCTCCCCTCCACAGCTCCCCCTGGTGGATACAGACGTCTACGTCGGCAGGACAGACCACACGGGCGCCAAGGTACAGGGCTGCTTCCTGCCAGCTGGACAGAGAGGACAGACAGGAGACATGAGACACCAGGTAGAGAGGACAGACAGGATACATGATACACCATGTAGAGAGGACAGACAGGATACATGATACACCAGGTAGAGAGGACAGACAGGATACATGAGACACAGAGGACAGACAGGAGACATGATACACCATGTAGGGAGGACAGACAGGAGACATGAGACACCAGGTAGGGAGGACAGACAGGAGACATGAGACATAGGACAGACAGGAGACATGAGACACAGAGGACAGACAGGAGACATGAGACACAGAGGACAGACAGGAGACATGAGACAGAGAGGACAGACAGGAGACATGAGACACAGAGGACAGACAGGAGACATGATACAGAGAGGACAGACAGGAGACATGAGACAGAGAGGACAGACAGGAGACATGAGACACAGAGGACAGACAGGAGACATGAGACACAGAGGACAGACAGGAGACATGAGACACAGGACAGACAGGAGACATGAGACATAGAGGACATACAGGAGACATGAGACACAGAGGACAGACAGGAGACATGAGACACAGAGGACAGACAGGAGACATGAGACACCAGGTAGAGAGGACAGACAGGAGACATGAGACACCAGGTAGAGGACAGACAGGAGACATGAGACACCAGGTCCAGAGAACAGACAGGAGACATGAGACACAGAGGACAGACAGGAGACATGAGACACAGAGGACAGACAGGAGACATGAGACACCAGGTCCAGAGAACAGACAGGAGACATGAGACACAGAGGACAGACAGGAGACATGAGACACAGAACAGACAGGAGACATGAGACACAGAGGACAGACAGGAGACATGAGACACAGAGGACAGACAGGAGACATGATACACCAGGTAGAGGACAGACAGGAGACACCAGGTAGAGGACAGACAGGAGACATGACACACCAGGTCCAGAGGACAGACAGGAGACACCAGGTAGAGGACAGACAGGAGACATGACACCAGGTAGAGGACAGACAGGAGCAGGAGACACCAGGTAGAGGACAGACAGGAGACATGACACCGGGTAGAGGACTTTAAGCACCCTGTCAGACCTGGCTGCTATCGTCAAAAGGCTACACACCATTATTCTCACAGGTCTCGACGTCCACCTAGTGGTGATGTGGATGTAATGCAGCTTCAGTCAAGTTCAATCTATATTAGCAGATTCTGCCGTCATTTCTCATCGGAGAATAATGATACCCAGTTTGCTGCCTATAACGCCTGCCACCGTAATCTGAACGCCACATCACACCCTGCAACTCTCCTACCCCTGTACATATACAGGTGCAGCTCGATAAATTAGAATATCGTGGAAGTCTATATATTTCGCTGTATTCTTGCAGTAATATGTGCAAAAGGAGCCCCAACCAAGTACTGAGTGAACATACATGAACAGAAGGCAGACATTTCTATATTAAAAATAATTTTACTTATGTAATATTCAAACTTTCTGAGATACTGAATTTTGGGCTTCCATGAGCTGTAAGCCACAATCATCTAAATTAAAACAAATAAAGGCTTGAAATATTTCACTTTGTGTGTAATGAATCTATAATCTATGAGAGTTTCGCTTTTTGAATTGAATTACTGAAATAATATAACTTTTCCATGATATTCTAATTTATTGAGCTGCACCTGTATATACATCACACCTGCAACTCTACTACCTCTGTACATATATGTATACATCACACCTGCAACTCTACTACCTCTGTACATATATATATATATATTAAGGCTGTCAAAGTTAACGCGGTATTAACACGTGATCGCCCGATTCTATTAACGCCACTATTTTTTTTAACTCGCGATTAATTTTTAAGATTTTTTATTTTTTTTACTTCACTCAGGTGTATTATTGATGCTCTCATTGATACTATGTTTGTTTCTGAAGTGTGTGTGTGTGTGTGTGTGTGTGTGTGTGTGTGTGTGTGTGTGTGTGTGTGTGTGTGTGTGTGTGTGATATAGAGAGAGAGAGGGGGGTGAGAGAGATGAGGAAGGGGCAAGAGAGAAAGAGAGCTGGGAGAGTGTGTGTGTGTGAGAGAGAGAGAGAGAGAGAGAGGGGGTGTGTGTGATTACTCAGCCCTTGTGTGGGTGAATGTAACAAGTTCCTACCGTTTTCTTTCCCCTATTATTTCATGCACACTTTATTCATTGTTTTAAATGATTCTTTTCTTTTTAAGTTATTTTGTGCATCACTCGGTTTTGAATTTGATGCAAATTTGCAATGCATGAGGGTCATCCTTTTGTGTTAAATGGCTGCATAAAGCAAGCATTTGTTGACTCGCATGTTGATAAGAGTATTAAAACTTGGAACTTGAAAAAGATCAGTTTAAGGTAGGGAAAAAAAATCGATTAATTTGCGATTAATCGCGAGTTAACTATGGACAATCATGTGATTAATCGAGTTAAATATTTTAATCGATTGACAGCACTAATATATATACATCACACCTGCAACTCTCCTACCTCTGTACATACATATATATATATATATATATATACACATCACACCTGCAACTCTACTACCTATGTACATATATATATATACACATCACACCTGCAACTCTACTACCTCTGTACATATATATATATATATATACACATCACACCTGCAACTCTACTACCTCTGTACATATATATATATATATATACATCACACCTGCAACTCTACTACCTCTGTACATATATATATATATACACACATCACACCTGCAACTCTACTACCTCTGTACATATATATATATATACACATCACACCTGCAACTCTACTACCTCTGTACATATATATATATATACATCACACCTGCAACTCTACTACCTCTGTACATACATATATATATATATATATATATATATATATATATATATATATATATATATATATACATCACACCTGCAACTCTACTACCTCTGTATATATATATATATATATACACATCACACCTGCAACTCTACTACCTCTGTACATATATATATATATATATATATATACATCACACCTGCAACTCTCCTACCCCTGTACATATATATATATATATATATATATATATATATATATATATATATATATATATATATACAGCTCTCCTAACTCTGTACATATATATATATACACATCACACCTGCAACTCTCCTACCTCTGTACATATATATATATATACATCACACCTGCAACTCTACTACCTCTGTACATATATATATGTATGTATGTATGTATGTATGTATGTATGTATGTATGTATGTATGTATGTATGTATGTATGTATGTATGTATGTATGTATGTATGTATGTATGTACAGAGGTAGTAGAGTTGCAGGTGTGATGTATATATATATATATATATATATATATATATATATATATATATATATATATATATATGTATGTATGTATGTATGTATGTACAGAGGTAGTAGAGTAGAGCTAAGAAGTATGCTAAGGATATATTATTTATTATTATTATTATAATTATTTCATTTCATTGTGTTTAGCCCTAGTTGCACTAGTTGCTGCAACCCCAGTTATCCCATTAGTTCCCCCAAACTTACTGTCCGTCTGTTATGTTAAGCTAAAAAGTCTGCTAAGAGCCCGGAAAAGGAGCCGCGCCCACAGGAAGCAGAGATGGAGGGTGTGACAGAAATAATCGTTAGATTAGTCGACTACCAAAATAATCGTTAGTTGCAGCCCTACTCTGTACATACAGTATATGTCCATACATCACACCCTGCAATGACAGCTCTCCTAACTCTGTACATACAGTATATGTCCATACATCACACCCTGCAATGATATCTCTCCTAACTCTGTACATACAGTATATGTCCATACATCACACCCTGCAATGATATCTCTCCTAACTCTGTACATACAGTATATGTCCATACATCACACCCTGCAATGATATCTCTCCTAACTCTGTACATACAGTATATGTCCATACATCACACCCTGCAATGATATCTCTCCTAACTCTGTACATACAGTATATGTCCATACATCACACCCTGCAATGATATCTCTCCTAACTCTGTACATACAGTATATGTCCATACATCACACCCTGCAATGACAGCTCTCCTAACTCTGTACATACACAAAAGACTCACATCACCACCTTCTCAAGTGAATAGTTGAGGCTCTCACACAGACTGACTGTATCCTCCTGCACCTTCCACCCTGTTTGTCTACAGTACCTTGTGCCCAGAGCCAAATGCCTTGTAAGTGTAAATACACTGAGCAAATAAAACATAGGTATGTTTTGACTCATTACCGATTAGCATGCTGGGCGACAACACAGATCTTCAAAGTGTGTGTGTACGTCCTTTACCCAGCAGAGAGTGAGAGTGAGAGTGGGTGTGTGTGTGTGTGTGTGCGTGTGTGTCTTTTACCCAGCAGCGTGCTGCGTGACCAGGCTGATCTTGGCGGCGTGCCAGCAAGCCATGTGTTTCAGGGCTCCCATCAGAGGTAGTAGGTCCTTCAGGCCGGGGGACTGATCACTACAGGCCAACACCAACACATCCACCAGGGCTCTGCCTGAGAGACAGAGACAGAGAGACAGAGACAGAGACAGAGAGACAGAGAGACAGAGAGACAGAGAGACAGAAGAAAAAAAAACATACTTTTTACTCCTTACATTTAAAATGCAGACCTAAAAAGTACAAATCTCACAGGTCCAGCCATTTTAATTAGGATATTTGTTTCTCTGGCCAAACTAACGTTATTAATCCTGCGGCCGCAATCAAATCCCCCATCGATGGAAAATGAACCCGCCCATACCCATGCCGATTGGTCCTTGTGAAAGACTAGAAAGCGGGGATCTTACACCCGCTATCAGAAGAATAGACGGGTCAGAAAAAAAGTTTTTACTTTTACTTTTTAGTACTTACAGTAGATTTAAAAGTAGACACGTTTTTTTTTTTTTTTTTTTTTTACTTTTACTCAAGTGGGTTTTTAGCCAGATACTCTGACTTTTACTTGAGTACGATTTTGAGACGGTACACATACGTTCACTTAAGTATCATTTCTGGGTACTTTTTACACCCCTGGACGTCGGAACCACGTGTCGTACCTGGAGGTGGGAGCTTGTCTGAGAGGAGGTGAACCCCGTCTGCCGCCTCTTCCAGCAGCCTGCAGGAAACACGTCACACCGGATCAGAAGGACAAGGAGATAAGATACCAGTCTCCTCTCCGTGCGTTCAGTAGAAAGCTATCCGGGCTGCAGGCTAGCCTAGCTTAGCTTAGCACAAATTAATGGAAGCGGATACGGATCAGCTAGCCTAGGTGTTGGCCACACAATAAACCTCTCCCGGAGATTTAAGCTAGGGGGTCTCAGGAGGTAGACCTTTCCGATTACCAGACGACCTGGTAATCGGAATCGGAATTCTTGGAATCGTATCTCAGTTCACATATAGTATATAAGTTTCAAGTTCAAGTTCAAGTTTCTTTAATAGTTGTCATACAGAAGTACAGAATACTTTTATACAAAATGCTTCTTACTGTTACGCTCCAGAGACTGTGCTAGACAAGATAAGTATGAAATAACATAGTATAGCATGTAAATTAGAAGTAAAAATAGAGGTCACAGTGTTCAGTATAGACATATGTACAATGTTCGATGCAGAATAGAAGTAACTGAGTTACCATACAATATACAATATACTATGCAGTGTACTAATATACAATACTATATAGTGCAGAGCAGAAATGGGATGAGGTACAATTTAGGTACAATTTACAGTAAGGTGTACGAGTTGTAGTGCAAATCCTTTACCAATAAATATAAAGTGTGTTTAGGTGATCTAAAGTGTGGAGAGTGGGTGCTGCAGTGTGTTGTTTGTTTAAAGTGAGTGTGTGCGTGTGGATGTGTGTGCTGTGTGCATTTGATGGTAGTTGCATAGTGTTTATTGTTCGTTGAGCAGCCTGATGGCCTGGGGATAGACACATACCTACAGCAACATAATACAACTCCATGAAGACATAATGCATATGAAGCATAACAGGTATCACTGGTCACTCACTCTGTCGGGGTCGGCTGGCCATCCTGTTGATCCTGCCTCCCCTGGTCACTCAGTGCATTAAGACACGCCTCCAAGGCGGTAGGGCTCTCCTCCTCGCTGTCAGTCTTCTGAGGGTCCGCCCCCAGCTCCTCCCACTCTGAGCTGCAGAACTACAATGAAAATAGACAGGTTTTTTCCGTCACATGGTTTCATACAGGCGGCTGAAGATTAGCCATGTTTTTCTCACCCCTTTAACAGTAACGCTGTCCTTCACAGAGCAGCTGAGGGAACATGATGTTTAACAGTAACCTAGTGTACTGTGGTAGTGAAAGGTTAACAGTCTGTAGTGTGGTAGTGAAAGGGTTAACCTTCTGTAGTGTGGTAGTGAAAGGTTAACCTTCTGTAGTGTGGTAGTGAAAGGTTAACCTTCTGTAGTGTGGTAGTGAAAGGTTAACCTTCTGTAGTGTGGTAGTGAAAGGGTTAACCTTCTGTAGTGTGGTAGTGAAAGGTTAACCTTCTGTAGTGTGGTAGTGAAAGGTTAACCTTCTGTAGTGTGGTAGTGAAAGGTTAACCTTCTGTAGTGTGGTAGTGAAAGGTTAACCTTCTGTAGTGTGGTAGTGAAAGGTTAACCGTCTGTAGTGTGGTAGTGAAAGGTTAACCTTCTGTAGTGTGGTAGTGAAAGGTTAACCTTCTGTAGTGTGGTAGTGAAAGGTTAACCTTCTGTAGTGTGGTAGTGAAAGGTTAACCTTCTGTAGTGTGGTAGTGAAAGGTTAACCTTCACCAACGCAAGAGACACTGGTATCGAATCCAGCTGCAGCGTTGCTTCCGGCTTGGCCGGCCGTCATACTGGCTCGATTGGCAGAGTCAGCGGGAGGGAAGCCGGTGGGTGGGTCCGGGTCGTTGTGGACAGCGACTCCTACAGTTCGGTCGGGGCGCCTGCACAGCGAGGGAAGGATCTAAGAGCGGTAGTGTGACCTTCCACACGTTACACTCTCTCAGTGAGAGTCCGCGCTGCCAGGTGAAAAGAAGCGGTGGGCTGGCTGGACATGTGTCGGAGGAAGCATGTGATAGTCTCCGCCCTCCCAGACCGACGGTGGGGGGTAGAGTGCGCAACGACCAGGAAGGGGATTGGGAATTGGCATAACGACTAACATTGGGAGGGGAGAAAAACGGAAAAAGAAGGGGGGAAAAGATAATAAAAAAAACTAAAAAAAAACTTCTGTAGTGTGGTAGTGAATGGTTAACCTTCTTATTATACAACTACTAGTGCCTTGTATTGAGTATCTGTGTGGAGGGTACATGGTGTATAGTACATGTATTGTATATATATGACGTTATATTCTGTTTGTATCTTGAGCAAAACAAAGACAGATTCCTGGCAGCTTTGGATGATACTAAAGGTAGGAATCCTACCTGAGCTGCTCCCTGACAGGCCTGGACTGCAACGTACCACCTCTGGGGGACAGGAGGGCCACTGAGAGAACACGCTGCACGGCCAGAGGAGGAGGAGTCAGAGAGGGAGGAGGTGTGTCATCAGGGAGGGTCAGACAGAGAAGGAGGAGTCAGGGAGGGTCAGACAGAGGAGGAGGAGGAGTCAGGGAGGGTCAGACAGAGGAGGTGTGTCATCAGGGAGGGTCAGACAGAGGAGGAGGAGTCAGGGAGGGTCAGACAGAGGAGGAGGAGTCAGAGAGGGTCAGACAGAGGAGGTGTGTCATCAGGGAGGGTCAGACAGAGGAGGTGTGTCATCAGAGAGGGTCAGACAGAGGAGGAGGAGGAGTCAGGGAGGGTCAGACAGAGGAGGTGTGTCATCAGGGAGGGTCAGACAGAGGAGGTGTGTCATCAGAGAGGGTCAGACAGAGGAGGAGGAGTCAGGGAGGGTCAGACAGAGGAGGAGGAGTCAGGGAGGGTCAGACAGAGGAGGAGGAGTCAGAGAGGGAGGAGGTGTGTCATCAGGGAGGGTCAGACAGAAGAGGAGGAGTCAGGGAGGGTCAGACAGAGGAGGAGGAGGAGTCAGGGAGGGTCAGACAGAGGAGGTGTGTCATCAGGGAGGGTCAGACAGAGGAGGAGGAGTCAGGGAGGGTCAGACAGAGGAGGTGTGTCATCAGGGAGGGTCAGACAGAGGAGGTGTGTCATCAGAGAGGGTCAGACAGAGGAGGAGGAGTCAGGGAGGGTCAGACAGAGGAGGAGGAGTCAGGGAGGGTCAGACAGAGGAGGAGGAGTCAGGGAGGGTCAGACAGATGAGGTGTGTCATCAGGGAGGGTCAGACAGAGGAGGTGTGTCATCAGGGAGGGTCAGACAGAGGAGGAGGAGTCAGGGAGGGTCAGACAGAGGAGGAGGAGGAGTCAGGGAGGGTCAGACAGAGGAGGTGTGTCATCAGGGAGGGTCAGACAGAGGAGGTGTGTCATCAGGGAGGGTCAGACAGAGGAGGAGGAGTCAGGGAGGGTCAGACAGAGGAGGAGTCAGGGAGGGTCAGACAGAGGAGGAGGAGGAGTCAGGGAGGGTCAGACAGAGGAGGTGTGTCATCAGGGAGGGTCAGACAGAGGAGGAGGAGTCAGGGAGGGTCAGACAGAGGAGGTGTGTCATCAGGGAGGGTCAGACAGAGGAGGTGTGTCATCAGGGAGGGTCAGACAGAGGAGGTGTGTCATCAGGGAGGGTCAGACAGAGGAGGCGTGTCATCAGGGAGGGTCAGACAGAGGAGGAGGAGTCAGGGAGGGTCAGACAGAGGAGGAGGAGTCAGGGAGGGTCAGACAGAGGAGGAGGAGTCAGGGAGGGTCAGACAGAGGAGGAGGAGGAGGAGGAGTCAGGGAGGGTCAGACAGAGGAGGAGGAGTCAGGGAGGGTCAGACAGAGGAGGAGGAGGAGTCAGGGAGGGTCAGACAGAGGAGGAGGCGTGTCTGTAGTGTGGTAGTGAAAGGTTAACCTTCTGTAGTGTGGTAGTGAACGGTTAACCTTCTGTAGTGTGGTAGTGAAAGGGTTAACCTTCTGTAGTGTGGTAGTGAAAGGGTTAACCGTCTGTAGTGTGGTAGTGAACGGTTAACCTTCTGTAGTGTGGTAGTGAAAGGGTTAGCCTTCTGTAGTGTGGTAGTGAAAGGGTTAACCTTATGTAGTGTGGTAGTGAAAGGGTTAACCTTCTGTAGTGTGGTAGTGAAAGGTTAACCGTCTGTAGTGTGGTAGTGAACGGTTAACCTTCTGTAGTGTGGTACTGAAAGGGTTAACCTTATGTAGTGTGGTAGTGAAAGGGTTAACCTTCTGTAGTGTGGTAGTGAAAGGTTAACCGTCTGTAGTGTGGTAGTGAACGGTTAACCTTCTGTAGTGTGGTACTGAAAGGGTTAACCTTATGTAGTGTGGTAGTGAAAGGGTTAACCTTCTGTAGTGTGGTAGTGAAAGGGTTAACCTTATGTAGTGTGGTGGTGAAAGATTAACCGTCTGTAGTGTGGTAGTGAACGGTTAACCTTCTGTAGTGTGGTAGTGAAAGGGTTAACCTTCTGTAGTGTGGTAGTGAAAGGGTTAACCTTCTGTAGTGTGGTAGTGAAAGGGTTAACCTTATGTAGTGTGGTAGTGAAAGGTTAACCGTCTGTAGTGTGATAGTGAACGGTTAACCTTCTGTAGTGTGGTAGTGAAAGGTTAACCTCCTGTAGTGTGGTAGTGAAAGGTTAACCTTCTGTAGTGTGGCAGTGAACGGTTAACCTTCTGTAGTGTGGTAGTGAAAGGTTAACCTTCTGTAGTGTGGTAGTGAAAGGGTTAACCGTCTGTAGTGTGGTAGTGAAAGGTTAACCTTCTGTAGTGTGGTAGTGAAAGGGTTAACCTTCTGTAGTGTGGCAGTGAAAGGGTTAAAAACACATACGTCTTCCGTTAACGGTTTCACTGGAAGAATCAATCCCAGAATGTAGTTCAGAAGATCGCATCATGGTAGATCTGCCTTTGGTCTTTAATTGTCATGCAGATGAACACACTTCTCTGCCCCTACCTCATGGAATACCCTGCAGGAAACTCTGAAACTAGACACTCTAGTGTCTATGGCTCGGTTTAGAACCTTGATGACCAATCAGGTCACCACAATATGGAATTGTTTTTAAATTATTACCTTTTTATAATTTTTTACCTTTTTATTATTATTTGTTTTAATGTGCTCTTTGTTCTGATTGTCTGATGCACTATGACACCTGTGAATGTAACATCTCAACGAGGCTGTAAATGAGTTTAACTACTCAGTGTATTTATTGAGTCTAAATAGAGATTGAATTTAATATAGAGATTCATTTTCCTACAGATTCTGAAGGATCGAGAGAGGAGGTTCGAGATAAATTCTGAACCTGTACGAAAATCATGCGATCTTCCGAATTGCATTCTGGGATTGATTCTTCCAGTGAAACCGTATGAAGGGATGAACTTGCAGGTCTTTCATGTGGAACACAGCCAGAGGAAGTATTCTCTCTTACATTTAATGTACACTCATACAGGGCCGACTGAGTCTGGTGCACGATGGGGAGTGTAGTAGATATAAACATTAGGAATAACTGACAGGCTTAGGATGACGTGACAGGCTTAGAGGATGAAGTGACAGGCTTAGAGGATGAAGTGACAGACTGATAGGATGAAGTGACAGGCTTAGAGGATGAAGTGACAGGCTGATAGGATGAAGTGACAGGCTGATAGGATGAAGTGACAGGCTGATAGGATGAAGTGACAGGCTGATAGGATGAAGTGACAGGCTTAGAGGATGAAGTGACAGGCTTATAGGATGAAGTGACAGGCTGATAGGATGAAGTGACAGGCTTAGAGGATGAAGTGACAGGCTGATAGGATGAAGTGGCTTATAGGATGAAGTGACTTATAGGATGAAGTGACTTATAGGATGAAGTGGCAGGCTGATAGGATGAAGTGACTTATAGGATGAAGTGACTTATAGGATGAAGTGACTTATAGGATGAAGTGACTTATAGGATGAAGTGACTTATAGGATGACGTGGCTTATAGGATGAAGTGACAGGCTGATAGGATGAAGTGACAGGCTGATAGGATGAAGTGACTTATAGGATGAAGTGACTTATAGGATGAAGTGACTTATAGGATGAAGTGACTTATAGGATGAAGTGGCAGGCTGATAGGATGAAGTGACAGGCTGATAGGATGAAGTGACTTATAGGATGAAGTGACTTATAGGATGAAGTGACTTATAGGATGAAGTGACTTATAGGATGAAGTGGCAGGCTGATAGGATGAAGTGGCTGATAGGATGAAGTGACTTATAGGATGAAGTGACTTATAGGATGAAGTGACTTATAGGATGAAGTGACAGGCTGATAGGATGAAGTGACTTATAGGATGAAGTGACAGGCTGATAGGATGAAGTGACTTATAGGATGAAGTGGCTGATAGGATGAAGTGACTTATAGGATGAAGTGACAGGCTGATAGGATGAAGTGACTTATAGGATGAAGTGACTTATAGGATGAAGTGACTTATAGGATGAAGTGACTTATAGGATGAAGTGGCTGATAGGATGAAGTGACTTATAGGATGAAGTGACTTATAGGATGAAGTGGCTTATAGGATGAAGTGGCTTATAGGATGAAGTGGCTTATAGGATGAAGTGGCTTATAGGATGAAGTGGCAGGCTTATAGGATGAAGTGACTTATAGGATGAAGTGGCTTATAGGATGAAGTGGCAGGCTTATAGGATGAAGTGACTTATAGGATGAAGTGGCTGACTTACCTGGGAACACGGAGACGTCTCTGGCTGCTTCCTGACTGGAGACGTCACACAGCCGGTCGTATATCTGCTTGACTGACTCCAGAGCTGCGATCAGAGAGTGATAATTAAACGTGAGGTTCTGAGCTGAGAGACACTTCTCTCCCCCCCCCCCCCCCCCCCCCCCCCACGGGGTGTCTGCTATTTGGGAATGCGGAGAGACAGAGGCCTCGACGTGACGCATGTCAGCGTTATCTGCAGGGCAAGACAGACTTTCAAAGAGTACACTGTGTGTATATCCAACTTCTCTGAACAGGACTGAATGTAGGTTCCACTGCCGACTCTTATGTTTGCATAGTGAAGAAGGCCTTCCTCTCATCCTACTAAGCAGTAGTGAGTGGGTCTGGCTGTAATCTCTGCAGCTGCCATTGCTTTAACACGATGGGTACGTGTGCTCTACGTTTTGCAGATATCACAACAGTCTGGCTAGAGTCTGACTACAGTCTGGTTAGAGTCTGACTACAGTCTGGTTAGAGTCTGACTACAGTCTGGTTAGAGTCTGACTACAGTCTGGTTAGAGTCTGACTACAGTCTGGTTAGAGTCTAACTACAGTCTGGTTAGAGTCTGACTACAGTCTGGTTAGAGTCTGACTACAGTCTGGTTAGAGTCCGACTACAGTCTGGTTAGAGTCTGACTACAGTCTGGTTAGAGTCTGACTACAGTCTGGTTAGAGTCTGACTACAGTCTGGTTAGAGTCTGACTACAGTCTGGTTAGAGTCTGACAACAGTCTGGTTAGAGTCTGACTAGAGTCTGGTTAGAGTCTGACTACAGTCTGGTTAGAGTCTGACTACAGTCTGGTTAGAGTCGGACACAAATGCAGATTAGGGCTGCACGATTAATCGATTTTAAATCGAAATCGCGATTTGATGCAATTATCAAATCGAAAAAAGAAAAGAAAAACGCAAATATTTGTTTTTTATTATTTGTTTAACCAGGAAGTCCCATTGAGATACAATGTCGTTTGGGAGAGGGAAGTAAGGGGTTTTAGATTGTGTGTTGTGAAGTTTAGACTTCAGAGAGGGAGAGTAAAGTACAGGAAAAAAGGTACCGTTGGGTACTGGTATCCATTCCCAGGTAAAAAGAAACATTTTCAGGCTCTGTGTCCCGAAAAGACCCACCGCGTAGGCTAGATGCAAGCCGCATTTTACAATAAACCTCTGTGGGGCTGCTTAATTTTTTTTTTATTATAATCGCAAATTTTATCGCAATCGCAATATCTAAATCGCAATTAGATTATTTCCCAAAATCGTGCAGCCCTAACAGCAGATATGGATTGGCTAGCCTAGTTTAAAACTCTGGGAGAGCTAGCTGGTCCGTATCCGCTTCCATTCATTTGTGCTAAGCTAGGCTAGCAGCAGCCAGATAGCTTCCTACTGAACACACAGAGGAAATTGGTATCTACCTTCTTGTCCGACTCTGGAGAAGACAATGGGCCTCATTCAACAATACTCTTATTATTTTTCTTATATTCTTGCTTACCTGTCTGTTAAGAGAACAATAAGAAAAGCCACCGCCACATTCATCAAGCCGTTCTTAAAGTCCAAATCTGTTCAGGGTTTCCCATTAATTACAGAATAAAAAAATGTATAAAACATTTAAATATAAAGTTTGCCAATAGGGATGTATCAGTAGTAATAGATAGTAAATTATATTGACCATATTGATCAAATTGTTTACACTGCCTGTGTTGTCTTTTACTACCTGTATACTGTGTTGTTTTACTACCTGTACCCCTCCCCCCTCCCCCCCCATGCTGCTATGATGCCTGAATTTCCCCAAGGGGATCAATAAAGGAATATCTTATCTTATCTTATAGTAATCCACTATATTTTTTTATTTTCTAAAAAATAAACCAGTTCAACACAGGTAACCACTTTTGCTTCATTTCTTTGATGGCTCAAATGTAGTGGTTCCCAAAGCTCTCCTCGAGACATCCCAGCCGTTCCATGTATTTGTTAAATTCCACCACCAGCACACCTGATTCAACTAATAAAGGGCTAGTTAAGTTGAATCAGGTTTGCTGGTGGTGGAATTTAACAAATACATTGAACGGCTGGGGTGCTTCGAGGAGAGGATTGGTTGGGAAGCACTAGTCTAGTCGATTTTGTGTTTTGAGCACAAAGTTCATCATAGATCTAGCCTCTTTATTTTGCTCTCAAAGTGGACCAGATTGATGCATTTAACTTTAAAATGTACAAAGAAAAAAAAGTTCCGGGGGGCATGCCCCAGGACCCCCCTAGAGGGTCGGAGGTTCACCCCCCATAGTCTCTGAAAATCCTGTGGGAAACACTGCTGTTGTTACCCAGGTTTTTTTAATGATGAATCCCACTCATTCTAAATGGGTATGTGCGTTCTTGCGCAAGACATTTGCATATAGAGACACGCCTTATGGGCTCATTATAATACGAGAGCTGTGTGCGAACTTGGGTCTGCATTGTATGAGCGGATCCCCCGGTCGTATTCAAGCGCTGGAGCACTTTGCGATGGATCAAAATTAGATAGGAATCAAATGTATTGTCATCATACAGCACCTATAGCTATATAGTGGAATAGACTGTATTAATATAGTAGTAATATAATAGTAGTTGCGCGCTTCTGGCCACCTCCCGCAGTGCGCGCACATACACATGTAGTACTGTAATATATACAGTACGTGCAAAATGTATCGTTCCAGCAAAGTAGGCTTTGTCAATACTGAACGATTCAAGAGCCAATCGCACAGTAGGTTGGGAAATACTTAACGGTTAAGCAGCCACTCATCTGGCTCTGCAAATAGATCTAGAGTCTGAATATCTCCACATTTAAGCCTGACTAGCAGTGGGCATACTATAATACAGTGCGTGCTCCAAGTCAGACTGGATGGCACATCTCTCTCAAATCCATTCTGAGAACGGAACGCAGTGCCCGCGACGCGGGTCAAAGTCAGTTGTTTATTTTTTATTTTTTTACTGTTTGCATATGAGGTGGTCCACAAATGTTCTTGATAACAATCTAGTGGTCCGCATAAACAAGAAGTTTGGGAACCACGGATATAGACGATCTCTAAATATGTGTTCTATATGCTACGTATACAGTACTGTATATGTCATGTATGTCATAAATGTCATGATATGTATCTGTATGTTGTGTATGTCATAAATGTCATTATGAATTGAAAATGGGGGGACCCTGATGTAAACAAGACGAAAGTCTTTCTCTGGTCTGCATCCCCTTAACAATTGTGTATTGAGCCGTACTGTATTGTACCCATTCTGCAATCTGTTAATAAAATATTCAATCAATCAATGGCCTGGGCGGCCAGAGCATAACTGTTCTAACAGCAATATATAATCCATTTCAGAAGAAGAAGAACAATAATAATTATTGAAAATTCTGGGTTTATAAAGTCGTATTTGGGGGCAATTGACCAATGGTTTGCTTTTCAACCCATGAACTCCTTCCTCTCTCACCTTTTTATATATATGTTTTTATTGTATCTACTAAAACTGTATTGTATTGTTTGTTTTGTAAAGTGTATTTGAGCATTGGGAAAAGAGCTATATAAATCTGATGTATTATTATTATTAGGAATGGTAGGCTTTTTTTAAATGTTTCTCATCAGGGTAAGAGTTTCTTATCTGTGTAAGAGTGCTCTCGACCACTCTTAGAATTTGGTCTTGCCTGAGAGAAAAGCAAAAATAAGAACACATTGCTGAATCCCAGGTAAGAACAAAATAAGAGGGATTGCTAGTTAAAAACGAAATCTATTCTTATATCGCTTCATGAATGAGGCCCATTGTTGGCGTGTTCCTTTAACACACAGGTCTAATACTGCCTTTCTATCAAACTTCTGTGATGTCGGTCAGTATAGTACAATTGATCCTGGAAAATATTTCAAGCCCTTGAACATGTATATATTTTCTCACTCTCTCTGACATACACATACTTTGTCTGTCTGTGTCTGTGTGTGTGTCTGTCTCTCTATCTCCAACAAGTCTCAAACTAGGTTGAACAAGTCAAAGACTGACTGAATTTTCACTCTTGTTCATTCGAACCAGACTTGATACTCAGGATAATTGTGCGCGGCCGCCTCACCTGAAAAGACAGCAGAGATACAGTAGATACAAACAAGCCCAAAGAGTATCTAATTGATACGAATTAATATATACTTATGAGGATATCTGTACTGTATGCGCTCGGCTTAGGTATCATGTACTTTATATATAAATACATGGTTCCCAAGGTTTTCAAAGCTCGACCCCCGAAATAAGAGAGGCTTGGAGGGAGCTACAGTTTCACTATTATTAATCAGGTTTTAATCTGTTTCGGACATCATCCATACATGCATTGAATTGATTAACCTTTGGTTTATACCAGTGACACCAGTCATGTTAATCACCTTCTTGTTCATCATCAGATAACACTAACAGTGCTTGAACAGATAAATGCATCAAATCAAACAGCGCATCTCCTCAAACATTTTAATCCCAGTTACAATATCACAATTAATTCATATCCACAATCCACGCATGAAGACTTAAATTTATGCTTGAATGAAACTAAATCTAGCCGCTCCGTTAAACATCCACAGTGGAGAATATGAAAGGAATCAGAGCAAAACGAGCGAGAGGTTTCATTCATTAAAAACATCCCTGTTTCATTAATTAAAAACATCCCCGCGGGATTCACATTTGCAATGCTGCGCATTATTAAAATAACCTGTGCATTATTTAGGACAATGTCAATTTAGTATCAGCATTTTAGGTCTATTATTTTACATTTCAAAAGCCCCCTCTAGGAAAACGAAGCACAAAAGCATAATTTAATGGTATAATGGGATCTAGACTGTGAGAATTATTTCAGGAAGCGAGCTGCATTTCTTTGCGAGGGTGTGGCAATGCAGTTTATCCAGCTAACCTCAACCAGGTTCAAACTTTTTGATATGTTGCCATAGTGGTTTAGACAATCGAGCGTCGGGGAACGGAAAGGTCTGGCTTAAGTCAAGCTATGCTGAAAATTATCCGGCTAAGTTAGCCAGGTACGAGGAACAGGGCCCAGAGAAAGACTTTCGTCTTGTTTACATCAGGGTCCCCCAGACAAACGTCTTTCTCTGGTCTGCATCGCCTGGTTATAAAGAAAAAGACATGTCTCTCTTCATGGCATGTTTTCAAAGCAAAAGCAAAAAACACACATCTGTCTCTCTATGTGGAGAATCGCATCTTGGATCAGTGTTTACAAATTGATCATACATGACGTGACGTGTGGCTTTGGACACTTCCACACTGGCTAATAATAGCTAACGTTAATGCTTAGCTACCGCGGCTATTAGCAAATACAGTTGATTAGTAAAACAGAAACCCACCTTTTAAATCCTCGGCGCATTCGTTTGTCTTTTGGTTACAAAACACAACCAGCACGTATCGGTCCATGGTGTGAACTCAGTAGCTGAACGCGAAGCTGCTTAGAATAAGAAAACATAAAAGTTGTTGGTCTTCAACTCGCTGTCAAATCCATAGGTCAAATCTCCCCGCGTTATCTGCGTGTACAGGATGTGACGTCAGGAGGAACGACATCAAAATAGATCCGGGTAGAAATGTGCGTTTCATGAAGGATGACCTGTGTTGCTAAAATATATACTATATATTCATTCAACAACTGTTATCAAAAAATATATATTGTAATATATTCTAAAAATAAATACAAAATATCCTAACATTTGGTGTATCGGAGACAGACAGACAGCAGAGAGGTGAGGACAGCATGAGGACAGCAGAGAGGTGAGGACAGCAGAGAGGTGAGGACAGCAGAGTGGTGAGGACAGCAGAGTGGTGAGGACAGAATGAATGAATGAATGAATGAATGAATGAATGAATGAAAACTTTATTTAACAGATTGCAGAATGGGTACAATACAGTACGGCTCAATACATACAATTGTTAAGGGAATGCAGACCTGAGAAAGACGTTTGTCTTGTTTCCATCAGGGTCCCCCGACTCCCCCATTTTCAATTCATATAGACATTTATGACATACACAACATACATGGCATAGGGACATATAGGTATTTAGTACTGATACATTTGTGACATAAACGGTATTCAAATATACAGTACTGTTACCCCTAGATCCTGACAGAGTATATACATATGATGGGGAGGGGACTGTACATTAGGAGGGGGTGGGTGGGTGGGAGAGAAATATACATACGGCGGGGAGGGAATATATACATGCGGTGGGGAGGAGACTGTCTATTAGGAGGTGGTGGGGGTTTTGGGCATTTACGGTGGCCAGTTTCGAATTGCAGCCTCCCGTAGGTGCTCTTTAAGAGCGGTTTTGAATGTGGGCAGGGATTCACATTCCTTTACAGCTTTGGGTAGGGCGTTCCACATTGTTGTAATGTTGTGGCATAATTGCGAAACGTGTTTAGTCCCTTGTTTGAGCCGAATCTGGGTTTAACATGATTTGTTGAGCTTCCTCTGGTGTAGTGGTTGTGGTATTCACTGACCTTTGGGAAGTATTTTGACATGTACATGGGCACCCCGGTCGTATAGTGTATCTTGTAGACCAGGCCCATTGCAAGTTGCTGTACTCTGTCGTCTACTCTAAGCCATCCTAGGTTGTCAAAGTGGGCAGGGGTGAGGTGGGTTCTGGCGTTCAGGTCAAGGAGTAGTCTGACCAGTTTGTTTTGTGATGTTTTTTTTTTTTTTTTTTTTTTTTTATTATTGCAAAACAAAACTTATTAAAAGTCAGTACTCAACACACAATGTATAATGAAACTTTCAGTAAAGGTGGTTAAAATATATGCAAGTACAGAAACAGGATAAAACAAAAATAGTCAATAATAACATTTTAACCGTATACCGTGTATATCCAGCGAAGTTACAATTATATAAATGTTAGTATATAATATACCCCGAATACCTATTTTCTAAAACCCTACACACATATGCTCCAGCTCAAATCCCCCCCTCCCGGACCCCCTCTTGGATAGTACCTCCATTATCCCTCACTCCTAACCAGACATCACCATTATAGGCTAGCTTTTATTCTCTCCACCACTTCTAACCACATTAACATTTTGGATTCATTGAGCCCTAGAATTCTTGCTGTTGATATTTCTTGATATATCACATCAAGATATGTAAGAAACCACACTTTCCGGCACATTTTTTCCGGTTGAAACCAACGTGATGCAATCAGTTTTTTAGCTACTGTGATACCCGATAAAACCAATCTTTTTAGTTGTGGGTTCACTGCAAACTCAAAAACATCATTCAATAGCAATACCGCGGGGTGTACAGGTATATTCCAAAATACGAGTATTGATAATTGTTGGGACACATCTTCCCAGAATGTCTTAACTGGTGGGCAGTCCCAATACATGTGCATAAATGTTCCTTCGTCCCCATTTGTACATTGGGAGCATTTGGAGTTTTGTATAAGCCCCATTTTGCACAGCCTTATAGGAGTCAAGTATGTCCTGTGAATATAGTTCAGATTGATTTGTTGATGATCCGGGTTCCTTGATGTAAGTCGGACATTTGCCCAGGCTCCTTGCCAATCAAAGTCATTTTCCAGGTCTGGTATATCCCTCCTCCAGACATTGTCTAGTTGAAGGGTTTCGTACGAGGACGTTAGTAATTGTGAATAAAAACCTGATACAAAACCTCCCAATGTATTTCTGTCATAGAAAAATTTGTGGTATCTGTGGTGTTCAATTGGTATGTGTAATGGAACACCGTGGGATCTCATACAAAGTTTTAACTGTATGTAAAAAAGCCATGTGGACTCGGTGAGGTTAAACTTTATGCATATTTCGACATAACTACAGAGGCCCTTGTTATTAAAAATATCCCCTAATGAGTGTATGCCTCTTTCTTCCCATACAGGGAATCTTATAGGTCGTTTTCCCATTAAGAGAGCATTGTTATTGAATATGGGAGTGTGATTATGCCATACTTGATTGTTAGGAAATTTCCTTTGAGTTTCCCGCCATGTCCTGATTGCATGGGTTATTATTGGGCCAAATTCTCGCTCACAATGCTTGATTGAAAGTTTAGTGTATGCTATGTCTTTCAATCTCTGTGGGGCTACTATGTTTTCTTCTAATTTTCTCCAAGATACCAAAGCCTCGGGGTCAAACCATATCTTCTTCAATGGTCTTAATGTGAAGGCATTAAAATATTGTAAAAAATCTGGGACTGCCATGCCACCGTCTGCTTTACTTCTCTGTGCGGTGGATCTTTTTATGCGAGGTGGTTTGTTATTCCAAATAAATTTGTATGTGGAGGTTTGTAATCTTTTCCAGTAGCCCTCTGGAGGAGGTAACGGAAGCATTGAGCTGAAGAAATTGATTCTTGGTAATACATCCATCTTAACTATTGATACCCTTGCCTGTACTGAGTTTTTAAGTTTTGCCCACCTGTCCAGGTCGTCCTTGATTTTGTTCTGTATTTTTGTGTAATTGTGCTTCACCGTTTGTCTTATGGTGGGGAATATTTCCACTCCCAAGCATCTGAAATGTTTTACCATCGGTATCGCACCTGGGAGGGTTATATCTTTTTTTGCAGGGGTGTTAAGTGGAAGGAAAGCCGACTTCGGCCAATTTATCTTAAATCCCGATAAATCACCAAAGTTCTCAATCAACTTGAGCAGATGAGGCAATGTGGTGTTGGGGTTTTGCATGAACAATATTACGTCGTCCGCATATAAACTAATTTTTTGTTGTGTGCCCTTGATTACGATTGGTTCTATGGATTGGGATTGTCTTATATATTGTGCTAAAGGCTCTAATGATAAATTGAATAGTCCGGGACTAAGAGGGCAACCCTGTCTGGCAGAGCGTGATACCGGAAAGATTTTGGAGATGATTGTGCCTGTTGTAATCATGGCCGATGGGTCCTTGTATAGTACTTTAATCATATCAATGAAACCTTTTCCTAACCCCATCCTTTCCAATACTGCCCATAGAAACGACCATTCCAACCTGTCAAATGCTTTCATAGCATCCAGGGATAGTATCGCCTTAGGTGTGATGTCCTCTTTGTCTGTATCTAGTACGTGCAGTATTCGCCTTATGTTATCATTGATCAGGCGACCTTTTATGAAGCCTGTTTGGTCCGTATGAACTAAAGACGTCATATGCTTTTGCAATCTGATGGCTAATATCTTAGAGTACAGTTTGACATCGGTTCCGAGGAGGCTTAAAGGACGGTAACTACCGCATTCAGTGGGGTCTTTGTCTTTTTTGTGAAGAACTGAAATGAGTGCGGTATTTTGGTGTTCGATGAAGCTTCCCTCTTTGACTGAGTATAAGATCATATTTAGTAATAAGGGTCCAAATATGTCCCAGCAAGAAATGTACATTTCTGATGGGATACCGTCAATTCCCGGAGCTTTGCCGTTTTTCATTCCGGATATGGCCTTCTTGAGTTCTTCTAATGTGATCGGTACTTCTAACCGTTTAGCGTCTTCATCTGTAAGTTTAGGGAGAGTAATTTGATTAAGATATGTGTCTAATTTGTCTTGATCAAAGGTCGTTTCTGAGTTATATAAATCGGAGTAGAATTCTTTGAATGTATCGTTTATTATTTTGGGTTCTGTTATTAGAGCTTGTTGTTTCCTAATGGCAGTTATATCTGCAAATTTTGCATTAATTCTTAGTCGCATGGCTAATAGGTGACTAGGTTTAGAACCTTGGAAGTACTGCTGTTGTCTAGTGCTGCGTATTTGCAATTCCGATTTTTGTCTGTACATTGCTTTGATCTCGGTCTTTAGAATGTTAACTTGGTTATCTAGTCTAGTAGAGTTGTTGTATTTTAAAGAATTAAAAAGCGTTGAGTAAAGCGTTTCCATTTCAGACAGTTTTGTGTTTTGATTTTTGCGCAATATGGAGGTAAATCTATCCGAGAAATCCTTGATCATACTCTTTACCGACATCCATAATATTCTGGGATCTTGCACCGAGTTAGCATTAACTTGTAGGAATACTGTGAGAGCTTCTTTAATTTGTGTAATGAATTCCTTGTTGTTAAGCAGCATCGAATTAAAACGCCATCTTGGGGCCCGGGTAGATAATGTACCAAATGTTGCTTTCAGGATTAAGTAGCAGTGATCTGATAGCGCATTGGGTGTCATTTCCACTTCGTATTTATCAAATATTCTCGGGGATGCAAAGACGTAATCAATTCTGGATAGTGTGTTGTGTCTCGCCGAACGACAGGAGTACTTGCGGGTCATGGGGTTAAGTGAACGCCATAAATCAGTTACTCCTGTTGATTTCGACCAATCTTTTAATGCTTTAGATTAGGGGTGGACGGTATGGTCTAAAATTTATATCACGGTATAATTTGAAGCATAGACGGTAACGGTATATATCACGGTATCATCGTTTTTGATAAAAAAAATGTTTTTAATTTTATATAATTTTTTTTTTTTTATATAAAATATATATATTATATAATTAGACTTGTACTTGTATTATCTGCGAGACATCGCCACCACGCAACAAGCTCCACTGTCTGTGTGTACATTAGTAGCCTCCAGCTACGGCCAGTATTCTCCGGAGCTGCAGCTGGACCTATACTCGAGTAGCCTCGAGCTACGGCCAGGATTCACCGGCGCTGCAGCTGGGCCCTAGTATTGGTATAACGTTAAATCACATTCACAAGCCCTCAGCTCGAATACGCATCGAATCAGTGTTATAAGACATTGATATCAGGAGCTATCTGTAGCTACTGCTAGCCGGATATATAACGTTAATACAACGCCTCAGTGAATTATTTAGTTCAATGGGACATTTCGTTTTGAACGGTGAACCAACTTGCGTTAACGTGAGCTAACGGCTAACGGAGCTATCATACACGTCTACTCTCTACTAGACTTGATGGAGCGTTTGTTGATGTCAGGAGCTATCGGTAGCTGGCCGACTAGATACCGTTCGGTTAGACAATGCCTCATCATGTATTAAACTAAAAGTGAATAGTTGACTGGGTCATTTTGTAACGGTAGCTAAGCTAACTAAGTAGTCCCACTAGACTACTAGACTAGTAGACCCGTGTTTACATGCGTGCGGGAGGGGCTGGCACGCCCACTGCGCGAAGCCTCCTAAATAACTTTCCAGTTCGCACATATCTATTATCTATGACTAATTCTATCTATTTTTAGGGGCAAATGCGAGTGAAATAGTCGCGCTGTGGTTACATGACGTCATTGCTATTTTAGAGCTGCACTACCGGTTACACGGTATAGGCAAAATCCATACCGTAGAGCAAATTCATACCGTTTATACCGTATACCGTTTATACCGTCCACCCCTACTTTAGATGAATTCTTTTGTTCGCTGGAGAAGGAAAGGTAAGTTTTGTCCATCCTTGGGTTCCAAATGGCATTAAAATCCGCACCTATTATGTATGAGTACTCGGGATGGTTTAACATTTCTCCTGTTAGTGAAGTGAAGAAACCCACTTCGTACAAATTCGGGGCATATACCGCTGCCAATGCAATTTTCCTGTTATTGTGTATAATCCTAGCTATAGTTATGCGCCCCTCAGCATCCGACCATACCCCTTTCAATTCGATATTTAATTTGCGTCTGACGACTATGGCTACCCCTCTAGTTCTCGTAGCAAAAGAAGAGTGACCAATATTATGGTATATGTTATCCGCTAACGTATTTATGTCTCCCTCTAAAATGTGCGTTTCGCTTAATAGTGCCACGTCCACATGTTCTTTTTTCATCAGTGTAAGCACGCTTTTGCGCTTGTGTTGTTTGTTTATCCCACCGGTGTTCCATACCATTATATTCAAACTAGCCATAGTCTATGCATGTTTTCGTGTAGTTTTTGGTAATGTTTCTGGAGTATGAAGCTACAATAGATGCACATCCAATTAATGAGGTCCCGTTGAGAGCCGAGCTTAAAAACATATATATATACAAATAAAAATCCCCTATTTTCCCCTCTCCCAGAAAGTCGAACATGCCTGTGTTCCAAGAACACATCCTCCGCGATTGACTTTCTCCCATGGTCCACCGGATTGCCCAACCTGAGCATTGTAATCCTAATTTTCCTATGCTCATTGCCATAGGATCTAACATTTCCATTCTATTGCAATAGAATGTCGCTTTTGGTCTTGCACCTTCCCTTACTGTAATGAAGTATTGTGATAAATAACCTAAAGATAAAAATAAAAAATAAAATAAAAAGAGAATAAACCTTTATCGACATATTCCTTTGAACCCTCCACCAACGTGTGAGGGAAAAAAAAAAGGAAAAGATTGTAGATCAGTATTGACACTTAATGTGAAGAACATTGGAAAAGAATAATGTAAGTTACAATATATTTAAAAAATATATAGTAATATTGACACCTTAATGTGAAGAACATTGGAAAAGAACAATGTAAGTTAAATTATATTTAAAAAATATAGGGTGATGAGAAGAAAAAATTTAATAAAATAAAAATCAATGGAAAGATATAGATAATGAATAAGAGATAAATAATTATCAACGTGGAGAAGCCACTAGAACCGATTTAACTGATTAGATAAGATAGAAAAGCAGCGCCTTTTAGCGCTTCAATGTGCCTTTAATGGAGTGATTACTTAAATTGTTAGAATAACCTTGCTGTGCCCATACGTTTATGTGTGGATAATCTTAAAGTATTATTAAGGGCTGATTGCACTTCATTTAATTTATATATGCTATGTGTATGCACACCGAATGTTATTGTTAGAGTTGTATGCTTCGTTGTCATGGTGCCTTATATTCTAGAAGGTTGTAGAATATACTAGTGCCTAGACTATTTTACTTCGTTGTCATGGTGCCTTATATTCTAGAAGGTTGTAGAATATACTAGTGCCTAGACTATTTTACATTCCAGAATGATCTAAGAGACCCAGGGCATTTGAGCGATAAACCCAGAATATTCCAGATAGATCTTTTTGCATTGATATTTATTTATTTGTCCCCTCAGAGACCAGAGACTGAAATTATAATGTATTATGAATCGTATTATACACAGTAAACATTGTTATAGACGACTTGCATATCGTTTGCTACTTTGATGAACACAGCAATGTTATTCCAACACTGGTGGAATGACCTCATTGATGAACACAATAAAGTCATTCCTACACTGGTATATATTTAGAGAGAGGCTTAACTGATTCCGGCATTTCCGTCATGCTTTGGGTTATTTGCTGCATTTTGAATCAGGAAATCCTCAGCATCAAAGGGTGTAAATGGACCTGACCTGCGGCCGTTATTGTCCAAGAATGATAACAGCGCCGGATATGCTAGCCTTGGCTTGTGGCCGGCTGTGTACAGCTTTTGCATCACAACTTTGTATGGTTGACGTCGGATGATGGCCTCTCTGCTCAAATCTTCGTAGATAAATATTGGTTTATCACCATACTTCAGCTTCCCACGTTGGTTGCGAGCATATTTGATGATTTCATCCCTTGTTGTAGTCTTCCGCAGAGTGACAATGATGACTCTCGGCCCGTTGATATTTTGCCCCTGGGAACCAATTCTGTAAACTTGTTCCACTTCTGGCACTTTGTTTGGGTCGGAGTTATTCAAAATCGTTGATAACTCGTTTGGAAAGTTGATGTCATCGCAGTTCACTGATTCATCAAGCCCCACTATGCGGATGTTATTCCGCCTGTGGTAACGATGGGTTTCTAGTTGCCTCTCCATCACTTCGTTTTTAAGCAATTTTATTTCCCTCCGGTATTCATCTTTAACTTTTTCCATCTCTTCTCCCATCACTGTCATGATACCTTCGTTCGCCTTGACTGCTTTTGTGTTTTCTGTCACCGAAATCTCCACTGTCGTGATTCGCTCTGACTGTGCATCGAACGCTTTCTTGACTTCTTCTAATTTCTCATCGATGTGATCGAATTTAGCCTCGATGCGATCGAATTTAGCCTCGACGTTTGCCTCGAGCGCCTTGATGTGTGTAATCTGTTCTTTCATCAGGTTAGACTGTTCTACCATCTGTTCTTTCATCAGGTTAGACTGTTCTACCATCTGTTCTTTCATCTGGTTAGACTGTTCTAACTGTTCTTTCATCATGTTAGACT
Source organism: Notolepis coatsorum (assembly GCF_963971535.1). Classification (NCBI taxonomy): domain Eukaryota; kingdom Metazoa; phylum Chordata; class Actinopteri; order Aulopiformes; family Paralepididae; genus Notolepis; species Notolepis coatsorum. Next base: position 12,980,090 of record NC_140183.1, on the reverse strand, counting down.
GTTCTACCATCAGGTTAGACAATGTGTTGAAATCGGGTGGATTTCTGCTTACTTCAGTTGACGGCAAATGGTAGATAGATGCAGTGACGTTGGAATCCATAAATCTGGCTGCTCTCCCTCTCACGGAGCTTGAATCTGTACCTTCTTTTATGTTGGTCTCTATTGACTCTCTTTCGGGGACCGTAATCGATGATCCCGGTACGTTGTCCTCTTCCTTCTCCTCCTCGGAGCTTGTCGCCGTCGGCTCAGAACCAGCGACGGTTCGGACGCGTCTATCTCGTATTTTTACGTCCTGCGCCGTTGAAGTTGCCGTAGTTATTTTCTCTGCCTTCTTTCCACCTTTAACCATATTGTCTTTTGATATGGTTAGTAGAGGGTCTTAACAATACATACGATGTGGTCTATTCTCTTTCTTTACTGTCCAAATAATGTTTTTAAACGAAATTAGCGTTAGTGGGAGCGGAGCAATTGCAAAATGCGTGTGCTACATGTTGTAGCGTAACCGGAACATTTTGTGATGTTTGTAATTTTGTTTTAAGCGCCTTTGAGGTGCTTTGGTATAGGGGTGGGCGATATATCGAGTATACTCGATGTATCGCGGATTGTTCTACCCGAGATGTAGTACTGTACTATATCGCGAACATCGAGTATTTAGTTTATATGGCGCCGCCCGCGGCCGAGAGACACTGGCAGTGCTTTCCTCGAGAAGGGACGGCGGAGCTATAGGCTAACGTTAGTGTAGTCAGGGCTGTACAGTGCGATATAATGTTGCGGTTGTAATTTCATTAGACAGACCAGCGCGGACCTTTAATAACATGTAATTTAATTGACACAAGCAATGAGCTAACGGTAGCTGCTAACCAAGGTATCCATTAGGATTATGCTAAGCTAACTAGCGATAGCTGCTAACCCTGGTAAATGGTCAAAGCGGACTCCACAAGACTAGTTCCATTCGTGAGGAAATGGGGTGGGTTATATTGACAACGCTTGACAACAGCAGTTTAAACATAACTTCATATTTATTAGTTATTCGTTTCTGTATATCATTCAATTTCCATCTCCGTGTGTCTCCATCTTCTCCATCTCTTCCTGTTTACATTCGAGTGTGACGTTATCACCGACACCTACGGCAGCTTAGACGATCAAAACGCGAACCTAGAACAAACCCCGAGGGGGGGGAGGGGGCTGGCTCTCTTGTTCATTCTCGCCCCCTCTCTCTCTCTCTCTCTCTCGCTCTCTCTCTACATTCAATGATTTAAAGTAGCCAAACGTTACTGTAACTGAGGGGTACAATTCCCTGACTGTATTAATAAGTATGGTATCATTAAACCACTACTGTCTTATGTACATTACTACTGGCCATACAGTACACAGGTATTAGTGATGAACACTCCCACAAGAACACGGCTCCACAACAAATCTTGGTTAGAATAATATTTATTAGCAGCACGAAGATTATCTTACATTACTTGAGAATTAGAGTCGCGCTTGTAAGGCGAAGAATGTGCATGAATAGGTCAAGAGCGTAAGTCCATTAGAATATTACGCAGGAGATAATGAATACCACCTGTATCATAGGAATTATATATGGTACACTAGTAGGTCCGCTGGAGATACTAGTAGGGTCCCTCCGGTTGTAGGCCAGCAGGGGGAGGAATTGTTCGAATGCAAAGTCTGGATCAACGGGGAATCAATAAGCTCCAGCTACGGGAGACGATACATTACTCCCTTGATCGGCAGACGAAAGCAGCAGCTATTCTCCGGTATGCGGTGCAGCATGGAAGAAAGCTAGCCAGCCTCAGGCGTCCTAGAGGCGGGCTCGACGATGCTCCTCACAGGGTAAATCCCACACAGTTGTGGGTGTAGACGATTCTCCGCTCCATCAGATACAGGACCAAAGCAAATATAATCCAGCCGAAAAGGGCTCTGTAGTCGTCGGGTAGGTTATCCAGTGTACATATCCACACGGTCCTCGTCTAGGGCTCCTCGGATGACGGCACCAGGTTAAGCCGCCCAGCCTGGATAAGCACACTAGCTGGTACGAGGAAGCGTTGGTAATGCTGGTCACTGTAGAACGGTAGCCGCACGATACACTATACATAAATAGACTATTACTGAAATAATAGAATAGGTCGAACTCGACGATACAGCGTCAAACTCTGACACTTCAGCTATCAATTCGCACGCGGTCTCAAGGCTCTAATTTGGGGCAAAAGGGCCCACTTCACCGCACGTTGTATCGTGGTGTGAGGTTTCAACTTATTGGGTAACATACTTCTGTATTCACCTGCGCCGTATTTATACGTTAGGTGAACAATCTAGTACCAGCCTTATTTCTGTCTCGTATTCTTGCGCAGAGCCGATCATGTTCAGGCATGTCTTTGGCGGTGACTTTGAACTAGACCTTGGGGGTATGGCCGTGGCGCCTAAGGGATCGCTGTCCAATAGGAGAACGAATATTATGGTCTGTACTAGGTAAAGGGATATTCCGTGTATATGTACAAAGAATATACAAGGGATATCAGACGATATACAAATACTATACAATATATCTCAAGTAATAAATATATATATTCGGTTTAATCTGATCCTTCGTAACAGCCGCCTCCTAATTAGTCCGCACCTAATTAGATAAGCAGAGAGTCTATGATCACGACGACTGTGTCCACTTTTAAGTTGTCCCCGTCCTTGACCCGCTTCTGACGGGCTGGAAGGGATGGTAGGGGGGTTAGGAGGAAGCGGGCCTGAGACTGCTTTGATCTGTGCTTGGCTGCGCCTCCACCTCCTCCGTCTGTTGGTCTTGTTTGCTCTGTACCCCGTCTGAGGAGGGGCCGGTTCCGGCCGCCCCATCAAGGAGTCGCTTGGGGTGCTGGGTTCGAGGTCAGCTACGTCTGGAGCGCAGCTGAGGGGGGTGGAGTTCCGAACTCCCTCTTGTGCCCACGGTTCTCTCACAGGCCTCTCGCTTAATGTCAATAGCCTCTCAACGGGCTGTACGAGGGAGTGGCCGGTGTCGCTCACCTTTGTGTGTAGGCAGCGTGTAGACGTGGGTTGACTGTCAAGTCCGTAGAGGGGGCCCTGGAGCGTCCACCCCAGTCGGGTCTGAACCGCGACTGGGCATCCTTTGGGTCCGATGTGGGCCGCCTCAATTGGGAGAATGAGGTCCGCGTGGTCGGAGCCGATGAGCAGGGTCGGTGTGGCGCCGTCGATAAGCGGTATAGGTAGTTGACGTAGGTGCACATACTTCGCCATCAGCTGTGGGATGGGGTAGGTGTACTGGGACAGGCCTATGTCGTGGCTGGTGAAGACGTTGGTAATACTATACTGCTTCTCGGGCTGGTCCACCGCTGCTATCTTGAAGGAGACCTTTTCACCTTTTATGGTCTTCTGGTCCCTTCTGATGGTGCGTATTGTCATGGTACCTTTGGCACCCCGCAGGCCCAACTGGGCTGCGGCGGAAGCGAGGAGGAGAGTCTTTTCAGACCCATCGTCCAGGACGGCGTAAGTGTCCAGGACCTTGTCCTCGTAGCTCAGGAGCACTCTGACCACTTTGATGAGCACTCGGGGGGTCCCGCTATGCTGGTCAATGTGGAGCACTCCTGTTGGTCGGTTGCTTTGGATCGTCTGGAGTGGTGCCGACTCGCGGTCGTCCGAGTAGCACCGTGACTCCCAGTGTCTGCTGTAGCAGTCGGGACAGTAGGGAGCGGTCTGGTGGATCTTTGGTACTGGTGCCACCGCCTCGGCCTGGTACATTACCGTGACGGGCCCACTTTGTTGTCCTGGCAGACGCCTGTTGATGTCATGCAGGACCTCCAGGTGGGCGCCGCCGCACCTGCCGCACTTCTTCTTCAAACGGCACTCAGCTGCCATATGGCTGCGCGCGCAGCAGCGGTGGTCCTTGATCCACTGACTCACCTCGTCCGTGGTCAGCTTCCCGAAAGTGTCGCATTGATACAGCCGATGTTCCCCTTCACAGTACTGGCATTCAATCTTCCACTCCTCTTTCGTCGAGGGGGTGTTGTGGTTCTTGTGCGGCGGTACTGATTCGGCTTGGTGCATAACGGTCACCGACCGGCGGTTATCGTTTGATCCCCGAGGTCCTAGTCTTGGGCTTGGTCCACTCCATACGAACGTGTCCAGTCGTAGGCTGCTGACCTCCCTGGCGAGGAACTCAGACAGGTCTAGGAGGGATGCCTCTGGGCCGTTGGGGTCACGGTGGTCTCTCTGCCGCCGAAAACGCTCTTGTCGGGCGGGAGGGAGCTTCTCTAATATTCTCTCTACATTAGAGTTAGCGTACAGTTCGTATATCCCTTTTTCCTTTTGGGACCCCAGCATCCCTACCAGGGACTGTACCTTGATAGAGAGGTCATCCAATGCTCTGTTGTCTCTGGCTGGGGGAGACGGTCAATGTCTCTTATCTCCTGTATCACGTAGTCCCATATGCGTCCATAACGTTGGTCGAGGGCTACTAGAGCCGCGGTGTATGGGGTAGTAGAGTTGGAATATGCCAGCGCTATATTGTGCGCTCTGGGCACCTTCAGGTGCTTGAGTAGGATAGCATACTTGTACGTTTCATCTGGTACATCGGACATCATTGTCTCTAAGCACATTCGTAGCTCTGTGTACTGTGCTCTGTTCTCGTGTGTGAAGTCCGGGAACGTCGGTGTGCCAAGGTACGATGCCATGGATGGCTGGCACATCGGTGAGCGTTGGGGGAGAGGCCTCCTGGGCGAGTCTCCCCGTGCGTGTCGTCTTGGGCTGGTACTTGGTGGGTACCGAAGGTCGGGTACCCAGGTGCTGTTCCTCGGTGCTGATGGTGCGTCAAACTCACCCGTGAGTTGAGTCGGGGGTTTGTAGCGCAGTGCCTCGGGGCTGACGTCTGGGCTGTACTGGGCCTCCTGGTCCAGAGTACGTTGCTGCTGGTCGGCGCTGTACTGGGCCTCCTGGTCCAGAGTACGTTGCTGCTGGTCGGCTTGACATTCCTCCTCTTCCTCTTCCTCTTCCTCTGCTAGGTCCTGGAGTCTTCTGTTCAGTCTCTCGGCGTGGTCCGGTTCTTCCCGGTTGCTGGGTCTCGTATGGACCGGCCGGGGAGGGGGTTCGGAGACGTGGACAGGATCCTCCTGTTGGCGGGGTCCCGGGTCGCTTGGTCGGGTAGGGGAATGTGCCCTAGACCCTTGTCGTGATGATCTCCGGGAGCTCCGTGCGGAGAGAGGGGGTGTCGCCATGGCAATCAATTTGTCCATCGTCTGCGCCTGCAGCCGGTCGCGCTCTGCCTCGCGCTGGGCATGGGCGGCGTCGCGCACTGCTTCGCGCTGGGCATTGGCGGCGTCGCGCTGTGCATTGGCGCTGGCATGGGCGGCGTGGAGCTGTGCATTTGCGGCGTCGCGCTGTGCATTGGCGGCGTCGCGCTGTGCATTGGCGCTGGCATAGGCGGCGTCGCGCTGTGCATTGGCGGCGGCACACTGTGCATCGGCGCGGCTTCTTTCAATGTTCTCTTCCGTCTGAAGGCGTCTGGTCTCCAGTCTTATGCGGTCGTCTTCACTCCTTTGTTGCGCCTGGAAGCGCTCTCGCTCGGTTGCAGAATGTTCGCGTTCACTGAGGGCTTGCGCTTGGAGTTGCGCGTGAAGGCGCTCTCGTTGGTCTGCAGCTTGTTCGCGCTCGCTCGTCTGTTGCGCTTGAAGTCGATCGCGTTCGGTGGAGGCTGCCAGGGTGGCGATGAGTGCCTGCGCCAGCATCTTGTCCGCTTCGCTGGGGGAAGACACAGGCGGAGGTGATCGGCTTCTGGCAGTGCTCGTTGGAGATCCGTTCTCCTGTCGCGCTCCGAGGAGGTCCATCTCCTGAGTGTGCGTCTCTTCTGTTGGTGGGTCGGGTTCCGTCCCTGGAGGGCTTTCTTTATCCTGGAGCTCTCCGGGGACTACCTCGTTGACGTCGGCGGGGGGTAAAGTCATGTCAGGTCCCTCCTGGTCCCCCCCGTGGGCTTGGTCAGTTTCGTTAGAACCCACTGGGGTCTCTACTGGCAGGGTCGCCTGGTCGGTAGGTTTTGACATGCTTTGACTATCCGCTTTATTTATTTTATCCGTATTTAACTTCTTTATAAAGCTAGGTAGTAGACTGGCAGCGTAGTCCTCTAGGTAAAGAGGTGGCTGCCGTCTGCGCTCTGGGCGATCTAGCTTAGGAGAACCGTTTGTGGAGTGTTCATCGCTGGCCATGTTAATATTAATATTATATTAATATTACGCTAATTACCCTCCGGCTCGAAGGACCAATTGTAACTGAGGGGTACAATTCCCTGACTGTATTAATAAGTATGGTATCATTAAACCACTACTGTCTTATGTACATTACTACTGGCCATACAGTACACAGGTATTAGTGATGAACACTCCCACAAGAACACGGCTCCACAACAAATCTTGGTTAGAATAATATTTATTAGCAGCACGAAGATTATCTTACATTACTTGAGAATTAGAGTCGCGCTTGTAAGGCGAAGAATGTGCATGAATAGGTCAAGAGCGTAAGTCCATTAGAATATTACGCAGGAGATAATGAATACCACCTGTATCATAGGAATTATATATGGTACACTAGTAGGTCCGCTGGAGATACTAGTAGGGTCCCTCCGGTTGTAGGCCAGCAGGGGGAGGAATTGTTCGAATGCAAAGTCTGGATCAACGGGGAATCAATAAGCTCCAGCTACGGGAGACGGTACATTACTCCCTTGATCGGCAGACGAAAGCAGCAGCTATTCTCCGGTATGCGGTGCAGCATGGAAGAAAGCTAGCCAGCCTCAGGCGTCCTAGAGGCGGGCTCGACGATGCTCCTCACAGGGTAAATCCCACACAGTTGTGGGTGTAGACGATTCTCCGCTCCATCAGATACAGGACCAAAGCAAATATAATCCAGCCGAAAAGGGCTCTGTAGTCGTCGGGTAGGTTATCCAGTGTACATATCCACACGGTCCTCGTCTAGGGCTCCTCGGATGACGGCACCAGGTTAAGCCGCCCAGCCTGGATAAGCACACTAGCTGGTACGAGGAAGCGTTGGTAATGCTGGTCACTGTAGAACGGTAGCCGCACGATACACTATACATAAATAGACTATTACTGAAATAATAGAATAGGTCGAACTCGACGATACAGCGTCAAACTCTGACACTTCAGCTATCAATTCGCACGTGGTCTCAAGGCTCTAATTTGGGGCAAAACGGGCCCACTTCACCGCACATTGTATCGTGGTGTGAGGCTTCAACTTATTGGGTAACATACTTCTGTATTCACCTGCGCCGTATTTATACGTTAGGTGAACAATCTAGTACCAGCCTTATTTCTGTCTCGTATTCTTGCGCAGAGCCGATCATGTTCAGGCATGTCTTTGGCGGTGACTTTGAACTAGACCTTGGGGGTATGGCCGTGGCGCCTAAGGGATCGCTGTCCAATAGGAGAACGAATATTATGGTCTGTACTAGGTAAAGGGATATTCCGTGTATATGTACAAAGAATATACAAGGGATATCAGACGATATACAAATACTATACAATATATCTCAAGTAATAAATATATATATTCGGTTTAATCTGATCCTTCGTAACAGTTACAGACAGTATAAATACTAACTGGATAGTTGATGATATAAACATTTAATTTCATTATCTGAAATATTCTAAAATCATTAAGTCTGCTATAAGCCATTATACCTTGTGTGTGATTATTATTTTCTCACAGTAGGGTGTGAATATATATATATATGTGTGTGTGTTTGGCTAAAGTGGATAGAAAACACAGTACTGTGTAAAAGTCTTAGGCACCCAAGAGTTTTTATATAAATTGTCTTAGATGTAAATAATTTTTTTTATTAGTGTGTCAGTAGACTACTCTTAGTACATTTTCATTAAATAATTTTTTGAAGCATCTTCATGGTTTAATAATGCAAACATATGTTGCAGGGACTTATTATAATCATCATATTGGTGTGACTGTATGCATCAAAGGGTTAAATCAAGCAATTTTAAGTGATTTAGAGGAAATGTAAAAATATCGCGATATATATCGTGTATCGCGATATAGCCAAAATATATCGCAATATCATTTTTGGCCATATCGCCCAGCCCTACTTTGGTACCATGAGGTGCACGCATAGTCATAGTACCCTTGAATGAGTGCTCCTGCCAGAGTCTTCAGGGTATTCTTGTTTACCAGAGAGGAGATCCGGTACAAGAATCTAGTTCGTTGGTTGACTTTTTTTATTACATTGGATGCCATTTTGTCAAAGATTTGCCTCTAGGATGGAACCCAGGTAGGTAATTTCATCTTTCCTTGTGACAATATTGTCACCCACTGTAACTGAGAAGCCGTCGGTCTTGCTCAGTTTGTTATTTGAACCGAAGAGAATGGACTCTGTTTTGCCCATGTGTAATGATAGTTTGTTATCAGCGAGCCATATGCAGATTTTGCCTAGTTCCGAGCTGAGGGGTTTTTCAACCTGCAACTTGTTCTTGTCAGAGACCAGCAGGGCTGAGTCGTCCACAGCAGAGTCGTGAGGACAGCAGAGAGGTGAGGACAGCCCAAAAGGATCTGTGGATGTGAACTTCCCTTCATCCAGGATATCTATGAGAGCGTTGTTTAAATTTGATATAGTATTTACATCCTGTTATCAGCATTGCACACTTTTTAAACTGTATATAGTCATCTTCTATTTTAGTCATATTTTATCTTATTGTATTTTTATTATATGCTAATTTTATTGTATTTATATTATTGGATGCTGCTATGGTTGAGGAACCACAACAAATTAATTTCACCCTTATTTTGCTGTAAGGAACTGAATAACGTGACAATAAAGGAATCTGAATCTGAATCTCATTATTTTCTAAATGTACTTGTACTTATTTGCACTTAAACAAGAAATATTGTTGTTATATATGGATTATTATCAAAGTCGGCAGTATGCGGCCCCTGAACAAAAAAAATGTTGACACCCGTGGCTAAGGCAATTAGTAAAAAACATGTTGCCAACATTTTTTATATAGGTACTTCAGTCACCTTATTACTTAGTCCTCTCTCTTGTACATGTCCAAAAATACTTATTTATAGCGGCATTTGAATTGGTTTGTATTATTGCTCAGCTTTATACTGGCATCTAGTCCATTCCAAAGGGACAGCCCACAAACTGAGATGCACGTGCTTTTCAGAGTCGTACGGGCACTGTTTTAGATTCAATGCCCCTCATAAATTATAACCACCTTCTCTACCCATGTAAATTTTTTTAATGTAGCTTGGCAACATGTTATTTATTACCTTAAACATAATTTGTGCAGTTTTGAATTGAACTAAGCCCATGAATTTCAATGTTTGGCTCTTTAAGAATCAAAAGCAAAAGTACACCTTGTACAGGTGCATCTGATCTCAATAAATTTGAATATTGAGGAAATATATCGGTTGCCTCCGTGCCGCAGTGATTCCTGCAGAAGGACCCCGACCAAGTAGAGTGATATACCTTTCAGTAGGCAGACATTTCTGTATTAATATATATACCTTTCAGTAGGCAGACATTTCTGTAATAATATATATACCTTTCAGTAGGCAGACATTTCTGTAATAATATATACCTTTCAGTAGGTAATATATACCTTTCAGTAGGCAGACATTTCTGTAATAATATATATACCTTTCAGTAGGCAGACTAAATGAAAATGGGGGACCCTGATGTAAACAAGACGAAAGTCTTTCTCTGGGCCCTGTTTCTTGTACGTGGTTCAACTAAGTCGATCAAGATGTCATTATCCAGCTTCAGTTAACGAGATGATTGAAGCCAGGCTATTCAGGTTCCAAGAAGGCCGATTGACTCTCGTTAACTCAAGCCGGACTTGACGACTCTGGATAATTGCGCGTGGCCGCGTCACCTCAAAAGGCATCAGAGATCGAGTGCAGAAATGCAGATGTCAGAGCGAAAATGGCGAAAGCGACGAGAGCAAATTACTTCCACCCCGCTGAGCAGGAATTGCTCATGCGCACTTATGAAGACCACAAGAGCATCATCAATATAAAGTCCAACACTGCCACCGCTGCGAGGGCAAGGCAGAGTGCTTGGCAGCACATCGCGGATACGTTAAATGCGTAAGTGTTGGGCAAATGTATATTATTCATTATCACAACCTTCAGAATAAGTAGATACAAAAGCCCAAAGCGTATTCATATAATTGATATGGATTAATAGATACGTATATGAGGATATGTATTAGGTCAGACATTCAATACATTGAAGCAGTGAAATGAAATTGCGTGTGATCCTCTCTATTCTTACATTATTCATGAGTCCACCTTATTAATTTCCTACAATAATGATATGCTATGGTGTACTACCAACACTGTCATATAATTATGAGTGCTTTCAACCCCCATGTATAGAAACAACCCAGAGTCCAAACGGACATGGGAGCAGGTGAAAACCAAACATAAGAATATAATTCAGAATGGTGAGTGAATTAATACAATCTGTGCCATGGTATTGCATTGAACAGCTTGTCAATGTCGTATGATCCTTCATATTCCAGCAAACAAAAAGAGGTCCGACATGGCCAAGACGGGGGGGGGGGGGGGGCCGAAGACCCCTGACTTCACTCCTGCGGAGGAGCTGGCCCTCCAGCACAACAGGGGAAGACCCATAATGGAGGGTGTAGCTGGGGGCAGCTCCTCCGCCTCCGGGAGTAATCCTAGGAGCCCTCATCCCAGAGGTATAGGTGCACTTCATTCTATGAGTCTCTTTCATGATTATTCATTTAGTTAACCATCGTCACATTTTGCAGTGTTTGGACCTGCTGATGCAGAGGAGACCACTGATGTAAGTTGATATTGCTGCATCATTGTGTAATGGTTCTATTTTAGCAATAAAGAAATCAATAATCAGAAGATCATTGAAAAATATCCCAAACCATTGCAATATCATCCACTGAATTATGTCGGTGTTTTTGGTAAATAATGTAATGTAAAAAGGGTATATAGCAATTATAAGCCTCTGCTTCAGCCTACACGTTGTCGGTCATTTTCTCTCTTTCATAAAAGGTTCTACTACTTTGCTTTGTAGAATACCGAAATAAAACCATCAATACATGTTCATTGTGTGTGTCCTTTAAAGAACCAAAGACAATTCTCCAAAGTTCCTAATAATTCCTAATTCACTAACAGACTGAAAGTCCAGCAGACGATGGCGAGGACACCCTAACTGCATGTTCCGGTGATGTGGTAAAAACAAGTTGTGGAAACTAATACTCCTATCCAACTCACTCCTTGTGAGTGGTATTTGGACTAAATCAATGCATTCCTTTAGCCAGGTACTGAATCACGGCCGGAGCCTGCAGGCCCCTCTCACTCTGCTGGAACTGGGGGTGGGGAGGTGAGTTATCATTTAATACCCTCACATTGTGAGGGGAGGTCTGAGTTTAGTTGCCATCTGACCGCCACACATTCATTTTCTTTCTTTAGAACGACCGTGAAAGTGTCAAATCACTATATAAGCGGAAGTTGCGGGCTGAGGTTGAATTCCTACAGTCTGAGACGGTGGGTCGGAATGAGTACCGCCGGATAAAGATACGGAAACTACACAAGGAGATGGAGTTGATTGATCAGCAGCTGGATGTAAGTGTAACCATGTGAAGCTTTGCCTAAAGTATTTGTGAGCTTTGGCATGAAATGCAACTTAACTGAAATTCTTTCTTGTGTGCACTTTCATTTACAGGCGGGCAGGCGGGGCAGCAGTCAGAAAAAATAAAGACTTTATTGTACAACATATGGATCTCTTCTTCTTCTTGTACATGTTCCTCTATGAATGGGTATAACTTGAAAGCAAAGAGGGTGGCAAAGCCTAGAACCATATAGATTAAACATGCAAACCTGAAAAGAGGAATACGTAAGATGAGTCCAACATTAACCTAAATGAACTCAACACCTAACCAAAATGATGGTGGGCAATTCTGTTCCTTGCAGCCTGTCCGGTCTGCTCGTCCAAGTGGACTGGCTGTAGGTCATCCTCAGGATGGTCCAGGATGACTGGGACCCTCTCCTTCCTCAGTGTTGCTATATTGTGGAGCACTGCACAGGCCACAGTGATGTCACATGCCCTGTCTGGTGCCACCCGCAGCCCGCGCAGACACGTGAATCTGCCCTTCAGTTGGCCGAAGGTCATTTCTATCCGGGCTCTCGTCCGAGCATGAGCCCCGTTGAAACGGGCTTCAGGCCCTGGTGCTGGCTCTGGATAGGGGGTCATGAAGTAGGGCTTGCATGCATAACCCGTGTCTCCAATTAGGAGTCCATCGTAATGACCTATAGTAGATAATATACAATGTTGGATCACCTCTACATGAAATAAGCATTTATAGATGACATGATATTTGCTATACCTTGCTCGAAGCTGTTGCACAGTGCAGACTCTCTGAATACTCTGGAGTCGTGGACGGAGCCCGGCCACTTGGCCTCAATATTGGTGATGAGGCAGGTGGAGTCACAGATCATCTAAGATGAATTGCGGTCAAGTCATGGTTATTGTACAGTACATGGGTAGCCATACAGCAGGCAATTGCAAGGTCCATGATGACCCCTATGTTAAAACAAATATGATTGCTTTTATAGCAATGTAATTTGAGGGGAAATGTCATAAGTTGGCCTACCTGCACATTAATGCTGTGATAGCCTTTTCGATTCACAAAATCACCCTCGTTTGGGCCAGAGGGTGCTTTGAGTTTGATGTGCGTGCAGTCCACCGCGCCAATGACATTTGGAAACTCTGCATAATAATAATGAGCTCCGTAAGGAATAGTGATATATGAATGCACTTTAATTAAATGGTGGAATATTGAATAACTCAATTACCCGCAATTCCATAGAAGCCCTCTTTGATTACATTCACTTGGACACGGCCAGGGAATGTAATGTAGTCATCCATGAACGTCTTCAAGGCCAAATATACTTTGCGAATAGCACGGCATGCAGTGGCTTTGCTGATGTTCTCCGCATCGCCTACGGTGTACAGAAAGGTACCACTGGCAAAGAAACGCAAGGCAATGCAGAGGGTCTGGGTGACAGTCAACGCTCTGTTGCGGCGTGTTTGATTAACAAGGTGTGGCCCGAGGAGGTCTTGGAGGAAAATGATTCCTCGTCTGCTAAATCTATAGCGCTCGTACAGGAACTCATTAGTATAAGCTAACGGATCTTGGCGATCTCTAAGCACTCTCTCTCTATGAACTGCTAATCGGACTATGATTGCTCCTTCGTCAATCGGATCTCTGAGGAAGGGACATGCCATTATTTGCGAGGGTGTGGCCACAATCCACGCATAACGTTTCAATTTCTGCTTGAATGAAACAGAATCCAGGCGCTCCTCTCCTTCCTCGCTCCTCATACACAGCGGAGAATATGAAGGGAATCCGAGCCGAACGAGCGATAGGTTTCAATCATTAAGGATGTCCCCGCGGGATTCACATTTGCAATGCTGCGCGTTGTTAAAATAACCATTATAATGTGTACATCGCACCGAGCGAGCGCCACGGTATATATAACGTGCATTATTTAGGACAAAGTGAATTTAGTATCAGCATTTTGGGTCTATTTTACATTTCAAAAGACCCCTCTGGAAGAATGGAGCACAAAAACGTAATTCAGAATGGTGTAACGCAGATCCTAGGCTGTGGGAATAATTTCAGGAAACGAGCTGTCACTTTCTTTGCGGGGGCGTGGCTCTGCGTGATCCGGCTAACTTGAACTTGAACTCTGCTTTCGACCAGGCTCAAACTTTTGGATCTGTTGTCATGGTGATTTGGAAAATCCACGTACATGGAACCGGAAAGTCCGGCTAACTCAGTTATCCAGTTAAAGTTATCCGGCTAACTCAGTTATCCAGGTACAAGGAACAGGGCCCTGGTCTGCATCCCCTTAACAATTGTATGTATTGAGCTGTACTGTACTGTACCCATTCTGCAATCTGTTAATAAAGTGTTCAATCAATCAATCAGACATTTCTGTAAGCTTACAGCTTCGAAACTCCACTTATTTCATTTTACAATGTCAAAGCCTTTTAAATATAATCAAAACGTTCCCGTATTTCTGCAATCTATGCGCCAATAATAACGAGTTGAGTTCTAACAAGGAACATATTACATGCTGGGTAGGTAGGCTGATAGAGTAAATGCGCGTTCACCCGAGGGGGGTCGGATTCTGGCAGGGAGTCCGAATTCGGCACAACATACCTTTCAGTAGGCAGACATTTCTGTAATAATATATATACCTTTCAGTAGACAGACATTTCTGTAATAATACATGTTTATATTTAGTAGAGTGCATATACCTTTCAGTAGGCAGACATTTCTGTAATAATATATATTTATATTTAGTAGAGTGCATATACCTTTCAGTAGGCAGACATTTCTGTAATAATATATATATTTTTGTATTGGTCAGCTTCCGGTTTAGCATGGCGACGGGATAGACGTGTTTAGAGTGGCTCCCGCACAACTTGCAAACTATCTATTTATTTGACAAGCGACATGCTACAAATACAATGCACCATCTAAACTTTAAGACTAAAAGACGAATACTGCACTACGTTTCACAACATGACGGGAAGAGCAAAGAGAATTGATAAAAGAGAAATATCGAAGGCAACTGCTGCTAGCCTCGAAGCTATTGAACTTGCTAGTGGGACTATTGAACTTGCTAGTAGAGCTAAAGACATGCCTGATTCCCCAGCCAAAGCGACGCCAGCCTTGCCCAACGACTTGGAGAACCTCCGTACTGCCATACTTACCGACACGACGGCAGTGGTCACCTCGCTGCTAAACGCAGCTCTCACACCGGTGAATAGGACCCTGGAGGCAATAAAATCCATGCTGGATATACACGGACAACGGATCACCTCTGTCGAATCGGGCTTGTCTGACTACAGCGACAGAGTCGTCGAGATGGAAGGCGCATATGCTCAACTCAAAACGGAGAACGCTCGGCTGGCCGACAAGTTGGATGATCTTGAAAACCGCTCGCGCAGAGCCAACTTGAGAGTGATCGGCATCCCTGAAAAAATGGAAGGCTCGGATCCAATCCAATTCATGACCGAATTGTTCTCAGATATTTGTGGGGCTAATTTTTTCCCCACGCCGCTCATACTGTCTCGCGCCCACAGGCTGGGGAAAGAGAACAAAGCCGGAGGAAACAACCCCAGACCGAGAGCGTTCATTGTACTTTTCCACAACTACCAGGACAAGGAGCGTGTTTTTGGGAAGAGAAGAGAGGATCTGCGATACCATGGCCACAAGATCTCACTCTACCCTGACTTCAGCGTCGAACTGTCCCGCAAGCGCGCGGCTTACAACGACGTGAAAGCCCGACTGTACAAGAAAGACATTCGCTTTGGAATGCTGTACCCAGCTCGCCTCCGCGTGGACTTCGAAGACCAAACGTTGTACTTTGACTCTCCCGCAGCTGCTCAGACATTCTACAACGCTCATTGGCATGACTGAGGTAACTACACAACGGTCGGTCGGGGTTTGTTTACACACCAGATTTAACGTAGGCTGGCTAACAGCTGGCTTGGACTGAATGACGTTAACACACCAGCCTACTGGTTGGTGCTCCCCCTACTATTTTCTTTGCTCGACAAATCTCGAGTTGTTATTTTCAAGTTCAGTATCTTTCAGTTATTTCTATTTCTATAATGTAATTCTACAACAGCTGGCTTGGACTGAATGACGTTAACACACCAGCCTACTGGTTGGTTGGTGCTCCCCCTACTCTTTTTTCTTTGCTCAACAAATCTCAAGTTGTTATTTTCAAGTTCAGTATCTTTCAGTTATTTCTATTTCTATAATGTAATTCTACAACAGCTGGCTTGGACTGAATGCCGTTAACACACCAGCCTACTGGTTGGTGCTCCCCCTACTATTTTCTTTGCTCGACAAATCTCAAGTTGTTATTTTCAAGTTCAGTATCTTTCAGTTATTTCCATTTCTATAATGTAATTCTACAACAGCTGGCTTGGACTGAATGACGTTAACACACCAGCCTACTGGTTGGTTGGTGCTCCCCCTACTATTTTCTTTGCTCGACAAATCTCGAGTTGTTATTCAAGTTCAGTATCTTTCAGTTATTTCTATAATGTGTCGCTTGTCACAGCGAAATTGCTCTTTGATATATACTTTTTTTTTTTTCTCTTTTTCTCTACACTTAAATTGGGAGCTCACGCTCACGTTCTAGGTTAGGCTAGGTTCTAGGTTAGGCTAGGTTCTAGCTTCTAGGTTAGGTTAGCTTCTAGGTTAGGTTTTAGCATCTAGGTTAGGTTAGGTTTTTAGCTTCTAGGTTAGGTTCTAGGTTAGGTTAAGATCTGTAGATGCACCGGAAGTTTAGTAGCGATTACCTGCGGTTCTCTAGATGTGGGAAGAAGAGAAGAGAACCTAGGATGGGAATGGGGAGGGGAGTATTTTGGGGGTTACTTACACCGAATGCGGTCCGGGAAAGGTCTGTATTTTCTGTTGTTGTTGCAGATGTTGTGGTTACACGTCATACATATGTTTATAGTTACTTATTTGTTATTTGTTTTTTTCTTTTTTATCACTTTATTACTTTGTGGAGTCTACAATACCCCTGTACAGGGGGCCTGTATATGGGACAATCAGACCACTCAAATCTTGAACTGAATCATGACTTCATCTAATAATAGGAGGGACAACTCTGTTAGACTGATCACGTGGAATGTCAAATCTATGAACGGGCCAGTCAAACGTTCAAGGGTTTTTACTCACCTAAGAAACTTGAAGGCAGATATCATGTTTTTGCAAGAAACTCACTTATTGAAAGCAGATCAAATTAGACTACACAAGCCTTGGATCAGCCAGGTATTTCACTCCAATTTTAATATTCGGGCAAGAGGTGTTGCGATACTGGTGAACAAAAAAGTTCAATTCACATCCTCTAATGTTATCTCTGACCCGGATGGCAGATATATAATAGTAACGGGCACTCTATTCCAAACCCCAGTGCTCTTAGTCAATATTTACGCTCCCAACTGGGATGATGTTGGTTTTATGAACAAGATCCTCTCCTCCCTCCCAAACTTAAACACACACCAACTTATTTTGGGGGGCGATTTGAACTGTGTTGTGGACCCGGTTTTGGATCGCTCTTCTCTAAGACCCTCAACACTCTCTAAAATGTCCAGGTCCTTATCAGCCTTTATGAGGGAAAATGGATGTGTGGACCCATGGAGATCTGCTAACCCACTATTAAAGGCATTCTCTTTTTTTTCACATGTACACCACTCCTATACCAGGATAGATTATTTTTTTATTGATAAAACCCTGTTAGACTCTGTCCGCTCAGTTGACTATTTAGCCATTGTAATTTCAGACCATGCGCCTATACAAATGGACATCTCCCTTACTCTGAATAGAAAAGATCGCCCTCCCTGGAGATTCGATACCTTGCTACTTTCCGACAAGGGGTTTTGCGACAAAATTTCAAAGTCAATTGATGACTTCTTACTCACCAATAGATCGGATTCAATATCTCACTCACTGTTGTGGGAGACTCTAAAAGTGGTTCTGCGTGGTGAAATTATTTCCCATGTAGCCCATGCGAACAAAACCCAGAGAAAGCGGCTGCAGGACCTTACAGATTCTATTCTCCAGCTTGATGGTGAGTACGCCGCAGACCCTTCACCTGAATTGTATAAAAAGAAGCTGGATTTACAGTCTGAATTCGATCTATTATCAAAGAAAGCTGAAGGTCTGCTGCTCCACTCCCGCGGCCTGTCGTATGAATATGGAGACAAGAACAGTCGGCTGCTTGCACATCAGCTCAAGCGCAGAGCAGCCTCCAGGCTCATCTCACAGATAAGGGATCGCTCTAATAACATAGTCTCGAAACCCCAAGACATTAACAAGGCCTTTGAAGTGTTTTACTCCACTCTCTACACATCCGAACCCCCTCCCGACAGAATATCTATGGATACTTTTTTAAATGACCTAGAATTCCTGTCTATAGACCCGGAGCTGGCTAAGGATCTAGACAGACCATTGAACATTGAGGAGATCAAGGAGGCTATCAATGCTATGCAGAGTGGCAAGGCACCGGGTCCAGATGGCTATGAGGCAGGTTTTTATAAAAAGTTTTGTGACAAACTCGCCCCGCTTCTGATGGAAATGTTTAACGAGTCCCTGAAAAATGGGACACTGCCACATACACTCACCCAAGCAACCATTTCCCTCCTACTTAAAAAGGACAAAGACCCCACAGACTGTGGATCGTATCGCCCAATTTCGCTGATTAACAACGATGGAAAGGTCATTGCCAAGGTGATGGCTAGGCGTCTGGAGAACATCTTACCTCTGATTATTTCTGAGGACCAGACTGGCTTCATTAAGGGTCGCCACTCCTTTTCTAACATTCGCAGACTCTTGAATATTATACACACTTCAGGTCCTTCTCTCCCTCCTGAGGTAATTATATCTCTGGATGCGGAGAAGGCCTTTGACCGCGTGGAGTGGGAATACTTGTTCACGACTCTGCAGAAATTTGGGTTTGGGGACACATTTATCTCATGGGTCCGGCTACTCTACTCCGCCCCCTTGGCCTGTGTCACTACCAACTCTATAAACTCCCCTTATTTCCCACTTTCCAGAGGGACACGCCAGGGTTGTCCTTTGTCTCCGTTATTGTTTGCCGTCGCCGCTGAACCTCTATCCATTGCACTCAAGTCCTCGCCCCACTTCCGTGGTATCACCCGTCACGGAGTCGAACACAGGGTCTCCCTTTACGCTGACGACCTTCTGCTCTATATGACTCATCCTATTACCTCCATCCCTCACATAAAATCTATGTTAAGACAGTTTGGCTCTTTCTCAGGCTATAAGCTAAATTTTCATAAAAGTGAATGTTTCCCCATTAACAACTCAGCCTTACAAATTACACAATCTTCAATTCCCTTTCGTCTGTCACAGACGGGCTTTAAATATCTGGGCATAAAGATCACCCACACCTTAAACTCTATTTTTGAAGCTAACTTCCCCCCATTAATCACTAACATGAAAGCTGACTTTCAACGTTGGAGCAGCCTGCCCCTCTCACTCTCCGGTAAAGTACAATGTGTTAAAATGAATATCCTGCCCAAATTCCTGTATGTCTTTCAATGTCTCCCTCTATTTCTACCCAAATCCTTTTTTCTCACAATAGACCAAGCAATATCTGCCTTTATCTGGGGGGGAAAGATCCCTAGAATAGGCAAAGCCATCCTACAAGGACCTAGGAGGTCAGGTGGACTTGCGCTCCCTAATTTCATGCACTACTACTGGTCTGTCAACATCCATAAAATTATTCTTTGGTTGAAAACCCCAGAAACTGACTGGTGTAGCTTAGAAGCGCAATCGTGCCGTTCATCCTCCCTGGCAGCTCTGGTCTACTCTTCTTTCCCTCTCTCTCCTTCCCGGCACTCCTCAAACCCTGTTGTTCTGTCCACTCTAAAGATTTGGATACAGTTTCGTCGTCACTTCAAACTCTGTGCAGCATCAGTCTTGGGGCCTATTAGTAATAACCACCTGTTTGTTCCCTCCACTCTGGACTCGTCTTTTACACGCTGGAACAGACTTGGAATAAATAGTTTCAAGGATCTATATGACGGTGACACTTTCTCTAGTTTTAGCTCCTTGTGTCTCCAATTTGGTCTTCCACGCTCCGATTTATTTCGTTATCTTCAGATACGTCATTTTGTACGTTTACAATTTGACTCATTTCCTAACCCCCCTCAACGATCAAATTGGGAGAGACTCTTGGGTCTATCACCAAACCAAAAAGGGCTTATATCTGAAATGTATCAAAATACTATGTGCTTGATCAAAGACAAAAGCGCTAAGACGAGATCCAGGTGGGAGGAGGAGCTGGGGGTGGAACTGACAGAGGGGTGGTGGGGGGAGCACTGGATAGGGTGAATTCCTCCTCCACTTGTGCCAGACTCAGCCTAATACAACTAAAGGTGGTACACAGAGTACACTACAGCAAAGCAAGACTAGCTGAAATCTACCCAGACTCCAATCCCAATTGTGACCGCTGTAATAGCCCACAAGCTGATCTCTCTCACATGTTTTGGTCCTGCCCGGGTCTTAGACCATTATGGTCCTCGATATTTAATGTGCTCTCGATAGTACTAGATACCACAATACAGCCCTGTCCACTGTTGGCCATTTTCGGCGTACCAGCTGAACCTCTCCCTATTAAGCCAAACGATACTGACATGTTGGCTTTTGCCACACTCTTGGCCAGACGGAGAATACTCCTAGCCTGGAAACTGTCTACACCTCCCCCCTTCTCCGCCTGGCTAAAAGATATGGTATCGTTTCTAAAACTAGAGAAGATTAAGTATGCACTTAGAGGAGTTAACGAAAAATTCTTTAAAAAGTGGCAGCCGTTCATTTCCTACTTTAACAGCCTATCTGTTCTCCCTCCTGACTGAGTGTCTTCCTTCTTTGAGTGATCTTCCCATCTAACCAGGCCCAACAGTACTATGTAATACCACCAGATAACTATGTAGATACTCTATAATTGATTAATGTACCATATCTGACTCAGACTATTTTCCTTTTGTTTACTATTATTATTATTATTTTATTATATTATTATTATTTTTATTTTTATTTTTTTTATTATTTTTGTATTTTGTATTTAATTTAATTGTATCATTGTAAGTAGCAATTGTTATTACTGTCTGTAATCTAACCTTTTCTCTGGTTGTATGTTATGTACGTAACCCTACCTGTTGATCCGTGGGGTGGGTTTGGGGGTGGGTTTGGGGGTGGGATGGGTGGGGTAGATTATACAAAAAAAAGGGGAAAAAAAAGGGTGAATGAATAACTCTGACTTTGTAATTGTACAAACTTGCTTCACCAATAAAAACTTTTGCTTTAAAAAAAATATTTTTGTATTGGTCTTACGTAATATTCAATTTTGATCAGACACAGAATTTGGGGTTTTCATTAGCTGTAAGCCATAATCATCCAAATCTAAAGAAATAAAGGCTTGAAATATTCACTCTGTGTGTAATGAATCTATATAATATATATATATATATTATATATTTTCTTATTGAATTACTGATGAATTCACTTTTCCTCGACATTCTAATGAATTTAGATGCACCTATACGTGATGCCTGTGTATTCCGGTGCTGGGGAGCATTCAGGCCTTAATGCGTTCACTTCTAAAGGTTCTGTTGTCGCGGCATGTGATCCAGTTACTGCGCGCCGCAAATTAAATCAGTAGCGGGCTGAAGTATGAAGCGGTAGTTCTCTCCGTCCGTCCACCTGTCTCTCTCTCTTCTTTTCCCTCGTCTTTGGTCTGTGTTGCTGTAATGGGACGAGAATGGGGGGGAAGCGGTGACACACAAATTAATTAAAGGGGACATGCATTATAAATGGCTTTTTTCAGTGTTTAGCATTGTTATATAGTAATAGGGGTTAGTATCAATGGGTCTGTGTCTCTAAATACCATATTGGCGGATTGCTCTCATTCAGTTGAGACAATTTCCTCCTCCAGTTAATTAGGTCATTCTGATTTGACTCGCTCGGTGACGTAACTGGGAGCTGGTGGAGCTGATTGTGATCTGATTGGCTCTGTGGTTGTAGCGCATAGTGAAACCCGACACTTCCTCAAACGAGAGGCAGAGAGCGAGCGAGAGAGAGAGAGAGAGAGAGGCTCATACGCTGCATTTCTCTGAGCGATCTCTCCTCAGCTGTCTGCCCCTGCTTAGTTTACACACACTCGCGACAGAGCACACATACCGTACACACGCGTGCGTTGCGCTGTCGTCTCTCTGTCTGTCTCTCTCTCTCCCTCTCTCCCTCTCTATCTCTCTCTCTCTCTCTCTCTCTCTCTCTCTCTCTCTCTCTCTCTCTCTCTCTCTCTCTCTCGAGTCGGGAGCACTAGCATATCACTGTAATATCTTTGCGCATGCTCCCACGCGCACGCCCGTATTCCGATCCGTACAATAATAATCACAGAGGTATATATTGTCATTTGAAACAAGTTAACAATGCATTGTCCCGTGGGATTATGCCCCCCCGCGGCTCAAATTAATTAGTATCCTCCTCAGTCTCTCTCTATCTCTCTCTGTGCCAGTCGCAGACTGTGTGGATGACTGTCACTCAAAGTGCTTATGGGCAGAGCCAACACAGCCTGAAATCCAAAGTGAGAAAAATGTGGCTTTTGAGTACTTTTTTTTTTTTTCATAAGTATTTTTATTGCACATAACTTTAGTTACATTCCATAATGATGCACACAAGCAATCTTATTTTTCTTCTTGTTCAAAAACAATTGTACAGCGGCATATAACAAAAAAGATTAAAAATAAAAATAAACATTCTTTCATTTGGCGGATTTATACATACAAATAAACAGGATAGTTAAATAAGCTAGATTCTTGCTGGGAAATAAGAAAGAGACCAAAAAATCAGAGCATTAGAAAAAGGCCAAAAGCCAAGACAAAACAGAGAATATACCTTCAGACCAGGGCTTGACATTAACTTCAGACATTAAGTTCAGACATTACTGTAATAAGAGTAACACTTTGAACTTATATATGTGAGGTTTTTGTCCTTTGCTCACTTACTCGCTCTGTTCCTTTAAGCCTACTCGCTCTTTTCCATTTGTTTTCTGTTAATCATTTCATTCCCCTATTCACACGCTTCTTCCCAGAGACGTCGTTGATTGGTTCTCCCCCGTCCACACGCTTATCAATCACATCCCTCAGCTGTCCCTGCTTGTCAATTAAGCATTCCCGTATTATTTATACCCCGTTTCCCCATTCAAGTTTTGTTGGATCGTTTTGATATTTCAGTTGCATTCGCCGTTCCTGCTGCCTGCTGTTGTTTCCCTGTGCTTTGCCTCCAGGATATTCAAGAAGCATTCCTCTTGGACACCCTTTCCCCGAGGCGACGCGCTCGCTCCATTCTGTTCCAACGCTCTTTACGCACAACGCCTGGGTGAGTTTTTTATGACTGTCTTTGATCCAATTCCGTTTTTCGTGTGTTTATATAACACTGAAGATTTCCAGCTTTTTATCAGACAGTCACTCACCCAGCGTTTAGCCTTTTTTGGATTGTTTCATTGGGATAATATTTTGGCCTAACATCTCCCACTGTGTGTTTACACACCGAAGATATTATCACATTGGATTTGTATTTTTGGGACTTCGCTCACAGTGTTTATTTTGCACCGAAGAAATCTATCACTTGGGATTGTGTTTTGAACGTTACTCACAGTGTGTATTTACACCGAAGATTCAGTCACTTGGATAAACTCTGTTTTCGGGTACAAGTCACCTCTCCTGTTCACCTGCTCTGTTCCACCTGCACTCTGAGTTAACTCGCTCCCTCTCTCTCTCTCGGTCCCGCAACCACCTCGGAGATTCTGCCGAGAGAAGTCTGCAGAGCGGCTCTGACGTCAGCGTCTGCTTCCCCTGACTACCATCCCGGGAGAAGCTGCAGAGCAGCAACATTCATCCTTGCTTGTATTCCAGTCTTTGTTTGAACTCTTCCAAGTCTGTGCTGTTTATTTAGTCTTAATAAACAAGCCCTTGTTTTTGGCAACTCTGAATCCTACTCTCTTGTGTCGTTGCGTTTGGGGTCGGTGTCAAACCATAACAATATATCATCTTCATCCTCCCTCAGACCCTTTAAGTAATCCAACACCGGTCCCCATGTCTTATCAAACACCTTTCTCCGTCCTGTATTTTTAAATCTAAGCCTCTCTAAGTAGAGGGTCTCACCCAGCTCTCTCATCCACATTTCAAATGAGGGTGCTGCACAGTCCCGGCGCCATGGGCGGGCATTAGGGGGCCGGGCCCGCCCACTGAGTCAGCTGTGCCCACCCTGGTAAAAAAAAACCTTTTTTTTGTTTGTTTTTTTTGTCAATCAAAGTCAACTATCAAAAACCTTAGTCGGGGACAGCTCTAGTGGGCACTGATGTCAACAACAACACTACTGAAGCTAGCACGGCACTCTGTGAGAATTCGTTTTCTACCGTTAAGAACGTCTTTACAGAACATCGCCTTAGTATGCTTCATCGACGCAACTAAGGCCAATTTAATTCAGTTGGCATTTGAGAAGGACTTAACAAAAAAGTTCAGGAATGAGTGGAGGGGCAGTGTTTTAAGAAGATTTCACTGTCCCCAAACGCCGCTTGCCGCTCTACTTATGATGGTGAGTAGCCTGTGGAGGAATTTTGTTTGCTTTTTTATGCACCTTATTTTTGTCAGTTCAGTTCAGTTTGTCAGTGAATTCAGAAGTGTTGAATAAATGGAGACTTTTCAAAGATATAGATTAGATTTTTCAATTGCCTCTCTGCTGTTTAGTTCAGCACCGTGGGCAGCGCCAAGCAAGCCACAGCGCCGCTGTCCCAGCTGAAACGTATAAAAGGGAACCTGTGTTGAAAAACCATTGTGCCCCCCCGAGAACATTTTATGCCCCCCCACTAATTTGTTTCTGCAGCCTGGTCTGGTGCTGCATCAGACTTCCAGAGTCCCAAGATGAGCTTTTTAGCCAACACAGCACCTAGATATATCGGCCATTTTTCATTGCCAGAGTACCTAGTAGCATCGTCGCTAGAGCCCAAAATGGCCACTAAGGGGCAGGGTTCCCACTGTTTATTAAAAGCTTTTGAATAAAAGTCAAATATATCAGACCAGAACGTGTGTAAGTTGGGACAAGACCAGAGTTGATGTGTAAGGGTACCATCTTGATTTTTACATTTGTTACACAGTGCTGATATGCTAGGATACATCTTATTCACTTTCACCTTTGAGTAGTGCAACCTGTGTATCACTTTAAATTGAATCAAGTTAATTCTAACATTTACAGAGCACCGGTGAATATTTGTAAGACACGTTTCCCAGAATTCCTCATTGAGGGGTATCCCCAGTTCTGACTCCCACTCAGTCCTATATCTTTCTGTGCTAACTATTACCTGATTGAAAAGTGTCTGGTATATTTTTGACACCGCCCCTTTACTACCTGGTCTAACATTAATTATAGTTTCCAGTGCTTGATGCTGAGGAATGTCTGACCATGTATCTACATGAGTCCTTACAAAGTTCCGTATCTGTAGATAGCGGAAAAAATTTGTTGACGGTAAATCATGTTTGACCCTCAGTTGCTCAAATGATAAAAACTGGCCCCCTTGGTACAAGTCCTTCAAGCACCCTATACCCTTCACCTTCCACTGTGCAAACCCTTGATCCATAGTAGGTCTGCAACCAGGTCTGCGCCTCCCACCGCCCCCAGAGAATGCTGTTTGCCGTTTCATGTGAGTAAAATCAGGGACCCATTGTTGGTTAGAGTAACATGTAAAGATGCCTATCTTAAGATCAGGTTTTACTCATGTGTAAAGGCTCAGTCTATTCTCTCTTCATTTGATAAACATGACTACTGTTTTGTGTGCAGACTGGGTTTAAATGTGTAAACCTCAATCTTTTGTACAAGCATGTTTCATGTAAAATGATGAATAATCCCTGTATGTAACTGCTGCATTTCACCTTTGGGCCTCTCGGCAATAAATATATGAGTTTGAATTAGAGCTCTGTTGTCTGGCTGCACAGTTTATTCTCTTGCTGGCTATTTTTGGAGTCAGATGAGAGGAACCACATTACCATTCTGCTTTCTTCCCTCTCCAGTTAGCAACCAATGCACTGTGATTAACCTTAGAAATGTATAGAATAAACGACACGTGCATTTATCTCTTCAGGGTCTGTAAGAACAGTGCCTGTGTCTGATTTTATTTTTAGTATTGCACGGGAAGCTTGCGCCTGTCTTAATTGACGTGCCAGCAGTTTCTGAGGTTTGTCACCTATTTCAAATTGTATCTGTTTCATCATATTCAATTGCTTATTGACCTGTGCAGATAAAATAGTATTGTACTCATGTCTTTGAGAGACTATAGAATTCAGGATGTCGGGATCCGCAGAGACCCTGTACAGGTGTTCTAGTTGAGACACAGAATCATCCAAATCCACTAGTCTTTTTGACATTTGTTTTCTCCTACCTGCCACGTATGATATGATGCTACCTCCAAGCACTGCCTTGATAGCTTCCCACAGTGTTGAGTCATCCACATCCCCTGTATCATTTGTGGCTATAATGTCAGGTAGCCTAGCTGACATATATTTTAAGAAACTCTTCTCTTTTAAGATAGTGTTGTCAAATCTCCAGGTGCGTTCATTTCTATGTCTAGTGAATCTAACATCCAGTGACATGGGAGCATGATCACTTATCAGGATAGTATGGTATTGTGTGAACACAACACTGGATATCAGTTTAGAGTCTATCAACATGAAATCAATCCTAGAATAGGATTTATGCACTGGAGAGAAAAAAGAATAGTCTCTGTTGGTAGGATTGCGTAGCCTCCATATGTCAACCAGATTTATATTGTGCATGGCACTTTTTAACACCTCACTGGCTTTGCTGTTCACGGATACCTTTGATGACTTTTTATCCAACACAGGGTCAATTATACAATTGAAGTCGCCACCCAATATAATATTTGTATTACCGACGTAAGGAATTCTATTCAGAACTGCCAAAAAAAAATTGACCATACACGTTTATCAATGTTACAGGAACACAATTAAGTGTCCCTGATACAATTACAAATCTACCATTCGGATCCGCGATTGTGCACACATGATCAAATGACACACCCCTCTTGATAATAATAGCGACCCCTCTGGCCCTGGCCCCGAAGTTTGATTGAAATATTTGTGATCCCCATCCCATGCGTAACGTTCCTGGCTATATTCTTAATATGGGTCTCTTGAAGATATATAACATCAGCTTTCAGGCTTTTTAAATGAGCCATTACCTTACCTCTTTTAACTGGGTGATTTAGACCTCTCACATTCCAGCTTACAATCCTTGTACTATCCCCATTGTTATTTACTGACATGACATATTATCCATGATCATGTAACAAAACAAAAATCGCCCAAAGTGTTGTATACATTCTGCCGTTAGAAAAAAAACAATAATATGCACTGCCGCAAACTAACATGAAAAACACACTACGCTGTCCTCCGGGGCCCTCTTTACCTCCCAGTCCCCTCTGCGAACAAACACCTCTAAGTCTAAATACCTTAAGAGCTAGTAAACATACCATGATAGTCTGTGTATGCAATCGTCTCCACCTGTCCAACAAAAACAAATGAGAAGTAGGTAGGATGGGCGCAATGAGCCGCTGTAACTCGTGAGTGATCACATATTGAAGCTGTCGTCTGTACCGTTGGGTTGGATTAACGCAGCACTTTGCTGTCGTCTAGGAACTTCTCTGCGTCCTTCGGGTCGTTGAACGTGCGCTTGTCTGTGCCAACCGATACCATGAACGTCGCTGGGTGTCGGAATCCGCATCTCACCTCCGCAGTCTTACATCTGGTCCTGATATTGTCGAATCGCTTCCGTAGCTTCAGCACCGCCGGTCCCAGGTCCGGGAAAATGTAGATACGCGTTCCCTCATGTTGTAAGGGGAACTTTTGCGTTGCAAGCCTCAGAATGCGCTCCTTCACTGAATCATGGTGGATCCGTGCTATAATTGGAGTGCCATCTGTTGCCGTCTTCACATTGACCCGATATGCTCGGTCGATTTTAACAGGCTTGTTGTTGAAGTTCTCATCTCCCAGCAATGTTGTTGCAAAGTTTTGCAATAAAGTCTGTAGGATTGCCCTCTTTTACACCTATGATCCGAATGTTTTGTCGTCTGTAGCACGAGAAGAGGTCGTCCACTCGCTCACCGAGCGCCTTGGCCTCCTCCGCCCACACAGCACATTTGTCTTCCAGAATCTTGATTCGGCTTTCATGCTCATTCAGGCCATCCTCGTTTGAGGCTACCCTTTCCTCAATATTATCCGATGTCTGTTTCAGACCAGCAAGTGATGCATCCAACTTTTCAAACCTTGAATCGACATTTTGATTCAGTCGATTAATAGCGGCCATTATGTCCGTCGTGGTCGGCGGTGGTGCTTCGTTCGGCGCTGTAGTTTCAGCTTGGTCTTCATCCGAATCCGACAGGTTGCTGCTATCGTTAGCCTCTCTGCTATCGTCCTCAGTTGTAAGCTTTTTTTTTTAGCCTTTCTGGCTTTCCTCGGTCTTGGCATAGCTCAGTTGCGCCTCTACAACTTATATTGTCAATTTTCTTTTTACTTCTACCATTGAATTGCCTTCTTAAATTGTACACTTTTGTAGGAGTTTAGTGGAGCCTCTCTCACACACGACTATCCCATCTCACGCCCCCCGGAAGTATTATCTCTTCCGGCTTTTGAGTACTTGATTAGAAATATAAAACAATGAATTGTTTTTTATAAAGACCGTTCACATGTTGCTGTGCCTACGGGCAATGACCCACGGAAAAGCTTTTCATATTTTGGATAATGTCCAGACACAAGTTCCCTTCTGATGTTTTCAGTAGATCCGTTTTGGATTTGTGTTGACACCATTGTCATCTCAGTCAGTGTGAGTTTGGGGTTGATGTTGAGTATTTTTGCATACTGGCTGATCAGGCTCTCTGCACCCCCGTAATCACATTTGAACACAGCATCAACACTTTTAGAAATGGCCAGTGACTGCGGGGAAAATCTGTCTCGACACTCGCCCAGAAGTGTGTCCAAAACAGGATAGAACAGCTGACTGGCCCATTTCTGTTTCATGGTGGTTGCTGTGCTTGCCTCGTACTCTCTCTGGCCTAGAGTGCTGGTGACGACTCTGTCTGCGAGAGCAGCTGGCTGTTTGACAGGGCGCTTGCGTGGTCGTCTCTCATCCCCGCTCTCCATACAAACATCAACTGCAGAATATTTGGATTTCGCTCCAGATGTCATCCCACTTTTGACTGTCGGTCCTCATGTTTTCGAAGCTTTTCATCATAAAAAATTACGTATATCCATTTTGCGTTTCTGCGACCGTCGCTGGTGTTATCTACAAAGAAACTGGCGGGTGAAAATTTGAATGCAGATGTTTACACAAACGGGTGCAGCGTGATTGGTTACTGCCTGCAGTCTAGAATGTTAAACGGTCACAACACCTACCCATTGACTCCTCGGTCAGCCGACCCTTGCGTAATTGTCACCACAGCCCTACACACACACAATATCGTAGCCTAGGCTGCCTATATAATAATGCTGCGACTGGGGCTGCCCACATAATATTATTTATAAATGCTAAATATTTCAGACATAATGTACAGACAATGTACAAACAAACAATAATTCTACATATTAGGTACAGGCAAGCATATGGTGTTAGAGTTCTGCAGGGCAATGTTCACATGTGTAGTTATTTCTTAACCATGTTTTGAAGTGGGTGTGGGGCTAGACCATGGAGGATTTTGAAGACCAGACTGGCATCGGTTAGTTTGATGATGCGAAGCACGACAGGTTATTGCTTCAGTCTAACAGATGATGGCCCACTGATTTCTTGGAGATCAAATAAACAAGCTACAGTAGCCTTGTCAACCTGCGAGGCAGAGTACATGGCGCTGGCCGCGACCACGCAAGAGAGTTTATACCTGATACAATGGGTCCTACTAATCACCCCAAAGTACCAGAAAATACCAGAAAATACCAGAAACTACCCCAAAATACCCCAAAGTATACCCCAAAATACCAGAAACTACCCCAAAATACCAGAAAATACCAGAAACTACCCCAAAATACCCCAAAGTATACCCCAAAATACCAGAAACTACCCCAAAATACCAGAAAATACCAGAAACTACCCCAAAGTATACCCCAAAATACCAGAAACTACCCCAAAATACCAGAAAATACCAGAAACTACCCCAAAATACCAGAAAATACCAGAAACTACCCCAAAGTATACCCCAAAATACCAGAAACTACCCCAAAATACCAGAAAATACCAGAAAATACCAGAAACTACCCCAAAATACCCCAAAGTATACCCCAAAATACCAGAAACTACCCCAAAATACCAGAAAATACAAGAAAATACCAGAAACTACCCCAAAATACCCCAAAGTATACCCCAAAATACCAGAAACTACCCCAAAATACCAGAAAATACCAGAAACTACCCCAAAGTATACCCCAAAATACCAGAAACTACCCCAAAATACCAGAAAATACCAGAAAATACCAGAAACTACCCCAAAATACCCCAAAGTATACCCCAAAATACCAGAAACTACCCCAAAATACCAGAAAATACCAGAAACTACCCCAAAATACCCCAAAGTATACCCCAAAATACCAGAAACTACCCCAAAATACCCCAAAATACCAGAAAATACCAGAAACTACCCCAAAGTATACCCCAAAATACCAGAAACTACCCCAAAATACCCCAAAATACCCCAAAATACCAGAAAATACCAGAAACTACCCCAAAGTATACCCCAAAATACCAGAAACTACCCCAAAATACCAGAAAATACCAGAAACTACCCCAAAATACCCCAAAGTATACCCCAAAATACCAGAAACTACCCCAAAATACCAGAAAATACCAGAAACTACCCCAAAATACCCCAAAGTATACCCCAAAATACCAGAAACTACCCCAAAATACCAGAAAATACCAGAAACTACCCCAAAGTATACCCCAAAATACCAGAAACTACCCCAAAATACCAGAAAATACCAGAAAATACCAGAAACTACCCCAAAATACCCCAACGTATACCCCAAAATACCCGAAACTACCCCAAAATACCAGAAAATACCAGAAACTACCCCAAAGTATACCCCAAAATACCATAAAATACCAGAAACTACCCCAAAGTATACCCCAAAATACCAGAAACTACCCCAAAATACCAGAAACTACCCCAAAGTATACCCCAAAACACCAGAAACTACCCCAAAATACCAGAAAATACCAGAAACTACCCCAAAATACCCCAAAGTATACCCCAAAATACCAGAAACTACCCCAAAATACCCCAAAATACCAGAAAATACCAGAAACTACCCCAAAGTATACCCCAAAATACCAGAAACTACCCCAAAATACCCCAAAATACCCCAAAATACCAGAAAATACCAGAAACTACCCCAAAGTATACCCCAAAATACCAGAAACTACCCCAAAATACCAGAAAATACCAGAAACTACCCCAAAATACCCCAAAGTATACCCCAAAATACCAGAAACTACCCCAAAATACCAGAAAATACCAGAAACTACCCCAAAATACCCCAAAGTATACCCCAAAATACCAGAAACTACCCCAAAATACCAGAAAATACCAGAAACTACCCCAAAGTATACCCCAAAATACCAGAAACTACCCCAAAATACCAGAAAATACCAGAAAATACCAGAAACTACCCCAAAATACCCCAACGTATACCCCAAAATACCCGAAACTACCCCAAAATACCAGAAAATACCAGAAACTACCCCAAAGTATACCCCAAAATACCATAAAATACCAGAAACTACCCCAAAGTATACCCCAAAATACCAGAAACTACCCCAAAATACCAGAAACTACCCCAAAGTATACCCCAAAACACCAGAAACTACCCCAAAATACCAGAAAATACCAGAAACTACCCCAAAACACCCCAAAGTATACCCCAAAGTACCAGAAAATACCCCAAAATACCCTAAAATACCCCAAAGTATACCACAAAGTATACCCTAAAATACCAAAGTATCACGAAATACCCCAAAGAACCTCAAAGTTCCCCAAAGTATACCTCAATGTACCAGAAAATACTGGCTCAGAGGTAGAGCAGGTCAACTAATGATCATATGGTCAATGGTTTGGTCAGTGGTTTGAATCCCAGCTCCTTCTGTTCACATGCCGAAGTGTCCTTCAAGACACTGAACCCCAAATGACTCCAATAAGCAGGCTAGCACCATCTGGCTGCCATTGCTCTGTGAGTGCATGTGTGAATTGGTGAAGGAGAGGCAATTATAAAGCTATTTGTGCAGGTAGGAAAGTGCTATATATGTGGAGTCCATTTCCCATTCCCAAAGTACCACATATTTTCAAAACAAATGTTTATTTTAATATATTATAATCTCCAAATGTAATAACATCTGTATTGAACACTGAACAAACAGTATACATTTTTTTTTATCAATTTTATTTTAAATGTTCAACAATAACAAAACAACATCAACAACAATAATAACAGAACAGTATAACATTTTTGAACCAAATTCCAGTAAGGACAGAAGAAAAGAGACAACTATAGGCTATACATGACAACATAACAGGACATTCTAACTGTGTCATTACATTACATTCAGGTCCACAAGATGGCTACTTAAAAAACTAGAATACACACTGAACTAGGAAGAACAGCTTTTTCAAGCTTCACACCTTGGTCATGGAATGGGCTACAAGACCATATCCACTTAGATACCCTGGTCTCTCTCAACAAATTTAAATCTGTATTACATAACTTCCTACAGTACAAAAAGAATTTCGCTGCTTTCTGTAGTCGGGTCCCAACTGCAAAACTGCTAAATTACTGTATTACCCTGTATTTTACTGTCATACACCTTTACTATTATGTAGACTATTCTGTTTTGTGTTTTTGTGTTTACATGTATTGTATATTGTATACATCACACAAGAACATAATAAAAGTGCATATATACAATATACAATACATGTAAACACAAAAACATTGCTGTCTGATATATTGCAAATGTTATTGCTGTCATCTTGGCCAGGTCTCCCTTGCAAAAGAGATCTTGTATCTCAATGGGACTTCCTGGTTAAATACAAAATAAATAAAACATTCTGTGTCATCTAAAAAAAAACATATATAAAAAAATATAAAAAACGAAATCAAATCTCTTATGAGCATGCATGAAGTGAACATACTTATGTCTTCACTTTTCTTCTTTTTGAAGTTGTTCGCTCATTTTTTGCCGTTCTTTTTTGGCCAGGCTTTTTGGCTAGCTGGGGTACCACTGGAATGCTCAACTGACCATCATTTGATTCTATTGTTTTAGCCTTAGGTACCATCTTAACTTTCAAGAACTTTAAATATAGCTCATTCTGCTCATCTTTAGTTATAGTGTCCCATATGACATTGGGGACCTCATATCTTTTAAATTCTGGCTTTAAAGTATAATTACCTTGGCCATGAAGGCATCTGCGCACATCTATATTTTGAAGTTGAGAAATTTGTTGGAGTTTTAATATCAGATCTGGTAACTTTTGTGGTTTCCAATTAGTAGCCAGCTTAATTACATGATTCATTGCTTCACAATTATTATTTGTCCAATTATCAGGAATCCATTTCTTTCTGTTCTTTGTCTCCATTATTTTCTTTTTCAATGTAGGTATTAACTTAGAGAAATATGTAGTGAACTCTGGGCAATTTGATTCTATATATGTTTCAAGTTCAAGTACCTTTTCACAAAAGTCATACTCGTTTTTACAGTAGGTAAGAGAATTAGCATTATGGAACAGCTTATTCTCAAGTACTGCTCTCTTTTTTGCGTCCATTCCCACTTTATGTGTTAGATAATGTTTCACATTATCCCGAATATGTTTTGAACACAAAATATGACTTGCTTCAGGAAACAAAGACTCTATGGCCTTTAAAATAGCCCGTTCCTGATCGGATCCAATAACTATGTCCTCACTGATATTTATTTCTGTTGCTAAATATGCCACCGACAACTTTGATTTCAAATGGGCAAAGAAATCATGGTAAGTCTCAAAGCTGCCGTCCCAGTGCAAATACAGTGGCCCAATGAATAATGGTGGCTCTCCAGTCTCTTTCTTAAAAAGTTTTGGGTTTTTGAACACAGTCACTGTTAAGAAGCAAGCCCCCAAATTAAATGTGCGATCCACTCCTAAAACAGATGTAGCATCCTGCCCACAACAAAATCTTCTAACATCTTCTAATTGTTCATCAAAGTAAAGGATGACACAAGGTGGTTTTCCCTTCCTAGAAATTATTTGCTGAACATAATGATTTTCCTGCAACATATTCAGAACTGTCTGAAGCTCATCAGCAGTATTGGTTCGATTACCAGAAGGCCTCTGGTCTTTTGATACTTGATGTTTTATATTCCTGACTTGTTTTAAATCTCGAGGTGCATTTTCCTCATCTTCCATAACTAACTGTGCGTATACATCACGAGGTGTCTGGGTTTGTACCGCCTGAGCCACTCTTTCAGTCACCTCTGTTTGTGTTCTGATAAACTGAGATGGATTTTTCTTAGCATTTGCATGATAACTGAGTGTTATGGGGAATGTGCCTAGATATTCCCACACTGCAATGTCGGCCCTGTTCACTGGAAAATATCCTGGAGGCCTCTCAATCCATGTTATCCTCCTCATGAAATTAGTATCCCTCTTAAGTTTAGTGTAATAACGGCCCATTATTACAATATATGTTGCCTCTGGTTGTGGGTCTAATTTCTGCCAAACCTTGTTTCTTATCTTGCCATATACCCCCTGTCTAAAATGTACATGTGTCAGTTGACCATTTTTTAGCACATAGTGTGTTTTTGAGGTGTTACCTGAGGTGCTCTTCCAGACTCCACAGTCATCAACAAAAATGCTGTGTTGATTGTTCTCTCTTCTCATTCTATTGAGGGAATTGTTTATAAAGAAACATTCGTTTTGTTTCATTCCTTTAGGGACATGCCTCAACACATTATCTTCTGGTACACCTGAGATCAAGGCGAAGATTCTGTTTATTTCCATAAAACGGCCTTGAAGACAAGTTGATTCAGACTCTGTTGGGTCAAAGCTGTTTATGGTGTCAACCATAACAGCAGACTGAAACTGATGAACTAGTTCAGACTTAATTGAACCATCATTTTGCCTGAATAAGTTTATGTTGACCATGTTGTCTTGGAGGTCAGGGTCACACTTCCTTTTGTCATTGACTTTAATTGTTGTCTTAGTTGTGTCATGGTTGTCTTCAGTGTTTGCATGTTTTCTGGTTGGAAGCCTTGAAAAGTCTTCTTCACTGAATAGTGATTCACAGTTGTCCTCCTCTTGGCTGAAATTGTTTATGTTAACCATGTTGTCTTGGAGGTCAGGGTCACACTTAATTTTATCATTGACTTTAATTGTTGTCTTGGTTGTGTCATGGTTGTCTTCAGTGTCTGCATAATTTGTCTTTGGAAGCCTGGAAAGGTCTTCAGAGAATAGTGAATCATAGCTGTTGTCATCATCTTGTCTGAAATAGTTTACGTTAACCATGTTGTCTTGGAGGTCAGGGTCACACTTCCTTTTGTCATTGACTTTAATTGTTGTCTTAGTTGTGTCATGGTTGTCTTCAGTGTTTGCACGTTTTCTGGTTGGAAGCCTGGGAAAGTCTTCAGAGAATAGTGAATCATAGCGGTTGTCTTCATCTTGTCTGAAATTGTTTACGTTAACCATGTTGTCTTGGAGGTCAGGGTCACACTTCCTTTTGTCATTGACTTTAATTGTTGTCTTGGTTGTGTCATGGTTGTCTTCAGTGTCTGCATAATTTGTCTTTGGAAGCCTGGAAAGGTCTTCAGAGAATAGTGAATCATAGCTGTTGTCATCATCTTGTCTGAAATAGTTTACGTTAACCATGTTGTCTTGGAGGTCAGGGTCACACTTCCTTTTGTCATTGACTTTAATTGTTGTCTTAGTTGTGTCATGGTTGTCTTCAGTGTTTGCACGTTTTCTGGTTGGAAGCCTGGGAAAGTCTTCAGAGAATAGTGAATCATAGCGGTTGTCATCATCTTGTCTGAAATTGTTTACGTTAACCATGTTGTCTTGGAGGTCAGGGTCACACTTCCTTTTGTCATTGACTTTAATTGTTGTCTTAGTTGTGTCGTGGTTGTCTTCAGTGTTTGCACGTTTTCTGGTTCGAAGCCTGGGAAAGTCTTCTTCACTGAATAGTGATTCACACTTGTCCTCCTCTTGGCTGATGATGATCACATTCTCTTTTGGAGGAGCTGAAAATGGAACTAGAGGCACAAAATGATTGACATCAAAAATTTCGTTGTATGGCTTCCAAGACACTGATGTCCACATGATGGTAACATTCGTGCGATTTGCTCGGATCCCTCTTCCTTTGACCAACTGTGTCAATGGAGGCTGTGAAAAACATCTGGAAACTATAAAAACATAAAAGAAAGAAAATGTGTTATTATTAATTTCTTATTATTAATTATATGCAAAACAATGATTTTGATCATCTTTTACAGTAACATTCTGGTATATTGTGTGTATTGTCTGTTCATTTCCAGGTACATGACACACACACACACATATATATATATATATATATATATATATATATATATATATATATATATATATATATATATATATATATATATATATATATATATATATATATATATATATATATATATATATATATATATTGTAGAAGCAGAAACCGACTTGGTGGATTTATATTGTTAGAATATTAGAACTTACATTGTTTAGACTAGAGGTCACTAGAGGTTGTATTTATGTTTAAACACTAGGGGGCAAACCACCTCCATTATAGCCCCACCTCTATAAGTAACCTAGCTAATTACTGTGACAGGTGCACCTGTTATGCACCTGTTATGAAGAATAATTTTTCCTACCTGTTTCACCGTTTGGAACTGACAAATAGAGCAATTGACAACTGTTCTGATTTACCCATTAATTTACTATCATTCCTTTTTGGACAATAAAACCTTGCAAACTGTACCAGCCGCAACTTGGACTTTCTTCCATATTTACATCACAAACTTTGTTACTGAGTAGAGAACTAAATACGGGTGCATCGTGACGCCTGTCAGCACATCGAGGAATGACAGGCGGCCACTACATATATATCCATCCATCCATCGTCTTCCGCTTATCCGTGGTCGGGTCGCGGAGGCAGCAGTTCCATACATACATACACACACACACACACACACACACACACACACACACACACACACACACACACACACACACACACACACACACACACACACACACACACACACACACATACATACATACATACATACATACATACATACATACATATAGTATTGCTTAATTATATACTCACCAGGTGGGAAATAGCTCTGTATTGGAATTCCCAGCACTGCTGTGAGGGCAATGATATGGTTCATATCCGAGTAGGTGCCCAGCAAGGGTGTTGTTTCTAGATAGTGTTGGTAATCACAGATAATGACATAGTCATTATCCCGGTATGGAGAGCAATAATTCTTATGTTGTTGATCATACCAGCATGGATGCTCCGCCATTTCAATGGTCACTAGAACTCTTAAGAGCTTGTGGTACTCTTCTGTCCCAAAACAAGCTGCAGAGGTAGCCCTATACAAACAGTTCCCATCAGCACCCGTCTTCAGGGGTCTGTACTCCAATGTTAGAGGAGGCTGATATTTGGTCAAGATGTCGAGTGAGACAGTATCTGTAGGGGCCATGATGGTGTCATTACTGAATGCAGGAAAGTTAATCCCATAATGCTTAAACAAAGCCTTTTCATTTTTACATTTCCTTTGAATGTCTTCCACTCCTGTTGCACCTTGAATTCTTTTAAGACTTTTGTCTAAACTAAATGGGCTTCTTGTGCATTGCTGGCAGAAAAAGTCCATCTTGTTCCAGGTGTGGATCTGTCTTTCAGTCATGGACACACAGGGGGCATGAAAGATTGACTTGCATTCATGACATTCAATAAATGGTTTTTCACACAAATCTTTGCATATCTGACATCTTTTCTTCTTTTGTCCCCGTGTGTATGCCATGGTTTTTTTTTTCCAGAAAGGATGACTGTGATGGTGGTAGATGAAGTTAGAGGAAAAGGGAAAAGGAGGAGCAAGAGAAGAAGTAGCTAGCTCTAGAAAATAGCAGAATTTTCTTTTGCTGCCCTCTACTGGACAGGTTTTTTTATTGATTGAATTGATTGATTGATTGATTGATTGAAAACTTTAATTAACAGATTGCAGAATGGGTACAGTACAGTACAACTCAATACACACAATTGTTAAGGGGATGCAGACCAGAGAAAGACTTTCGTCTTGTTTACATCAGGATCCCCCATTTTCAATTCATTAATGACATTTATGACATACACAACATACAGATACATATATAAAAATATAATCTAATCATCTAATCTAATCTAATCATGACATTTATGACATACATGACATACAGATATACAGTACTGTTACATTTGTGACATACAAGATATGCAAATATACAATACTGTATTTTGGGGTATTTTCTGGTATTTTGGGGTATTTTGGGGTAGTTTCTGGTATTTTGGGGTATACTTTGGGGTATTTTGGGGTAGTTTCTGGTATTTTCTGGTATTTTCTGGTATTTTGGGGTAGTTTCTGGTATTTTGGGGTATACTTTGGGGTAGTTTCTGGTATTTTCTGGTATTTTCTGGTATTTTGGGGTAGTTTCTGGTATTTTGGGGTATACTTTGGGGTAGTTTCTGGTATTTTCTGGTATTTTGGGGTATTTTGGGGTAGTTTCTGGTATTTTGGGGTATACTTTGGGGTATTTTGGGGTATTTTCTGGTATTTTGGGGTATTTTGGGGCCGTTTCTGGTATTTTGGGGTATACTTTGGGGTAGTTTCTGGTATTTTCTGGTATTTTCTGGTATTTTGGGGTAGTTTCTGGTATTTTGGGGTATACTTTGGGGTAGTTTCTGGTATTTTCTGGTATTTTCTGGTATTTTGGGGTAGTTTCTGGTATTTTGGGGTATACTTTGGGGTAGTTTCTGGTATTTTCTGGTATTTTGGGGTATTTTGGGGTAGTTTCTGGTATTTTGGGGTATACTTTGGGGTATTTTGGGGTAGTTTCTGGTATTTTGGGGTAGTTTCTGGTATTTTCTGGTATTTTCTGGTATTTTGGGGTATTTTGGGGTAGTTTCTGGTATTTTGGGGTATACTTTGGGGTATTTTGGGGTAGTTTCTGGTATTTTGGGGTATACTTTGGGGTATTTTGGGGTAGTTTCTGGTATTTTCTGGTATTTTCTGGTATTTTGGGGTAGTTTGGGGTAGTTTCTGGTATTTTGGGGTATACTTTGGGGTATTTTGGGGTAGTTTCTGGTATTTTGGGGTATACTTTGGGGTATTTTGGGGTATTTTCTGGTATTTTGGGGTATTTTGGGGCCGTTTCTGGTATTTTGGGGTATACTTTGGGGTAGTTTCTGGTATTTTCTGGTATTTTGGGGTATACTTTGGGGTAGTTTCTGGTATTTTCTGGCATTTTGGGGTATTTTGGGGTAGTTTCTGGTACTTTGGGGTATACTTTGGGGTATTTTGGGGTAGTTTCTGGTATTTACTGGTATTTTCTGGTATTTTGGGGTATTTTGGGGTAGTTTCTGGTATTTTGGGGTATACTTTGGGGTAGTTTCTGGTATTTTCTGGTATTTTGGGGTATTTTGGGGTAGTTTCTGGTATTTTGGGGTATACTTTGGGGTAGTTTCTGGTATTTTGGGGTATTTTGGGGTAGTTTCTGGTATTTTGGGGTATACTTTGGGGTAGTTTCTGGTATTTTCTGGTATTTTCTGGTATTTTGGGGTATTTTGGGGTAGTTTCTGGTATTTTGGGGTATACTTTGGGGTATTTTGGGGTAGTTTCTGGTATTTTCTGGTATTTTCTGGTATTTTGGGGTATTTGGGGTAGTTTCTGGTATTTTGGGGTATACTTTGGGGTATTTTGGGGTAGTTTCTGGTATTTTGGGGTATACTTTGGGGTATTTTGGGGTAGTTTCTGGTATTTTCTGGTATTTTCTGGTATTTTGGGGTAGTTTGGGGTAGTTTCTGGTATTTTGGGGTATACTTTGGGGTATTTTGGGGTAGTTTCTGGTATTTTGGGGTATACTTTGGGGTATTTTGGGGTAGTTTCTGGTATTTTCTGGTATTTTGGGGTATTTTGGGGTAGTTTCTGGTATTTTGGGGTATACTTTGGGGTAGTTTCTGGTATTTTCTGGTATTTTCTGGTATTTTCTGGTACTTTGGGGTGATTAGTAGGACCCGATACAATTAATGAATGGGATGGAAAACAATGGTCAATATGCACCAGTGAAAATATTTGGAGATAATCAAGGTGCAATTGCTTTATCAAAAGATCCAGTGTGCCGTCAAAGGTCCAAACATATCGATATCAGATATCATTTTGTTTGTTCTGTAATAAATGATGGTAAAAAAGTCATATTTGAGTCCTACAGAAGACATGGTGGCTGACGTTATGACTAAACCAATGACCAAGTTCAAAATGGAGAGATTCATGCGATTCATGTTGGGTGTGTGATCAATAGAAATGCATGTCAAAGTACCCTTTGTTCATTACGATATTGTGTTGATGTTTAATGTTGAAGTATACCTTGTTCTTTACGGTGTTATACAGTCTGAGATCAAGTGGGGGTGTTGAGTGTTTGATCTCATCGACACTCATCTGCATATTCACGTTCACGTCATACGTCTCACGTTGTATATATTGAAAGAGCGACAATAAATCTTTCTTGCCAGTGAGTGAACTGAAGTGAGCAGTCATGCGTATTCTTGATTACCAAAGACATTTAAACTAGCTACCAAGTATGGCTTCACTACCGCCAACAGTAAGGTTATACTATATAGACAATAACACATGACACTAGATAGACTGGTCTTCATATAAGGTACAGTAATGTTACATAATATAATATATAGACAATAACACAGTGGATACAGACCTGTCTGGCTCTCCTCTCGTGGTCTTGACTCTAATGAGAGACGTGTCCCAGTCATTTGGAGTTGTGAGGTTGATTATTATTAGTAGTAATGTAGTGTAGTATTTTCCCAAGCTATATGGTTCTGATATGTATCAGAACCTGCTCTAATCTGCTCTAATCTGCTCTGCGTTGTGATTCAAAACCTTTAAAGCCCTGGAAAATACTTTAAACAAAGACTTGAGGGTCTTTGTTATGACGATCAGCGGTGCAGCAGGAGGAATGGAAAGGAGAAGAGGGTATATAACAACAGCTGTTTAATCAAAGTTAAGAGTGTATACAAATTACAATAAAGAATGCTATAAAAGATTCAAGGTACCGGAGCACTATGCCGCTCGCCCTATCTAAGAAATCAGATTAAAGAATGATAGTTGATAAATTGTTGATGGCTTTGTTCTCTGGCTAGTGAACAAAGTAAAGCTATGTTTCTCCCTCCAAAAGTGATGTTCTTTGTTCTGTTGATTCTTCCTCTGCTTCCGCCGCCATTTGCTCCTGTGTGTAGAGCTGGGTGTGGTCTCCTCGTCGGTGAGTTGGGTTTCAGAGTCTCTCCTCCCACCATCACAACATCCCATTATATCCCAAGGCCCAGCGTCTCTGTGTGATGACATCAGCAGCTGTGTTTCTCCAATCACAGCCTCTCTACGTTTGAATGCAAATAGGGGGTTGGCTTACAGCCAACTAAACTTTCCTTTGTTCTCTAGTCAGAGACCCAAACCGTCCAACAACATAATACTTGAGTTATTCATTTCATAACCTATATATTTGAATTGTAATTCATCACATATTTTATACTTGTACACATTCTGTTATCATTAATACAAAGTCTGCTGACTTTCAGTGAATTGCTAATAGGTCTAATCATTCTTTTAGCTTACATCAATATCTTCTATACAGTTTATACTTTAGCGTTCATTAATAATATGCTTTTATACAGTTTAGTATGAATTCAGAATTATTACCACAATGTAAACAGGCCTAATTGTAATTCATATCAAACTAATCTAAATGTGTTACTAGACATTTGAAGATGTACTTATTTGTTAGCAAGCCAGGTGGTCACATGTGTTCCTTACTTATTTCTTACTAGGAGACCAAATGGTCTTCACATGTGTTTAACTAAGGCTTATCTGAACTCCTTCCTGTCCCCCAGGCCATAAAACAGCTGATAACACTTCCTGGGCGCTTTGACCCTTTTAACCTCATCACCTCATTGTTTTCGCTAGAACTTATCTGCAATCCTTCCTGTCCCACCCTAGG
Organism: Notolepis coatsorum; assembly: GCF_963971535.1. Taxonomy (NCBI): domain Eukaryota; kingdom Metazoa; phylum Chordata; class Actinopteri; order Aulopiformes; family Paralepididae; genus Notolepis; species Notolepis coatsorum. The sequence continues at coordinate 12,938,108 of NC_140183.1, read as the reverse complement.
AACCAGGTGGCCTCTATTGTTCACTCACTCCCGAAGGGGAAGGAGATTTAGCTTGTTCAAATAGTTCTTGATCATTCCCAGCCGGCTATTTTGAGTGGCCATTTACACCACCTGTTTGAGAGGAGTCGTGTTGACTTACTTGTGGTGCAATCTAAGCTTGTCCCCCAGGACACAAGGATTAGTGACATGCTTGTACTAAAACACATTAGTTTGATTTGAACCAGTTATGATCTATTGTTCATTAAAAACTACCACAGTAGTTTGTATATTATTAGTAGATATGTAGGTTGTATATTATTAGTTATTATATTATTATAAATGTACAGTCTCCTCCCCACCGTATGTATATTTCTCTCCCACCCACCCCCTCCAATGTACAGTCCCCTCCCCATCATATGTATATACTCTATGGGTAACAGTACTGTATATTTGAATACCGTTTATGTCACAAATGTATCAGTACTAAATACCTGTATATCCCTATGCCATAAATGTCATGTATGTTGTGTATGTCATAAATGTCAATATGAATTGAAAATGGGGGACCCTGATGTAAGGTAAGGTACATTTTATTTATATAGTGCTTTTCCAGATTAAAATCACAAAGTGCTTTACAGGCAGTAAAAGGTTAATCAGAATAGAATAACCACACATGTTCCATCACATACAAGATTGTAGAATACTTCAAAAATAAACAAATAAAAATACAATCACACATACACACATGTTATACCACATACATGATCAATTAAAAGCCTCACTGTATAAAAAGGTTTTTAGACCTTGTTTAAAAGACTCCACACTAACAGCAGACCTGATTTCATAAGGTAGCTGATTCCATAGCTTGGGTGCTACGACTGAAAAAGCCCGGTCACCCTTGGTTTTCAGTTTGGTCCGGGGGACGACGAGCTCTCCTTGGTCGGAGGAGCGGAGAGCCCTATTAGGGCAGTAAGGGGTTATAAGCTCAGCAATGTAGCTTGCGGCTTCACCCTTTAAAGCCTTGTAGGTGGTGAGCGCAATTTTAAAAATAAAAATGTAAACAAGACAAACGTCTTTCTCTGGTCTGCATCCCCTTAACAATTGTGTGTATTGAGCCGTACTGTATTGTACCCATTCTGCAACCTGTTAAATAAAGTTTTCATTCATTCATTCATTCATTCCAGGAGCCATGCTGTTGTCTGGTAAGATGGAGGTCGTTGTTCCTGCTCCACCATGAATTTCAGGCCAGCACTTGTTGCAAAGAACCCGGACACATTGAACCTGTTGTGGAATATTTTAAATTAGTCAAACAGTGAAACTGTAGAAATTCAGATGAGTCAAATTGTATCAAAAATAGAATAGTTTATTATCTGTTTCTATGGCCATAGAAAGATTATGCACAGTTTAAAATTTGACAAATTAAGATGACAAATTAATAACAGATAATGACAAGAAAGGTAAACAAAGGTGAGATTATGGGTTTTGTCGTATCTGTCACAAGATTGATATGAAGACAACGAGAAAAAGAACATGATGTGATTTACTTGGACATGTCATATCTAAGTCAAGCTGGCCTGATCTTTAAGTTGTTGTCTGAGCTGTATACTAGTTAAACTATATGAACTAGTCAACCTTTTTCTTCTCCTGTCTGTGTCCAAATGCTGCAAGCCAACCATGGTAAGATGTCGATCTATAAAAGTTAGATGTTATGATTAAGCAAGCAAAATATGTATACTAAAATACCAAGTTTCCCACAGCAGGTGGCTGAACTCTAAACCCTCTAAAATATTGAAATCAAATCGAGTTTTATTGTCACATACACAATCACACCTCTTGAAGCAGGATGCTTGCATGCTGTGGAATGGAAATGTTAGAGATGAGAAGAGATACAAGATGTGTGTTGTTGTAGAGTGCATGAGCAACTCCATAACTCTATCTCCCTGTTTTGTTTTCTAGGATAAATTACCACTATAATGACGTGCATGTGTCCAGTCTGAGGTGAGCAGCAGTCGTGACAGAAAGGCCCTAGCACTACAAACAACAGGAGTGGAAGACTGGACCTCTACATGGACATATTATAGGCCTATAATAATAAAAAATTTGTGGAATGCAATTGGTTGCTTTGTATATTTTGTACTGTTGACCAAACTTATTTCTTGGCTTAATTGAGTAGTATCAATGGTTACAGTATGAAATGTAAATGCTAAGAAATGCAGAGTAAACAGCTTGAGGTATGATATTCACTGCATTTCCATATTCACTTTGTGCATGTATGAATGTCTTATAGATAGCATTAAGATGTGTATTTATGACCATAGAAGCACAAGAAAAATATGAATGCATACATACTGTAAATGTTACAGTATGTAACGTTAGCTTATGCAAATAATATTTTTTGTAACTTATCCTAGGTTATGGGACAGTCCACAGAAAAACGGACTCTCTCTGCCACTCCCCTGAAATGCTATTATATATATTGAATATAAAGTGTTGTCAACATATAACTGTAATGTGGGCTGATTAATACAATTATGCTTGAGTGTTTAACAACTGCCGTGATATGGCTAATGTAAAAGAATAGTCATCAGTCAAATCCAGAGCCTGCAGAATAATGAAAGACCCACACCACCCCAACAACAGCCTGTTCCAGCTGCTGAGGTCAGGCAGACGCCTGCGAACCCCAGCTACTAGGACAGAGAGACTTCGGCTCAGCTTCTTCCCCCAGGCCATCAGAGCCTGAACACTGAACTCTCCACACACAAGCACACATGAGCACACACACGACACACACACTGTACACGCTCACACACTAGCAGCCACTTTAACATGAGCAAGCACACACTCATGCTGCACACGCCCACACTTATGGCCACTAAGGAAAGGTCACTTTAAAAATAGTATAGTAACAGTAACAGTGTATTGCACTACCAAAGGACCTAGCATGTCCCCCATGCTCTGTAAATAACTTATGTTCAAATACCGATATGCCCTACTATGTTACTTGTTTATTGCACAATGTTGTTTTATTTGTTTTATTGGATTCTATTATATGTTGTTACTACTGTATTGCACATCGTTGTGGGCAAGACCACCCGCATTTCATTGTATACTTGTGTAGCACCCTGAAAATATGGCTATTATTCAGAAGTGCTGACTTGCCTTTTATCTCCCCTGGTGCACCAAGACATACTAACTAGTTTTCATTAATATTCCCTCGAACAATGACGCAGGCTTCTCCTTCTTCTACCGGCTGGAATATGGATTATGAACAGTAACACTGGGTCATATTCTTTCATCCAGTGCTTCCCTGTGGGGCTAGTTGGCGGTACCAGCAGGGGGCGCGGTGGAAGGCAGAGAGCGTACGAGAGAGACGGGGAAGGAAGCAAGCCAATGGAGACGGAAGGGGGAGAACGAGCCTCTTCGAGTTTGGACTTGGATGTGATCGGTCATGTCTCGACAGAGCCCCCGTTGTGGACCACACGGGCGAACGTATTGAACTTGAGTATATGATGGGTTATCCTAGAAGTACCTGTGATAGTGCGTGAGTAAGAGAAACTGAACCCAAGGACTAACGTCCATAGATAGCGTGTTATAGTAGCAGTGTGTGCGGTATATTTAGCATGCTGCTAACGGCTATATTGACTCCAGTATACACCGAGCGCGAGGCGCTGAAGAGACCGGTGGTGTAGCCAGCCACGTTGCGCAACAGTATAACCGTGTAGCAGGTGGGCTGTTTGGGACCCAGAGAGTAGCTTCAGTTTAGGGTAGGGCCAGAGTATTGCTGCGCGTCAACCCAGCGCCGGCCGTCAACAACTAGTCTTCGCCGGCGTCACCGTCTGCTCTGCACCGCCATCTTGCTACCTGGACGGTGGTGGCACGGCGAGGCCGCCATTTTGGTTGAGTACAATAGAGCTTCGATGCTCCGGATCTATTACATTTACATTTACATTTAGTCATTTAGCTGACGCTTTTATCCAAAGCGACTTACAGGTTCTGTGCGACAAGACAGCAAGAAGGGTATAACTCTATCAGCTGAGTAACAATGTTCATCAAAGTGTTGCGTGTTACAGTGTAGGTTAGTTTATTAGGACAAGTGCATGACATTAAGGTTAGTCGGGGTTAGTTTTTTTTTTTTTTTTTTTTTTTTTTTTATCATTTCAGATAATGGTTGAAGAAGTGAGTCTTTAGTCGACGGCGAAAGATTGGACGGGATTCGGCTGTCCTAACTGGGATGGGTAGTTCATTCCACCATTGTGGGGCAAGGACTGAGAATAGGCGGCTTCTCTTTGATGACCCTCCGGGAGCTTGGATAGGAGTAGATCTGAGGCGGCCAGAAGACGCAGAGCGTAGGGGTCTTGAGGGTGTGTAGTTAGAGACCATTGACCGGAGGTAGGCGGGAGCGGTTCCCTTTGCCGCACGGTATGCTAGGTCGAGGGCCTTGAAGCGGATACGTGCAGCAATGGGGAGCCAGTGCAGGTCCCTAAGAAGTACACAGTACACAGTGTGATGCGGCCTATGGGTGAAGCTAACGTTGCTAAATCCAGTTTATAGGGGTACCCCATACACATTATATGCCGGCATTAGTATAGGACTTTTGTTTTGGTACAGTGGGCCCACATTTTTTATTTCCTTTGAGTGTGATAACGTGTGGTTCTTTAATAATAATTTCCCATCCAATTAACCCTTTCCCTGTGGGGAGGTTCTAGACCTGTGATTTCATAAGTAAAGCCTTAGAGAGGTATTGTACATGGAACTGACCCAGAAGTGGGTGATGAGTCAAACACATTTGAAGTATATTATCCCTGGTACCAACCCAGAGGTGGGTGTATAATATAGGTGGCTATAAGGTGTCGAGGTACAACCTGAGTAATAGTAGGACTTCATTCTAGTTGACTATCCCTATTAAATCTTTGTAACTGAACCGTACCAATTAACATAAAACATTGAATGGGGTTCTGTGTGCGTGTCCCTTCCTGTGCCCAGTATTAACCATTTTGGTGTGGGTAACGTTACTGCAATTAACCCCTTCCTATTCAACCTTCCCTTTCTTACTGTAAGGTTTCTAGTGTCACTGAGGGAGGGTACTGCTTGCGGGGGGAACCAAGTTATTTATTTACAATTCAGTCACTAGGTGTGGGAGGGTTAAGGGAGTAATTGGGGGAAATGAGAGCGTGTTGGGGAGTACTGCTGACCGCCCTGGAAGGGAGAGGAAGACCAGAGTACCAGACCAGGTTGGTAAATCCCGGGCCCCATCCACTCCCACTGCCAGCCCCCAGTTGATGCTCCAGACCCAAAGACGGAGGTGTAGTTAGACAGAGATCTACTGTGTCTCGCTACCCAGTGACTGTGCACACCCGTTCCCACGAAGCAGGGATAATCCACCCTGCTACACTTGTATGCCGTGACAAATAAAACTCTTGACTTGACTTGACTTGATCAGTAGCTATAGTAACGTTCGAAATTGCCGGCATCGCCTAGTGATATAAAGTAATATAATGTAAATATTAAAGTAGCAGACATGTAATTGATATAACGTAACAGTGATCAATGCACATTGTGTTAATAAGTACCAAAAATTGCTGTAACAGTAGTAGTTCTGCTGTTCTGTTCCGCTGAAATCAAGTCGACAGTGCTCAGTGCAAAAACAAAGTTGAACTAAAGGTAGCTACGTGAACCACGTGATATCCTGTCGGCGAGATCAAAGCGTGTCGCAAAGTGGCCAATCAGAGAGCGTCTGCCAGAAATGCGGCTAGGAAAAAAAATAACGCAGAAGAGAGCACTCTTCCGACGTGAGAGTTATCCGGGCTTATCTCCCCTATTGCGGAAGTACCCAAACAAGGGAGTTACTCGAGTGGGTCCCAGGGCTGGAGAGGATGGCGTCGGTGAGAGGAGGAAGGCACGGAGGAGGGTTGGACCCGGTCGCTCGGAGAGGGAGAGGGAGAGGGAGAGAGAAAGCGGAGTCGAAGCAGGGCGGGGGAGGGTCTGAGAATTGGGAGGAAGTGTGTCGGCGGATGGACGAGAGCATAGATGAGAGGACGCTGGCGCGGAGTTTGGAAGTTGATGACAGAAAGTTATGCGGAGAAGTGGAGGCGGCTCCGGAGTGGAGGGTGGGATCCCGTTGTCTTGCTGTGTTGTCGGAGGACGGCGAGGGGTTCCCGGGGGTTGTTTCCTGGATCGACGGTAAAAAGTGCCGGGTCGAGTTAGACGGCTATATCGGTTACGAGGAGATGGATGTGGCCGCCTTGCTGATCCATGGTGGACTGCTTTCGCCGTTGGGAGCTGGGGCGGGTAGTGAGAGCGGGGGAGGTGTCGGTAGGGACGGGGATGGTAGTGACAGGGGAAGGGAGTCAGATGGTGAAAGTATGGAGGGGGGTGAGAGCGGGGGAGAAGGGTGGAGTAAGGTGGAGAAGAGGAGTAGGGACAGTGGGAAGGGGATAAAGAGGAAGAAGGGTAGGGGAGGTAGCTCGAGTGGGTCAGAAGGCGAGGGTGGAGGAAATGTTGTTGCAGAATTGATTCATATAGTGGTTAGGTTTGAGGGGGAGAGGGGAGTGAGGAAGTTAGGGTTTTTCGAGTTGCCCAAACTCATAGATAAGCAATTAGGGGAGGTAAAGTATGCAAGAGTCTTGGAGGATGGGAATCTGGCTGTAGGGTGTGTTAGTGTGGATCAGGTGGAGAGGGCTAGGAAGATGAGGAGCATTGGAGGGGTGGATGTAAGTAAGGTAGTGAGAGTGGGGGAGAAGAGGGAGGGTGGATGTAAGGGGGTGATAGCTGGGGTATCGGTGGAGGTTAGCGTAGAGCAGCTGGTGGAAGAGTTAGGGAGAGATGTGCGTAATGGGAAAGTTAAGGGTGCAGAAAGGATGAACAGGGGGGCAGATAGGGTAGTGACGGAGACGGTTGTGATTAAGTTTGAAGGTGAGGTTGTTCCAAGTAAGGTGTATGTAGGGAATGGGGTGTATAGGGTTAGGGAATTTGTTCAGAGTCCTCTGAGATGTTACAGGTGCCAGGGGTTTGGTCATATAGCAGTTTCATGTAGGAAGGGACAGAGGTGTGCTAGGTGTGGCGGGGAGCATGACTATGGGAAGTGTGGGGAGGGAGTGAAGCTGAGGTGTTGTAGTTGTGGAGGGGAGCATAGTGTAGCATTTAGGGGGTGTGAGGTGATGAAGAGGGAGGTAGTGGTTCAGAGTGTTAGAAGGGAGGGTAAGTTATCGTATGCAGAGGCAGCTAGGAGGGTAGGACAAGGAAGTCAAGTTAGGGTGCAGGGGTTTGTGGAAGGGCAGTTGGCAGAAAGGGTAGGGCAGGAGGATAGAGAGAGGGTGTGGGAGGAGAAATTGAGTATTGTGGGCTTCGTGGCAGGGGTAGTTAATACTGCGGCAAAGATTGAGGGTAGAAGAGATAGAACGAAAATTATTGTTAGGATAGCGGTTCAACATTTGGGTATGGAAGGTCTGACATTGGAGGAGGTGGTTAGGGAATTGAATAAGGGGGCAGCGGGTGACCAAGGAGTACAGAGTCAGGCAGCAGGGGGCAAGGAGTGTCTCGCAGAGGGGGGCTCAATCGGGAAGTAGCAGCATTAGTTGCACTCCATGAAGGTGAGGGGAATTGGATTTTGTAGGAGGTAAAGGATACCAGTAGATGGCGGCACATACCCTAACAAGTGGTCGGCTGCCGTTAAACCTCAATCAGAAGAAGAAGAGAAGAAGAGCACTCTTCCGGTGACGGAAGTAGTTGCTTGCTACTACTAGCTCTTCCTCCACCCGCCAATGCCGCCATTCTCTCGTCGTTCTGGTTAACAAAGGTGCGTTATTTTCATGTAGACCTCTCCGTTTTGTTACAGTAAAATCTGCTTTTATTCATCTACTGACCGCACATCTTATCTGTATAGCGTTTCTGCCACTTTTCCATCTATACTGGGCCTTGACCAGAGGTCGCCGGAGCTGGACCAGCTAACACAGCTAAGCTGCTATGCTATGCTAATGCTAATACTACGCTACTAACACGTTGTGAGATTGGGACGTTAGGTCAGAAACTGGTGCGACTCTATGTATAGGGAGAAATGTGCGTTTATTCAGCTTGTTACTAATAATCACCGAACATCTCAACTGTTGAGCATTTCAGCCACTGTTTCGGCTTTACTTGAGAGGCTATGCTATGCTTCTAGGATGAGGATGGGATGGAGGAGATAGCAGCAAACTGGTCTCGCCCACGCAGGCAGAGGGGAAACATTCTATCCTCTGGACTGGACAGGATATTCCTTTATTGATCCCCTTGGGGAGATTCAGTCGTCATAGCAGTGGAGTGGGGGGTACAGGTATGGTCAGGGTAATTACTAGCCCCTTACGTGACTGCGGTTTGCAAGCCTGGGGCTTTTGTGCCCCAGGCTTGCAAACCCCAGTCATGTAAGGGCCTAGGTAATTACTTACTTATTTTGGGGCATAGGCCGTCAACAAGGGTTCTCCAAGCATCCCGATGGGACACCTGGGGCCACTGCTGGAGAGGTTGGATCAGGATGGTCAGGGTAATAGGAGAGCAATAAATATAGGCAATAAACAAATGTAATCTGAATATACAATTTTAATAAATTAAACCGTATACATAGAGGTGCAGATGAGAGTCTGTATACCATATTGGTCATAATATAAGTTACAATAAATATAGGCAATATAAAATATGACTAAAAGTCAACTGTATACGTAGGGTGGGGGGGAAATCGATACGTAGTAGTATCGCGATACTTTGCGTGGCGATACTTTATCGTTACAGGGACGCCAACTATCGTGACGCAAGTATCGCGATAGTATCGTATCGTGAGGTCTCTGGCGATTCCCACCCTAACCTATCTGTCATAATATGCGACGCGTTAGTCCATGCAGGGTTTGGGCACCGGGGGTTGTGCCCATCATTGTACCCAGTCTGCCACCGTTGAAAGCCTATGGAGATGTTTACCTTCTTTGCAGGGCTATAACTTTTTAAATTGTATTGCTAAATTGACATTACTATGGCCCATTCAACATCGATTATCTATCGTTCAGGATGTGGGAACGTTATATTTTTTCATTCATACATTGTTGTGTTAATACGATTGGCGTTTCTTTCCTATACCCGGGTCATTGATGGATAAGACTTTTCAATAGGCCAATTTTAAAATACAAAAAATAAGGATATATTTGGCCATTTTTCAAACATTTGGAATGTAGTGTATACATGCATTTATGAAAAAAAAAAAAATTAAGAGATTCTAGTGTTTTTAAAGTTGAATTAATAGGACATGGCCTTAATAAAAGTCATTTGGGGCGATCGTAATTTATCTCAAAATTTATATATTTCCTTAACATTACTAATATTTTACATTTTTATTTTGTTCAAATTATTTAGTTAATACGTTAATAAGACTACATCGATTTCATGACGGCTTCCTGTCCTCGCGTCTAAAACGTCTGTTTACCGGTACAATGCGTGGAGAGTTTCCAATCATTGGTAAACAAACATAGTGCTGAAAATATACACTTTGACTGCTGTTTTGATAGGGTTAGGGTCTTTACTCTTGGCTACATTTGAAAAAGAAACACAACATTGTACCTATTTGAGATAGCCGTGTCAGAGATAATGACGGTTTGGCAACATGAAGTGAGGCTAAGCGTCGGAAACCTACATTTTCAACAACAGAAAGGGGCTGGTCGTCCAGCACAATAAATGTGGTTATTTTCTCGGTTTTCTTCAGCTTTGCTTTGTTACTGTCTGCAGAGAGTTTCTCTCGCTTCTGAATGGTTTCCAGCTATGTTAGCTGCTGCGACAAAACTTTTCCTCTTGGCATTCGTTGCACTGAACTCTGCATACTCCCTTTCCATGATTAATCTGCAAGTGTTGTGTGGTGTTGAAGTTTCCAGTGTTGCTGCCACCCCTAGAAATACTTGCGTCGCAGATATTACACTTGGCTGTGTCGTGTTATTCCACAAGTATACCCTCTGTATTTGTTTGTGCGTGTCTTCATTCTGTTAGCTCCACCATACAGGTCCGTTATTATCCGCTCTTAGTCTACTCTGCCCTGCGTACCTGTCTGTGACCCCAGTACGGTGGCCTGTACTCTGTGTCGCATTAATGCACACACATTAGCATTAGAGATGTTCCGATACCATTTTTTCCTTCCCGATCCGATTCCGATACCTAAGCTTTGGGTATCCGCCGATACCGATACTGATCCGATACCAGTGCATACATAAAAAAATATATATATATTATATAAATTATATAAAAAAAAAATTACAGCTACTGTTTTATATACAGTTTTTTTTAGTAATAACTATAAAGTAATGGTATTTATTCAGATTAGTATTAGTATCATTAATTGACAACTATCTCAATGAGACAAAAAAAAATAAAAGGCTCCGGTAACTTCAGTTAGTAGTAGAGGCTCTGGCTAGTAGTAACGTGTGTTCTGATTTTTGCACAATAAATATTCAACATTATATTTTGAGACTCCGCCTCAGACTCTTATAATTTGGCACTAAAAGCTAAACATTGTCACCGATATGGCTGTCCGCAACATGTCATTAATTGTGTGCGAGAGGTCAATCAGTGACCACGTTAGCGTGAGCTAGGTTAGCATGAGCTAACGTTAGATGGAAACAAGACAATATAACGTTACTGGTGAAAAAGTGATTTACCTTGGAATACTCCTGTGCCAACTTGCTGTACTTTGCTTGCAGGTCTGCAGCCATTATTGCTGGATTATGAATAGCCCCAACTTTAGCCAAGGTAACGTTAAAGCTAAAACTAGCTTTTCGGTTAGCTCTTTAGCTAATGCTAATAATACCAGCAAGCGAACACATCAGAGCTCCCCGTCAACACTGCTCTCTCGGGACGATGGCATTTAAGAAAGTTCTGTTAAAATGACAAACAGCATTGACACTTTAATTCACGGTCGATTAAAAACACGTTTGTTTTATAATGCTCACTCTCAGTAGGATACCGCACGTGTTGTTGATAAATTACGTCATATGGTATCGGAGCATAGATTTTACGTGTACTCGCCGATACCGATACCATCATTTTAGGCAGTATCGGAGGCATTTCCGATACTGGTATTGGTATCGGAACAACTCTAATTAGCATAACACCACAGGCTGTTTTGCCTTTTTCTTCTTTGAGCTTAAAATAACTCCACACAGCTGACATGATCGCGGCACGCTGCTAACAAGTTGACTTACGTTTAGCTAATGCTAACGTTGTTGTCACGCTACTACTGTTCACGTGATGGCATGCTTTACGGCCTGTATCGGATCGGCCGATATCCAATCCTGTGAATTTGGCCAGTATCGGACCAATACCGAGACTGAGTATCGGATTGGTGCAATCCCTAGTTCCCTTTATATTATCGCATGGTAAACTGCAGGCATTTCAAATTGAGGTACATGTGCATGTTTTAACAAATCAGGCAACCTGAACACCTAGAATAAGCAGCACACCAAAAAACAAAACGCTGATATTTTTTACATTTAGTTAAATTATTAACGTTCGGTTATGACATCATACGGTGACATCATGAATGTTCCAGAACGTTCGATCATGACATCATACTGTGACATCAGAAATGTTCTAGAACGTTCGGTCATGACATCATACTGTGACATCACAAATGTTCCAGAACGGTGGATCATGACATACTGTGACATCACAAATGTTCTAGAACGTTTGGTCATGACATCATACTGTGACATCACAAATGTTCTAGAATGTGCTATTATGACAAATAAGCCGGTTCAATGACTTCATCTAAATCCAATCAATATTCCTAATGCCGTTTCAATGTAAGGTTATAAACATATAAACATTCATACAATACAATATAGCTTTGGCTCCTACAGTCAACATTCCCCAAAGATATATCAAACACGAAACAAACTTTGATCAGATTATAATGGAGATGTTGCACAGTGCAATCCACTGAACATTTATTGTTGAAATATGTCACTGTTGATCATGAGCTGGATATATAACCTATGGTTTCAAGGGATGTTAAACCTACTGTAGAATCAAAGTAAATGTTAGTGATTCAAATCCTCATTTAGAGGTAGGGGATCCACCACAGCTTGCCCTGCTGCTCTTCTCTACTTCGACACCAGCCAGAACTGGTGGAGTGTTCTCCATGGATGGTGGTGTCAGGTCCAGCATCGCCTTTTCCATCTTTTTCCTTCTCCCTGTAACCTCTGGATGCAGCCTTCTCCCTCTCCGATAGCTCATCTGACTTCACATGGAATCTTGCCCTGTTGTTTTCTTCTCGCTGAAACAATAGTGTATAATGTGATACTAATTCTGGTGGGCTAAATTACATACAAACTTAAGTTCAAGATATTACAGAAAAGGTCATTCCTAATCCTACTAACATGACAGTTTGAAATACACCAGAGAAAGATATACTGCGTGTTACCTATAGTTTTTTTTACCTCTCTTTTCCTGGCAAGATAGTCTACATTGACCCGCTGTCTGTAGTGAGTGTCTGTTTGCTTGTTTGTGCCATCTAGAAAATAGGTTAAACTAGTTAAACATGACTAATACATGTTAGGGGTGGGAATCACCAGTTTCATCATGATACGATACGATATCGATTCTTTGGACAACGATACGATATTTGCCGATATCACAAAGTCTCTCACGATACAATACGATACGATTAGATTCAGGTGCCTGCGATCGATATGAGATGATATCATATGCCCATTTAACACAATCAGTAACATTTAGATCAACAAAAAAAAGGTAATGAAAATATCATTTGACATTTGTATTTTTGAGCTCTTCCAGACATTTAAAGGAAAATCAATCTATTGTTTTTAATACAAATAGACCTCCTGTTCACTGTAAAGTGCCACGTTTTTATATATTGAGCTTTAAACTTTAAGCTACATTTTTTGGAACTCAAAACTCACAACCTCCCTCTCCCAAACCGTTCCTACAACAATTTGTTGATGTTGCATGATCATGTATAGGCCTACATTTATTATGTATTATATTGTTTATGTTTAAATAACATTTAAACATCAAACTCCTCTGACCTCATCTGGTCTTTCCAAAGACGCGCGCACACACACACACACAGAAAGGGAGAATGCTATGCTGTAACATCTACACACACGGAGCTACTGCTGTTGTTCTTGGGCGGATATGAGACTCGCCACAGGATTTTCAAAATAAGAGTATCGATATGAATCGATCTTATTACATCGCATCGATCCGATTCGATTGTTGATAATTACATCGATGTATCGATCTGGATCGATGTATCGTCCCACCCCTAATACATGTACAATTACCTAAATGGAATGTCATGCTATACAGTTTAAAAAATTTTCTCATAAGATGGTACAATACTCAAAAAGAAACATTAATTCCTAAATAGGAATGAAAAATGACAAATGTTGAAAAATATATGTTAAAGTATACAAAGAGTTATGCTAAAACAAAGAACTTTATGTATATAAAACATGAATAAAATATAAATATACAGAAACTACAAATACAGGACATATATCTATCATCTAAAACACTCAGCAGTGGTCGCCCCACATGATACTCGGTCGCCCAGATGATGTTTTTAAGGTCAGTCAAATATTACAGGCTAACCATTAGCTACAGAAACCAAACTAGCTAGCTCTTACCACATGTCACTATCAAATTCATCATCAAAATATAGATTTTCAGATAAAACGTATTATTCACAGTTTTGGGGCGGTCGTCCCACAAGACATCCAAAAGTGGCAATTACATTACAGCAGTTAAAAAAGAGATTTATTTGCCAATATGAAAGAGACTTACTAACCTGCTAGTTGTTTCTCTGGGTCCCTCACATGTGACTGGCTGATGCAACATCCTGTCCTTGAGGTGGTTTCAAAATAAAAGTCCCACAATTGTGTTTTCTTTCAGATGATATTTCATAAAATTAACATATGCGGACAACATTCGTTTGTATATTATGATGGAAGTATATGTGCAAATGCTTCATAATTTTGTCAATGAATGCAAAACATGTTTGAAATTATGCCAAATAGGGCAAGGGAAATATTTAAATAGATTTAAAGTGATTTTAATCCGGTTGTCCAAATAGAAGTCAATGCTGGACGGTCGCCCCACATGGACATTTGACACTTCAGATAGCAGAAAAATTACCAATAACTCGAATGTTTGGAGGAGTTAGAGTGGGTCTGTATATGGGGAAGGTATTAGAGATACATGTAATCTTTTTATGAATTTTAATGTTTTTTTAAGGTAAGAAATTCAGTGGGACAGAAAAAATAGGCGTCACGTCATTGACCCACCCGCTATATTAAAAAATTCAAATGTATATGATCGGTATACATTATCCTTCATCATGCATGAAGGAAAGGGGGGGGGGGCGTTGTTTATAATTCCTTGATCGTCAGTAACAGCTTTATTTAGTATGGGTTGGTATATTGATCAGACTGATTGCAAACAAAGAAATGCACAATCGGGCTGAAAATAACGTTAGTGTCTAGGGATGCCCCGATCACGTTTTTTGCCACCGATACCGATCACCGATCGTCGTGAGCCATATCGGCCGATACCGATCCGATATCGATCGTTTTTGATTAAAAAGAAATTAAAAATTATTTTATATAATTTTTTTTTTTTTTTTTATAAAATATATATATTATATAATTAGACTTGTACTTGTATTATCTGCGAGACATCGCCACCACGCAACAAGTCAAAATGCTTGCTATCTGCAAACAGCTCCACTGTCTGTGTGTACTCTAGTAGCCCTAGCTCCAAAAAGGATTCTCCGGCGCTGCAGCGGGACCCTATTGGTAACGTTATGCTTTGGTCATTTCACATTCAGCAAGCCCTCAGCTCGAATAGGCATTCAATCAATGTTATAAGACATTGATATCCTGAGCTATCTGTAGCTACTGCTAGCCGGCTAGATGACGTTAAGACAACTATTTAGTTCAATCGGACATTTCGTTTTGAACCGTGAACTAACGTCAGCTAACGCAAGCTAACGGAGATATCAACATGGGCTACTGGACTTCCTGGGGCATTTGTTGATATCCGGAGCTATCAGTAGCTAGCCGGCTAAATACCGTTAGACAATGCCTACTAAAAGTGAATAGTTGACTGGGTAATTTTGTTTAAACAGTAACGATAGCTAGGTAGCTAACGTTAGCTCAGGTCGAATGCACTATCTAGACTCAGCTGTGTTTACAAACTCTACACGGGTACGGGCGGGGCTAGGGAGGAGGAGCAGTTTGCAGGTCCTGTGCGTCTGAGACAAGCGAGTGAGATATCCACTTGATCAGTTTCCGCGATCGGCGAATATTACTAATTATCGGAATTCCCCGATCGCATATTTATACTAATTATCGGCCGATAACGATCGGTGGCCGATCGATCGGGGCATCCCTATTAGTGTCCTCTTACCGTTCGCCGATGAGACTGGAGGAAAAAGATCCCAATTATTTGACGCCAATCTCCTAGATCCATTTCCGGTTTGTATGGCGCAATAAACGCCGAAATCATATAGATTATTACGTTATGGAAGCGATCCAAATGCACTCTAGTGTTTTTCTGGAATCCCATAACAAGATATGACTGCCGGAGGGATTTCCTCGACACACCGACCGACACTTCCGGTATGACGTGAAATGTAACTCGCCCGACCATCCACCAGGCGGCGGTATTGAGGCGTTGCAATATCAGAATAGGATTCAGCTGGCTTCCGGAGGGAGGCTGGATGAATTATGAATGCCATGTCGAAAAAATTAAATATTGACCTCAAAAACGGCTTACGCCATTCCTGGCGTTCAACGCATGGCGGGCATTCATTTTTTAAATTTTTATCTTATGTTGTGGGACTTGTACAGCACTTTGGTAAACTTTGTTGTTTTTAAATGTGCTCTATAAATAAAGTGGATTGGATTAATTTATTAAGTAGCCCCTTTCGTGACTGTGACGCAGCCAACAAGGTTTCACTCGGCTGCCCTGCCTGGGTGCAGTGGGGCTGCTCTCACAGCCAACGACATGACATTACATAATTATGTTGCAACCTTCGTCTATCAAGCAAACAATTATATAAATGTTTATATGTAGTTGATAGAGACAGGCAGAATTCGACTTAATTAAGCACGTTTTATTAAGACATATTTTTATATGGGTCGGGACACTTTAAAAAAGCAGCACAATGAACACATCTGTCCGACATAGTCTTAAATAACAAACGGCATTGCTTCGCTTCTTCGTCGACATGTCTGCTGCACATGTCCTTGTTGTTTTCAACACAGATAATCTCCACATGCTTGTTGTAGAGAGGTGGAGTCGAGGCGCCGCTTACTTTCGTTTCATTGGAATGGAGGCGCAAGATTTTGGAGGCAACATTTTTTCCCCCCCGAAGCTTGTGCCATCGAACAAAGCTTCGAAGTATTTAAGACAGCCCTACAGTTTACCAAACAATTATTTTTCAATCTTCTGTAGATGTCCACGATATTGCATTTAGTTGTATTTTCATTTAATTTAGTGTACTTTCTGACAAGGAATTGGTCTTAGTTTTTCCAATGCGACCCTGGAAACACCACTTGGAAGACAAAAGCATCTGATTGGCCAAAAACAACAGCTGCCTGCATCAATAACCAATCAGATGTTTTGGCCATCAAATGAAATGCAATATCATAGGCTTATATTCATAGATCAGAACTATACCAGTGCATCGGTCTATATATACACCCATGTGTTTTTCAGTTCTTATGCAAATCTTCCTGTCAGGATTTTCCTTCCTTTCCAATTTGTTAGCCTAGGAAAAGAGAGCTACCTGTATATAGGGATGGGTACCTTTCACATTTGAACCGATACCGGTACCGGTACCTGTGAATCGATACCGGTACCCAACGGTACCTTTTTTCGGTACTTTAAAAAATATATATATATATATATTTTTTTTTTTTTTTTTACTTTTTTTTTTTTTTTTTTTTTTTACTTTTTTCTTTTCATGTCAACGTTCACACGCACAATATATGCTTACCTAGGATTTTACTTGATTCAACAACAAAGCAGTCGGAGCAATGACAAGCCGAAAACTGT
This sequence comes from Notolepis coatsorum, assembly GCF_963971535.1. Lineage (NCBI taxonomy): Eukaryota > Metazoa > Chordata > Actinopteri > Aulopiformes > Paralepididae > Notolepis > Notolepis coatsorum. The sequence continues at coordinate 12,921,044 of NC_140183.1, read as the reverse complement.
CGAAATTTAATTTACCTACCTCAGTCGTAAAAAAAAATCCAAACTTCAAATAACTACAATTTCGACAGTTTTCGGCTTGTCATTGCTCCGACTGCTTTGTTGTTGAATCAAGTCAAATCCTAGGTAAGCATATATTGTGCGTGTGAACGTTGACATGAAAAAAAAAAAGTAAAAAAAAAAAATTAAAAAAAATTAATAAAAAATATTTTTTTTTTTTTTATTTTTTTTTCGGTTTCTCACTTGATTCGATACTCGGTAGTACCGACGTGTTTCGGTTCGGTACCTCAAAAGTACCGAATTCGGTACCCATCCCTACCTGTATAGCTGGTTAAGGACTGATGGTTCTTGCTTGGCTTTCTGTGTTCCTGATGAATTTCAACTGAAAAGTTAGACCTTTGTTTGTTAGGATGAATGTACAATGTACTGATATGTTCTTTCCTTACTTTCCCCCAAGATTGGTCTGACTCTGAATATGACCACCCCTAGCCTCTCACAGCTTGGTTTGAGAGAACTGTCTGTCTGTTTGGTGGACTGCATGAAACCGCCACGGCTGGACCAGGAGCAGAGCTGTTTGGACTGCATGGAAACAAGTATGGAAATTTTGACTTTAATCTGTAAACATTATGATTTAATTTTTTATATATAAAAAGAATAATAATAATTTAAAAAAAAATCACTGACTTAGCCAAACATATCCCGGACATTGTAAATCGCTATCCATCTGCCCACACAATCATTGTGCACGCCGGGACGCGTCTATGCCAAATACAACGCAGTTCTGTTTCCGGGTTCCTCTGATTGGCCACGACGACCACGCGCTAGCACGGCCCCTTATCCACGCCTGCCGCTACGCCGCGCCAAGCTCCTCTGTGTGTTGCGGCAGAGCGGCAGAGGTCCCTGTGTGTTCTCAACTTCCTCAATTTATACGCATGGAAGTATTGACTACGCCATAACGAATCATTACAAAAATATACTGTTAACTGGAATATGTTGTTTCTTTACACATATGTTGGATTATGTAATTGGTTTGTCATGACAAACAAATAAAAAAATCGCGATTTACCCGGTGGCTAGAACAACACACAGTGATACATGTTGCTGTTTGTGTTGAAGCCACACAGAATCCTGGCTCTGATCTATAGGCCGTATGTGGAGAGGGGAGGTGAAGTACTACCTGAGGAGATTACTAACTGTTGGTTCTTTTCTCTCGGCTCATCCGTCACCCCGTGCGAATTGAATTCAGCTGTTTCCCCCCTCCTGTGTCTTTAGAGAAGACTCCAATGAGTCTGTCTTCTGAGTCTCAAGTTTTCCATTTCAATCCATCAAGTCGCCTTACGGTCACTACATGTAGTCGCTGTGTGTTGTTGTAGCCACCGGGTAAATCGCGGTTTTATTTGTTTGTCATGACAAACCAATTACATAATCCAACATACAGTACACAATTAATGACATGTTGCGGACAGCCATATTGGTGACAATGTTTAGCTTTTAGTGCCAAATGATAAGAGTCTGAAGCGGAGTCTCAAAAGACAATGTTGAATATTTAGTAGTAACTTTGATGCAGTAGCTTGTGTGTGTGTGTGGGGGACTGGGGGCGGCGTTGTGCAGGACACATTCGAGCTTATCGGCCGATAGGCCGATTGCAGTCAACAAGGCACTTATCGGCCGATACCGATACCCGACCGATACATCGGTGCACCCCTAGCCTGAATGTTCATGTCCTTTTTGGTTATACCCATAGCGAGTGCATAGTCCTCGTATTCGGCACGGAATATGTCCCAGCTGACACTCCAGTCGCCTGTGAAGCTCATCGGGGAGGGGGGTGGAATATTAGCCGCCATGCTAGCTGACAATAGCCCAACGTTACTTGTCTCCGTAATTTTGTCTTCAGAACCGGAGTCCGACTGTGACATAGTCAGCTAATATCAGGGTTCGTACGGGTGCTGGAAATCCTTGAAAATGCTTGTATTTCAATGTGCTGTTTTCAAGGTTTTAAATGTGCTTGAATTGTGTATAAAGTGCTGGAAAGTTATTGAAATTGTAATTGCACTTTATACTTTCATAATAAATCGCTATCTGACTGAATAGTTTGGTTTTTAGATAAAGAAATAAAATAAGTCGGAGCGACTCGAGCGAGCCTAATTGCGTTCGCCTTTCACGCAAAATTGAATGTGGCTGGGCGCGACCCGTAGTGTTTTTTTCCTGTGCCATCTGAGAACAGCGCGCGCGCGTGTGTGTGTGTGTGGCCAACATGCCGGGAGGCTGCCGTTTTAATGAGCTCTGGCTTGGAGATATAAAATATAATTCATGGTTAAAAAGAGGAGAACATCCCTGAGTAGCCGTGTGCAAAATATGCAGAAAGGACTTGCAGATTTTTACCATGGGGGAGTCTGCACGTTCGAGCCACATGAAAGGTGAGCCAATGAGCCATGGATGTTATTAACGTGTCTCGGCCTGGCTCGCCAGGTACTACTAAAGGCGCTTTTCCACTGCATGGTACCTACTCTACTCTACTCGGTATTTTCGGTTTTCCATTACCAAAGTACCTGGTACCAGGCTGGTACCAGGTACTTTTTTAGTCCCTGCTCGAGTCTGGTTCCAAGCGCGAGCCAAGCGGGTAGAACTGGTACTATAAAAGTCACGTGAAACACTGCAGACCACTGATTGGTCAGAAGAGAGACGCGTCACTCGTTGGAGAGTCTGAACAGGTCTGAACGAAAACAGAAAGCCGCCATCTTTAATGTCTCGCATAGGATTTCATTATGGTTGCAGCAGGCACAAGTTCAATAAACAAACGATACAGTCACTGTGTATTCTGCCTCATTTATTGATTAAACAAAACCGACATCAACACAATTTGCCACCGAGCGGAGAGTTTAGTCTCGCAAAAAGATCGCTGACTTGTTAAGGCTTAAGCTCCACAACGGTGGAAGGAATGTTCTAATGTGCTAATGTTGTGCTAGCGTTTTAGCATGGCTATCGTACATAGCGGGATCAATATAACTCGCTATTGATTGTTTGTATGAGTAACGTTAATGCTAGTAGAATAGACACAACGTGAGGTAATCACCATCCATTTTAAACCGGTTATTACCTAATGCTAACGTTAGCAAATAGACGCGACTGGTAACGTTACAGCTTGTTAGCCTAATGCTAACGTTAACGTTAGCATAGACAGCCTAGCTAACGTTAACGCTTGTAGAATAGACACAATGTGAGGTAACGTTAGCGTTAGCAGAATAGACACAACGAGAGTCTCGTTAATGTTGTTATTGATTGATTGAAAACTGTGTTTTACACTGGCTTGCGCTGCGCCTACTAGCTCACAGACATAGCTATGCTGCCGGAGCTCTCACAGAGCTATGGAGCTCTTAGCTGTACACCAGCAGCCCCGCCTCCCCACACGGAGACAAACAGTACTTTATTTTAGTACCTGCAGTGGAAAAGGAACGAAGTACCAGGTACCTAAAGCGAGTAGAGTAGGTACCATGCAGTGGAAAAGCGCCATAAGTTCGAGACTACAAGTGCTCCACACCTGTCTCCGTAAATGTTCGTTATAAAAATACCACTTCAATAATCGAAATAGTCAAGTAACAGGCAGAATACACTATTGGAATTACAAACTCGTGTTTACCGGACTTTTCACTGCAGTGTTTTGAAATAGGCAGCATGTAGCCTAGCCTAACGTTAGCTAATTCCCTTCCATGTATTCCCCCTCCCTCCCTCCCCCTCTCTCCCCCTCCCTCCCCCTCTCCTCTCCCTCCCCCTCTCCCTCTCTCTCCCTCCCTCCTAGCAGAGGCGATGGTCCAGCGTCAGCAGCAGCAGGTCCTACCAGAGTGGGAGGCCGTGGTTCAGGGTCTGTCCCCGGAGCAGCAGCGGAGTTACCGCCGGGAGCAGCAGCTGAGTTACCGCCGGGAGCAGCAGCTGAAGAACCGCCTGAACCAGCAGCAGCAGCTGAGTTACCGCCGGGAGCAGCAGCTGAAGAACCGCCACGAGCAGCAGCTGAGGAACCGCCTGGCCCAGCAGCAACAGCTGAGGAACCGCCGGGAGCAGCAGCTGAAGAACCGCCTGAACCAGCAGCAGCAGCTGAGTTACCGCCGGGAGCAGCAGCTGAAGAACCGCCTGAACCAGCAGCAGCAGCTGAGTTACCGCCGGGAGCAGCAGCTGAAGAACCGCCTGAACCAGCTGCTGACCCGAGTGTTCTCGCTGCAAGCAGAATCACGACTGCTGCTGGATTCTGTTGCTGCCCGAGGTAGGTTGACAAGTTAATATAATGTGTTATATATGATGTCAAGTCTACATAATTTTGGTTGTTTATAGCACAATAACATCTGATTTAATGTGATGGAAGAAATGAAATAATCATTTTGAGTAAATATTTAATTTACCACAGCCGCATAAGATGCTGGAAAACCTTGAAAATGCACCTTGAAAATGCCTGAAAAGTGCTTGCATTTTGTCTTGGAAAAGGTGTACAAACCCTGTAATATGTACATACATGGATGTAAGTTCAACTACTTCTGACACCATGTTTGTGTGGATGTTTCTATGGCATGATTAACGACAGACACAAGTATCAAGTTCAGCATCTGTAATCAAAGTGCTTCACATTCCTCTACATCCGGGGTATTCATGAAAACAACTAAAGCAAGCGATTGCCGATCGCCTCGATCTAACTAGACCCCGTAACAATGATTTTCCAAAATAATCTCGCAGTCTACTTGAAACCAGGCCGCGATATACCGATCGATCACGGTCGACTGGTTGGGCACCACTACTGTAGACACAACTCTCGCTTTTCCCACCCCCTCCTCCCCATTCCCAGCACTCCTCCAACAACTGCCTGCCTGGGTGAACTTGTTCATGACCATTTAGCTTGGCTATATAGTGTAACACTAGCTTCCTTCTCCTTAACGCTAGTGGTGTCTCTCATCTCCACAAGCCTTTGCCTGTACCCTATCCAGTTTTTCCATTCCTGGAGTTCCATATGCCAAGCACGGTAAGCACCCATAGTCTAAGGCTGAGCGGATCATGGCTCTATATATTATTAGCTGTGTGTCTCTGTGCTCCCAGCAAGGCATCGCATAACATTTATAACCTTCTCACATTTAGTCACCGCTTTTTCTATATGCTTTCTCCATGTTACTCTATCTTCAAAAATAACTACTAGAAACTTAGATTCCTTGACCCTCTCTAATGGCTTGCCATACAGAGAGCCTCAGATTTCCAGTCTTTCTTTTATTAGTGAAAATAACAAATCTGGACTTTTCCACAGATATTTTGAACCCCCACTTCTCAGCCCAGTCTACCACTTTATCCAGTGCCTCTTGTATCTTTCCTGTTAAAACATAATATTCCCCCCTCTTTTCCAAATTGCCCCATCAGGGCTCTACAGTGCGACCATATTACTCGCATTTGCCCCTGTGTGTGCGAACCGGAAAAATCAATTACTCGCACAGTGTGCGAGTGAAGATTACAACCGCAGTCATACTTTTTTCTCTCCGCTGCTAATCGTTCAAAAACTACAAGTCCCACATTGCACTCAAGCCAACGGTCCAATCACAGTAGAGTGACATAACTGGTTTCAAGGGAAATAAAGGAAATGACCAATCGGAAGCTCTCATTTGCTTTTTTACTTCCGGACAGTCCGCCATTGCCCTAAGCGAGACGTTCCCGAGACAGTAACATTAAGTTAACTTATTCTAGTCTTACCAATAGCAATAGATTTTAGAACACCTAGATTTATCGATAGCAATAGTAATATAACGTTAATGCAACAAAACGAATGCCTTGCTTTGTTAATCATAACGTTGATGCAGTAGCGTATGTCGTTGTGTTGGCTGTAACGGACGAGAATAGCAACACTGTGTACACATTAAAATTGCGATTATAATCGATTCTAACATTTTCAAATCGATGCAGTTGAATTTTCCCCTTAGGATCGATGCATTGTTACACCCCTACACCAAAGTCACTGGCCCACTGCGTGTGTGTATATGTGTGTGCTAACTTGGCTAGCGTTATCAACAGCAAAGGTGGGTGAAAGCGGTGTGACGTAATTGGCAGAATCGATGGTCTACCTGACACGCAAACTCATAAACAATGTTTCTGTACTGGAGGTGTACAGTATTTCAATAGGCAACCCTGAAAGGATTATTTTTCTAGAAGAGCAACACTTGCCAAAACATAGGCATTGTATGCATAAAAGGGGCAAAGGCTAAAGTTAAGTGACTGTTACTTTTGTAGCAGTAGTTCAATGTCACTGCCTTTTTTATTAGGCCTAGTTGTTGGCCTACAACTTTGCCACAGTAGGCATTAATCACTTCAATTTCACAGTTCAAATGTCTGTCCCATTCCCGTTTGCACACGCAGATACACACACACACACACACAGTGGGCCAGTGACTTTGGTGGTATGTGCTATTGCACAGATGTGTGTCCCGTTTGCACATGCACGCACAGTACAAATATACATTTATTAAAAAAAAATTACTCTGTCCTAAATATTTTTGTGTGCTCCTAAATTTCTTCATTTAGGAGCACATGTGCTCCTTGGGAAAAAGGTTAGCGTTAGGGATGCCCCAATCACGTGTTTTGCCACAGATACCGATCACTGATCATCTATGAGCCATATCGGCCGATACCGATCGTTTTTGCTTTTATATAAATAAATAAAAAATTAAATATATAATATTTAAGATGCGAAGCCCTCCATAAAGTTGCAGCAACAGAAGACAACTGGAAACATTTAGTAACTGCCAGAGCCAAATTAAATATCAAGACTACAAATATAATCATGCAACAAACCCAGTAAACTATTAGCCCATCAACTAAAAAAAGAACAAGCCGAAAGGACTATAAAAGCAATTCGGTTCAAGGGCAACATCACACATCATCCAAAAGAAATCAATCAGGCATTCCAGGAGTATTACAATATACTATACAAATCTCAAAGTAATTACACACAGGAGGAACTGGATAGATTCTTAGAAGGTATCAAAATGCCAAAGCTCTCAGAATCAGATCAAGAGAGTCTTAATGCACCCTTTACCGAACAAGAAATACTAGCAACAATTAATTCAATGCCTATAGACAAAAGTCCAGGACCAGATGGCTTCCCGGCACAGCTATATAAGGAGTACTGGAATGACTTGAAACCCATTTTTATGGGAATTGTTGTGAAGGATCAGATTAAACCGAATATATATATTTATTTATGGATATATATTTAATAGTATTTGTATATCGTTTGATATCCCTTGTATATTCCTTGTACATATACACTGAATATCCCTTTATTCTACTACAGCCCATAATAGTTCATTCTCTTATTGGACAAAAGGACCAGGCGCCAGGGACAAGCCCCTGGCGTTCAAGTTCAAAGGTACCGACGAGACATGCCCTTACTAGCCTCAGCTCCGCGCAGGAATACGGCTACCGAAAGCAGAGCGGCACTACTTGTCCACTGTGCATATAAATATGGCGCAAGAAATGTAGAATTCCTCTTAGTCCTTTACCCTTCTACCCAACTAAGTAACAAGACGTGAAGCCTCACCCCACGATACCGTGTGCGGTGTAGTACGGCCTGTTTGGCCTTAGAATAGCAGTGAGACCTCGTGCGAATTAATAGCTGAATTGCCAGAGTTTGGCACCGTATTTCTATTAAGTAATAATAGTCTATGTATGGTGCATCGTTCGGTTAGAGTTCTAAAGTGAGCAGCACCCCCATCGTTTCCTCGCGTTATCTAGAGTCTTAACCAGGTTGGGCAGACCACGCGTGGTGCTTTCATCCGAGGAGTTCTGGGCGAGGACGAGTGGACCTGCACATTGGATTACCTACCCCGACGACTGCTGAGCCCTATACGGCATGGAATATCTATTTGCTTTGGTGCTTTGATTTGTGGAGCGGATAATCGCCAACACCGGTGAGTGTTGGATTTACCCCGAGAGGAGCCAAGGTGAGACGGCGCTCAGACCAGACTGAGGTCACCTCGCTTCTTCTCCGTTGTGGACCTACAGCTACAGCTATCGTCTACAAGAGAGCCCAAGTGTATTCATCTGCGGATCAAGGTTCTACGGGCACTGTGTTCTGTACCTGAATTCTCCCTAGAAATCGTTGACCAGACGGCAGGGTTAGAAATTAACATTTTTTTTCAAGGGCTTTTTTTGCCCCCCTTAATTGATTTTCGGGGGCTTTTTTTTGTATTTCGGGGGCACAAAATTTTTATAATGAAAATTAACATAAAGATTATAAAACATTGTTGACACTTTTTTTTACAGTCTTCGTCCCTATGTTTGATAACGTAATGTTAATGTCTCCATATATAGGGCTCTACGCTAACCTTTTTCCCAAGGAGCACATGTGCTCCTAAATAAAATGTTAATAAATAAAATCTAAATACAAATTTAGGAGCACACAGAAATTTAGGAGCACAGTGACAATTGTTCAAGTAACACACACACACACGATGTGTGACATCATGGCTTGGTTTCATGTTTTGAGGTACCTTCAATTATCTGTAAATAATACACACATACTCTTATCTAAATAGATTAAATATTATTGTCCCTGAGGGCAAGTTGTGTTGTTGTCTTGATATATCTACAAATAGCAGACGAATAACCGGTTGCCTCTGGATCAATGAATGTCTAATATTGAATAATATTATTAGATTTTTAACATCCCTAATTCCAACAGTCAAGAGGCTTGTTTCAAATTGATGAAAAACCCCACACACGCAACGTTTGTGAGTATAGGCTCTGGCCAGATCGTTCAATAAAATACGTTGCGCGCTCAGCGCTGTGGAATGAAGGAAATGCGCATCGGGATCGGATTTGGATGTTACAAATTGGAGTTGTGTTACAAATGGAACGGTCTTTCCCCGCCGAACACAAGTTACTTAACGCTACACAGGTCGCGCTATGCAGATGCTTAGCTTGCTAACGTTAAGATAGCAGTGTAATGCTTGATGAGAGCAGAGCGCTCTGTCTGTGTTCGCAGCACCTCTCAAGTGCCTGGAAGCATCTCCCTGTAACACGCAGCGGGCCCCGCCTCCCTCCTCCTTGGAACAAACATTCCACCCAAAAACTGAATTTCAGTCCAGTTTCAATCTGAACTATTAACAGCGGAGCTGTTTTGTAATCTTCACAATCACTCGTCTGTCTCGCACACTGCAAGTAATTGATTTTTCCGGTTCGCACACACACATATTATTAGGGGCAAATACGAAGAAATGCTCGCACTGTAGAGCATATATATAATTAGTAAACTGTCGGGGGCTTTTTTTGCCCCCCTTAACTGATTATCGAGGGCATTTGGTCAATTTTCGAGGGCATTTTGCCCCAAGCCCCCGTTAATTTCGAACCCTGCCAGACGGGATACAGCCGACGGCTCTCCTACCCCCCCTACTGGCTTACAACCGGCGGGACCCCTGCAGTATATTATCCAGCTATAATCATTAAGTGACCATAGATATAATCCCCTAAGAGCCAGGTTGTATACTTGCTTCCTGTGTAACCAGAGATTGGACATTCAGTGTTGATTTGCATACGAGTACTCATTTGCCTTACAAGAGCATTCAATTCAAATCATAAATGTAATAAGTAACTATTATATGTACCTTTTGCTATATATTAAATATTTGACTATTACCTTTGTGTGGACCTGATTTCATATGTGGGAAAGTGTTCATCATACTTAGATATCGTGTACTGTATGGCCAGTAATTAAAGTACATAAAGCGGTAGTGGTTTAATGATACCATACTTATCAATACAGTCAGGGAATTGTACCCCTCAGTTACAGGAATGATTAACAACTTTGGACGCAACAAGGCACTTCCTCAAACAATGAGCTTGGCAAACATCACAGTACTGCATAAAAGTGGTAAGGATCCACTAGACTGTTCATCATACAGACTTATAAGTCTTTTAGATCATGATTATAAGACTATCACCAAAGCATTAGCGAAAAGACTTGAAACCATCACGCCGAAATTGGTAAACCCAGATCAGGCTGGATTTGTTAAGGGAAGATATGCTACCGATAACATCAGAAGGTTATTAAATATTACCAATCATTTGAATCTAAAACAGAGGCCCTCTCTACTCCTATCTCTGGATGCAGAGAAGGCTTTTGACAGAGTCAAGTGGAATTTTCTTTTTAACGTGTTGCAAAAACGTAATATAGGGTCAAATTTTATCCAGTGGATTAAAGCAATTTATCAAACTCCAAAAGCAGCAGTTATTACTAATGGCAATACATCTGATCCGTTTCTCTTAATGAGAGGAACAAGACAGGGGTGCCCAATGTCAAGCTCATTATTCGCAATAATAATAGAAATTTTGGCTGCATCTGTACGAGACAACATTAACATAAAAGGGAGTGTATATCGATAAGGTTGAACACAAAATATCTTTATATGCTGACGACATTGTTCTATACATTGAGCAACCAGAAAACTCCTTATTACATCTGTATAACACAATCGAACAATTTGGAAAGTACTCAGGATACAAGATAAATTATAATCAATCTAATGCATGTCTCCTACATATGAAACCAACAAAAGAAATGCAGAAATCCTACCCATTTCGATGCTTCAAATACTTGGGAGTACACTTTACACCGCAATAAAATGATTTATTTGAAAAAAATTACACTCCTACAATTGAAATTAACACAGATCTAGGTAGATGGGACAAACTACCCCTATCCCTTCTAGGAAGGATAAACGTCATCAGGATGAATATCCTTCCGAGATTGAACTTTCTCTTTCAAAATGTACCCTGCTACCTATCTATAACATATTTTAACACATTGAATAAACGTATCTCAAAATGTATTTGGTCCAATAAAAAACCAAGGATTAAATTACTGACTCTTATGAAACCTGAGTCCATGGGTGGTCTAGGTCTTCCCAATCTCCAACACTACTACTGGTCAGCCCAACTTCGAACTATAGTATCATGGTCATTGGGAGGACCAGACTCACACTGGATACAGATAGAAGCGGGACAGGTTGATCCTTTACCTCTAAACTCTTTTTTTTATAAAGAATTTTGACAAAATAGAAAATATAAAGCAATATTTCACGGTTGTGAATACCCTATCTGCATGGAAAGATTGCTCGAAAAAGTTTGGCATAACTAAATGCATCTGTTTATTCACCTATTCATCAAAACCCTGACCTAAAAAAATATTTTCATTCAACTGATATAAACAAGTGGAGACACTTGGGGGTAACTCAACTTAAAGACTTTTTTCATAAAAACTGGAAATTAAAAGCATTTCAGGAGCTAAGAGAAGAATACAACATTCCTAACTCTGATTTCTTAAAATATATGCAAATTCAAAGCACTTTAAGTTCACTTACTAAATAAAACAAGTTAAGCTTTGAAATGACAGAATTGGAAGAAAAACTAACTACCTCATCCACAATTAAAGGTAAAATCAGTGAACTATATGAAATTCTAACTAATGAATGCCAAACAGTCTTCCCAGCTCTATTAAGATGCTGGGAGACGGACCTGGCAACGAAATTTGAAGAAAACAATTGGCAAGATAACTTTCTTTCCCTTTACAAGCAATAAGATCAAAGAAAGTAATTTCAAATTTATTCATAAATTCTACCTTACTCCTGTAAAAATGCACAAAATCTCGAAAGAAAACTCACCAAATTGCCCAAGATGTAAAATTAAAGAAGGAACATTTCTGCATATGTTCTGGCAATGTAGCAAATTGAAGCATTTCTGGAACAAGATCCACTTATTTACTAAATCTGTCATGGAGTTGGAATTTGAGTTATCACCATGTGTCTATCTATTAAATAATATAACAAACTGCCACTTAGACCAAAAGAAATGCAGACTGTTGGTATACATAACATATTTTGCAAAGAAATGTATACTTTAGGGATGCCCCGATTGATCGGCCACCGATCGTTATCGGCCGATAATCAGTATAAATATGCGATCGGTGATCGGTGATAATGCTTTATTTTCGCCGATCGTCAAAACGGATCTCACTCGCTGAGTTCTGTCTCAGACACCGGGAGCTGCACACAGTGCTGCGCGTCTGCTCCTCCTCCAGCCCTCCCGCACGCATGTAAACACGGGTCTAGTCTAGTCTAGTGGGACGGGACCTCCATGAGCTAACATTAGCTACCGTTACAAAATGACCCAGTCAACTATTCACTTTTAGTTTAATACATGATGAGGCATTGTCTAACTGAACGGTATCTAGCCGGCTAGCTACTGATAGCTCCTGATATCAACAAATGCTCCAGCAATAGTCTAGTTATCTAGTACTAGTGTATGATACCTCTGTTAGCTCACGTTAGCTTAGCTCACTGTTCAAAACGAAATGTCCCATTTAGGCCTGCCACGATAACATTGCTGGGCGATTAATTGCCCCCGAAAATATCGCGATAAGCGATATTATTGCGACCGGTTAGAGAATTTTTTTTTGAGAAATTTATTTCCCAAAACTTTTATTTTGAAGCCCACCGCTCCGTCTTTTCCGGTGTTTTAGACTTTTATTTTGAAGCCCACCGACCGGAGCGGAAGTATTGTTGTTATTATCCTAGCAGCATCTATGAGCGGCCAACTTGTCTCGTCCGGTTGTGTTTTTGAGCTAATGATAAAACAAATGTTGAGATTGTTGGTGAGCAACTAACTTTAGGTTAGTTTTAACGTTAGCTACTAACGTTAGATGCAGCTACTACAGGCAATCAACGATGAGGAGGAAGCGTCAAAGCCGTATAGAATAGAATAGCCCTGTGGTGCGTAGGCACGGGAGCGCAACTCGATTACCTGTTATAATAAATTAATTCATGTTTAACTTGTCCCCGTGTCCAGTCCTTTGACTAGTCCCACCCGTTCATTGTAAACAATGATGCATGTAATTGTATTAACGTTATTCTGTGTTGTAGCTATGCTATACGTTGTATTTCGTTTGTTAGCTATTTAGCTAATGTTAATGTTGGCATTGAATGAGCATCAACACTAGATCTTTAATCTTTATTTAGCAGTCCAGTTTCTCCGGGCAGTAGCGAGTAACTACTTGGGTCTAAAAATAGCTAACGTTACACTACAAAGAACGCTATTTGGTTAAAAGGAGCAACACTATTGAGAAATGTAGTTAAGCTATATGTGGCGTTGCTAGTGCCCCACGGAGCTCCCGTGCTGTGCTCTGTAGTAAGGCCAGCGGCCCCCCACACGGAGTGACTGACGAGGGGTACTGGTTCCGCCTCATTAAAACAAACGCGCAAATAGCAATTAATCGCGCCCGTCAAAATCATTGCATTAATTTTAATTATCGCGGCAATTAATCGATTTATTGCTTATCGCGGCAGGCCTAGTCCCATTCAACTAAATAGTTCACTGAGGCGTTGTCTTAACGTTATATTTCCGGCTAGCAGTAGCTACAGACAGCTCCTGATATCAATGTCTTATAACACTCATTCGATGCATATTCGAAGCCCGGCTTGCGTCACAGTCACTAACGGGGATAGCTGAGGGAGTAGGGTATATCTGCAGAGCCTAGGGTAAATCTGCAGAGCCGAATGTGATTTGATCAAAGCAGAGTATACACACAGACAGTGGAGATAGCGAGCATTTTGACTTGTTGCGTGGTGGCGTTGTCTCGCAGATAATACAACTACAAGTCTAATTATATAATATATATATTTTATATAATAAAAAACGATCGGTATCGGTATCGGCCGATATGGCTCAAGACCGGTGGCAAAAAACGTGATCGGGGCATCCCTAGTATACTTCTTCTATGGAAAAATGAAATCGCACCAACATTCAATATGTTCATAGAACAAATATCTCAGTTTCTTCCCTTAGAAAAGATAACGCTTGAAAAGCACAACCAGGGTCACTTATTTCAAGAACTTTGGAATCCACTCTATACTCAACTGGAAACTCATAATGTAGTCCTATAAATGTGTCATATCTAAATAACAGACGTGGAGTTTTAGCAGATTAGATTAGCTGATCTGTTGAGGCTCTTTGTCTGCGTATAAGTGCCTGGTTGCCTGCGCATGGCTGTCAAACCCTGCCCCCACGGGGTCGGGTCTGGGAAAGGGAGCTGAACACGCAGCGGCCCGGACCCTTCTCTGTTGGAGTAGCCATCGATAAGCGGGTGTGAGCAACTGGGTGCTATAAAATGTCACTGTTTACAATACCGACATTTGCACTTTTATTCCTTATTCCTTATTCCTTATTTACTTATGATTTACCTACTGTCCCTTTATTTTATTTTACTTTATTTTTATTATTATTATTTTCTTTTTTTTGTTGTCTAATTGTTTATTTGTGTGTATGTGGGCAAGTGTATGTATGTGTGTGTGTGTGTATGCCTGTATGCGCGTGTGTACGTGTGTGTGAGTGTGAGTGAGAGATGGGAGAATGGATTGAGTGGGGAGCACAAGGAAAATTGTTAAAAATTGTTCATGAGAGTGACACTGAACATTCTGTAGATCTGTCGATTCAATGTGAAACCTCATGAAAAATAAAAAGATTTAAAACAAATATATAATATATATATTTTTTAATAAAATATATATATTATATAATTATACTTGTAGTTCTATTATCTGCGAGACATCAAATGTCAAAATGCTCGCTATCTGCAAACAGCTCCACTGTCTGTGTGTATACTCTGCTTTGGTCAAATCACATTCAGCATTGCCCTCAGCTAGCCCCTTTCGTGACTGCGATGCAAGCCAGGGGCTCGAATACGCATCGAATCAATGTTATAAGACATTGATATCAGGAGCTATCTGTAGCTACTGCTAGCCGGCTAGATAACATTAAGACAACGCCTCAGTGAACTATTTAGTTTACTGGGTCATTTCGTGTAAACAGTGAGCTAACGTGAGCTACCTAGCTAACGGAGGTATCATGCACTACTAGACTATTGCTGGAGCATTTGTTGATATCAGGAGCTATCAGTAGCTAGCCAGCTAGATACCGTTAGACAATGCCTCATGTATTAAACTAAAAGTGAATAGTTGACTGGGTCATTTTGTTTAAACAGTAACGTTAGCTCACAGAGGTCCCATGCACTAGACTAGAGCAGACTATTGCCGGAGGCAATAGGAGCCTCTGTTGACACGCGTCTCTACAATTCGTAGCCGCATTTCTGCAGACCCCTCTCTGATTGGTTGAGCTCCATTTCTGCAGACCCCTCTCTGATTGGTTGAGCGAAGCCCCTCTCTGATTGGAAATGTACTACCAGATTCGCGTATAACGTTATTTCGCGTGACTTCGGGGTTTATTCATAACGTTATGCACATTTCACAACACAGCCAGCTGTCAGAAACTGTACATTGTAACGTTGTTATTTCGCGGCCTGCCCATTTGATGTTCCCAAATCATATTCAGAAAGTATCACAGAGACTTCTATTGACCAAGGAATTAGTTATTATTAGTAAGACACAACATTTCCGTAGCAATTGACCACCAGACTCTTTCTCTTAAGGCATTAACTGGGTTAATTAATATAAATGTTGTATTGTAACTGTCTAGTTACACATTGGTTCCGAAACATGTATGTTCCAGGCTGCAATTAAAACGTTGAATCTGAGAGAGCTCTGGTCAGCGAAGCCGGCGAGCGATTATTATTGGTTTTTAATGACAAACCAATTACATAATCCTATCCAACATATGTGTAAAGGCACACACAACATATTCCAGTTAACGGTATGTTTTTTTAATGATTCGTTATGGCGTAATCAATACTTCCATGCGTATGAATTGCGTTCGTGACCTCCATGTTTTGGGGCTATTCATCAGAAAACTCTGATCCGGGATTCGGCTCCCATCCGTCGGGCAACAACTGTGGGTTTTCAGCCTCTCTCTGGAGCTTAACAGAGTTTCGACTCCTGGCTAGAGGAGCTTGTCGCGGCTCATGCGCATGCGCGCGCTCGGCCAATCAGAGAGGGGTCTGCAGAAATGGCCTCAACCAATCAGAGAGGGGTCTGCAGAAATGCGGCTACGAATTGTAGAGACGCTGTTGACACAGGTCTGTGAGGGGCAGGAGGGGGAGGGGCAGTGCGCTGCAGCTATGTGTGCAGAGAGAAGTCAGCGAGTGAGAATTCCGCTAAGAATTGGATCATGTTTTTCGATCGGTTTTCACGATCGGCGAAAATAAAGCATTATCGGAATTCACCGATCTCATATTTATACTGAATATCGGCCGATACCGATCGCTGGCCGATCGATCGGGGCATCCCTAGTTAGCGTAGAGCCCTGCCCATCATCTGCAAACAACGATAGCCCAAACCCTGCCCCCACCTCTTGGAACATATCATTAATCATAATGTTGAATAGCACTGGGCTAATAACACTCCCTTGAGGAGTACCATTGTCTATCCCCACTATCTGTGAATATGCTCCCCCGACTCTGACCTGTATGGTCCTGTTTTGCAGGAACTCTCTGATCCATTTCAGCATCCACCCTCGTACTCCAGCATTAAACAGCTTAACCCCAACCCCTCTTTCCACAGCATGTCATATGCTTTTTCTATGTTGAGGAAAACGGCTACAACTCAAGTGCCAGCACAGAGTCCATTGTACCCCTCCCTACCCTAAATCCACTCTGAATTGGTGTGAACCTTCCCTGCTTCTCCAGCTGTGAGTGCAATTGGCCTATAGGAACCTGATTTTGTGGCTGCCTTTCCTGGTTTTAGGATAGGGATGACAACAGCATGTATCCATGCCACCGGGATAACGCCTTCCTCCCACACTGAATTTATGAGCGCTAGTATCTCTTCCAACATTTTCCCCCACAGCAGTCCGAACCAGGGTTTCCGTTAGAAATAATTGTTGCCGGCCTCAGTGTCCGGTAGATTTCAATCTACCGGTCAAATGAGAGAAATTCCGGTCAGAGTTTATTGAGCTTAAAAACAATTGATAGGCAAAAGAATGACAACAAAACAAAAGAATGACATCATCAAGGCATGTAGATTTATAATATTTTTACTTAAAACTAGGCTACTTTTGCGTATAAAGCCATTATATTCCAAATAAAATAAGTCCCGAGACTCCATGCTGCTGCCGACTTTAAATCAAATAGTTGTCTGTGGGCAGTCGCCCGACAATAATAAACAGCAGTCTGTTATAATCACATTTTTATGAGCTAACGAATTCCGTTATATTGGACATTTGTATTAATTATATCAAGCGAAGAACTGAGAAATTTGGCAGAGAGACTGCAACATTATCGTGGGTTTGCGTGACGACTCTCTCTCTCCCACCTCCCAACGACTTATTTGCGAGAGTATGTCGATGCAGAGCAGCATATTCAGCTGTTATTGGCTCTTTTCTGGCTCTATCTGGGGACCGCACAGCAGCGCCCCCCACCCAGCATTGAATTGCCAATGGCTGAATTGGAGTACTGCAATGGCCGCTGTAATGGCCGCTGCTGCTCCGGCTCTGCAGCTACACATGCACTCGCAAAACCCAGCACTAAGCTCTCGCTGACAACATTATTATACCTGCTTGGTGAAGCAACGATGAAACAAATGTAATGATTGTTTCGTTCATCGCATAGGCTATTTAATTTTAGCCTATTTTAATACAATTCAAATAATCTAATTGTGCTTAGACTCAGGGAATTATTTTCACCGGACATTAAGACCGGAGAGATTAAATATGTCGGACTTCAACAGATTTTGCCGGTCAAATACCGGTAATTACCGGCTAACGGAAACGCTGGTCCGAACACTAAACACCCTGGCCCACCCCCCCTTGCACAGACGGGCAAGCATCCGAACTGAAGCGAACATGAATTGAATTGAACTGACATTGACTGACACTTGTTATATGTGACTGTCCTGTATGTATTTATGTATTTATTGTGGGGATTGGGAGGGGGCATTTGATGTTCCATGTTGATGTCCCAGTGCTTAACTAACATGCTGTACCCCAAACGATTACCACCAACCGTAGTTGTGTGGCATTAAAAGTATCTTGTATCTTGCCATCCAATTTCCATCTTTCCCTGGCGCTGTTTTACCCCATCTTTGTATTGCTCTGCGTAGCTCATCCAATGAAAAGTACACATTACTGGGATCAGCATTATCCTGGCTCACCTCAAGCTTGTACATTTGCTCTCTTACTACCTCGTTCCTCATCCTAATACCCTACTCCCCAATATTCACCCCGCTATGTACTTCCTGAAACTTTTTCACACACATACTGGGCTGGCTTTTTGCATATCACTTGTAGCAATCACTCCCCCTTCTTCTAGAACTGGGACGCTTCTCCCCACACTGTCTTTACTCCCTGGAGCCAGCTTTTTTGACCATTTTCACGATATATTCCCATCGTATATTCTATATAGCTATGGAGACAATAGTATGGCTCATTTGACAGGCACTATTTATACTCTAACAGGGGGAAAAAATTATTTTTACATGCCTTCGTTTGTGCGCTATCCCATTCTAAAAATCGTCCTGTTTCAAAATAAGCCAGTCTATTTATATATTATTTCCAGGTCAAAGGTAAACACGACCATATATGGAATGTTTCTGGTCACGGGGCCACCAAGGGGGGCGGGGGCGTTTTCCGATGCTGGGATAATTACAAAGCCATGTTTTATGATGGGGTTCGGTAAAATAGATGTTACCTTTGTCAGCAGGTCCACCATAAATTACGATGGATGGATCGTCACCGTTTGTCCTTCATAATGATCTCCAATAGTTCGCTCTAGGTGATCGCCATTGCCGAACGTTAGCAACTCTGCAACAGATTATGTTGCCTCCTCTGCGGTTTGACTATAGTATTTTTATGATTTACCAGAGGTGCTGAGTCCGGTGTAGTCTGGTGAAAATGCACGTTAAGTGTGATAGTTTTGTCCTCTTCATAATAGTCTCCCAGGCATTAAAGCGTTCAGTCTCCAGACGGATTTCTATCAATTTGATTGGGAGTTCCGTCAATTTGATTCGCAGTCTGACGGAATTGGCTACCTGGTATAATATGATTTGTAGATGCATACAGATTGAAACAAAATTGAGCCAATCAGAGGTGTCAAATATCATGAAAAAGGAAAAAAAATTTATCACGGCCGCGCCAAGCAGTCATTTGGCGAGCTGCGGAGCAATAATGGCAGGACTCAGCGACTTGAGAGACCGGATTACGCTGCTCGCTCCGCGGTTGCAGCTGGAGGCTATTGGGCGAGTGACATTTGCGAGGTCTGAGAGGTCTGTCCGCCACATGGCAGGGTAACAAAATAGTAATGTAAAATAATTAACACTGCGGTGTGTTTTGGTTTTACGATGGTTGCCTTTTTTGCAGCCTCGCGCCTCAACTCTCCTTGTTTACCGACGTCACATCCACCACCCGCTTGCACTGTAACGCTGCTATACCGATTAGCTAACGTTAGCTTAATAGCGTCTGTTAAATGGAAGGAGTAAGCCGGCCACTAAAAAGAAAAACCACCGCGGTTTTCTCAGACGAAAAGGATGAGCAGCACCACCCAACAAAAGAAAGTTTCGAGAGGAATGGAAGTTTGAAGATAGCGGTGTTTCAAGAGACTGGTAGGCTACTGGTGGGGGGCTGTAGTGGTGAGTTAACTTGTTCCGTGTTCCGCAACTATGTCAAAAAGAAAAACAGAAACAACACATTTGTCATTGTCGTGTTTAGGGCTGTCTTAAATACTTCGAAAGTCCGAAGCTTCGTTCGATGGGCATGGGATTCGAATATGAAAATAAAATTCGATTATTAAAAAAAAAATTGTGTTTTTTGTTTGCCTCTCTCTATTAACTACAACAAGCAATGCTGTTTGTTATTTAACACTTTCCCGGCCACTTGGATGCGTCTAATCCCACGCTAAACGGCCAGCATTTCTAAACAGACTTGCACAGTCCGTGGGGCTGTTTGTAGAGCTAAATCTATACTTTATAGTATTGCTATCTGTCCATTCTCATTGTCAATTGAGACCATAAACCGTCCCTTCAAAATGGCTTAAAGAAAAAAATGTCATCAATACGTTCTCATTTGATAGCGTCTTGAATATAAGCGTTATAAGGGATTTCGGCTAGGATATTTCCTGGAAGACGAGATACAGGCCGCTAAGCTACTAACGTTAAATCCAATGGCATTTCGGATATCCAGAAGCTACAGTTAAAACTCAAACGGCATATTATCGGTATTGATGGTCCACCATGAATGCATGAAGTCGGGGGGGCGGGGGACGTCGTTTCTGATTATTGATGATTACCAATAACCGTGTTAGCCTCAGTAGCCACATTCGTTGACCAGGTGGATGGCTATCAAAACAAGCCCTGATCGGCGTGTAATTTACGTGAAAAAGATCTTACTGTGGGCCGGTTGGATCCCCCAGAGCATTTCCCAGTTATCGATCGCCATCTGGTAGATCGATATGTCCATTGGCTGATGATATATTCATTTACTGCATAGTGAAATCCGCGTCCCAAAACGTAATCCGTGTAACAGGCTATAGGCATCGCTTCAGGTTAGTAGAAAACTACATTGGAAATCCAGAAAAAACTAGACAACTTCTGCCACAGGGAACACTGCATTATCGAGATAGCGCCCCTAAGAGGATCTGGCCGGTAATGCACTTTTTCGAATTCAAAGAGTAGGGTACTTCTGCAGTGCCGCTCGGTGACATTGAGTAGGTTATTAAAATGGAATAAAAGCCATGTCCGTGGTTGGTCCTCAACCGGTGGATTCGAAACCCGGATTTATCCGTGGCCCGTCCCGAATGTGTTAAGATGAGGTCGGACTCGGCACTGACAGATTTGTGTTCATTGTGCTGCTTTTATAAAGCCTCAAATGACTGCTTACAATATTTCATGAAAGCAAAGTGTTTCGTTTGTCTACGATTTAAAAAGGTTTAAACTTTACAGCACTGACAAAGATGAACAAAGTGCTGTACAAGTCCCACAACAACAACAAAATAAAAATAAATAATTTTAATTTTTTTTTTGTATTTCGAAACTTTGAATTAAAATAGAATCTCGGCCCTGAAGCTTCGAATTCCAAAAAATAATTCGAAGGTCAGCCCTAGTCGTGTTACTTCACAGTACAAATACGTGAGTCCCCTGCTGTGGTTGTGAGTATCCTTTATTAGCTTAATTCCGTAGCAACATCACACAGGTGTATCTGTGTAGACAGTCTCCTCCCCACCGTATATTCTCTCCCCACCGTATATCTTTTTTCTCCCACCCACCCACCCCCTCCTAATGTACAGTCTCCTCCCCACAGTATGTATATATTTCTCTCCCACCCACCCATCCCCTCCTAATGTACAGTCTCCTCCCCACCGTATGTATATATTCTCTCCCCACCGTATGTATCGCTGCTGGCGGGACAAAACCTCATAACTCTATTTTTTTATATATTTTTTTTTATATATCATCCTCCATATGTGTGTGTGGGTTTTACAAAGTTTAAACAATGGGAAAGCATTAAACCGATCATCTGTCTAAACCTCCTAACTCTATTCACCCTCAAATCTGTGTTCGTTTTTTTTCATCTGCTGAAAAGTTGGGTTTTTGGAGTTATGAGGTTTTGTCCCGACAGCAGCGGTATATTTCTCTCCCACCCACCCACCCCCTCCTAATGTACAGTCTCCTCCCCACCGTATGTATATATTCTCTCCCCACCGTATGTATATTTCTCTCCCACCCGCCCACCCCCTCCTAATGTACAGTCTCCTCCCCACCGTATGTATATACTCTGTCAGGATCTATGGGTAACATTACTGTATATTTGCATATCGTATATGTCACAAATGTAACATTACTATATACCTGTAGTATGTCCCTATGCCATAAATGTCATGATGTCATGTATGTTGTGTATGTCATAAATGTCACTATGAATTGAAAATGGGGGACCCTGATGTAAACAAGACAAACGTCTTTCTCTGGTCTGCATCCCCTTAACAATTGTGTGTATTGAGCCGTACTGTATTGTACCCATTCTGCAATCTGTTATATATTGATTGATTGATTGAACATTTTATTAACAGATTGCATCATTCATTCACTCTGGATCTGGTAAATCCAGTAGCAATACACACAATTGTTAACACATTGCCCGCTGGGGGTTATGCCCATATCATACCCCTCTCTGCCAGCGCTGTAAGCCTATGGAGATGTTACCTTCTTTGCAGGGCTATAACTTTTTTAATTGTATTGCTATATTGACATTACTATTGCCCATTCAACATCGATTATCTATCGTTCAGGATGTGGGAACGTTATACTTTTTCATTCATACATTGTTGTGTTAATACCTTCTAGAATATAAATGTATGTTTTTAATCTTTTCTGCTGTAATTCCAAAAACGCTAGTTATAGGCCCAAACGCATATATAGATTATCGATTGCCGTTTCTTTCCCATACACGCTATATTAAAAAATTAAAATGTATATGATCGGTATACATTATGCTTCATCATGCGTGGAGGAAAGGGGGGGGGGGGTCTTTTATAATTCCTTGATCATCAGTAACCGCTTTATGTAGGTTGGGTGGATACAGGGTTCGAAATTAACGGGGGCTTGGGGCAAAATGCCCTCGAAAATTGACCAAATGCCCTCGAAAATCAGTTAAGGGGGGCAAAAAAAGCCCCCGACAGTTTACTAATTATATATATAATTATATATATGCTCTACAGTGCGAGCATTTCCCTTGTATTGCCCCTAATAATATGTGTGTGTGCAAACCGGAAAAATCATTTACTTGCAGTGTGCGAGACAGACGAGTGATTGTGAAGATTACAAAACAGCTCCGCTGTTAATAGTTCAGATTGAAACTGGACTGAAATTCAGTTTTTGGGTGGAATGTTTGTTCCAAGGAGGAGGGAGGCGGGGCCCGCTGCGTGTTACAGGCACTTGAGAGGTGCTGCGAACACAGAGAGCGCTCTGCTCTCATCAAGCATTACACTGCTATCTTAACGTTAGCAAGCTAAGCATCTGCATAGCGCGACCTGTGTAACGTTAAGTAACTTGTGTTCGGTGGGGAAAGACCATTCCATTTGTAACACAACTCCAAAAGAATAACATCCAAATCCGATCCCGATGCGCATTTCCTTCATTCCACAGCGCTGAGCGCGCAACGTATTTCATTGATCGATCTGGCCAGAGCCTATACTCACAAACGTTGCGTGTGTGGGGTTTTTCATCAATTTGAAACAAGCCTCTTGACTGTTGGAATTAGGGATGTTAAAAATAAAATATCTAATAATATTATTCGATATTAGACATTCATTGATCCAGAGGCAACCGGTTATTATATCAAAACAACAACACAACTTGCCCTCACTCAGGGACAATAATATTTAATCTATTTAGAGATTATTTACAGATAATTGAAGGTACCTCAAAACATGAAACCAAGCCATGATGTCACACATCGTGTGCGTGTGTGTGTGTGTTACTTGAACAATTGTCACTGTGCTCCTAAATTTCTGTGTGCTCCTAAATTTGTATTTAGATTTTATTTATTAACATTTTATTTAGGAGCACATGTGCTCCTTGGGAAAAAGGTTAGCGTAGAGCCCTATATATGGAGACATTAACATTACGTTATCAAACATAGGGACGAAGACTGTAAAAAAAAGTGTCAAAAATGTTTTATAATCTTTATGTTAATTTTCATTATAAAAATGTTGTGCCCCCGAAATACAAAAAAAGCCCCCGAAAAGCAATTAAGGGGGGCAAAAAAAGCCCTTGAAAAAAAATGTTAATTTCTAACCCTGGGTGGATATATTGATCAGATGGTTTGCAAACAAGGAAATGCACAATCGGGTTGAAAATAACGTTATATTCCTCTTACCGTGGGCCAATGAGATTGGCGGTGAAAGATCCCAATTATACGACGCCGATCGCCTAGGTCCATTTCCGCTTTGTATGGCGCAATAAACGCCGAAATCATATTGATTATTAAGTTTAGAAATCGATCCATATGTACATAGTGTCTGTCGCGAGTCCCGTAACGAGATGTGACTGCCGGATGATTTTCCTCGATGCACTGATGCCATTTCCTGTTTTGCGAGTGTAACTCGCCCGACCATCCACCAGGCGGCGGTATTGAGCCATCGTTGCAGTCACATCTGGGGTCCAGCTGCAGGACCGGGGGTGGGTATATGAATTATGAATGCCATGTCGAAAAAATGTAATATTGATCTAAAAAACGCTGTACAGCGATCCTGGCAGACAACGCATGACGGCCAATAATGCTGGACAGCGTTTTTGGCGTTGGAAGTGTTGACACTTTGAGTGCCAGCGACGTGTTATGTTGTTATTTCATGCCCCCCGTTGAGTGCCGACGACGCTAATTGTCGTTTTTTTTATATTTCATCAACCGAGTCTCCCGTTGGTACAGCAGCCCCTCTCGGAGCTCCGATGGGAAAATACCGCCCCCAATCGTGTATCCCTGTGTAACTGCAGGCCATTCGATTACACTGGTGGATGTGTGGTGGATGTGTGGGGGGGAGCCTACTGGCTCCACTATGCTGGCGAGCCGTCTGATGAAGAGGGAAGTGATCGTGTGATGGAAAGCAGCCTGGAATATATATTTACAGCAGCCAATAATCAATCAATAAACGTGATCGATATTTGGAATGGCGATCAGGAATTGGAATAATCTTTTTGGAGAACATCTGATCTAAGGTAAGGAATCTATGTTACCAGTCTTGGGGTAATCGGAGCTGTTTTGACATATCTCAGCGTGTCCTGTATGTGTATATGTGTGTGTGTGTGCTGTTGAGGAAATAAGAGAATCGATTTCTCAGCTTGCTTCTATAGCGTGCATAAGTACACATATACTATCGATAATCTAGCGTTTATTTTAAAACGATTCATAAATAGGCCGACAAATGACAACGTGTCTAGTGTATTCGAGAATATTCCAATAAATGCCGTTTATGACGGAATCTTTCTATGTTCCTGAACTGTTCGAGAAAACGATAGCTTTTCGAAATGCTATAAAAAGGATATGAACCAAAGAAAAAAAACCTGTTTCGACAATGTTGACTGCAAACAAGTCATTGATAAGCGACGGGCAGATTAGACACATAGCCATAATTTAAAACATAGATTATGCGTTTTTAACGCTATCATTGAAGTGGGTGGTGGCATTCAACGGGGTAAATTTGGAAACTGAGGCCGGCACTGAAAGTGTTAAGGGGATGCAGACCAGAGAAAGACGTTTGTCTTGTTTACATCATCAGGGTCTCCCATTTTCAATTCATAGTGACATTTATGACATACACAACATACATGACATCATGACATAGGGACATACATGACTTACAGGTATATAGTACTGTTACATTTGTCACATATACGATATGCAAATATACAGTACTGTTACCCAGAGATCCTAACAGTAAATATATACATATGATGAGGAGGAGACTGTACATTAGGAGGGGGTGGGTGGGTGGTAAAAAATATATACAAACGGTGGGGAGGAGACTGTCCATTGTTGTTGTGGCATAATTGCAAAACGTGTTTAGTCCCTTGTTTGTATGATAACAAGCCGTTTAGTTCATGGTTCAAAGTAATGGGAAAAGGGTGCTAGCTCGCCATCAATCAGAAGCTAGCCACAAGACTTGCATTCACGCTCTCCAGCACACAGCCTCCCTGCCTGGCACAACAACCACAACAGTAGGGTCTATACTAGTCACAGTCAGGACAGTAGGCTCTACAAGTAGGCTCCCTTAAAACGCTAACGCTATTAAAAAAAATACAGTCGAGGTTAAAATAAGAATATGACTTGGCCTGAAAAAAAGTTCAGTCAGGAGCATTTTTTTTGCTTTAATCCCTGGTCTCCACAAGTCGCGATCACCATAGCCATACTATTGTCTCCATAGCTCTACTCACTGCTGCTCGCTCTCTAGTGCTTTGAGTGCTCTCAGCTGCGGCGTGGGGAGGCCCCACACTAAACTAGCCCAGTTCATAAGTCAACAACATTCATCCTACCATGCTACCCCCACTGCCATACACTCCAGTGGAGTTGTAACCCGTTGGTATTGCACCCCTGTCCGAACAAATATTGCACATTGATCTTCTCGTACACAGTCATACTGAGGGGTCTTAAATTTTTGTTCCTTTTACATATTATCAAAGTACAGATTCATACCTTCAAAATAAGCCATCACTTGAACATTTAGGTGGGATACTTTTCAAGCTACTTCCTATGAATCATGGTGATATCACAAAACATATTCAGAGATAAAGGGCCTTCAACATAGAAGAAGGATATTCACTTAGTGTAAAACAACTACAACACTACCCAGAATTCATTGTAATCCATGGCCCCCCTCTCTCTAGGGCAATTAACACCTGGCAGCTTTCCATTCTGAGGCCCTTTGTTATGACAATGACTCTGCCTTGTGAGCCTGCAAACTTCTGTAGTGTGGTAGTGAAAGGTTAACCTTCTGTAGTGTGGTAGTGAAAGGTTAAGCTTCTGTAGTGTGGTAGTGAAAGGTTAACCTTCTGTAGTGTGGTAGTGAAAGGTTAACCTTCTGTAGTGTGGTAGTGAAAGGTTAACCTTCTGTAGTGTGGTAGTGAAAGATTAACCTTCTGTAGTGTGGTAGTGAAAGGGGTAACCTTCTGTAGTGTGGTAGTGAAAGGTAAAGGAACACTTTATACTTTTACTCCACTACATTTCAAAGGAAATATTGTACCTTTTACTCCACTACATTTATCTGAACACTATTTAGCATAGAAAACATTGCAAAATGTGCATTGCAAAAAAGCTGTGGTATGTTGACTCCACCCACTGAGCTGTCCCTTACAACTGCTGCAATCTCATCAAGAGTGTTCACCTTCACCTTGGTCTTTCTGAAATGCTGTCAATATACCCCCCCCCCCTTTTCTCACGAATGGAACAAGGTATCGTCAAAATCCATAGCCAGCTACCAGGTTGCTGTCAATGAAAACAGTAGTCAACTGTAGTCTATTATATTACTTTATTATGACAGTATGTAGCTTTAAATCCAATTTGGGAATCCGTGGGCCCTGAGCGCCGACCTTAGTTGAAGGTAAATGAAGAATGATTCGTCGGGTATGTCATAAAACTCTTTTAGGTCCTGAAACGCTCAAAGACCGTTCTTATCATATATGTCTTCCAGAGTATGAATTCCCCTCGTTTCCCATTTGGGTATATTAAAGGGCTCATATTTAGCAATTTTCTTCACTATTTGGGCAATTTTACACAATTCATGCGAGTCTATGGAACACATCTGTAAGTTTTTTTTTCAATAAAATTCATTGTTATGTATTTTTTAATCAAGTACTTTGGTGCACCACTTTCTGCCCTTGCAAAGTCCAAGCTGTTTTTGGCTGGGCTCCGCCCATACTCGCTGAGAGAGAGAGAGAGACTCGTATATACGCGAGGCGGTGACGAGCATCAGTAACCAACTAGGGCTGCAACTAACTATTATTTCGGTAGTTGACTAATATGTTGATAATTCTTTCGATTAGTTGACTAATCTAACGCTTATTTCTGTCACACTATCCATCTCTGCTTCCTGTGGGCATGGCTCCTTTTCCAGTGCATGTTTTACCTCACATGCTCAAGTCTGCACACCTGTGAATGTCACTCTGTTGTCCAGTCCCGGCCTTAACATAACATGATCCCATAGCAAATTTAAAAAAATTACTCATGAAACATTTGAATTTGGATATTATGCTACTTGCTTAATCAAATGTATTTTAAAAATACAATAATCAATCATAATGAACAAAATTAATTAATTAAATGATACAATTTAAAGTGCAAGTTTAAATGTAAAGATAATGTGCAAATAATGTTTTAAAAGTAACTCAAAGTAGCAGCCTCTGCCCCAGCACTGTGGTTCTGATGGGGCTGTTAACCTGGTCCAGGAGGGTGACGTGGATCCACTCACTAGGCTCCACCATCTCCAACAGCTGTAGGGGGAGAGGAGGGGAGGATGAGTCGGATCAGACAGACTTCTAGGTCTTTTGTGAGCTGTGCGTGTGTCTTACTCTGATATAAGATAGCTAGCAGTAACGTTCCCTGTCTCTGCAGTCTTGTCTGCGCTTTAGCCCAAAAAGTTCAACTTTTTTCAACTGAGGGAAAAAAAGGAGCTAGAGACCATGGCGCTATACAGACGGTGAACGTTTGCACTAGTTAACATTAGCTAGCTATCTTAACTTAGCTAATTAATACTCCAGTCTGCAAAAAATACGACACGGTGCTAATTGACGGAGCTGTAAACACCGGTAGCCTAGCCAAGCTCTAGTGTTTACTGTAAGCTTGGTGCTGTTTAGCTAACGTTACATACAGCTCGTTGGTGGACATGCAGGACGCAGCCTCAACATAACTGAAATAGCGTTCGCTTAGCAAGCAAACAAATAGCATTGTTTATTGACTTTCCAGCATTGCATCTCACCAACTAGGTAACAACATGGCGTGAAGTGAACACTAGACTCAATCCACCACCACATCATTGTCTGCTGAGCTGCAGAATGAATGGGAAGAAGATGCTCTGATGCTCACCTTTCAATCTGCTAGGTTACTGACAAACTATTATCTGGCTGACGTTAACTACCTCACTAACATAGCAAACAGATGTGATAAGCATGAGTGACATGGCGTTTGTCAGGGTTATATTGGAGTTATATTGAAAAGGGAAAATGATGGGTCATTGTATATTAATTTTCTAGCCATGTATTTCACAAACTAGTTAGCAACTTACAGTGCAGCCCTACAGAGAGTGGTGCGCTCAGCCGAGCGTACCACGGGTATTGCACTACCTCCCCTGCAGGTTCTATACAACAAGAGGTGCAAATCCAGAGCCTGCAGGATAATGAAAGACCCTCACCACCCCAATAACAGCCTGTTCCAGCTGCTGAGGTCAGGCAGACGCCTGCGAACCCCAGCTACTAGGACAGAGCGGCTTAGGCTCAGCTTCTTCCCCCAGGCCATCAGAGCCCTGAACAATGAACATTGAGTGCCACAGAACACTGAACTATCCACACACAAACACACATGAACACACACACGACACGCACGCTGTGCACGCTCACACACTAGCAGCCACTTAACACTTTAACATGAGCGGGCACACACATGCCGCACACACGCACACTTATGGCCAAAAGGAAAGGCCACTTTAAATTAGAATAACAGGAACAGTGTATTGCACTACCAAAGCTACCTAGCATGTCCTATATATATGCTCTGTAAATAACTATGTACAGATACCGAGATGTCACACCATGTTACCTGTTACCTGTTTATTGCACAATGTTTTTTTTTTATTGGATTCTATTATATGTTGTACCACTGTATTGCACATCGTTGCGGGCAAGACCACCCGCATTTCATTGTATACTTGTATGCCGTGACAATTAAAACTCTTGACTTGACTGCTTGACTCCACACCACAGTCTGCTCTGCTCAGCTGTGATGCTACTCTGCCACATGTGCTGTGGACAGTGCTTAGTCTGCTGACTGAGAGTATTGTAAACAATGGAGTCAGAGTGCGCTCTGCTGGTCAAACTAAGTGATGCCACCATTTCTAAGCAATAAGCATCCTTTTCTGCATTCAGTTCTGTAAAAACTTTGTCATATCAGATATTATTGGCTACTCAAGTTGATAGAGAACTTTGGTGATTTATCGGGATTTAAAATAAATTGGCCGAAGTCGGCTTTCCTTCCACTTAACACCCAAGCAAAAAAAGATACAACCCTCCCAGGGGAGATACCATGGTAAAACATTTTAGATGCTTGGGTGTGGAAATATTTCCCACCATAAGACAAACGGTGAAGCACAATTACACAAAAATACAGAACAAAATCAAAGACGACCTGGACAGGTGGGCAAAACTTAAAAACTCAGTACAGGCAAGGGTATCAATAGTTAAGATGGATGTACTACCAAGAATCAACTTCATCAGTTCAATGCTACCGTTACCCCCTCCAGAGGGTTACTGGAAAAGATTACACTCCTCCACATACAAATTTATTTGGAATAACAAACCACCTCGCATAAAAAGATCCACCGCACAGAGAAATAAAGCAGACGGTGGCATGGCAGTTCCAGATTTTTTCCAATATTTTAAGGCATACACATTAAGACCATTGACAATATGGTTTGATCCCCAGGCATTGGTATCCTGGAGAAAATTGGAAGAAAACATAGTAGCCCCACATAGACTGAAGGACATAGCACACACTAAACTACCTATCAAGCACTGTGAGCGGAAATTTGGCCCCATAATTACCCATGCAATCCGGATATGGCGTGAAACACAAAATAAATATCCTAACCCACAAAAATGGCATAATCACACTCCCTTATTCAATAACAATGCACTCTTAATTGAAAAACATCCTATAAGATTCCCTATATGGGAAGAGCAAGGCATACACTCATTAGGGGATATTTTTAATAACCAGGGTATTTGTAGTTATGGAGAAATATGCACAAAGTTTAACCTCACCGAGTCCACATGGCTTTTTTACATACAGTTACGCCTATGTTTGAGGTCTCACGGTGTTCCATTAGACATACCAGTTGAACACCACAGATACCACAAATTCTTCTATGAAAGAGAAACATCGAGAGGTTTTGTATCAGGTTTTTATTATCAATTACTAACGTCCTCGTATGAAACCCTCCAACTAGACTCTGTCTGGAGGAGGGATATACCAGACCTGGAAAGTGACTTTGATTGGCAAGAAGCATGGGCAAATGTCCGTCTTACATCAAGGAACCCGGACCATCAACAAATCAATCTTAACTACATTCACAGGACATACTTGACTCCTATAAGACTGAACAGAATGGGCCTTAAACAAGACTCAAAATGCTCCCAATGTACAAATGGCGACGAAGGGACATTTATGCACATGTATTGGGACTGCCCACCAGTTAAGGCATTCTGGAAAGATGTGACCCATCAATTATCAAAACTCGTATCTTGGAATATACCAGTACACCCCTCTGTATTACTATTGAATGATGTTTTTGAGTTTGCAGTAAATCCACAGCTAAAGAGATTGGTTTTATCGGGTATCACAGTAGCTAAAAAACTGATTGCATCACGCTGGTTTCAACCGGAAAGAATGTGCCGGAAGGTTTGGTTTCTTACATATCTCGATGTGATTTATCAAGAAATATCTACAGCAAGAATTCTGGGTCTCAACGAATCCAAAATGTCAATGTGGTTAGAAGTGGTGGAGAGAATAAAAGCTAGCTTATAATGGTAGTGTCTGGTTAGGAGTGAGGGATAATGGAGGTACTATCCAAGGAGGGGTCCGGGAGGGGGGGGTTCGAGCTGGAGCATATGTGTGTAGGGTTTTAGAAAATAGGTATTAGGGGTATATCCTGTATAAGGCATTTGTATAATTGGTCATTTCGTTGGATATACACTGTATATGGTAAAATATTATTATAGACTTTTTTTTGTTTCCTGTTTCTGTACTTGCATGTCATTTTAGCCACCTTGATTGTTAGTTTCATTATGCATTGTGTGTTGAGTACTGACTTTTAATAATTTTTGTTTTGCAATAAAAAAAAAATATTATTGGCCAACATATACGCCAATATGTCTGATAGGCCAATATCGGCTGACCGCTTAATCGGTTGGGCCCTAGATCAGACCACCTGTAGTTGATACTGATCCATCAAATGTAGCTAATATTGACCTGGTAGCGATATTGGCTATAGGATCTGTCTATCCCCATATATTGGTTCAACATGTTACTTTCCTGGTACGAGTGTAGTGTGAAATGTCCCATTGTTACTTTCAACAAATTACTTTTAAATAATTGTATGCCCTTCTTTCCAGACTCCCTTGCCTCACTGCAGTTTATCTGTGAAGAGGAGGTTCCCCCTCAGCAGCAGGAGAGGAGCCCCAGTCTGGGCCAGGAGGGCCCACAGCCCCTACAGATGAAAGAGGAACAGGAGGAACTCTGGAGCAGTCAGGAGGGAGAGCAGCTTCAAGGTCTGGAGGAGGCTGATGTCATAAAGTTCACATTCAAACCTGTCCCTGTGAAGAGTGAACATGATGAAGAGAAACCTCAGTCCTCATGGTTGAACCAAACCCAGGACCCAGAGTCCCTACAGATGAAAGAGGAACAGGAGGAACCATTTCAAGATCTAGAGGAGGCTGATATGATAAAGTTGACCTATAGTCCTGTCCCTGTGAAGAGTGAACATGATGAAGAGAAACCTCAGTCCTCGTGGTTTAACCAAACCCAGGACCCACAGCCGCTACAGATTAAAGAGGAACAGGAGGAACTATTGGCCAGTCAGGAGGGAGAGAAGCTTCAAGGTCTGGAGGAGGCTGGTATCATAAAGTCGACATCCACTTCTGTCCCTTTGAAGAGTGAACATGATGAAGAGAAACCTCAGTCCTCACAGCTCAGCCAAACCCAGGACTCAGAGCTCCTAAAAATGAAAGATGAACTACATCAAGGGCTGTATGATGATGTCAGTTCTGGAACTGAGACTGAATACAGTGATGATGGCAGTTCTGCAACTGAGACTGAAGACAGTGATGATGAGACTGAAGACAGTGATGATGACAGTTCTGAGACTGATGACGGCGATGACTGGAATGAGAGTGGAGGACCAAGTTTGATGACTTTGAAACCAAAGAAGACAAAGAAAATTGAAAGTTTTTCCAACAGCAGGCCTGGGTTCAGCAAGAAGGGAGATCTGAAGACACACATGAGAACTCATACTGGAGAGAAACCATTTAGTTGTTCAGTTTGTGGAAAGGTTTTCAGTCAGAAAGGAGATCTGAAGAGACACATGATAACTCATACTGGAGAGAAACCATTTAGTTGTTCAGTTTGTGGGAAAGGATTCGGCCAGAGAGTAAGTCTAAATAGCCACACGAGAACTCATACTGGAGAGACACCATTTAGTTGTTCAGTTTGTGGGAAAGGATTCAGCCTGAAACAAAATCTGAATAGCCACATGAGAACTCATACTGGAGAGAAACCATTTAGTTGTTCAGTTTGTGGGAAAGGATTCAGCCAGAAAGGAAGTCTGAATAGCCACATGATAACTCATACTGGAGAGAAATCATTTAGTTGTTCAGTTTGTGGGAAAGGATTCAGCCAGAGAGGAAGTCTGAATAGCCACATGAGAACTCATACTGGAGAGACACCATTTAGTTGTTCAGTTTGTGGGAAAGGATTCAGCCTGAAACAAAATCTGAATAGCCACATGAGAACTCATACTGGAGAGAAACCATTTAGTTGTTCAGTTTGTGGTAAAGGCTTCAGTCAGAAAGGAGATCTGAAGAGGCACATGAAAACTCATACTGGAGAGAAACCATTTAGTTGTTCAGTTTGTGGGAAAGGATTCAGCCAGAAAGGACATCTGAATAGCCACATGATAACTCATACTGGAGAGAAACCATTTAGTTGTTCAGTTTGTGGAAAGGATTCCAGTAAGAAAAGCGATCTGAAGAGACACATGAGAACTCATACTGGAGAGAAATCATTTAGTTGTTCAGTTTGTGGGAAAGGATTCAGCCAGAAAGGAAGTCTGAATAGCCACATGAGAACTCATACTGGAGAGACACCATTTAGTTGTTCAGTTTGTGGGAAAGGATTCAGTCTGAAAGTATATCTAAATAGCCACATGAGAACTCATACTGGAGAGAAACCATTTAGTTGTTCAGTTTGTGGGAAAGGATTCAGCCATAAAGGAAATCTGAATAGCCACATGATAACTCAACTTTGCCACCTTCTTCAGGACCAAAGTTGACACCATCCGCTCCCTCCTCTCTAGCCCCTCTGCCCCTCCAGTCCAAACAGTTGAACCACAGCCGGCGACTACTCAACCTCTCTGCTGCTTTTCAATCATCACACAGCGAGAGGTTGAGGAAATCGTCAGGAAAATGAAACCTTCCACTTGTATCCTGGACCCCTTTCCCTCAGCCCTGGTGAAATCCAATATTGTCACTATGAGCCCTCTCATCACCAAGGTCATAAACCTCTCTCTCCAGGCTGGCCATGTCCCCTCTGCCCTTAAAACTGCAGTCATAAAGCCACTAATTAAAAAACCCTCCCTAGACCCGGAAATCTTGGCTAACTACAGACCTATATCCAACCTCCCATTCCTATCTAAGGTGCTGGAGAAGGTAGTTGCCGCTCAGCTTCAGGACCACCTAGACTCGAACCAACTTCTTGAGAAGTTCCAGTCAGGTTTCCGCTCTGGCCACAGCACAGAAACTGCCCTGGTCAGGGTCACCAACGACCTACTGATGACGGCTGATGCTGGCTCTCCTTCCCTCCTCATCCTCCTTGACCTCACAGCAGCCTTCGACACCGTCGATCATGACATCCTCCTTCACCGGCTCCAGTCCACCATCAGACTTTCAGACTCTGTCCTTGAGTGGTTCAGATCCTACCTCACCGGAAGAACGGAGTATGTCTCCTTGGGAGAGGCAGGGTCTGACACCCATCATGTCACCTGTGGTGTCCCACAAGGATCAGTCCTCGGCCCCACCCTATTCACCCTCTACATGCTCCCCCTTGGCTCTGTCATCAGCCGGCATGGAATATCATTCCACTGCTACGCTGATGACACCCAACTATACCTAAAAATAAACCCCACCCCATCCACAGTTCTGCCATCTTCCACGCTGACCACATGCCTGGAGGAGACCAAGGCATGGATGAAGCACAACTTTTTACAGCTAAACAGTTCAAAAACTGAAGCCATTATCATTGGCACCCCACACCAGGTTCGTTCATCCACCATCACCACCATCACCTTTTCCGGCCAAAACATCACCCTGTCACCAACAATAACCAACCTAGGGGTAAAAATGGACCCTCACCTGACCTTTGAGGCACACATAAATCAACTATACAAAAATTCTTTCTACCACCTTAGAAACATCGCCAAACTACGCCCCTCACTCACGCTGTCAGATGCAGAAAAGCTCATCCACGCCTTTGTTTCCTCCAGGCTGGATTACTGCAACGCACTCCTCATCGGGATTCCTAGCAAGAACATCCAAAGGCTACAATGTATCCAAAACAGCGCTGCTAGGATCCTGATGAGAGTGCGGAAATACCACCACATCACCCCCATCCTCAAGTCCCTTCACTGGCTCCCTGTCTCACTCAGGATTGAATTCAAAGTCTCCCTGCTCACCCACAAATGCATCTACGGAAACGCCCCCCTATACCTCAAAGAACTCATCACCCCTCACTCCTCCTCTCGACATCTCCGCTCTGGCCAGGCAAACCTCCTCCAGCGCCCAAGGACAAATCTATGCACTATGGGAGATCGGGCTTTTTGCTCCTCCGCTCCCAGTCTGTGGAATGCTCTCCCTGACTACCTGAGAGCACCACAGACTGTGGATGTTTTTAAGAAAGGCCTCAAAACCCACCTTTTTAGTAGAGCCTTCTGTTGACCTTTTATCAAAAAAAATTTGCTCCACACATTTTATGTTCTTTTACCAATTTATTCTATCAGTTTTATTATTCTATGTTTCTCTGCTATTTTATGTTTTAGTCTTGCCTATTTTTATATTCTTTCTTTCCTTTATTCTCGCTAGCTTTTAAGTCCCTTAACTGTAGCGCTCTGAGAGTTGCCCCGCAACTGTAAAGCGCATTACAAATGAAATCTATTATTATTATATTATACTGGAGAGCAACCATTTAGTTGTTCCGTTTAAGTGGAGAGTAGACTTGAAAAGAAGAACAGTATACACAATAGGAACCCCATGTACTTTTACTAAGCAGTATACTCAATAGGAACCCCATGCACTTTATTTGGCACAGAATGATTATGAGGTGGCTATCACTGGAACCAGACCTTCTTTGCTAGTATCTGGAGCTTCAAAACATGATTTGGAATTGGCTTTCATGTATTATTCCAGTGGTTCTCAACCAGGATTCTGGGGATGAATGCATTTAATCTAATCTTGTGTATGTTGCTTTTAAAGCTGCAGATGGCTAAATCAAATATGCTGTATGGTATTATTTATTAAATCTAGAATAATTAAACTTGAAGACATGGTTAAGTTTCAAACAATGTTAATTATGTTTAGGGCAAGAAATAATACACTGCCAGAAAAACTACAAAATCTTTTTCATTTAGAAAGTGAGTTTAGTAGGAGAAAATACAATTTTAAACATCAGTTTGCACGTACCACACTTAAACAGATGTGTCCTTCAGTTATTGGTGTAAAGTTATGGAATTCTCTCCATAGCGAGCTTAAGGGATGTAACAGTGTTTATCAATTCAAAGAAATGTATAAAAAAAAAAATATTTAGTCAGTATGAAAATCAAATGTGATCTGAATAGTGAGATATTTTTTTTTCTCTTCTCTTTCTTTTCTTTTTTATTCTTTATCATTATTATTATTTAAATTTTTCTTGTTTAACTGTGGATTGTGTTTCTTTTATAATGGTATAAATGATTATTTGTGTAAATAAGGTTATACGCCGACCATTAAGAAAATACATGTTAGTTTAGGAATAAGGGGCAGGTAATTATAAGATTTATTCTTCTTCCTGCTCCTTTTGTCCATGGAATGGCTATTTATGATTTTTTAATGAAGAAACTATGATTGTATTATTCCATGTGGCAAATAAAAACTCTGAACTCAACTGAACTAAACTATATCTTTAATTTTGAAAAAGGTAAAGAGGAAACTGACCCATCCTCGTACCGCTCTATTGCCCTCGACGACTTAAAGGTGTTCACCAGAATTCTAGCTAACAGGCTCAATAAATGTATAATGGCCATAATTCATCCTGATCAAACCGGCTTCATTCCCGGGAGGTTTTCTTTTTTCAATGTTCGGAGACTACTGAACATCACATATGGCAAATATAAAAAAGATATAAACACAGCTATCCTGGCCCTTGACGCACAAAAAGCTTTCGACCAAGTTGAGTGGAACTATATTCAGTCCGTGATAGAAGAGTTTGGTTTGGGCAGGGACTTTGCTTCGTGGGTTGCAATGCTATACTCTCACCCCACTGCATCAGTCCTGACCAACTGAAAAGATCACCACCCTTTGCCCTTCACCGTAGTACACGCCAAGGCTGCCCATTATCTCCTTTACTCTTTGCCATTGCAATCGAACCCCTCGCCATTAACATCAGAAATCACCCCTCCATAACACCTGTGAAACTAGGTGGAATTGACCACCACATTTCTTTATACGCAGACGATGTGATTGTTTACCTGTCACACCCAGAAGAATCTCTACCGCCTTTATTAGACCTCGTTGAAAGATTTGGCAGACTCTCTGGATACACTATAAACTGGCAAAAGAGTGAATTTATGCCACTTACTGATGGCCTGAATTCAGGATTCCTCCAGAACCTGCCCTTTAGAATTACAGATACAATTTACTATCTTGGAGTTGTTATTCCTAGGAATCACAAACTCTTGTATAAATTAAACTATGAACCAATGTTAGAGAAATTGAAATGTAATGTAGAGAAATGGAGAATTCTCCCATTGTCTATGATAGGCCATATTAATGCAATAAAAATGGTCACTCTACCCAGATTTCTATATCTGTTCCAGAACCTGCCAATTATTTTTAAGTCACCCATGACACTCTTATTATGCCTTCCATTTGGGGATACGAAACACACCGTATTTCCAAAAATCACCTGTGCAAGCCTACAAATATGGGAGGCCTTGCCTTACCCATGTTTCAACACTACTACTGGGCAGCCAATGCAAGAGCTCTGGTCTACTGGCAGGACTCATACCCTGGTGAGACCACCACTACCACCCCTGCATGGCTGGTCTACTGGCAGGACTCATACCCTGGTGAGACCACCACTACCACCCCTGCATGGCTGGTCTACTGGCAGGACTCATACCCTGGTGAGACCACCCCTGCATGGCTGGTCTACTGGCAGGACTCATACCCTGGTGAGACCACCCCTGCATGGCTGGCCATAGAACAGAATGCTAGTAGTATCTCTCTCCAAGCACTTCTCTCTGCAACAAAAAGATCCCTTGGGGCCGCTATAAGAGACAACTTTATGATAAAGAACTCGTTGAAAATATGGTACCAGATCAGAAAAGTATTTAAATTACCAGAGACATCGGTCTGTACGCCCATCTGTCATAACCATGCTTTCCCCCCTTCACAATCAGACCACATTGTTTTCAAATGGAAGGAAAAAGGAATAGTCTCTATAGAAAACCTTCACATAGATGGTCATTTTGCCTCATTTTCCCAACTCCAGCCTAAATGAGCTCCCCCCCACTAATTTCTTTCGATATCTACAAATTAGGAACTATGTTCTTTTAAATATTCCAAATGTTGAAACTTATACACCAATTGCTGTGATATACTCCCTTATGACTACAGAGCCCAATACCAAAGGCCTGATATCCAAGTTTGTAGACTCATTTACAGAACACTATATTCCATCTACACAATGCTTGAGGAGGTCCTGGGAGAGAGATATCCAGGTGGACATTCCAATAGACACCTGGGATGAGGGCCTCCGCAGTATCCACTCTTGTTCTATTAATTCCAGACATCAGTTAATTCAATTTAAGGTGATGCATAGACTTCATTATTCTTGTACAAGATTGCACTCAATATACCCCTCAGTCTCACCACTCTGTACCAGATGTAAATCTGCTGAGGGCTCACTGGGTCACCTCTTCTGGTTTTGCCCGAAGCTCTATAGATTCTGGAGTGAGGTGTTCCAATGCTACTCAAACATCTACACCCATGACTTTCCCCCAGACCCAATAGTGGCTATCTTTGGTTGGTCACATAATATGGCAACCAGGGGCGTAGCTGGGGGGGGGTAGCTTAGGATGATTCCAAGGGCCCAGCACTGGGGGGGGGGCCCAATTTTTTTTTTTTTTTTTTTTTTTTTTTTACTAGACATCACTCAGGTGTATTATTGATGCTCTCATTGATACTATGTTTGTTTCTGAAGTGTGTGTGTGTGTGTGTGTGTGTGTGTGTGTGTGTGTGTGTGTGTGAGATATATATAGAGAGAGGGGGGGCTTTGGTAGACTATTGCATTGGTCCATTCATTGAAGATGAACGCAATGCGACATCCTTTACTAGGCTCACCCACCAACAGTGCAGGTGCTGAACTGCTGATCCGAATGTATAGGTAAAAACCATATTATGCGTTTTCATCAATAAAAAAATTGCTTACGCGCGCTCGCATTGAGTGGGGGCCTACAAATACATTCTTTCATGGGGCCCAGAATCTGGAGCTACACCCCTGATGGCAACACTCAATTACTCTGAGATACAGACTATACAACATGGCATGGTAATTGCAAATAAATGCATTTTAATGCTGTGGAACAAAGAAACGGTACAACTTTTCCAAACCTGGCTGACAGAACTCATTAATATGCTACACATGGAGAGAATACGCTATGAGAATGCAGGGCAACCCAGCAAATTTAAAGACATTTGGCAACCTTTTCTTGATTATCTATCTTAAAACTAAGAAACGACTACATATACTGTAGATATCTAAAACAATGTGAACTTATAGAGTACTATTTTTATTTTTATGTGTTTTGTTTTTGCTATGTGATTGTTGTGTGATGTTTCTTCCCTCGGCTCATTCCTCTATAGGCATCAACTAAAGGGACTCTTGATGACCTGATGGTATTTTGTACAAAGACTATAAATGGACTATGTGGACTGAATGTCTATTATAGATATATATTCTCAATCTCTGTTTTTTTTATCTTTTATTTTATTTTTATTTTGGGAGGGGGGAGGGTATATATTTTAAATTTTGTCGCTGTG
The DNA here is from genome assembly GCF_963971535.1 of Notolepis coatsorum. Taxonomy (NCBI): domain Eukaryota; kingdom Metazoa; phylum Chordata; class Actinopteri; order Aulopiformes; family Paralepididae; genus Notolepis; species Notolepis coatsorum. Next base: position 12,881,274 of record NC_140183.1, on the reverse strand, counting down.
ATGTCTTGATTTTGTCTGTCCTGTCTGCTTTGTTTGTATCTGTTAAAACACTGAATAAAAATAATATCAAGAAGATAAGACAACCCCTAAACACATCTTTGTTTTCCATTTTGTCATATTTTCTTTCATTTGTCATTCCAAGCTGGTGTATTTAATTCTAAGTCTGACCAGAGCTCTTTCTCACTTTCTGGTCAGACACTTGTGTTACACTTGTCTCTGATTGTAAGCTGAGGATACTTTCTGTGGCCACAGAAAATAAACTTCTATCTGGATTTCTACAGTTTCACTGTTCATTTCAAATATTCCACAACAGTGGCTACACAATTGTGGGTGTACAGGGAGTAGAGGAGGATGTCAGGACACAGTTCTCAGGGGCTCCTGTGTTAAGTGTCAGAGGGGCTGAGGTGTTGGGTCCTATCCTCACCACCTGACGATAGGGCTGCTCGAATAATCAAATTGAATTCATGATTTTGGCTTCCCACTATCATGAAATCAAGATAATCAACATAAAACGATTATTGTGATGCATGCTTGTTGCAAAAAAAAATGCCTATGTTGTAAAGTGCACCCCTCCCCAACCCCAAACAGTAGTTACAACAGCTCGTGTTGAGGTGAGGAAGGAGCTATGGCACGTTTCTCCAGTTCTTTTGAAACGTCTTTGGGAACAGAAAGGCAGCCTTTGGTCGAGAACAAAGGTCAAATTAATTCAGTCGTCATATGATGCAGGGCTTGACGTTGCAAGCGTTTCACTTGCATTTGCGACTAACCTGGTTGCGTCATTTGAGCAGACACTCATGTTTACCTTTCCTGGAATATGGCTAACAGCGGTTTGATTGATTGATTGAACACTTTATTAACAGATTGCAGAATGGGCACAATACAGTACGGCTCAATACAAACAATTGTTAAGGGGATGCAGACCAGAAAAATACTTTTGTCTTGTTTACATCAGGGTCCCCCATTTTCAATTAATCAAAACATTTATTACATATGTAGAAGGGTGGATTATCCCTGCTTATGGGAGTAGTTATACACAGCCACCTGGTAGCAGGATACAGTAGAGTTTGATCTATCTGCACCTCCGTCTTTGGGCCCGGAACGTCGTTCTGGAGGGCGGGCAGCAGGAGCGGATGGGGCCCAGGGTTTACTAACCTGGGGGGTGGTACTCTGGTCTTCCTCGCCTTCCAAGGCAGTCAGCAGTAGCTCCCCACACACTCTCACTTCCCCCAGTACCTCCGTTAGCCCTCCCACACCCAGTGACTGTCAGTTCAATAGTTATATTGGGCTTCCCTTTAAGCAGTACCCTTCCTTGACCACCTGTATAGACCCTTAATGAATATGCTGCGAATGGGGTGGAAGGGTTAAATAAATATACCACAGTCACAAATATTTACCCGGTCAACAAGGTTAGCATATGATCAGAAATAGACACTCACACCATGCTCCCATTTACTTCTACTTTATATAAGCCTGGTCAATTATCAGTTACAAGTTGTACTTTATGTGGTTCATAGGGCATGTATTCATATACGGCACCGGGTGCTCTCACTTGTATTATAGGGGAACACTATTCCCAACATAGGCACCTCGTGCTCAATACATTAATAGTAAACCCTGCTTGGATTAGGGGAAGACCCAGGCACATGGTAAATTTCAATGGGAATTCAAGAATGTCACAGTGATGCACAAATACAAAAGAAATCATTTACATGTGGGCCCACGTTACCAAATAAAACCTACTCTAAAGCCGGCTTATAATGTTTGGGGTACCCCTAGACACTGGTCGTTAGCGTTCACTCGAATGGATACTGTTGTGGGCACACGAGGTACCGTTGTACTTAGCCAAGATGGCGGACCCACTCTCATCACCTCTCGTCCGGGTCACAAGATGGCGTCGGGCGATCCCACGAGCACAGCCAGCGGGCTGGGGTAGACAGCATGGGCAGTGGTGAAACTGGAGGAGCGTGCTGTGTTGTGGTGACCTCTGCTGGTGGGGAGAGGTGTCCTCTGCGGCGTCGATGAGACATCCACTGCGGGCTGTTGACTGGGCTGGCGCGCTCTAAACTGTTTGGCTACCTTAAACACAGCTAAACTGGGTCTTAGTGAACCCTCCTGCTATCGTCTGTACTACTAACGCAACGTGGCTGTATGCACCACCGGTCTTCAGCGACGCTCGCCTGGTAGTATACTTGAGTCACTATAGCCGTTAGCAGCATGCTAATACACCGCACACTTTGCTACTATAACACGTTATCTATGGACGTTGGTTCTTCTTTCCATATCGCTTACTCACACACTTCACTATCGCTTGTACTTCTAGGATAACACGTTATCTAGCAAGTACTCTCTATCACCCGTCGCTCTCCAACGGGGCTCTTCCAGGTAATCATCTCTTGCTCGTTGCTTCTCTCTCCTCCGCTCCACCTGCCACCACTGCCCCCTGCTGGCAACCGCAACTGATCCCACTATAGGACCACTCCAGAAAGGGAGAAAGATGCTTCAATGTCATGTTAGTGATCCATATCGAAGCCGGAGAAAGAGGAGCACCTCGCATCATTAGTAGTCCGGGCGAGATATCAAAAGGAACACTGTTTATCACACTTTATACACACACAGGGGAAGTAACAAGTTAGTCAGCACTTCTGAATACTTAGCAGAATATTCAGGATGCTACACATACATGACATACAGATATACAGTACTGTGAAGTATCTTCTATCTTCATTTACCTATATCTAAGTTCAGTGATCGTATAGTTTTCTATATTACCCTTCTACTGCATTTATTTGGTATTTGTGATGTTCGGTTCAAGTAAGGAGAGAAGCTGACGAAGTGGTCAAATCAACAGGCTGCGGTGTTTATTAATAAACCACAGCTTAGGAATCAAAACAAGTACATCGTCTCTTTGGTATATCTAATTGTCTCTTTCATGTGGCTGTTTGGTCCATGCTCGGATCAGCTAGGGCCGATCAGAGCTTTCTTCTCCGGTGCGGTTCTCTGTCTCAGGTTGTCCATGGCAACACGAGTCCTCTCTTAGTGGTTTGCTGGTCGTCAGGGCAACCTTGCTTTCGGATCCTCGGCGGTTTGGGAGCGCTTGGTTTTCATCTACCCTCGGTGGAGTCTGGATCCCCTGCTGCGATGCGATTCGTCTGTCATCGGTGTCTCCCTCTCGCTGTGTCAAGGCTCGGCTCTCCAGGGATCCTCTCCGGGTCTGTCCCCGGGTGTGTGTCTGTCTCTCTCCAGGTCCCTTCTGGTGTGTGTGTCTCTCTGTCCGTCGCCATCAGCCCTTTTTATGAGAGAGAGAGAGAGAGAGAGAGAGAGAGAGAGAGAGAGAGAGAGAGAGAGAGAGAGAGAGAGAGAGAGAGAGAGACCTTCCCTGCCTGCCTAGTCACGTCACTTCCACTATCTGGTTTCCCTATTTGGCCACATTCCTTGTAGCCGGAATTTGTCTGTCGTGACACGTCATCCTCTTGGGTCTTGCGTCAACATGTTACACTTATTCTGCTGACACAACCGTTCACCATAGAATCTGTCGGGCCGTTTAATCATTACTTGATGAGGGGATTAGTTTAATGCGTGCCACATTCTCATGTTTTCTTGTGACAAAATGTTTACATAGTCTAGATTGAAGAAACAGACTACTCTCAGACAGTGCCCAGACAACAAACCATATCCGTCCTTCAATAGAACACTTTATTTCCTGATTAAATCATATGACCAATATTGTATAGTTGTTTATCTTTTTAGCATTAAGAGTTTTTATTCCTTATGGTGACTTCTGTTATTCTAATAGTTCTCTAAGAGTTATGCCTACATGTAACTTATGAAATTGCTAAACCTATTAGTATATCATTGATTTGCACTGTTTCAACTGGTGGCAGTTCTCTGTGATGTGAAAGGAAGATTCCCACCGTTGGTGTCACCTTTTCTGACCTCTGTACCCTAGTCAGCCGCAGCTGCTGTTGCATGGAAATACCCTCCAGTCCTTTTCCTGGGTCACACGGCTGGTCAGCTATTATCTACAAGACCTCTGACCTCCACAATCGATGAGCCTTCAAATGCTAGGTTTTCATCATCCTACAGAATGTATTCCCTTCCCCCCAGTCCTGTTTCTGCCTGTTTCTAAGATAATTATATCCTTCCTTCTGTCTGTTATTATCAAATAGGTTCCGTCAGGTGGGGGCAAATGGGTTATTCTTGAGTATGGGAGAGTCGAATGCTCTACCCTCTTTTAGCCTAGGGCCACAGAAATAACTCACATGGTTCTCAAGTCACCCTTTCTATCAAATCAACTTCTCTATCTAATCATTACCCTGTACATTTCAGTTGCTATGTTCATGTTTTCATTTAGAAATATACGACAACTGTTTCATCAAGACATTTATGACATGCAAGACATACAAATATACAGTACTGTTTAAGAGAAAGATCATAAAAAAAACATTCGAAGGGAAAGATAATTTACATTGACGGTCGGTGGCTAACAACAGTATATTTGTGCAAGCAAGAAAGCACCTCTATGACAAAGCATTTGCGTCAACCCTTCGTGCACCGTTTCGCTGAGTCCCGTGGTTAGCATTAACGTTACAACAACGTTAACTTCTTCTTTTGGCTCTGCGGCAGTCTGAGTCTAGACACCCCAGTCGGCGTATTGCTGCCTCACACTGTGTTAGGTACTGCACAATACTGTGGCCTTACACCTTATGATGCAGGCCTGTGTCCACAAGAAACTCCATGACAGCTTTCACCACTGCACCTCAGGTTTTTAGTATATTCCTCAGTGAGATGCAAGGCAGCCCTGCATCCAATACTGCAGTGAACAGCACACTCTTTGTTGTGTATTTGGCACATTCCATAATCACATGTTGCACCGTTTCTTCTGCCCCACATTCACACAGTCCATTTTCATGCTTCCCGATGCGAGCCAGTCCCCCTGCTAGTCCACAGTGTCCAAACCTTAACCTTGTCATTATCACCTGTTCCCTTCTGTTGTTCCCCAGAGTGACGTTCCCTCCCCTAACATTATTCTGTAAACTGCAATAAAACCTTCCTCCTTTTTCTCCCTCCCATTCCTTCTGCCACCTCCTGGTTATCTCCTCATTTATTTTACTGTGGTATTCTGAGACCCCCAAGGCTAAGCCCACATCCACCTCCTCCCTCCTCAGGGCCTCTTTGGCTGCCAAATCAGCAGCCTTCTTGCCCTCCACCCCCACATGGGCTGGAACCCATATGAACCCCACTTCGATTCCTGCCCGATCTACTCTATAAAGTGCAGTTTGCAGATGAGATCTAGCCTAACCTGTGACCTCCCACCCTGCAGAGCCATCAGTGCAGCCGCAGAGTCTGAGCAGATAACCACCTGCTGCGGCCTCACTTCTTCCACCCAATTTACTGCCCATAATAAGGCCACTACTTCCCATGTGAAAACTGACACCCCATTTGACAGCCATCTGCTCTGGGTGACACACAGGGCGGGAATGTAGACTGCGAACCCCACCCTTTTACTGTTCTGTGTAAATCTGTAAGTGGCCTGCCCAGTTCTCTGCATCTTCTCCCTCACCAAATCCTCTGGGTCTCCAATACCCATCTCCCTCATTCTCTCAGATACTTTAAGGTCCACCTTCACTTTTGGTAGCAGCCCTGGTGGGACAGCAGGCCATACCACCGCAGTGCCCCCCCCCCGCACCCCACTCAATCCCAGCTCCTCCTCCACTCTTATCCTGTAGACCAGGGGCACAGGTGCCCCTAAATAAAACATTTAGGGGCACAATCTTTTTTAAATAAGAATTTTACCATTATAGTGCAAAAAAATATGTTCCTTCTGCCTCATTATTGTGGTCCTTTTATTTAACATTTAAGTGCTTTTGTTTTCAGGTTTGTATCTTTTATAATGAACCAACTGAAGTATTACCACAGCTGCAAATTTCTTCTTTCATTGATAACAGTGTATTAACAGTGTTCATTAGGGATGGGTATCGTTAGGATTTTATCGATACTACTACTCTTATCGATACTGCTTAACGGTTTGGTACTTTATCGATACTCTTATCGACATTGCTTTATTATTCTTTTATATAACTATATTACTGCACATGGCTACTTTTTGATCAATTAATACAAGAAGTCAGATAAATTTACTATTTTGGGACTTTCTATTTTATTTAGAAAGTTCTTAAATCAGAATGTCCCACCCAATACTCGGCTGTTAAAAACGGTTCAATTCTCCATTTTATTAGTAGAGATACTTTTAGAACAATAGCATGATGCTGTATTTTCCATGAGTTGAGTGGATGCATGACCGGGGGGGGGTGTGTGTGTGTGTGAGCGCACGCTTTGCGTAGTGGGCGTGTCAACAGTATCAGCTGAACTCGCACCAAACAAGGCATAGGGAAATAGTCGGACAGACATCCCAGAATTATTTCATAATACAAAGTTTCTGAATGGATATTTGGATTAAACCAAGTTGTATGCAGTGATGAACGGTCTTTCCCCGCGGAACACAAGTTACTTAACGTTACACGGGTCGCGACTCGCGCTATCTAACGATTACAGTACTGTGTAACTTATTTTTTTAATTATGTTTTTGGTATTTTTTTTATTTCTTTGTACTACCGGGCTGTCCGGTAGAGAGAGAGGAAGAACGGGAGACAGAGCGGGGGGAAGATATTCGGCAAAGGAAGCCGGGTTCGGGAATCGAACCCGGGTCGGCCGCTTCGCGACGCAGCACGTTACATGGTTCGCCACTTGGGTGCCCAGTACTGTGTAACTTAATGTTACACAGGTTGCGCTATGCATGCTTTTTTCGTACGTTTCGTTTTCTCCGCTATGATGAGCTCTGCTCTACTTCAGCACGGACATTACCTCTCAAGTACCCGTATGCATGTGTGAGCGTTTTAGTGTGTAACTAACAGCCCCGCTCCTCGGGCAGAGGAGAGAGACAGAGGGAGGAGAGATATAGAAAACGGCCAGCAAGATTAGTTTGCAACGTTTAAATTCCTTGAAAAAAAGGAATAATCTCACGGTTTACTTCCATCCAGGGAGCCTGCTGTTATCATAGGGAATGAGTCTGAGATCGCAAAAGTCCAATGCCGCCGCCTGGTGGTATGCGGCCGGTATTGCACATCATTTGAAACGTTGAGTCTTTGGCTGTGCGTCGATGATATAGGTCCGGGCGGACTATTCATAGTGGTGAGGACAGCAGAGTCGTGAGGACAGCAAGTTGTGAGGACAGCAAATCGTGAGGACAGCAAAGTGGTGAGGACAGCAGCGTGGTGAGGACAGCAGGAGGACAGCAGAGTCGTGAGGACAGCAGGAGGACAGCAGAGTCGTGAGGACAGCAGAGAGGTGAGGACAGCAGAGAGGTGAGGACAGCAGAGAGGTGAGGACAGCAGAGAGGTGAGGACAGCAGAGAGGTGAGGACAGCAGAGAGGTGAGGACAGCAGAGTCGTGAGGACAGCAGAGTCGTGAGGACAGCCCAAAAGGATCTGTGGATGTGAACTTCCCTCCATCCAGGATATCTATGAGAGCCGGTGCATCAAAAAAGCCCGGAAAATTATCAAGGACTTTAATCATCCCAGCCATGGACTGTTCCAACTGATGTGGTCTGGAAAGCACTTCTGCAGCCACACAGCCAGAACCAACCGGCTGAAGAACAGCTTTTTCCCCCAAGCCATCAGACTCATTCACAGAGCCAGTTGACAGCCCGGACTACACTTGAGATTCCAGAGAAAGACTGTTTCTGCTGATAAACTGTATTGCACATTGCATTTTACCCACCCGATTATTGCACATTGCTCATTGCACATCACACAACATTCTTTTTTTCTATTTGGAACTGTACATAGCCATTTTGTTATTTAAATTTGATATAGTATCTACATCCTGTTATCTGCATTGCACACTTTTTAAACTGTATATAGTAATCTTCTATTTTAGTCATATTTTATCTTATTGTATTTTTATTATATGCTAATTTTATTGTATTTATATTATTGGATGCTGCTATGGTTGAGGAACCACAACAAATTAATTTTACCCTTATTTTGCTGTAAGGAACTGAATGATGTGACAATAAAGGAATCTGAATCTGAATCTCATTATTTTCTAAATGTACTTGTACTTATTTGCACTTAAACGTAAACAAGAAATATTGTTGTTATATATGGATTATTATCAAAGTCGGCAGTATGCGGCCCCTGAACTAAAATTTGTTTGACACCCGTGGCTAAGGCAATTAGTAAAAAACATGTTGCCAACATTTTTTATATAGGTACTTCAGTCACCTTATTACTTAGTCCTCTCTCTTGTACATGTCCAAAAATACTTATTTATAGCGGCCTTTGAATTGGTTTGTATTATTGCTCAGCTTTATACTGGCATCTAGTCCATTCCAAAGGGACAGCCCACAAACTGAGATGCACATGCTTTTCAGAGTCGTACGGGCACTAGGCTGTTTTAGATTCAATGCCCCTCATAAATTATAACCACCTTCTCTACCCATGTAAATTTTTTTAATGTAGCTTGGCAACATGTTATTTATTACCTTAAACATAATTTGTGCAGTTTTGAATTGAACTAAGCCCATGAATTTCAATGTTTGGGTCTTTAAGAATCAAAAGCAAAAGTACACCTTGTACAGGTGCATATGATCTCAATAAATTAGAATATTGAGGAAATATATCCGTTGCCTCCGTGCCACAGTGATTCCTGCAGAAGGACCCCGACCAAGTAGAGTGATATACCTTTCAGTAGGCAGACATTTCTGTATTAATATATATACCTTTCAGTAGGCAGACATTTCTGTAATAATATATATACCTTTCAGTAGGCAGACATTTCTGTAAAAATATATATACCTTTCAGTAGGCAGACATTTCTGTAATAATATATACCTTTCAGTAGGCAGACATTTCTGTAATAATATATATACCTTTCTGTAGGCAGACTAAATGAAAATGGGGGACCCTGATGTAAACAAGACGAAAGTCTTTCTCTGGTCTGCATCCCCTTAACAATTGAATATTGAGCTGTACTGTACTGTACCAGGGGCGTTTTTAAGGTTAGAAAATATTGGGGGCTTCAGCCCGGGGGGGGGGGGGGGGGGGGGTGGAGGGGGGTTCCCCCCCCCCCCCCCCCCCTTTTTTTTTTTTTTTTTAAACAGAGAAATACGCAATTTTAGAGTAATTAGAGATGAATACTGAATAACTAGAATCATTAGAGGTTCTCAAAGTGAGGTCCAGGTCCACGAGAGGGATCTGGGCAGTCCTCATAGAAAATTCAAAGTTAACAGGACCAAATCATCAGTTTCTTATTTATTTATTTAGCCAGATAAAACATTGATCTGGTCCAAGAAGCCCCAACAGGAGTACAAATATACACATATATATATATATAATATATATACATATACTGTACATACATACACATATACACCAATAACAAAATAAAAACACAGAATCATACACATAAGCAAATAAACAAACAAACAAACATATGCACAGCCTATGTACAAAATAAATAAACAGTTCATCTCTAGTCTTTACAGTTTTCTTCAATTGCATAAACACTCAAATCAAAAGTATTACACAATTATCAAAACCTTACACTCAAGGAGCAAAATATAGGCCCAGATTTGCACCCCTACAATGTCAGCCTCACTTTTTGCAAAACAATACACACAGTGATTTGCAAAACACTAAACACACTTGCATTACATTAGACACAGAATGTCAAATTACCACACATGAGCCAATTGGTTAAACACAGCCATCAGATGCACAAACACACCATTGCTTAATTGTAGATACACCAATCAGGTTTAAGCACTATAAAAATGCAGCAGGTGAGTTCACCTGTCTTCAACCAAAATGGAAGGAGAGTGAAGTACTGTACACAGAGAACGTGAAAATATACAATACATTCACCAAACACTACACAAGACAACCAATGATGCAGACTGATGAAAATATACATTTTCTTCCATTTTCCCAAATCAGTCAACATGGAGAATCACAACAAAAAATTATCTTGCCAGACCCAGCTAGGCAAAGAGATAATGTCTAGTATTTTCTGTTTACATTTTTTCAAAAAAAAATTAGTTTTACTGTAATTTTAACCTGTACTGGATACAGTATTTTATGTTTGTCTGATATTTGCTGAGCTTACAGTGTTATGCACATAGTAGCATGAAAACTGGGACATGTATTGTTGTGATTCTCCATGTTGAAATGTTGACTGATTTGGTTATATGTTGAGAACATTTATATTTTCATCAGTCTGCATCATTGATTTGGGTACATGGAGAGAACATTTAATTTTTTTCATCAGTCTGCATCATTGATTTGGGTATATGTAGATAAATAAATTATATTTTCATCAGTCTACAGCATTGGTCTTGTGTAGTGTTTGGTGAATTTATTGTATATTTGCACATTCTCTGCGTACTTCACTTACAGTACTCTAATCACTGAGAAGTAGAATTGCTAAATGTGTTTTAGGTTAAGCACAGCAGTGTGTGTAACTGGTTCAAACAGAATTAAGTCATATGAAACGTGTGTGTGAATGAGCTTTCACACCACCCCAAACCAACCGGACTATCCGAGGTTCGATTAAAGCTTATTATAGGACACTGGACATGGGTATGGATGGCTCCAGGTGCTGCTGCGTTAAAGTGCACATCTTCAATATCTGTACTATTTAAAAGCACAGTGCAGGACACACTCAAAGGTTATCGCACCTCAGAGATGGCAGTGGACATGTATGACAGGACAAAGGCCATATGTAATGGCCTTTGGATTGAGGAACATACTACCAGCCAAAGGAGGAAGCAGAAAAGGATGGACGAGTATGTAGTTGAGTCATCTTGTGGCACAAGCTCAGACCTCAGCTCAGGAGATCAGCTGAGACTGTTCTATCCAGTCGTCGACAGAATGCTGCAAGAGCTTGAGAGCAGGTTCTCATGAGTTGGATAACAACTTATGAGAGGCATACAGGCATGTTATCCAGCCTCAGACCAGTTTCTCTCAGTGGAATTGCTGCAACCCCTCGCCACACATTACAATATCCAACTATTGCCAGAGGAGATCACAGTTGCAAAGTGTTTCCTGGTCAGGACAGGCTGAGGCAGAGATGCAGTCCCTACTATCCAAAGTGTCTTTTCCCTCCTGGATGATAATAATAATAATAATAATAATAATAATAATAATAATAATAATAATAATAATAATAATAATAATAATAATAATAATAATAATAATAATAATAATAATAATAATAATAATAATAATAATAATAATAATAATAATAATAATAATAATAATAATAATAATAATAATAATAATGCATTTGATTTATAATGCGCCTTTCAGGACACTAAAAAAAAAAGTCCACAAATCGGTGAATGAAAAAATTATAGGATCAAATGAAAACTACTTACTAAAATGTTTTAAAAGTACTAAAAACCAACAAAAAATACCAAACATTCAGCACAGACAATGGGGATGCTGACATCAAAAAAAAAAAAAGCTAAAGAAAAACATCCGGGGCTGAAGCCCCGGAAGCCCAGGGCTAACGACGCCACTGTACTGTACCCATTCTGCAATCTGTTAATAAAGTTTTCAATCAATCAATCAGACATTACTGTAAGCTTACAGCTTCGAAACTCCACTTATTTCATTTTACAATGTCAAAGCCTTTTAAATATAATCAAAACGTTCCCGTATTTCTGCAATCTATGCGCCAATAATAACGAGTTGAGTTCTAACAAAGAACATATTACATGCTGGGTAGGTAGGCTGATAGAGTAAATGCGCGTTCACCCGAGGGGGGTCGGATTCTGGCAGGGAGTCCGAATTCGGCACAACATACCTTTCAGTAGGCAGACATTTCTGTAATAATATATACCTTTCAGTACGCAGACATTTCTGTAATAATATATATACCTTTCAGTAGACAGCCATTTCTGTAATAATACATGTTTATATTTAGTAGAGTGCATATACCTTTCAGTAGGCAGACATTTCTGTAATAATATATATTTATATTTAGTAGAGTGCATATACCTTTCAGTAGGCAGACATTTCTGTAATAATATATATATTTTTGTATTGGTCTTACGTAATATTCAATTTTGATCAGATACAGAATTTGGGGTTTTCATTAGCTGTAAGCCATAATCATCCAAACCTAAAGAAATAAAGGCTTGAAATATTCACTCTGTGTGTAATGAATCTATATAATATATATATATATTATATATTTTCTTATTGAATTACTGATGAATTCACTTTTCCTCGACATTCTAATGAATTTAGATGCACCTATACGTGATGCCTGTGTATTCCGGTGCTGGGGAGCATTCAGGCCTTAATGCGTTCACTTCTAAAGGTTCTGTTGACGCGGCATGTGATCCAGTTACTGTGCGCCGCAAATTAAATCAGTAGCGGGCTGAAGTATGAAGCGGTAGTTCTCTCCGTCCGTCCGCTTGTCTCTCTCTCTCTTCTTTTCCCTCGTCTTTGGTCTGTGTTGCTGTAATGGGGCGAGAATGGGGGGGAAGCGGTGACACACAAATTAATTAAAGGGGACATGCATTATATTTTCAGTGTTTAGCATTGTTATATAGTAATAGGGGTTAGTATCAATGGGTCTGTGTTTCTAAATACCATATTGGCGGATTGCTCTCATTCAGTTGAGACAATTTCCTCCTCCAGTTAATTAGGTCATTCTGATTTGACTCGCTCGGTGACGTAACTGGGAGCTGGTGGAGCTGATTGTGATCTGATTGGCTCTGTGGTTGTAGCGCATAGTGAAACCCGACACTTCCTCAAACGAGAGGCAGAGAGTGAGCGAGAGAGAGAGAGAGAGAGGCTCATACGCTGCATTTCTCTGAGCGATCTCTCCTCAGCTGTCTGCCCCTGCTTAGTTTACACACTCGCGACAGAGCACACATACCGCACACACGCGCGCGTTGCGCTGTCGTCTCTCTGTCTGTCTCTCTCTCTCCCTCTCTATCTCTCTCTCTCTCTCTCTCTCGAGTCGGGAGCACTAGCATATCACTGTAATATCTTTGCGCATGCTCCCACGCGCACGCCCGTATTCCGATCCGTACAATAATAATCACAGAGGTATATATTGTCATTTGAAACAAGTTACCAATGCATTGTCCCGTGGGATTATGCCCCCCCGCGGCAAAATTAATTAGTATCCTCCTCAGTCTCTCTCTATCTCTCTCTGTGCCAGTCGCAGACTGTGTGGATGACTGTCACTCAAAGTGCTTATGGGCAGAGCCAACACAGCCTGAAATCCAAAGTGAGAAAAATGTGGCTTTTGAGTACTTTTTTTTTTATAAGTATTTTTATTGCACATTACTTTAGTTACATTCCATAATGATGCACACAAGCAATCTTATTTTTCTTCTTGTTCAAAAACAATTGTACAGCGGCATATAACAAAAAAGATTAAAAATAAACATTCTTTCATTTGACGGATTTATACATACAAATAAACAGGATAGTTAAATAAGCTAGATTCTTGCTGGGAAATAAGAAAGAGACCAAAAAATCAGAGCATTAGAAAAAGGCCAAAAGCCAAGACAAAACAGAGAATATACCTTCAGACCAGGGCTTGACATTAACTTCAGACATTAAGTTCAGACATTACTGTAATAAGAGTAACACTTTGAACTTATATATCATCTTCATCCTCCCTCAGACCCTTTAAGTAATCCAACACCGGTCCCCATGTCTTATCAAACACCTTTCTCCGTCCTGTATTTTTAAATCTAAGCCTCTCTAAGTAGAGGGTCTCACCCAGCTCTCTCATCCACATTTCAAATGAGGGTGCTGCATCAGACTTCCAGAGTCTCAAGATGAGCTTTTTAGCCAACACAGCACCTAGATATATCGGCCATTTTTCATTGCCAGAGTACCTAGTAGCATCGTCCGCTAGAGCCCAAAATGGCCACTAAGGGGCAGGGTTCCCACTGTTTATTAAAAGCTTTTGAATAAAAGTCAAATATATCAGACCAGAACGTGTGTAAGTTGGGACAAGACCAGAGTTGATGTGTAAGGGTACCATCTTGATTTTTACATTTGTTACACAGTGCTGATACGCTAGGATACATCTTATTCACTTTCACCTTTGAGTAGTGCAACCTGTGTATCACTTTAAATTGAATCAAGTTAATTCTAACATTTACAGAGCACCGGTGAATATTTGTAAGACACGTTTCCCAGAATTCCTCATTGAGGGGTATCCCCAGTTCTGACTCCCACTCAGTCCTATATCTTTCTGTGCTAACTATTACCTGATTGAAAAGTGTCTGGTATATTTTTGACACCGCCCCTTTACTACCTGGTCTAACATTAATTATAGTTTCCAGTGCTTGATGCTGAGGAATGTCTGACCATGTATCTACATGAGTCCTTACGAAGTTCCGTATCTGTAGATAGCGGAAAAAATGTGTTGACGGTAAATCATGTTTGACCCTCAGTTGCTCAAATGATAAAAACTGGCCCCCTTGGTACAAGTCCTTCAAGCACCCTATACCCTTCACCTTCCACTGTGCAAACCCTTGATCCATAGTAGGTCTGCAACCAGGTCTGCGCCACCCACCGCCCCCAGAGAATGCTGTTTGCCGTTTCATGTGAGTAAAATCAGGGACCCATTGTTGGTTAGAGTAACACGTAAAGATGCCTATCTTAAGATCAGGTTTTACTCATGTGTAAAGGCTCAGTCTATTCTCTCTTAATTTGATAAACATGACTACTGTTTTGTGTGCAGACTGGGTTTAAATGTGTAAACCTCAATCTTTTGTACAAGCATGTTTCATGTAAAATGATGAATAATCCATGTATGTAACTGCTGCATTTCACCTTTGAGCCTCTCGGCAATAAATATATGAGTTTGAATTAGAGCTCTGTTGTCTGGCTGCACAGTTTATTCTCTTGCTGGCTATTTTTGGAGTCAGATGAGAGGAACCACATTACCATTCTGCTTTCTTCCCTCTCCAGTTAGCAACCAATGCACTGTGATTAACCTTAGAAATGTATAGAATATACGACACGTGCATTTATCTCTTTAGGGTCTGTAAGAACAGTGCCTGTGTCTGATTTTATTTTTAGTATTGCACGGGAAGCTTGCGCCTGTCTTAATTGACGTGCCAGCAGTTTCTGAGGTTTGTCACCTATTTCAAATTGTATCTGTTTCATCATATTCAATTGCTTATTGACCTATGCAGATAAAATAGTATTGTACTCATGTCTTTGAGAGACTATAGAATTCAGGATGTCGGGATCCGCAGAGACCCTGTACAGGTGTTCTAGTTGAGACACAGAATCATCCAAATCCACTAGTCTTTTTGACATTTGTTTTCTCCTACCTGCCACGTATGATATGATGCTACCTCCAAGCACTGCCTTGATAGCTTCCCACAGTGTTGAGTCATCCACATCCCCTGTATCATTTGTGGCTATAATGTCAGGTAGCCTAGCTGACATATATTTTAAGAAACTCTTCTCTTTTAAGATTGTGTTGTCAAATCTCCAGGTGCGTTCATTTCTATGTCTAGTGAATCTAACATCCAGTGACATGGGAGCATGATCACTTATCAGGATAGTATGGTATTGTGTGAACAGATTAGAGTCTATCAACATGAAATCAATCCTAGAATAGGATTTATGCACTGGAGAGAAAAAAGAATAGTCTCTGTTGGTAGGATTGCGTAGCCTCCATATGTCAACCAGATTTAGATTGTGCATGGCACTTTTCAACACCTCACTGGCTTTGCTGTTCATGGATACCTTTGATGACTTTTTATCCAACACAGGGTCAATTATACAATTGAAGTCAAAACCCAATATAATATTTGTATTACCGACGTAAGGAATTCTATTCAGATCTGTCTAAAAGAAATTGACCATACACGTTTATCAATGTTACAGGAACACAATTAAGTGTCCCTGATACAATTACAAATCTACCATTCGGATCCGCGATTGTGCACACATGATCAAATGACACACCCCTCTTGATAATAATAGCGACCCCTCTGGCCCTGGCCCCGAAGTTTGATTGAAATATTTGTGATCCCCATCCCATGCGTAACTTGTTCCTGGCTATATTCTTAATATGGGTCTCTTGAAGATATATAACATCAGCTTTCAGGCTTTTTAAATGAGCCATTACCTTACCTCTTTTAACTGGGTGATTTAGACCTCTCACATTCCAGCTTACAATCCTTGTACTATCCCCATTGTTATTTACTGACATGACATATTATCCATGATCATGTAACAAAACAAAAATCGGCCAAAGTGTTGTATACATTCCGCCGTTAGAAAAAAAAACAATAATATGCACTGCCGCAAACTAACATGAAAAACACACTACGCTGTCCTCCGGGGCCCTCTTTACCTCCCTCCAGTCCCCTCTGCGAACAAACACCTCTAAGTCTAAATACCTTAAGAGCTAGTAAACATACCATGATAGTCTGTGTATGCAATCGTCTCCACCTGTCCAACAAAAACAAATGAGAAGTAGGTAGGATGCGCGCAATGAGCCGCTGTAACTCGTGAGTGATCACATATTGAAGCTGTTGTCTGTACCGTCGGGTTGGATTAACGCTGCACTTTGCTGTCGTCTAGGAACTTCTCTGCGTCCTTCGGGTCGTTGAACGTGCGCTTGTCTGTGCCAACCGATACCATGAACGTCGCTGGGTGTCGGAATCCGCATCTCACCTCCGCAGTCTTGCATCTGGTCCTGATATTGTCGAATCGCTTCCGTAGCTTCAACACTGCCGGTCCCAGGTCCGGGAAAATGTAGATACGCGTTCCCTCATGTTGTAAGGGGAACTTTTGCGTTGCAAGCCTCAGAATGCGCTCCTTCACTGAATCATGGTGGATCCGTGCTATAATTGGAGTGCCATCTGTTGCCGTCTTCACATTGACCCGATATGCTCGGTCGATTTTAACAGGCTTGTTGTTGAAGTTCTCATCTCCCAGCAATGTTGTTGCAAAGTTTTGCAAAGTAGGATTGCCCTCTTTTACACCTATGATCCGAATGTTTTGTCGTCTGTAGCACGAGACGAGGTCGTCCACTCGCTCACCGAGCGCCTTGGCCTCCTCCGCCCACACGGCACATTTGTCTTCCAGAATCTTGATTCGGCTTTCATGCTCATTCAGGCCATCCTCGTTTGAGGCTACCCTTTCCTCAATATTATCCAATGTCTGTTTCAGACCAGCAAGTGATGCATCCAACTTTTCAAACCTTGAATCGACAATTTGATTCAGTCGATTAATAGCGGCCATTATATCCGTCGTGGTCGGCGGTGGTGCTTCGTTCAACGCTGTAGTTTCAGCTTGGTCTTCATCCGAATCCGACAGGTTGCTGCTATCGTTAGCCTCTCTGCTATCGTCCTCAGTTGTAAGCTTTTTTTTTTAGCCTTTCTGGCTTTCCTCGGTCTCGGCATAGCTCAGTTGCGCCTCTACAACTTATATTGTCAATTTTCTTTTTACTTCTACCATTGAATTGCCTTCTTAAATTGTACACTTTTGTAGGAGTTTAGTGGAGCCTCTCTCACACACGACTATCCCATCGCACGCCCCCCGGAAGTATTATCTCTTCCGGCTTTTGAGTACTTGATTAGAAATATAAAACAATGAATTGTTTTTTATAAAGACCGTTCACATGTTGCTGTGCCTACGGGCAATGACAGAGCCAAACGGAAAAGCTTTTCATATTTTGGATAATGTCCAGACACAAGTTCCCTTCTGATGTTTTCAGTAGATCCGTTTTGGATTTGTGTTGACACCATTGTCATCTCAGTCAGTGTGAGTTTGGGGTTGATGTTGAGTATTTTTGCATACTGGCAAAAATTTGAACACAGCATCAACACTTTTAGAAATGGCCAGTGACTGCGGGGAAAATCTGTCTCGACACTCGCAGAAGTGTGTCCAAAACAGGATAGAACAGCTGACTGGCCCATTTCTGTTTCATGGTGGTTGCTGTGCTTGCCTCGTACTCTCTCTGGCCTAGAGTGCTGGTGACGACGCTGTCTGCGAGAGCAGCTGGCTGTTTGACAGGGCGCTTGCGTGGTCGTCTCTCATCCCTGCTCTCCATACAAACGTCAACTGACTGGCAGAATATTTGGATTTCGCTCCAGATGTCATCCCACTTTTGACTGTCGGTCCTCATGTTTTCGAAGCTTTTCATCATCAAAAATTAGGTATATCCATTTTGCGTTTCTGCGACCGTCGCTGGTGTTATCTACAAAGAAACTGCCGGGTGAAAATTCGAATGCAGATGTTTACACAAACGGGTGCGGCGTGATTGGTTACTGCCTGCAGTCTAGAATGTTAAACGGTCACAACACCTACCCATTGACTCCTCGGTCAGCCGACCCTTGCGTAATTGTCACCACAGCCCTACACACACACAATATCGTAGCCTAGGCTGCCTATATAATAATGCTGCGACTGGGGCTGCCCACATATAGTATTTATATATAAATGCTAAATATTTACATCAGACATATGTACAGACAATGTACAAACAAACAATAATTCTACATATTAGGTACAGGCAAGCATATGGTGTTCTGCAGGGCAATGTTCACATGTGTAGTTATTAAACATGTTTTGATGTGGGTGTGGGGCTAGACCATGGAGGATTTTGAAGACCAGACTGACATCGGTTAGTTTGATGATGCAGCGTGATTGGTTACTGCCTGCAGTCTGGAATGTTAAACGGCCACCACACCTACTACCCATTGACACCTCGGTCGTCCGACCCTTGCGTATCGTAATTGTCACCACCGGGCTGCAGCAGCTCTATACACACACACAATATCGTAGCTGTTACGAAGGATCAGATTAAACCGAATATATATATTTATTACTTGAGATATATTGTATAGTATTTGTATATCGTCTGATATCCCTTGTATATTCTTTGTACATATACACGGAATATCCCTTTACCTAGTACAGACCATAATATTTCGTTCTCCTATTGGACAGCGATCCACTAGGCGCCACGGCCATACCCCCAATGTCTAGTTCAAAGTCACCGCCAAGACATGCCTGGACATGACTGGCTCTGCGCAAGAATACGAGACAGAAATAAGGCTGGTACTAGTTTGTTCACCTAACGTATAAATACGGCGCAGGTGAATACAGAAGTAGTGTTACCCAATAAGTTGAAGCCTCACACCACGATACAACGTGCTGTGAAGTGGGCCCGTTTTGCCCCAAAATAGAGCCTTGAGACCGCGTGCGAATTGATAGCTGAAGTGTCAGAGTTTAACGCTGTACCGTCGAGTTCGACCTATTCTATTATTAAGTAATAGTCTATTTATGTATAGTGTATCGTGCGGCTACCGTTCTACAGTGACCAGCATTACCAACGCTTCCTCGTACCTAGCTAGTGTGCTTATCCAGGCTGGGCGGCTTAACCTGGTACCGTCATCCGAGGAGCCCTAGACGAGAACCGTGTGGATATGTACACTGGATAACCTACCCGACGACTACAGAGCCCTTTTCGGCTGGATTATATTTGCTTTGGTCCTGTATCTGATGGAGCGGAGAATTGTCTACACCCACAACTGTGTGGGATTTACCCTGTGAGGAGCATCGTCGAGCCCGCCTCTAGGACGCCTGAGGCTGGCTAGCTTTCCTCCATGCTGCACTGCATACCGGAGAATAGCTGTTGTTCGTCTGCGGATCAAGAGATTATTGCACTGTCTCCTGTACCTGGAGTCTCCTTATTCCTCGTTGACCCAGACTTTCGTTACCGACAAATCCTCTCCCCTGCTGGCCTACAACCGGAGGGACCCTACTAGTATCTCCCGCTGCCCTACTAGTGTACCATAGATATAATTCCTATGATACAGGTGGTATTCATTATCTCCTGCGTAATATGCTCATGGACTTACGCTCTTGACCTATTCATGCACATTCTTCGCCTTACAAGCGCGACTCTAATTCTCAAGTAATGTAAGATAATCTTCGTGCTGCTAATAAATATTCTTCTAACCAATATTTGTTGTGGAACCGTGTCATTGTGGAGGTGTTCATCTCATATACCTGTGTACTGTATGGCCAGTAGTAATGTACATAAGACAGTAGTGGTTTAATGATACCATACTTATTCAATACAGTCAGGGAATTGTACCCCTCAGTTACAATTGGTCCTTCGAGCCGGAGGGTAATTAGCGTAATATTAATATAATATTAATATTAACATGGCCAATGATGAACACTCCACAAACGGTTCTCCTAAGCTAGATCGCCCGGAGCGCAGACGGCAGCCACCTCGTTACCTAGAGGACTACGCTGCCAGTCTACTACCTAGCTTTATACAGACGTTAAACGTCTTAAATGTCAAATCCTACCGACCAGGCGACCCCGCCAGTAGAGACCCTAGTGGGTTCTAACGTAACTGACCAAGCTCACGGGGGGACCAGGAGGGACCTGACATGACTTTACCCCCCGCCAACGAGGTAGTCCCCGGAGAGCTCCAGGATAAAGAAAGCCCTCCAGGGACGGAACCCGACCCACTACCAGAAGAGACGCACACCCAGGAGATGGACCTCCTCGGAGCGCGACAGGAGAACGGATCTCCAACGAGCACTGCCAGAAGCCGATCACCTCCGCCGGTGTCTTCCCCCAGCGAAGCGGACAAGATGCTGGCGCAGGCACTCATCGCTACCCTGGCAGCCTCCACCGAATGCGATCGACTTCAAGCGCAACAGACGAGCGAGCGCGAACAAGCTGCAGACCAACGAGAGCGCCTTCACGCGCAACTCCAAGCGCAAGCCCTCAGTGAACGCGAACATTCTGCAACCGAGCGAGAGCGCTTCCAGGCGCAACAAAGGAGTGAAGACGACCGCATAAGACTGGAGACCAGACGCCTTCAGACGGAAGAGAACATTGAAAGAAGCCGCGCCGATGCACAGCACGCCGCCGCCAATGCACAGCGCGACGCCGCAAATGCACAGCTCCACGCCGCCCATGCCAGCGCCAATGCACAGCGCGACGCCGCCAATGCCCAGCGCGAAGCAGTGCGCGACGCCGCCCATGCCCAGCGCGAGGCAGAGCGCGACCGGCTGCAGGCGCAGATGATGGACAAATTGATTGCCATGGCGACACCCCCTCTCTCCGCACGGAGCTCCCGGAGATCATCACGACAAGGGTCTAGGACACATTCCCCTACCCGACCAAGCGACCCGGGACCCCGCCAACAGGAGGATCCTGTCCACGTCTCCGAACCCCCTCCCCGGACGGTCCATACGAGACCCAGCAACCGGGAAGAACCGGACCACGCCGAGAGACTGAACAGAAGACTCCAGGACCTAGCAGAGGAAGAGGAAGAGGAAGAGGAGGAATGTCAAGCCGACCAGCAGCAACGTACTCTGGACCAGGAGGCCCAGTACAGCCCCGACCAGCAGCAACGTACTCTGGACTAGGAGGCCCAGTACAGCCCAGACGTCAGCCCCGAGGCACTGCGCTACAAACCCCCGACTCAACTCACGGGTGAGTTTGACGCACCGTCAGCACCGAGGAACAGCACCTGGGTACCCGGGCTTCGGTACCCACCAAGTACCAGCCCAAGACGACACGCACAGGGAGACTCGCCCAGGAGGCCTCTCCCCCAACGCTCACCGATGTGCCAGCCATCCATGGCATCGTACATTGGCACACCGACATTCCCGGACTTCACACACGAGAACAGAGCACAGTACACAGAGCTACGAATGTGCTTAGAGACAATGATGTCCGATGTACCGGATGAAACGTACAAGTATGCTATCCTACTCAAGCACCTGAAGGTGCCCAGAGCGCACAATATAGCGCTGGCATATTCCAACTCTACTACCCCATACACCGCGGCTCTAGTAGCCCTCGACCAACGTTATGGACGCATATGGGACTACGTGATACAAGAGATAAGAGACATCGACCGTCTCCCCCCAGCCAGAGACAACAGAGCATTAGATGACCTCTCTATCAAGGTACAGTCCCTGGTAGGGATGCTGGGGTCCCAAAAGGAAAAAGGGATATACGAACTGTACGCTAACTCTAATGTAGAGATAATATTAGAGAAGCTCCCTCCCGCCCGACAAGAGCGTTTTCGGCGGCAGAGAGACCACCGCGACCCCAACGGCCCAGAGGCATCCCTCCTAGACTTATCTGACTTTCTCGCGAGAGAAGTCAGCAGCCTACGACTGGACACGTTCGTGTGGAGTGGACCAAGCCCAAGACCAGGACCTCGGGGATCAAATGATAACCGCCGATCGGTGACCGTGATGCACCAAGCAGAATCAGTACCGCAGCACAAGAACCACAACACCCCCTTGACGAAAGAGGAGTGGAAGATTCAATGCCAGTACTGTGAAGGGGAACATCGGCTGTATCAATGCGACACTTTCGGGAAGCTGACCACGGACGAGGTGAGTCAGTGGATCAAGGACCACCGCCGCTGCTTCCGCTGCGCGCGCAGCCATATGGCAGCTGAGTGCCGCTTGAAGAAGAAGTGTAGCAGGTGCGGCGGCGCCCACTTGGAGGTCCTGCATGACATCAACAGGCGTCCGCCAGGACAACAAAGTGAGCCCGTCACGGTAATGTACCAGGCCGAGGCGGTGGCACCAGTACCAAAGATCCACCAGACCGCTCCCTGGTGTCCCGACTGCTACAGCAGACACTGGGAGTCACGGTGCTACTCGGACGACCGCGAGTCGGCACCACCCCAGACGATCCAAAGCAACCGACCAACAGGAGTGCTCCACATTGACCAGCATAGCGGGACCCCCCGAGTGCTCATCAAAGTGGTCAGAGTGCTCCTGAGCTACGAGGACAAGGTCCTGGACACTTACGCCGTCCTGGACGATGGGTCTGAAAAGACTCTCCTCCTCGCTTCCGCCGCAGCCCAGTTGGGCCTGCGGGGTGCCAAAGGTACCATGACCATACGCACCATCAGAAGGGACCAGAAGACCATAAAAGGTGAAAAGGTCTCCTTCAAGATAGCAGCGGTGGACCAGCCCGAGAAGCAGTATAGTATTACCAACGTCTTCACCAGCCACGACATAGGCCTATCACAGTACACCTACCCCATCCCACAGCTGATGGCGAAGTATGTGCACCTACGTCAACTACCTATACCGCTTATCGACGGCGCCACACCGACCCTGCTCATCGGCTCCGACCACGCGGACCTCATTCTCCCAATTGAGGCGGCCCACATCGGACCCAAAGGATGCCCAGTCGCGGTTCAGACCCGACTGGGGTGGACACTCCAGGGCCCCCTCTACGGACTTGACAGTCAACCCACGTCTACACGCTGCCTACACACAAAGGCGAGCGACACCGGCCACTCCCTCGTACAGCCCGTTGAGAGGCTATTGACATTAAGCGAGAGGCCTGTGAGAGAACCGTGGGCACAAGAGGGAGTTCGGAACTCCACCCCCCTCAGCTGCGCTCCAGGCGTAGCTGACCTCGAACCCAGCACCCCAAGCGACTCCTTGATGGGGCGGCCGGAACCGGCCCCTCCTCAGACGGGGTACAGAGCAAACAAGAGAAACAGACGGAGGAGGTGGAGGCGCAGCCAAGCACAGATCAAAGCAGTCTCAGGCCCGCTTCCTCCTAACCCCCCTACCATCCCTTCCAGCCCGTCAGAAGCGGGTCAAGGACGGGGACAACTTAAAAGTGGACACAGTCGTCATGATTATCGACCAGTCACTACCCCGAGCTATGTGGCCGGCCGGCCGCGTAAGCAAAGTGATCACTGGTGCCGACGGAAAGGTCAGAGCGGCAGAAGTGCTCGTCCAGGGGCGGACATACACCCGACCCGTGGCGAGGCTGATAGAGTTGCCAAGGCTCCCCGACTCTCTTGATGACGACCATGACCCCCTGACTTTGTGAACTGCCCTACCCTCACAACGGACATTGAGTAGTGGACAGTGCGGTTAATCTGTCTCTGCTTATCTAATTAGGTGCGGACTAATTAGGAGGCGGCTGTTACGAAGGATCAGATTAAACCGAATATATATATTTATTACTTGAGATATATTGTATAGTATTTGTATATCGTCTGATATCCCTTGTATATTCTTTGTACATATACACGGAATATCCCTTTACCTAGTACAGACCATAATATTTCGTTCTCCTATTGGACAGCGATCCACTAGGCGCCACGGCCATACCCCCAATGTCTAGTTCAAAGTCACCGCCAAGACATGCCTGGACATGACCGGCTCTGCGCAAGAATACGAGACAGAAATAAGGCTGGTACTAGTTTGTTCACCTAACGTATAAATACGGCGCAGGTGAATACAGAAGTAGTGTTACCCAATAAGTTGAAGCCTCACACCACGATACAACGTGCTGTGAAGTGGGCCCGTTTTGCCCCAAAATAGAGCCTTGAGACCGCGTGCGAATTGATAGCTGAAGTGTCAGAGTTTAACGCTGTACCGTCGAGTTCGACCTATTCTATTATTAAGTAATAGTCTATTTATGTATAGTGTATCGTGCGGCTACCGTTCTACAGTGACCAGCATTACCAACGCTTCCTCGTACCTAGCTAGTGTGCTTATCCAGGCTGGGCGGCTCTAGGAGCCCTAGACGAGAACCGTGTGGATATGTACACTGGATAACCTACCCGACGACTACAGAGCCCTTTTCGGCTGGATTATATTTGCTTTGGTCCTGTATCTGATGGAGCGGAGAATCGTCTACACCCACAACTGTGTGGGATTTACCCTGTGAGGAGCATCGTCGAGCCCGCCTCTAGGACGCCTGAGGCTGGCTAGCTTTCCTCCATGCTGCACTGCATACCGGAGAATAGCTGTTGTTCGTCTGCGGATCAAGAGATTATTGCACTGTCTCCTGTACCTGGAGTCTCCTTATTCCTCGTTGACCCAGACTTTCGTCACCGACAAATCCTCTCCCCTGCTGGCCTACAACCGGAGGGACCCTACTAGTATCTCCCGCTGCCCTACTAGTGTACCATAGATATAATTCCTATGATACAGGTGGTATTCATTATCTCCTGCGTAATATGCTCATGGACTTACGCTCTTGACCTATTCATGCACATTCTTCGCATTACAAGCGCGACTCTAATTCTCAAGTAATGTAAGATAATCTTCGTGCTGCTAATAAATATTCTTCTAACCAATATTTGTTGTGGAACCGTGTCATTGTGGAGGTGTTCATCTCATATACCTGTGTACTGTATGGCCAGTAGTAATGTACATAAGACAGTAGTGGTTTAATGATACCATACTTATTCAATACAGTCAGGGAATTGTACCCCTCAGTTACAGTAGCCTATAGGCTGCCTATAATAATTCTGCGACTGGGGCTGCCCATTTGGCTAGGCATAGCCTACCCTCGCCTTCAATACCCGCCGCCTATGAGGGACAGGTTGAATATGTCCGTGAACACCCCTACCAGCTCCGACGTGCATGCTCTGATCACCCGGCCTGGTTGAATAATGAGTGGCAGTTGCAGTGGGATCAGGAGACTAGGGGAAGACAGTTACATATAGTGCAGCTGCAGTGGGATCAGGAGACTAGGGGAAGACAATTACATATAGTGCAGCTGCAGTGGGATCAGGAGACTAGGGGAAGACCGTTACATATAGTGCAGCTGCAGTGGGATCAGGAGACTAGGGGAAGACAATTACATATAGTGCAGCTGCAGTGGGATCAGGAGACTAGGGGAAGACAGTTACATATAGTGCAGCTGCAGTGGGATCAGGAGACTAGGGGAAGACAATTACATATAGTGCAGCTGCAGTGGGATCAGGAGACTAGGGGAAGACAATTACATATAGTGCAAAATGTCTATACCGAACACTGTGACCTCATTTTCTTCTTCTAAATTCATGCTATATTATGTTATTATGTTATTTGATACTATCTTGTCTAGCACAGTCTCTGGAGCGTAACAGTAAGAAGCATTTTGTATGAAAGTATTCTGTACTTCTGTATGACAACTATTAAAGAACTTGAAATAGAGTGGGTGGTGTGAGAATCAGGGGAGGAAATAGGAAAGAGGAGGTGGTGATGACAAGGTTAAGAATAGGCCACAGTACGTTGAATGGGACTCTTAAAATTATGGGGAAGCATCCAACAGGGTTATGTGACTGTTGTCAGGTAGACGAGTCAGTGGAACATGTAGTGGTTAAGTGCAGGAAATATTCATCAGAAAGGGGGGACATGATGGAGGGAATGGAAAGAGCAGGATTGACAGGAGCAGGTTTGAAGGGCATATTGGAGTGTGGAGGACGTGTTTGATTAGCTTTCTTAAGCGAACAGGAATGATGGGACAAATATGATAAAAGGACATTGTAGGAGGTAGATGATACGAGTTTGGGGGGTAGGATTTTAATTTAATTTATTTTAATTTGGTTTGTGTTTAGGTTTTAATTGTATTTTTAGTATGTTTGTATAGGGTGGTGATGTTAGGGTTGTGTATTTTGTTTTGTTTGTTCTGGGTTTGTTGTTTTCTTTGCTGGGTTCTTGCCTTATCCGCTCCAGTTGGGTTGTACAGTAGATGGCGGTATGCGCCTTTCTGTGGTGAGACCCGCCATTAACTCAATAGAAGAAGAAGAAGAAGAAGAAGAAGAAGAAGAAGAAGAAGAAGAAGAAGAAGAAGAAGAAGAAGAAGAAGAAGAAGAAGAAGAAGAAGAAGAAGAAGAAGAAGAAGAAGAAGAAGAAGAAGAAGAAGAAGAAGAAGAAGAAGAAGAAGAGGAAGAAGAAGGAAGAGAGGCGTGATTACGAAACCTAGCCGCATTTCTCGGAGACGCTCTCTGATTGGCCGACGCCTGTTTCTACACTGGTTAAGCTTAGGCACTCTTTCGAAGTTGGTTAAGGTTAGAGTTTGTCTTAGAGCATGGCGATAGAACGCCAGGTAGTTTGCAGGCTGTTTGACGTGGAAATGGGCAAAGACACAGCTCAGTGCCAATCAGAGAGCGTCTGCCAGAAATGCGGCTATGTCGAAAAAGACAGTTTTTTAAACATCGATTCCCCATGCACATGCGCAGATTGGCCACAGAGTGTGACGCAACGCACATCCACGGCTGGAATACCTGGAATGTTCCATTAGAGGGGGTGTTGTGTTGTGAGTCCATTCTCTTCGGTTCAAATAACAAACTCAGCAAGACCGACGGCTTCTCAGTTACAGTGGGTGACAATATTGTCACAAGGAAAGACGAAATTACCTACCTGGGTTCCATCCTAGAGGCAAATCTTTCCTGTGACAAAATGGCATCCAATGTAATAAAAAAAGTCAACCAACGAACTAGATTCTTGTACCGGATCTCCTCTCTGGTAAACAAGAATACCCTGAAGACTCTGGCAGGAGCACTCATTCAAGGGTACTATGACTATGCGTGCACCTCATGGTACCAAAGCACCTCAAAGGCGCTTAAAACAAAATTACAAACATCACAAAACAAACTGGTCAGACTACTACTTGACCTGAACCCCAGAACCCACCTCACCCCTGCCCACTTTGCCAACCTAGGATGGCTTAGAGTAGACGACAGAGTACAGCAACTTGCAATGGGCCTGGTCTACAAGATACACTATACGACCGGGGTGCCCATGTACATGTCAAAATACTTCCCAAAGGTCAGTGAATACCACAACCACTACACCAGAGGAAGCTCAACAAATCATGTTAAACCCAGATTCGGCTCAAACAAGGGACTAAACACGTTTCGCAATTATGCCACAACAATGTGGAACGCCCTACCCAAAGCTGTAAAGGAATGTGAATCCCTGCCCACATTCAAAACCGCTCTTAAAGAGCACCTACGGGAGGCTGCAATTCGAAACTGGCCACCGTAAATGCCCAAAACCCCCACCACCTCCTAATAGACAGTCTCCTCCCCACCGCATGTATATATTCCCTCCCCGCCGTATGTATATTTCCCTCCCACCCACCCACCCCCTCCTAATGTACAGTCCCCTCCCCATCATATGTATATACTCTGTCAGGATCTAGGGGTAACAGTACTGTATATTTGAATACCGCTTATGTCACAAATGTATCAGTACTAAATACCTATATGTCCCTATGCCATAAATGTCATGTATGTTGTGTATGTCATAAATGTCTATATGAATTGAAAATGGGGGACCCTGATGGAAACAAGACAAACGTCTTTCTCAGGTCTGCATCCCCTTAACAATTGTATGTATTGAGCCGTACTGTATTGTACCCATTCTGCAATCTGTTAAATAAAGTTTTCATTCATTCATTCATTCTGTTGATAGTCGCAAATGTTTGGAATTAGAGGATGTGATGAATTGATTCAAGTACTGATAGAGAGCACTGAACCCATTCCAAGTAAGGCCAGTCATGACCTTGCACTTTGTGTCATTCCCTCGGAAAGCATCTGCGGACAATCGCTCTTTGGACCAGTTCTCCAGCGCAGCATCTCGCTCTCTCCTGGCCTCATCTCTCTCTCTGCTGGCCTCATCTCTCTCTCTCCTGGCCTCATCTCGCTCTCGCCTGGCCTCATCTGAATGAATGAATGTTCATTAGTTTAATAATAGGATCTATATTTGTTTTATAAACATTCCCCCAGACAGACCTCAACACAATATGACATGTATGGCACAACAAGTGAAAAATGCAATATATGCAAACATTTCTGATTTAACAGCTCCCTTGTTTTGTACAGAATGCCAACAGATTTGACTAATTTACCTCGCTCTCTCCTGGCCTCATCTTGCTCCTGATTGGGTGCATAATCTTCAGGAGAAAGATTATAGATATGGTCATGATGAACATAGTGTGCAGGATGATCTGGTTTGATGGGGCTCTCCGCTCTTCTTTGGGCATTGTGAAACCGCCTTATCTTCTCCATCCCCCCTGAACCATGGCGATGGGGGAATATAGAGGGGGTGAAATCAGGGTGTTTGGGATCCCTTACATGAAATCCTGAAATGAAAAAGGCAAAGATTTAACCACAAAGCACCTAAAATCAAGCTAAACCTAATGTGCACTACAGTCAGTGTGCGATCCATACCATGATTTTCGGGGGAGCTCCCGGGTGTGGGCGAAAAAAAAAAAAAAGAAAAAAAGAGTTCAGAGCGCTTTTTCCTGGGTCTCGCGACTGCCGCAAAAACGAACGAACGAAAAAGGAACGCGCCGGCAGCGTCTGTGGCATAGAAATGAATGACAGACAGGAGCTGACAACTCATAAAACGTCCCCGGTCGACACGGGCCCTATTAGGCTATAGGTATGAACAGAGTCATAGAATATGACTCTGGGTATGAGTAACGTTACAGAACCACACATAGTCCACACCACACAGGTCTGCAGGCATGATGGAGACGCAGATATTAAAATACACATGCTCAGATTAACCCCTCTGATCCAACACTAAAATTCACACACAACAGTCCTATTTACACATAAACACACGGATGAACCAATACCGAACAACAAGTCCACGACCAAACACATAGAGTCTAACATTATTATAGTAGTAGGCAAATGCAACATTATCGCCACCGACCTGATGGTGAAGATTTGCCCAATTCTCAAAATCTGCATGTGACAGAAGTAGTCCCCGCAGCAGGCTGCTTCGCATTCTTTGTAAAGGAAGGCTTACTTCTTTGATATTTCATTTAACTAAGTTTCGACATTACGCTTGTTTGATGAAGTTTGATTTGTGCCTGCAGGCTGCAGCGCCGCCACGCTCCGAATGGTAAACGCAAGAATAGCATGTTGCCATCTATTACGAGTAGGGTAAATCTGCAGTGCCGATATAGGGTATATCTGCAGTGCATATTTATGCTATTGTCTATTACAGTGAATTAGTGCGCAAATCATTAATGATACATCAAAATAGCATAATTTTATCATTATACACGATGATGATACAGAAAATTACAGAAAAATGAGAAATGCATGGCAAAAATAGCATTTATTTTCAGTAATTTAGAGACCCCCAGGGGAGCTTTAGAGACCCCCAAGGGAGCTGATGTCTGATCTAGAGGAGCTATAGCTCACCCAGCTCCCCCCGTGGATCGCACCCTGACTACAGTGTACAAAAATGCATTGCTCGGTCTCAGGAGGATAAACTACCATAGCATCACTGGTTGATGGCGTCACAACGTTATGTTGATTGATTGATAACTTTATTAACAGATTGCAGAATGGGTACAATACAGTACGGCTCAATACACACAATTGTTAAGGGGATGCAGACCAGAGAAAGACCTTCGTCCTGCCACCTTCAGAAGTTTTCTGATGACTCTGCGATAGTGGGATGTATAAAGGACGGTGACGAGAGGGAATACCGGGAACTGGTAGTGGACTTTGTCACATGGTGCGACAAAAACCACCTGCAGCTAAATGTGGCGAAGACCAAGGAACTGGTTGTGGAGCTGGGGAGGAGGAGGAGTGCACCCGTGACCCCCGTTTCCATCAGGGGAGTTGATGTGGACATGGTTGAGGTGTACAAATACCTCGGTGTGCACATCGACAACAAACTGAACTGGTCAAAACATGCAGAAGCACTATACAAGAAGGGCCAGAGCCGACTCTACTTCCTCAGAAGGCTGAGATCCTTCAATGTCTGTACAAGGATGTTGAGGATGTTCTATGAGTCGGTGGTGGCGGGCGCCTTCTTGTACGCTGTGACCTGCTGGGGCAGCGGACTGAGAGCAGTGGACACAACCAGGCTGGATAAGCTGGTCAGGAAGGCCAGCAGCGTGGTTGGGGTTGAGCTGGACTCTCTAGCGAGGGTGGCGGAGAGGAGGAGCCTCGCTAAGCTCCAGGCCATCAGGGAAAACCCCACCCATCCACTATACACAGACTTGGCGCATGTTCAGTGCTAGGCTCACACTACCCAAATGCAGCACTGAACGGCACAGGAAGTCCTTCATTCCAACAGCCATCAGACTATATAATGCATCACTGTGCCTCACTGCATCACTGAGCACAGAGCGGCAGCTCAATAGTGGCAGGAGGACGCGACTAGCGGCCTCCAGGCTCCACAACAGGGGGCAGCGACGGCTGCCAGACATTGATCTAAGTCTTATTGGAACCCAAGGAGGACAATACACTACCTAAAGCATACTGCACCTAGTTACACTGAATACTGGAATATATATTTCATATTTCATTTAGTTAGATTTAAATTATAATTATATTGACAATTGTTTACCCCATGCTCAGTATGCTCAGCATATTCTTACTGTATTTATTTCTGTATATTTTATTTCATTTCATTTTATCCTATTTTATTTTACTCTACTCTTATCCTAGGCAACTTGATTTGATTTGTGTTATTATTCTAATTTGTGACCTGTCCTGTCTAAATGTTTAAATGTTGAGCGATTTGCAGTGTCTAATTTCCCACAGGATAATAAAAGTATTTCTATTCTATTCTATTCTATTCTATTCTATTCTATTCTATTCTATTGTTTACATCAGGGTCCCCCATTTTCAATTCATAATGACATTTATGACATACATGACATACAGATAAACATGTTTGCTACTGTGTACAGGCCTACATCTCGTTCATTACATATGTATTACACTGACTGAATTCGTTTTTCGATCGACTGATTTATTAGTATTATTTAGTAATTTTGGTAATTATAAAATGTAGAATAGACGTAACCAGTGGCGTAACTCTATCTCAATGTGTGCCGGGGACAGATTTGGGGGCGTGGCGAGTGACGTCGATGGGGGGGGGGGTTAGGGCCCCCCCCCCCCCCCCCTCTGCGTCTCTACATTTCGTAGCCGCATTTCTGCAGACCCCTCTCTGATTGGTTGAACTCTATTTCTGCAGACCCCTCTCTGATTGGTTGAGCGAAGCCCCTCTCTGATTGGTTGAGCGTGCGCATGCGCATGAGCCGCGACAAGCTCCTCCAGAAACTCCTCCAGAAACTCCGTTAAGCTCCAGAGAGAGAGGCTGAAAACCCACAGTTCTTGCCCGACGGATGGGAGCGAATCCCGGATCCGAGGTTTCTGATGACTACCCCCAAAACACGGAGGTCGCGAACGCAATTTATACGCATGGAAGTATTGATTACGCCATAACGAATCATTAAAAAATATATACCGTTAACTGGAATATGTTGTGTGTGCCTTTCTGAATATGATTTGGGAGGGTTATAATAGAAGAAAGACAGTGTAAACAATATAACGTTATGTGAATAAACCGCGAAATAATAACTAATTCCTTGGTCAATAGAAGTCTCTGTGATACTTTCTGAATATGATTTGGGAGGGTTATAATAGAAGAAAGACAGTGTAAACAATATAACGTTATGTGAATAAACCGCGAAATAATAACTAATTCCTTGGTCAATGGAAGTCTCTGTGATACTTTCTGAATATGATTTGGGAGGGTTATAATAGAAGAAAGACAGTGTAAACAATATAACGTTATGTGAATAAACCGCGAAATAATAACTAATTCCTTGGTCAATAGAAGTCTCTGTGATACTTTCTGAATATGATTTGGGAGGGTTATAATAGAAGAAAGACAGTGTAAACAATATGTTTGACGTATTTTAACACACACCTAGGCTGACGACCCAAGCTATTATTATGCAAAGACAGGTACTTTAGCGAGTGGGTACTTGGCCCGTGCAGGGCAAGAATGCGACCCCCATCTACTGCTCTTTGCATAATAATAGAACAGGTAGTCAGACTCAGCTCTTTGGACGGTAAAACGTGGGGGGGACACTTTCCGATGTCCCCGGCGTCAGTTACGCCCCTGGACGTAACGTTACCAGTGATGAAGTGTCGGCCGCAGACATACACATGTTTTCTGTCAGGATCCCAAAGTTTCCCCTCTGTGTCCTCTCTTTTAATAGCCACGAGCCATAATCTCCTTTCTTCCTCCTTCTGCCTACTAGGGATTAGAGAAAAGCAAATCTCCAGATTGTCTTTTCTGTTGGCCGAACAATTAACAACACAGCAACTTTTAGGCATGGCTGCTTGTTGTTCTGTTGTTAGTAGTTGATGCTCCGATTGCCGCTCACATTCTCACAACACAACACCCCCTCTAATGGAACATTCCAGGTATTCCAGCCGTGGATGTGCGTTGCGTCACACTCTGTGGCCAATCTGCGCATGTGCATGGGGAATCGATGTTTAAAAAACGGTATTTTTCGCTGCAAATTTAGTTCTGATCGATTAGGAATGTCTCGCGCCGTGTTCAGGAGAGTCAGGCGCATACAAATCTATTCGATCATGTCTCTAGCACCCCCACAGCCGTATCTGCAATCACTTAATGTCAAGGCTCTCATGACATTGTCATTCATTCATTTGACCCCCCCCCCCCAGCAATCTCCTCCCCGATTTCAGAATCCCGGAAGTGTTGCGGTTCTGGTTGCTACTAGCTCCTCCGCCTCTCTGACTACACACCACGCGCCATTCTCTCGTCGTTCTGCTAAACAAAGGTACGTTAGGTTCATGTAGACCTCTCCGTTTTGTTACAGTAAATTAGTAAAATCTGCTTTTATTCATCTACTGACCGCACATCTTATCTGTTGGGCGTTTCTGCCACTTTTCCATCCAGACTGGGCCTTGACCAGAGGTAGTTGGACCAGCTAACACAGCTAAACTGCTATGCTAATGCTAACACTACGCTACTAACACGTTGTGAGATTGGGACGTTAGGTCAGAAACTGGTGCGACTCTATGTATAGAGATAAATGTGCGTTTATTCAGCTCGTTACTAATAATCACCGAACAGCTCAACTGCTGAGCATTTCAGCCACTGTTTCGGCTTTACTTGAGAGGCTATGCTTCTAGGATGAGGATGGGATGGAGGAGATATAGGCCGTGAGCCAGTAGGGTTGGTCGTTACCATCTTGGGGGACTAACTTTCATAGTGATTTTTGGGAAGGTATACACCCCTACTGCTAGAAAATATGTGATAGCAATGGAGCAGTTGCCTCCAAATGTGTGCTATCACAGCTTTTATAACACTACCAAGCATATCTTTCAGGCCTCCTGTCCGAAATTACATGCCCCAAATGAATCATGATAGCTCCTGAACCATAAGGCATATAAGCATGTTTCTGGTCTCCTTTGATAGGTAACAAGCTAGGACATATGAATCCAGTGTAAGTAAACCCACATGTATTACCATTCCAGAGTAAATGGCGATACAATGAAGGAAAACATCATATTTTTACCCTCGCCTGGTACATACTCTTAATTTAAAAGGCAATATGACCATTATAACCAATAATACACAAAAAATACAACATTTATGATACCGTTTAAAAAGGTATACACAGATGATGTAAATGTTTTAACCATGGTTACCGTTTACATGTTGACTGTTTGCTGGTTATTTTACTCAAACACTTTCTTTCAATACTGCCATGTTACAAAAACATAAATCTCCCCAAAACATTGAAATAGTAATAAAAAACAATGAATATTGATCAATATGCATATTCAACATTCATATAGGGCCACAGAGTGTCATGCCATGTCACCTATCAATGTTTTCAGCCCAGTTAGACCTATACAATGATATAATATATAATGTTTTCAGAAAAATATTTGTTTATTTTGGAAAGTACAGACAGTTCTCAGTCTCTATCCGTGGCACTGTTGGTGGCGCTCTACAATTGGTTTACTGTTAATAACCTAGTCATCATAATAATTTTCCATGTCTTCCACATCTTCATCAGAACTTTCCACACTATCTGAGGTGGATGCCTGGTTCTCACAGTCTGCCAGTCTACACATGTCAGTGCACCTGAGGCCATTTGCAACACATACATCTTGGGAGTGAACATTTCTTTGGACAGTTACAGGCCAGTAGATCCAGGACGACATCAGGTGCTGGCTGGCCTTCCATCCAGTCCACCACCAACTGTTCAGCTTCCTCTTCTCTCTCCATCTTCCAGCCTCTGCCAACAGGGCTTGGCACTTGTGGGTCCTTCTCCAAACATCTTCTCCATATAACAGCCTGGTAGTTGGCTTTCTGTGCATGTTTTGTTAAGCAGTCCTTGCATGGTGGCTGGTGGGAGTTGTTGACTTTCAAGTTCACCTTTTTTGGCATAGAAAATGTGATAGCTGAGCTGATTGACATTGGTGGTTGATGCTTTTGGGGCATACAGGAGACATGTAAATGCCTCTAGTTTGTCCCTCAGCTCTGGGGAGAGATCCCATTCCTGACCCAACTCTGAGAATGTGTCCTGATTTTGCCTATTGCTGGTCAGAATTTTTAGGGCACTTGTCTTCCCTTTGCCTGCAAAAGCACTTACAGTGTCACATCCTGTATATGCATGCAACCCGATGAGAGCCCTACACACCTCTACGCGAACAGTGGCAGCAACCTTCCTGGTGTCCACAAGCCTTGCACAGGATTTACTGCCACACATCTGGAACAATGGGGCCTCAATCTTGTCACAGAAGTTACAGAACGCTAAAGACATGATAAAGACATCTGTGTCTTCTGAGCAGATAACTACAGATGGGTATCCCTCTCTTTGTGGCATGGGCAGCATGGAGAAGTAGGCGGCCATCTGCTTCTTGTTGGCATTGAAGAGCTGACACCTCCTCACTGTCCTGAGATGAGATTCTGTAACATTTGTCATTCACAGTTTCATACAGAATCTTGTCTTGTAGCTTTTCTCTGTACTCTGCCTTCCTCCATTCATCGACTATACAGCTAATGAGACTAGTTTTGTTACTGACTGTCAGGAAGCTCCTCCACTGCCTCACCATCTGTGTACCTGTGATACCTTGCAACTCATGACCAGTCTCTTCACCCCGTAGAGATCTTTCACTGTTCTTGATAGAGTTCTCCTTGTATGTGTCAAACACAACATCTATTCTGCTACTCTGACTGCCTTCCCTCAGAGCCATACCCAGAACTGTTGTGGCAGCATCTCTGAAAGTAACTTGATCACCTTTCACTCTTTGGACCAAGTTCATTCCATCAACCACTGTAGCAGAGTTCCCTGGGAGTTGCTCTGCTACTGCTAAATTTTGTGGCCAAAGTAGCTTTATTTGTCTTTCTCAGCAATCCGCCTGGTGTGGACTGTGGACAGGGCCCAGGAAAATCACCCAAGGGGATGAGAAAGGATATCTTCCATATATAGACTGCGCCCTTGTGCCATCACTTTGATGTGTCCAAACAAAGACCTGTTTGCTTTTTTTTTTTTATTATTATTATTTTTTGCACAAATCTCTCCAATATTCAACACATATCTTCCCACATCACAATATGCAAGATTTGCCTTTTTCTTTTTTTGTAAGAACATACAAAACATGTAAAAGACTCATACAAATACATTAAAAACTGACATGGAAATTAAAAAAAGACTTACGAAAAAAAAATACTATACATTGTGCATATATATCCCTGATGCACATACTTTACATGTAGACCGATCTACCTGCGAGCAGGTATGTGCTGCATCTTCTATCGGGATGCCATCCTTCTCCATATTGCATGTGAGAGAATGCGTCTCAGATATATGTAGGTGTGCATGAGAGCATGCATGCATGTGTGTCTCAGATATATGTACGTGGGTACGTGTATCACGTAAGTATGTGTGCATGCAGGGGGCGAATTTAGAGCCCGCCACCCGCCATTGGCGCTCAGTTTTTACGTTTGGCACCTCCCACTGAGAGGTCTGCCCGCCGTGTGGCGTGTAATCAATCAATCAAGTTCATAACGATACTCTTATTTTGAAAATCTGTGCGGGTCTCATTTCCGCCCCAAGCGCATCTCCAGTCATAATATCGATGGCTCCGGCAGTTAGCAACATTCGGTTCGTATGATACTCTTATTTTGAAAAAAAACGTGGCAACGAGTCATATCCGCCCAGCCCTGCAGCGGGATACTATTGGCTAAGGGCTTCTGCTCGTATCAACACAGAGGCAGTCTGCTCTAGTCTAGAAGAGCGGACCTCCATGAGCTACCGTTACTGTTTAAACAATGACCCAGTCAACTATTCACTTTTTAATACATGACGAGGCATTGTCTAACGGTATCTAGCTGGCTAGCTACTGATAGCTGCTGATATCAACAAATGCTCCAGCAATAGTCGACTCGAGTGCATAATACCTCCGTTCCCTCGTTAGCTAGCTCACGTTAGCTAGCTCACGTTAGCTAGCTCACGTTAGATCTATATGTCCCAGTAAACTAAATTGTCTTAACGTTATCTAGCGGGCTAGCAGTAGCTACAGATAGCTCCTGATATCAATGTCTTATAACATTGATTCAATGCGTATTCTAGCTGAGGGCATGTTGAATGAGATTTGACCAAAGAACCGTAACATTATACCAATAGGGTCCAGCTGCATCGCCGGAGAATCCTTGCATGCTGAATGTAGGGTCTAGCTGAATATAGGGTCTAGCTGCAGCGCCGGAGAATCCTTGCTGGAGCTGGAGGCTACTCAAGTATACACACAGACAGTGGAGCTGTTTGCAGATAGCGAGCATTTGACTTATTGCGTGGTGGCGATGTCTCGCAGATAATACAACTACAAATATGATTATATAATATATATTTTATTTAAAAAGAATTTGTTATATAAAATATATATATATTTTTTTTTTAATCAAAAAGAATTTGGCAGGTAAGAAATATGCTTGGCGGGTAGATTCTTCCCATCTACCCGCCACTGGCCGGTGAGTCAAAAAGTTAATTTCGCTCCCTGTGTGCATGTCTCATACGTGTGTGTGTGTGCATCTTTCTGGTGTGTGACTGTACTCCTACCTCTTGTGTGTCTCGTATCCATGTGTGCCTCTGCCCCCTATGTGAGTAGGGATGGGAATTGATAGGATTTTATCGATACGATTCCATTATCGATTCTGCTTATCGATTCGATTCTTTATCGATTCCCTTATCGATACCTGATCAATTTATAATTTAAATAAATAAATTGGAAATGCAACAGAACTACATTTAGTCATTTAGCTGACGCTTTTATCCAAAGCGACTTACAAGTTCTGTACGACAAGCCATCAGGAAGGGCACAACTCTATCAGCTGAGCAACAATGTTCATCAAAGTGTTGAGTGCCACTGCTACAGTGTAGGTTAGTTTATTAGGACAAGTGCATGACAGTACGGTTAGTTAGGGTTAGATATATTTTTTTTTATTCAGATAATGGTTGAAGAAGTGCGTCTTTAGTCGACGGCGAAAGATTGGACGTGATTCGACTGTCCTAACTGGGGTGGGTAGTAGGGGTGGACGGTATGGTCTAAAATGTATATCACGGTATAATTTGAAGCATAGACGCAGGGAGCGAAATTAGACCCTGCCGCCCGCCATTGGCGGGCAGTTTTTACCTTTGGCGCCTCCCACTGAGGGGGGGGAGCGGCGGGCAGCGTGGGCACCTTATAATCATGTAAAAAAAAAAAATCTGCGGTGTGTTTTGGTTTTGCGACAGTCGCAGTTTTTGGCAACCCCGTCTCTCACGTTGCGTCATCTCGTTTGCTTGTTTACCCACGTGACATCAGCTGCACGCTGTTCTTCTGCACTGTAGGGAGCTCAGCTAACGTTACGCCCACCTAGCTAATGCGAAATGTGATAACGTTAAATAACGTTACTCACTGATACAGTATGTGGAACCATATTAAAGGAGTAAGCCGGCCGGTAAAAGCACAACCCACCGCGGAAGAAGTGGCAGCGAGAGCGGGACCGTCTAATAAAAGAAAGTTTAGAGACGAGTGGAAATTTGGAGATGCCGTTAGTGGTGCCTCAAGAGACTGGCTCCAGTATGATGCTGGGGCTGCAGTGATGACTTGTTCGGTGTGCCGCAAGTATGCAAAAAACAAAAACAGAAACAACACTTTTGTTATTGGGAGCACATCTATGAAGCTAGAAGCAATTCGTGACCATGAACAGAGCCAGTGTCACATTGGCTCCATGTCTGCGTCGCAGATTGCATCGGAGCCTCTCCTTTCAAGACCCTCTGTGGCCAGGCTAACAGCCATGTCAGAACAGACCAGCACAAAAATGAAGATTATGTTTCGGACTGTACATGCCATTGGAAAGAATGCAAGACCCTTTACAGACTTCGAGTGGATGTGCAAGTAAGTGAACATGTTTATTCTCTTAAATTATTAGTATCACTAGTATCATGACTACTATGAAACCTGTTAATGAAGCACAAATGCATGTAGAGTATTCTTTTTGTAATAACGTGAGACTCACAACTGTGAACTGATCTGGTCATTTATTTCAATAAAATAACTCATTATACAGTATACTGTTATGTACTGAAATGTTTGAGAAGTTCCAGGCAGCTATATATTAGATAACCTTATTCATTGTATTGAATTAATTTATTTGTTTGTTGGATTTTTGCAGTTTGGATGAAAAGAAAGGCATTGCTGTGGGCTCAACATATAGGAATGAGAAGCAGGCCAGAGAGTTCATGCACCATGTTGCAGAGGCTGAGAGAAACCATGCCAGAGAGAATTTAAAAAACATAAAATTTCTCTCCATCTTGTCAGACGGCTCCACAGACGGTTCTGTGAAAGAGGAGGAATTAGTGTATGTCAGATACTGTCACAACGGCAAGATTGAGACAACATTTGTTGGCATCAAGTCAGTGGAGAAGGCAGACGCGGCACACATAACCAATGCCATCACTGTCATCATGGATGGAGTGTGTGAGGAGTGGGGGAGCAAGTTGGTTGCTCTGGCAACAGATGGAGCGGCTGTGATGACCGGAGCCAAGAACGGTGTGGTCAGCCGGCTGAAGGGGGACAAGGCCTACATCATCGGGATCCACTGTATGGCACACCGCCTTGAACTGGCCTTTGCCGATTCCATCCGCTCCAATGTGATGTTCCAGAAAGTAGAAGACCTCATCAGTGGGCTCTACACCTTCTACCACACCAGTCCACTGAACAGGGCCAACCTGCTAAACAGCTTCCAGGCTCTTGGGCACACATCACTGGTCCCCACCAGAATTGGCGGGACCCGATGGGTAGGACACCTACTGCGTGCCCTGGACCATTTCCTGCGTGGTTACCAGGGGCTTGTCCAGCACTTGGAACAGGTATAGTGGCTCTAGATTTCTATGCTAAGTAGTACTCCAAAAGTTAACATATGTAATGTAGTAGTAGTAGTAGTTTATTCAGTCATCATCTCACACAATGCAATATACACCATCATTTAACAATATTTGATTTTACAGTGACTGAAAAGGTACAGACTGAAGCATAATGCTTATATATGCCAGCCTGTCCTATATTCTTAACAAAAATTAATACTCAAACAGTATTCTAAAATAAATATAAATAAAGTAAATAACAACAAACATGCTTAGAATTAGTAACATGTTTCAATGTTTTATGCATTGATCAAATCTGCCCCCCCCCCCCCCCCCCCCCCCAGCAATTAATTGTTTATTTGTTTGTCTTTGTTCTTAAAGGATAACTCCACTATTTTGGGAAATTAGCTTATTTAACATCTTCCCTGGAGTTAGACAAGAAGATGCATACCTTTTTTGTCTCTGTGCGTGCATTTTAGCTTTGGGAATAGATGCTCCGTTAGCATAGCTTAGCTTCATCACTGGAAGTGAGGCAGGACAGTAGCCTTATAGTGCCTTACAGTGTATTGCAAGGTCTGACATTGACCAAACTTGATATGCATGACCTTGGTGGGCTCTAGGTCAACTCCTGAAAAGGGGGTCAATGTCAGACTTTGCAATCAAAAGTTAGGGGGCTAATAACCCTTGCCATAATTTCAGTGCGCCCCTAACTTTTGATTGCAAGGTCTGACATTGACCCCCTTTTCAGGAGTTGACCTAGAGCCCACCAAGGTCATGCATATCAAGTTTGGTCAATGTCAGACCTTGCAATACACTGTAAGGCACTGTAAGGCTACTGTCCTGCCTCACTTCCAGTGATGAAGCTAAGCTATGCTAACGGAGCATCTATTCCCAAAGCTAAAATGCACGCACAGAGACAAAAAAGGTATGCATCTTCTTGTCTAACTCCAGGGAAGATGTTAAATAAGCTAATTTCCCAAAATAGTGGAGTCCTTTAAGGGGAGACACTGCAGGTGAATAGGGTAAACAAATTAACTAATAGATATCACAATGAAACTTCCCCAGTTGATTACTTATATTAAGACAAGACTTTTTTGTATTACAAGTTTTCTGAAATTGTATGTTTAAATATGCAAATTAGGCATGATCTACTTAAATATGCACTAATTTGCATATAATTCCAGGACAGAAATCTGAACATTGGATAAAGCCATTTTCAAAATTATAGTTTCATTTTGTTGACATATTAGAGCCAAAGGTTATTACAGAGGGGATTTTGGATATCTCTTTTTATCACTCCATAAATCAGAAAATACTCCATCAGTCCATTTTTATGGTAAAATTCCATATTTCGCCATGTTTTTAGGAATAAAATGTGATATAAATCAGGGTATGAATGCAATATCAACAAACCCTTCTGTAAATACCTTCAGAACATAGATATGAATAGAACTGGAAGGTTTGGTGTATGTGAGTGCTACTGAAGTGGAGATTTCTGGCTCAGAGTATGAGGAAAAACTCTTAACTCATTTTTGGGAAAACGCCTTCAAAGTTCTGTATTGTAAAATGCCATACTTTTTTTTTAAACAGATATTTACAAACACAATACCTAATCAAACCATTAGTAATAGACAACCTAAACACATGCCTGATAACTGAATAATAATAATAATGATGTTATTGAACTGAACAGAACTACACACAGGCTACAAACAGTGTAGTACAGTGTAGTACCCCCTAATAGGCAAAAAATATTTGAATAGATATCACTATGAAACTTTCCCAATTTGTTATGTACATATAAACTAAGAAAAAATATATTGCAAGTTTTCTGAAATGTATGTTTATATATGCAAATGAGGCACTTCCCCATTAAATATGTGCACATTTATGGATGCAACAAGGCAAAATGATGTAAAATAAACAACTAAATGTGTGTTATTGACGTTTTATTGTCACTAGTTTCATAGAAGACATGTTTAGGAAGCAAAATATAACAAAATTTCAAAATCAACAAAAAAAGGATATTTGACTATTCACCTGCAGTGTCTCGCCTTAAAGGATAACTCCACTATTTTGGGAAATTAGCTTATTTAACATCTTCCCTGGAGTTAGACAAGAAGATGCATACCTTTTTTGTCTCTGTGCGTGCATTTTAGCTTTGGGAATAGATGCTCCGTTAGCATAGCTTAGCTTCATCACTGGAAGTGAGGCAGGACAGTAGCCTTACAGTGCCTTACAGTGTATTGCAAGGTCTGACATTGACCAAACTTGATATGCATGACCTTGGTGGGCTCTAGGTCAACTCCTGAAAAGGGGGTCAATGTCAGACCTTGCAATCAAAAGTTAGGGGCGCACTGAAATTATGGCAAGGGTTATTAGCCCCCTAACTTTTGATTGCAAAGTCTGACATTGACCCCCTTTTCAGGAGTTGACCTAGAGCCCACCAAGGTCATGCATATCAAGTTTGGTCAATGTCAGACCTTGCAATACACTGTAAGGCACTGTAAGGCTACTGTCCTGCCTCACTTCCAGTGATGAAGCTAAGCTATGCTAACGGAGCATCTATTCCCAAAGCTAAAATGCACGCACAGAGACAAAAAAGGTATGCATCTTCTTGTCTAACTCCAGGGAAGATGTTAAATAAGCTAATTTCCCAAAATAGTGGAGTTATCCTTTAATGTATTTCAGATTCAATCTCCTGATGCCCAAAATGTTAGAGGTGCCCAGCAGGCCAAGGCCAGAGGCTACTACAGTATTGCCAGGGATGCTGCTGTTGTCCGCTTCTGTGGCTTCCTGCATGACACACTCACACACCTGAGCAACCTGTCTGCCTGTCTGCAGAGGTCCACTGTCACCATAGCGGAGGCACACGGCTCCTTGTGCTCAACACAGGCAGTACTTAAGAAGTACAAAACCAGGTATGTTTATTTAAGCTGCAAAAGAAATGTGTACCTTAAGATAATTAAGAGAAATGATTGTGTGAGTGAAAGGTGAATTCAGAAATGTAAATAGTAGATAGTAAAATTAGTCTTTTATCTTCAGACAAGGGCCCATGATGAAAGCCACAATGGCCAACAGCTATGAGGGAATTCCACTGACCAGAAGTGACCGCAAGTGGAGCAAGACCATCGTCACCTCACAGGAGAAAATGCT
This sequence comes from Notolepis coatsorum, assembly GCF_963971535.1. Taxonomy (NCBI): domain Eukaryota; kingdom Metazoa; phylum Chordata; class Actinopteri; order Aulopiformes; family Paralepididae; genus Notolepis; species Notolepis coatsorum. Next base: position 12,838,096 of record NC_140183.1, on the reverse strand, counting down.
TGACAAGCTACAGGAGAGTCTGACCAACAGGTTCCAGGACATCAGTGACGGGTTGCTGTGTGCCACCAAGGTGGTCAGCTTCACCAACTGGCCAGAGTCAGCAGACGTAGCAGCAGGTAGGTTGCTTTCTTTATGTTTAATACAGGGCAGTGCAGTCAGCCTGGTTCATGATCATATTATTATAGTTTGAATATTTGAGAATTAAAACTATGCTTTCTGTAATATTTATACAATTCTAGATTTTGGAGAAACTGAAATCGAAACACTGGTGGACCACTTCAAGCCAGTCCTGGAGACCTCTGGAATTTTTGCAGAAAGGATCCCTGACCAGTGGACTGTCCTGAAGGCACTGCTGTATCAGGAGGCCCAGTCCCTGCAGAATATGTCCTGGCTCAGGGTCAACAGGAGCCATCTATATTCCTGCCCTGATTTGCTGGCATTGGTCGACCTGGTCCTGTCCTTCCCTGCATCCACAGCTGAATGTGAGAGAGGTTTCAGTATAATGAAACAGGTAAAAACAGACTGGCGGTCCAACCTAAAGTCTGACACACTGTCAGATCTCCTGATGGTCCAGCTGTCCTCTCCAGAGATCAGTGAGTATGACCCCACAAAAGCTGTTAATCTGTGGCACCAGGACTGCGTCAGGAGTAGGAGACCGGACTTTATGGCCGGACGTGACCAGGCAAAGAGGGTGGAGATTGTGGACTCTGATTAGGACATGATTGAGAAATGAGGTGGTTTAAGTTTTATTTATTTTTTATTTATTTTACACATTTTATTATGTTTTTTTTTTTTTATATATAACGACCAGGACCCACCCCTAACACTGCCAATTGTGTTAGTATGAACGACCAGCCAGGCTGGTAGCAATGCCGAGAGCTGGGCTCGAACCCAGCATCTCCTGCACTAGTGGCGAGCACCTTGCCCACTGTGCCACTTTATTATGTATAAATAATGTTCTGTTATGTTTGAGAACCCAGCATCTCCTGCACTAGTGGCGAGCACCTTGCCCACTGTGCCACTTTATTATGTATAAATAATGTTCTGTTATGTTTGAGAACCCAGCATCTCCTGCACTAGTGGCGAGCACCTTGCCCACTGTGCCACTTTATTATGTATAATGTTCTGTTATGTTTGAGAACCCAGCATCTCCTGCACTAGTGGCGAGCACCTTGCCCACTGTGCCACTTTATTATGTATAATGTTCTGTTATGTTTGAGAACCCAGCATCTCCTGCACTAGTGGCGAGCACCTTGCCCACTGTGCCACTTTATTATGTATAATGTTCTGTTATGTTTGAGAACCCAGCATCTCCTGCACTAGTGGCGAGCACCTTGCCCACTGTGCCACTTTATTATGTATAATGTTCTGTTATGTTTGAGAACCCAGCATCTCCTGCACTAGTGGCGAGCACCTTGTCCACTGCGCCACTTTATTATGTTCCGTTATGTTTGATGTTAACATTAGGTTACAATTTAAGTTTAAGATTGACATCTTGTATTGATTAAGTAATCAATCAATATATTAAAATAATTTGCTTCAAATTTTACTCTGGCCTCTTATTTAAGTGTATTCTTCAACATAATACCTTATCTACTTGAAATGTACTGATTTTTTTTTTATATGTGACACAAAAATGCTTTTTTTTTGGCGGTAAGAAATATGCTTGGCGGGTAGATTTTTACCATCTACCAGCCACTGGCCGGTGAGTCAAAGTTAATTTCGCTCCCTGCATAGACGGTAACGGTATATATCACGGTATCAGTGTTTCCGTTAGAATAATTTTTTTTGCCTGATAGGCAGGCTATATAAAGAATGACATCCTCAAGGCATGTAGATTTATAATATTTTAACTTAAAACTAGGCTACTTTTGCGTATAAAGTCATTATATTCCAAATAAAATAAGTCCCGAGTCGAGACTCCGTGCTGCTCCCATTGCAAACAGCGGGGCTGGATTTTGCTAGAAGCATATGTAGCTGCAGAGCCGCAGAGCCAGTGGCTCTTTCAGGTCGTTCAGCCGTTTGGTGGGGGGGCGCTGTTGAGCGGGCCTGTGACCAGACCTGAAAGAGCCACTGGCTCTGCGGCTCTGCAGCTGCATGCTATTTCGCAAATCCACTGCTGCAGCCGTCCTCCCGTCGTTATCATAACACTACACACATATCATAATGTTTACAGCAAACTGTAGTTGATCACCAGGTATGTTTTATTAACGTAGAATAATTCATATAAGAAAAACGATAGGTAAGATCTCTTACCTTTCTCCACTGGTTAAAAATGCCAGGAACTGAAATTGAAACTTGCTGTGCGCCGCGGTGATATGTGTTTATTATGAAATGACAATTGCGTGTTGACACGCCCAGTGCGCCCACTGCGCGAAGCCTCCTAAATAACTTTTTCCAGTTTGCCCATATCTATTATCTATGACTAATTCGATCTATTTTTAGGGGCAAATGCGATTGAAATAGTCGCGCTGTGGTTACATGACGTCATTGCTATTTTAGAGCTGCTCTACCGGTTAGACGGTATAGTCAAAATCCATACCGTAGAGCAAATTCATACCGTTTATACCGTATACCGTTTATACCGTCCACCCCTAGTGGGTAGTTCATTCCACCATTGTGGGGCAAGGACTGAGAATAGGCGACTTCTCTTTGATGACCCTCCCGGAGCTCGGATAGGAGTAGGTCTGAGGCGGCCAGAAGATGCAGAGCGTAGGGGTCTAAGCTGGTTAGAATAACAACATGCAACTTGACATTTCTGATTGTCATTTATTGTTGAGCCCCCATGTCAGAAAAATACAAAAACTGTAAAAAATAAAACATTAACTATAGCCTACACTTAAATAAAATAATGTATTTGAGATTCTCTTAAAATGTATTTATTTTTTTATTCTTAAACTAATTTAATCTATTGAATAACAGGTCGTTATTCCTCTGACTTCTGTCTCTCACTCACTCTCTCTCACACACACACACACACACACACACACACACACACAACACACACAACACACACAACACACACAACACACACACACACACACACACACACACACACACACACACACACACACACACACACACACACACACACACACACACACACACACACACACACACACAGAGAGAGAGAGCTCCCTCCCCGGGCCCCTGTCCTATAAGGTATTGGCTTGTGTTGCTACACGGACACATTTGTATGTTGTTGCACCACTGTACTTCCTGGCTTACAGACTTGTAAACAAACATTCCGTCTCTCATTATATGTGAACTAAAGAGTACAAGGTTTACACAACAGCCCCCACCTGCTGTTTTATTGTATTTGTACCTGTACTATCCGCTGTCAGCTGTTTATCTCTCTTTGTGAGCTTGATTAAATAGCGTTAGCTCACGTTAGCTCCGCGGCTAATTTTAGCTCACCCTGATCTAAATCAATGACTAGGTTCTAAAGCATTCAAGTAGTTTTCACTGCACATAGAAGTAGCCAAACAGCGGGAGCATTTCGGGAGCATATTACCAAAACCCAGGCAATTTCGAGCCATTAAGGAATCAAATAGAGTCTGCCATGGCTACATGCTAACGGCTAACATTATTGCGCAACTGTAGGCAGCGATAAGGGAATCGAAAGTCACGGGAGCCACACGGTTCCAGGCATCGGCCAATTGGGAACCGGTTTTCGATTCCCATCCCTATATGTGAGTGTGTATCTCAGGTATGTATATGTATGTGCGTCTCAGCTACGTATGTGTGTGTCCCCTATGTATGTGTATATCCCCCATATGTGTAAGTGAGAGCCTATGCTTCAACTATGTGTATATGTACGTGTGTGTATGCCTATTTCCTATAAATGAGTATGTGCATGTATGTGTGCCCCTGGCATGTATATCTCAGCCTTGTGCACAGGGAGCGAAATTAACTTTTTGACTCACCGGCCAGTGGCGGGTAGATGGGAAGAATCTACCCGCCAAGCATATTTCTTACCTGCCAAATTTTGTTTGCTTAAAAAAAAAGATATATATATTTTATATAATTTTATTTTTTAAATAAAATATATATTATATAATCATACTTGTAGTTGTATTATCTGCGAGACATTGCCACCATGCAATAAGTCAAAATTCTCGCTATCTGCAAACAGCTCCACTGTCTGTGTGTATACTTGAGTAGCCTCCAGCTCCAGCAAGGATTCTCCGGCCCTGCAGCTAGACCCTATATTCAGCTAGACCCTACATTCAGCATGCAAGGATTCTCCGGCGATGCAGCTGGACCCTATTGGTATAACGTTACGGTTCTTTTGTCAAATCACATTCAACATGCCCTCAGCTAGAATACGCATTCAATCAATGTTATAAGACATTGATATCAGGAGCTATCTGTAGCTACTGCTAGCCCGGTAGATAACGTTAAGACAATTTAGTTTACTGGGACAGATAGATCTAACGGGAGCTAGCTAACGTGAGCTAGCTAACGAGGGAACGGAGGTATTATGCACTCGAGTCGACTATTGCTGGAGCATTTGCTGATATCAGCAGCTATCAGTAGCTAGCCAGCTAGATACCGTTAGACAATGCCTCGTCATGTATTAAACTAAAAGTGAATAGTTGACTGGGTCATTGTTTAAACAGTAATGGTAGCTCATGGAGGTCCGATCTAGACTAGAGCAGACTCAGCTGCCCGCATATCGCAATGGTGGCGTTTCAGGAAGTAAACAAGCCAAATGAGAGCTTCCGATTGGTCATTTGCTTTCTTTCTCATGAAACCAGTCACGTCACTCTACTGTGATTGGACCGTTGACTTGAGTGCAATGTGGGACTTGTAGTTTTTTAACGATCTCGCGGCGGAGAAAAAAAAAGACGAGAGAGGCTATAATCTGTACTCGCACAATCAAAATAAGAGTATCGTTATGAACTACACGCCACACGGCGGGCAGCCCTCTAAGTGTCAAGCGCCAAAGGTAAAAACTGAGCGCCCCTGGCGGGCGGCGGGCTTTAGTTTCGGTCCCTGCTTGTGCATATGAGTGTGTGTAAATCTATTATGTACACATACGAATATGTGTATCCTAGATACGTGTATGCGGCTAAACATGCGCATATGAGAGTGTGATAGAGACGGTGGCCATTCCATAGATACACCATCCGGACATAAAATCTATGCATATACATACATAATACAATATAAAGTACAAGTACCATCAGATCAGATCCCCTTTTTCACATTCATCCTTGATACCATTGTAATCCCACCTTAATCATTTGTCCCCAGACCGTTCAGTCGGGTGTAGAAAACTGTCCCATACCTCAGCGAAGATATCCTCTCTCCCTGCTACTCTATATGTCACCCTTTCATATGATGCTGTCCGGAACATTAGTTCCATCCATTCTTTAAAAGTAATATCAACGGGTGATTTCCAATGTCGTAATGCAATTCTACATCCTGATATCATGGCCATTCTATACCACATTCCCCGGTATTTAGGCAGTTTAATCCCTTTCGGTACTATACCCAAAACACATGCCATTGGGGAGTTATTTATCTTCACATTCAGAACCTTACTTAGGAATATCACAATTTGATCCCACATTTTCCGGACCTTCTCACATTCGTATAGCATATGTAGTAAAGTGCCTGTCTCCTTCTCACATCTCCAGCAGATGTCACTGTCCCTTAATTTTAGTCTGGCCAGTTTACTAGGCATCCAATAGCTTCTGTTCAACACTTTGTAAAAGATAAGTTGTGATTGTGCCTCCCGAGAGAATTTACCCCATTTGGACACCAGTTTCTCCCACATTTCCTCAGTAATATCCTCACGTACATCGTTCTCCCAGCTCAGCCTCAGACCCGCCAACTTGGGTGCATTGTATTCTCTTATAACATCATAGAATCTTGACGCACCGCCTTTCCTACGCCATCCTTTATAAAATATTTCTTGAATTGCAGTAATCGGGCCACATTTTGGCCCTCCCATTGATGACTATATACAATGTCTAATCTGTAGGAATTTATAGACGTTTTTATTATCTATACCAAAATCCTCTTTAATATCCTCAAAAGGTAAAACCCCATCTTCCCCGGCTATATCACCTAGTACATGTATCCCCCTTTTAATCCAGTCATCCCATATGACTGATTTCTTACCAATCTTTAATTTTTTATTATACCATATAGAGGCTCTTGTAGTTAAATATGGGCTATCACCAGTCAGCCTGTGCGACTGATTCCAAGTTTCTCTTACAAATGCCATTAGAGGGTTCTTAAAAGGTATAGGTCTGTCTGATTGTGTTAGGAAGGATTCCAGAGATGAGGGATATAACATTTCCTCCTCCATCTTGACCCAAGCAGGTGCCTCCTCAGTCGAGTGATTCAATTTGGAGAGCTGGGAGAGCGAGAACGCATAGTGATACCAGTCTAGTTTAGGCAGGGATAAGCCGCCATTTTCCTTTGCTGAATACATTTTGGCCCGTCCAAATAGCGGCCTTTTGCCCCCCCACAGATATACATTAATGACTTTGTCATACTGTTTGAGTAACTGGGTCGGGAGAGTCAGCGGCAGCATATATAGGATATAATTTAATTTGGGAGCCAATATCATTTTTACTAAGTTTATCTTCCCCAGGAGGGACATATTCATCTTGGCCCAATTCTGGGTCAGAGCACTAATGTGTTCGATTATAGGGGCAATATTGGCTTGCACTATCTCTTTCAGACCTGGGATCAGCTTTATTCCTAGGTATATCAACCCTGACGGCATCCATCTGTACTGCCAGCCCCTCCTGATAGCAGGGGGACAGCATTTAGAGAGAGGCATTGCTTCTGACTTGCTCCAGTTGATTGTGTATCCAGATATTTCGGAGAAGGACTCGATAATAGTTCCAATGACCCCAGCTGCTGTTTGGGGATTGCTGGATACCAATAAGATATCGTCCGCATATAAAAATATTTTATGTTCCACCTGCCCCGCTATTACCCCTTTGATGTCTTGATTAGTCCTTTGAGGTTCGAGGAAGAGCGCAAACATTTGGGGAGAAAGCGGAGAACCTTGCCTCGTCCCCCGCCCTAGATTAAAGGGCAAGGATACGATCCCGTTGGTCAAGACTGAGGCCATCGGATTTGTGTATAACAACTTTACCCACCCAGTAAACGATGGTCCGAACCCGAAGCGCTCTAGCGTGTGAAATAAGAATGCAAATTCCACCTTATCAAAGGCCTTTTCGGCGTCCAATGAGAAGGCCACTGTAGGTTCTGTATCATCCCTAACCTTCCACATTATGTGTAGGAGTCTGCGGATATTATCAGCTGAGTTTCTCCCCTTCACAAAACCCACTTGATCTGAGTGCACCAAAGTTGGTAGTACATCTTCTATTCTATTCGCTAGTATCTTTGCCAATACTTTTTCTTCCAAATTGCTCAGGGATATAGGCCTATAGTTTCCACAGTATTGAGGGTCTTTGCCCTTTTTCTGTAGTAACGTAATAGTGGCCGATCTCAAGCTAGTGGGCAATCCCCCTTTCAACAGTGAATCTTGATATACTTTCAATAGTCTCGGAGCGATTATATCACTGAATTGTTTGTAGAAATCGGGAGTAAACCCATCGTCTCCTGGTGCTTTACCCAATTTAAGGCTGTTGATTGCCGCGTGTATTTCCTCTATCGAGACCCCCCCTCCATTGATTTTACTTGTTGTTTCGATAACGACGGTAATTCAATTTTAACGCGTCCAGTTTTACCTGATCCACCGCCGTCTGTGGGGTATATAAATCCTGGTAAAAGCACCTGAAAACATTATTAATTTCCTTTTTTGTCTGTAATAATTTTGTCATCCTTATTACGAATTGAGGATATAATATTTTGATTTTGCATTTGTTTAACCCGATTTGCTAGTATTTTACCCGCTCTCTCCCCTTGTTCATAGTATCTTTGGTTGGTCCTAAATAACGCATATTCGGCCTTCTTTTGATATATGTTGTTCAATTCATATTTGGATTTGTTTAGGTTTCTCCACGTTTCTGGGTCTGGTCTCTGACTGTGCTGTTTCGAGAGTGTTTTAATTTCCTCGTCCAATGCTGTAATTTTGTTTCTCTGCCCTTTTTAGTATTGTACTGTATTGTATGAGTCGCCCTCTCATGTAAGCTTTACATGTGTCCCACATTATGCCACTATCATCTATTGACCCTTCATTAAGTTCCCAGAATTCATTAAATATAGTTCTAATGTATGCACACGACCCTTCATCATTTAACATCAGGTTATTGAATCGCCATCTCAGAGATCGTTGCCCTTCCTCCATGGATGTCATCACTAAATCAACCGGAGCATGGTCAGATATTACAATGCTCCCTATCCCAGTATCTGCTACTTGTTCTACCAGTGAGCTAGAGATCAGGAAATAGTCTATTCTAGAGTATGAGGAATGCGGGTGAGAGTAAAACGTGTAGTCTATTTCCTGTGGGTTCATAACCCTCCAAATATCCACTAGACCCAATTCCTCTACCAGTACACCAACCGCCAGTCTCCCTGCGTCAAGGTTAGAAATAAAAAAAAAAATTCAAGGGCTTTTTTTGCCCCCCTTAATTGATTTTCGGGGGCTTTTTTTTATTTCGGGGGCACTGAATTTTTATGATAAACGGTAGGGGTGGGACGGTTCACAAAATGGACGGTTTGGTTCGTATCACTATTTTGGGGTCACGGTTTTCAGTTCGATATACGTTAATTTTTATTAAAAAAAATGTAACACTCAAATCTAAACATGCTTCTCATTTATTAAAAATAAAATAAAAGGTTTACAGTGTTTACAGCCTTAAATAATGTTTGGCACACAAAGACCGAACTGACTGAAAAATATAGGCTACATTTGTCAAAGTATTAACTTAGTGCAAACAAACAATATGCTCAGCCAGCACTAGACTTTCCTTTCTTTAATTAATATAAACACACAAAAACAATGTCAACCATGTTTAAATTCCCTGATTGTCAGTTCTTAATGGAAAGATTCGTTTTCTGCTTGAAATTATTATGTTTCTGTCTACATTTATTTAGACTAACATTATTTAAATATTGAGTGCAACTGTGGTGGATTACGTAATTTGGTGAGTTGGAACTATCTATGGGTTGGCGCCGGGTCCCCACGGACATTTTAGCGTGTGGCACCTTCAGCTCCGGTCACGTTAGGAGCAGTTCATAACATCAACAAGCAGCGCGAAAGCCATAATAGTCCCGGTTGGAGTTAGTAAAACACAGTTGTATGTTAGCCTTCTTGGATGTTAAATAAACGCCTATCATTGTCTTTAAACACCCCGCCTCTCAGACTCCCATTTCCTCCTCTGCTACAGTAGCTACGGTGTTAGCTGTTGTTGTGAAGGGCTAGCTAGCTAACAGCTACAAACATTGTACAAACTGCTAACGCTATGGCAAGATGTGTGTAGGCCTATGTAATGTTAATGGCTATGTTTTTAAAGTCGTAATGAAGATTGATTTATATTGTGCGTGCCATTTTTACACAAACTGACTAGCACCTGGCTGGCTGCAGTGCTGCTGCTGCTGCCTGCAGCCAGTGCAGAACACCGGCTCCGCCAAATTAATTTTTTTATTTGCGCGTCATCTGAACCTTACGATACACAGACGCTCCATTACCGGATAAATATATATAATTAGTAAACTGTCGGGGGCATTAAGTGCCCCCTTTAACTGATTTTCGAGGGCATTTTGTCCATTTTCAAGGGCATTATGCCCCAAGCCCCCGTTAATTTCGAACCATGCCCTGCGTTGTCAGCGATCCTGGGTTGATATGATTTGTCCAGCAAGGTGTTTCCAACCAGGTTGAAGTCCCCCCCTATGATTACGTTGCTATTCCCTATTTTCCTGATCACCTCACATACTTCATGGAAAAAGTCTGAGGACGACCCGTTGGGCGCATATATATTAGCTAAGGTAGTCCTCTGCCCCTCCAAATCAGCATCCAGTATAACCCATCTTCCCTCATCATGTGAGAAACTATTGTGCACCTTAACGTCTATGTTTTTTCTCACCAATATTGCCACCCCCCTCTTCCTAGAAGAGAACGTACTATAGAATATTTGTCCCACCCAATTCCTCTTAAGCTTGGCCGACTCCTCCTCATTCTGGTGCGATTCCTGAATTAGTGCAATATCCGTCTTTTTTTGTTTCCAGAACGTCAGTATCTTTTTTCTCTTAATGGGATGATGACATCTGTCTATATTCCACGATACTATTTTAATCAGCCCCATATTCCTCATAATGTATCTCCCCTGTGCAATCCAGGACGTAGTGCCTCTATGTCTGGGGCAGGGTTTCCGTTAGAAAAAATTGTTGCCGGTCTCCGTGACCTGCAAGATTTCAATCTACCGGACAAATGAGATTAATTCCGGTCATAGTTTATTGAGCTTTAAAACAATTGATAGGCAGGCTATATAAAGAATGTCATCCTCAAGGCATGTAGATTTATAATAGTATTACTTAAAACTAGGCTACTTTTGCGTATACAGTCATTAATATATTCCAAATAAAATAAGTCCCTCGATACTCCGTGCTGCTGCTGACTTGAAATAAAATAGACCGCGTATGTGGGCAGTCGGTCCGACACTAAACAGCAGTCTGTTATAATCACATTTTTATGAGCTAACGAATTCCGTTATATTGGACATTTGTATTAATTATATCAAGCGAAGAACTGAGAAAGCAGAGAGACGGCAACATTATCGTGGTTTGCGTGACGACTCTCTCCACCTCGCAACGACTTATTTGCAAAGAGTATGGCGCTGCAGAGCAGCTGATTCAGCTGTTATTGGCTCTTTTCTGGGAACCGCACAGCAGCGCCCCCCACCCAACATTGGCTGAAAATGGCTGAATTGGAGTACTGCTGGAATACTGCATTGTGCTGCTGTTGCTATGGCTCTGCAGCTTCACAAAAGTTCGCACACCCAGCACTAAGCTCTCGCTGACAACGTCGTTGTCATTATTAGAAGCAACGAGGAAACAAATGTAATGATCGTTTCATTCATCGCATAGGCTATTTAATTTTAGCCTATTTTAATACAATTCAAATAATCAAATTGTGCTTAGACTCAGGGAATTATTTTCACCGGACATTAAGACCGGAGAGATTAAATATGTCGGACTTCAACAGATTTTGCCGGTCAAATACCGGTAATTACCGGCTAACGGAAACGCTGGTCTGGGGCGCCATCTCCCGTACTTCTATATCTAGAACCTGAGATTGTGATGATATATATACAATAGCATAGCATATAATGAAATAAAAAGGAACATATAAAAACATAAATACATTTCCCCCCCCCCACACTTACCCAAGCTACATTCGATAGGACCCCAGATAGAACAATTGTACCGAGGGTGAGATCGATACTCACCCGTGCACCTTGGTCCCCCTCGACTAACAGAGGAGTGCATTTGGCACAAGGCAGGTTGCCCAAAACCGTGTCCCTACTATTTTGTATACCCTGATGTAACGTATGGCTCACACTGTAATCTATATACAGTGCGATCAATTCAACTGAACTTGTCAAAACGGTAACGTTTTTTTTCTTCCAACAATTAACATTTGTATATCTCTTAGATATATATTGGTACATTGTAACTTCTATGACATATCCATAATGGACTGTGGTTCATTGTGGGACCATCCACCAGGCGGCGGTATTGAGCCATCGTTGCAGTCACATCTGGGGTCCAGCTGCAGGACCGGGGGTGGGTATATGAATTATGAATGCCATGTCGAAAAAATGAAATATTGATCTAAAAAACGCTGTACAGCGATCCTGGCAGACAACGCATGACGGCCAATAATGCTGGACAGCGTTTTTGGCGCTGGAAGTGTTGACACTTTGAGTGCCAGCGACGTGTTATGTTGTTATTTCATGCCCCCCGTTGAGTGCCGACGACGCTAATTGTCGTTTTTTTTATATTAGCGATCTGAATTCATATTTCATCAACCGAGTCTCCCGTTGGTACAGCAGCCCCTCTCGGAGCTCCGATGGGAAAATACCGCCCCCTATCGTGTATCCCTGTGTAACTGCAGGCCATTCGATTACACTGGTGGATGTGTGGGGGGGAGCCTACTGGCTCCACTATGCTGGCGAGCCGTCTGATGAAGAGGGAAGTGATCGTGTGATGGAAAGCAGCCTGGAATATATATTTATATATTTACAGCAGCATCAATAAACGTGATCGAAATTTGGAATGGCGATCAGGAATTGGAATAATCTTTTTGGAGAACATCTGATCTAAGGTAAGGAATCTATGTTACCAGTCTTGGGGTAATCGGAGCTGTTTTGACATATCTCAGCGTGTCCCGTATGTGTATACCGTATGTGTGTGTGTGTGTGTGCTGTTGAGGAAATAAGAGAATCGATTTCTCAGCTTGCTTCTATAGCGTGCATAAGTACACATATACTATCGATAATCTAGCGTTTATTTTAAAACTATTCATAAATAGGCCGACAAATGACAACGTGGGACCGACAAATCCAATTTGGGAATCCGTGGGCCCTGAGCGCCGACCTTAGTTGAAGGTAAATGAAGAATGATTCGTCAGGTATGTCATAAAACTCTTAGGTCCTGAAACGCTCAAAGACCGTTCTTATCATATATGTCTTCCAGAGTATGAATTCCCCTCGTTTCCCATTTGGGTATATTAAAGGGCTCATATTTAGCAATTTTTTTCACTATTTGGGCAATTTTACACAATTCATGTGAGTCTATGGAACACATCTGTAAGTTTTTTTTCAATAAAATTCATTGTTATGTATTTTTTAATCAAGTACTTTGGTGCACCACTTTCTGCCCTTGCAAAGTCCAAGCTGTTTTTGGCTGGGCTCCGCCCATACTCGCTGAGAGAGAGAGAGAGAGACTCATATACGCGAGGCGGTGACGAGCATCAGTAACCAACTAGGGCTGCAACTAACTATTATTTCGGTAGTTGACTAATCTGTTGATAATTCTTTCGATTAGTCGACTAATCTAACGCTTATTTCTGTCACACTCTCCATCTCTGCTTCCTGTGGGCATGGCTCCTTTTCCAGTGCATGTTTTACCTCACATGCTCAAGTCTGCATACCTGTGAATGTCACCCTGTTGTCCAGTCCCTCTGCCTTAACATAACATGATCCCATAGCAAATTTAAAAAAAATTACCCATGAAACATTTGAATTTGGATCTTATGCTACTTGCTTAATCAAATGTATTTTAATAACATAAATACAATAATCAATCATAATGAACAAAATACATTTATTAAATAATACAATTTAAAGTGCAAGTTTAAATGTAAAGATAATGTGCAAATAATGTTTTAAAAGTAACTCAAAGTAGCAGCCTCTGCCCCAGCACTGTGGTTCTGATGGGGCTGTTATCCTGGTCCAGGAGGGTGACGTGGATCCACTCACTAGGCTCCACCATCTCCAACAGCTGTAGGGGGAGAGGAGGATGAGTCAGATCAGACAGACTTCTAGGTCTTTTGTGAGCTGTGCGTGTGTCTTACTCTGATATAAGATAGCTAGCAGTAACGTTCCCTGTCTCTGCAGTCTTGCCTGCGCTTTAGCCCAAAAAGTTCAACTTTTTTCAACTGAGGGGAAAAAAGGAGCTAGAGACCATGGTGCTATACAGACGGTGAATGTTTGCACTAGTTAACATTAGCTAGCTATCTTAACTTAGCTAATTAATACTATAGTCTGCAAAAAATACGACACTCGGTGCTAATTGACGGAGCTGTAAACACTGGTAGCCTAGCCAAGCTCTAGTGTTTACTGTAAGCTTGGTGCTGTTTAGCTAACGTTACATATAGCTTGTTATTGGACTAGCAGGACGCAGCCTCAACATAACTGAAATAGCGTTCGCTTAGCAAGCAAGAAAATAGCATTGTTTATTGACTTTCCAGCATTGCATCTCACCAACTAGGTAACAACATGGCGTGAAGTGAATACTCAACAGACTCAATCCACCACCACATCATTGTCTGCTGAGCTGCAGAATGAATGGGAAGAGATGCTCTGATGCTCACCTTTCAATCTGCTAGGTTACTGACAAACTATTATCTGTAGGGATGCACCGATATGAAAATTGGCCACCGATACCGATACCGATTGTTCAACTAACACAATCGGCCGATACCGATACCGATACTTGTGGCAAAAAATAAGTATTTGTAATTTCTTTTAATATATATATTTTTTTTTAATGAAACTACTGTATATTTGTATGTGTGTTTGTATTTGTAGGCCTCTTTACTTACTTAAAAAAAGGAAACATCAAGAAATATGTTTATGGTATTAATTCCACCATGCCATGTATCACTATCCCTCTCCCAGTATCGTCTGGCGGCCTGCAGATGGATACTATTCTCTCAACCAGAGCTTTCAACCAATGCAATAGAACCATTTTGATTGACAGTCGATTCGGCCAATTACGCCACACCGCTAGCTAGGGATGGGAATCGAAAACCGGTTCCCGTTGGGAACCGGTTCCTAATTGGCCGATGCCTGGAACCGTGTGGCTCCTGTGACTTTCGATTCCCTTAACGCTGCCAGGTTTTTCCTACAGTTGCGCGCGTTAGCATGTAGCCATGGCAGACTCTATTTGATTCCTTAAGGGCTCGAAATTGCCTGGCTTTTGGTCATATGCTCCCGAAATGCTCCCGCTGTTTGGCTACTTCTATGTGCAGTGAAAACTACTTGAATGCTTTCATTGATTTAGTTTAGGGTGAGCTAAAATTAGCCGCGGAGCTATCGCTAGCTAACGTGAGCTAACGCTATTTAATCAAGCTCACAAAGAGAGATAAACAGCTGACAGCGGATAGTACAGGTACAAATACAATAAAACAGCGGGTGGGGACTGTTCTGTAAACATTGTACTCTTTAGTTCACATATAATAAGAGCCGGATTGTTTATTTACTAAGTCCGTCAGACAGGAAGTACCATGGTGCAACATACAAATGTGTCCGTGTAGCAACACAAGCCAATACCTACAGGACAGGGGCCCGGGGAGGGAGCTCTGTGTGTCTGTGTGTGTGTGTGTGTGTGTGTGAGACAGAAGTCAGAGGAATAACGACTGTTATTCAATAGATTAAATTAGTTTAAGAATAAAAAAATAAATACATTTTAAGAGAATCTCAAATACATTATTTTATTTAAGTGTAGGCTATAGTTAATGTTTTATTTTTTACAGTTTTTGTATTTTTCTGACATGGTAAATGGCTGCTTTTTTATATAGCGCTTTTATCCAAAGCGCTTTACAATTTGTTCCTTACATTTTACCCATTCACTCACACATTCACACAACGACGGCGCAGGCAACCATGCAAGGTGCCAACCTGCTCATCGGGAGCAGTTAGGGGTTAAGTGTCTTGCTCAAGGACACATCGACACGCTGCCCGGGAGGAGCGGGAATCGAACCGGGAACCTCCGGATTGCCAGACGACTGCTCTACCTCCCGAGCCACTGTCGCCCCTGACATGGGGGCTCAACAATAAATGACAATCAGAAATGTCAAGTTGCATGTTGTTATTCTAACCAGCTTAGTTCTGTTGCATTTCCAATTTATTTATTTAAATTATAAATTGAGCAGGTATCGATAAGAGAATCGATAAAGAATCGAATCGATAAGCAGAATCGATAATGGAATCGTATCGATAAAATCCTATCAATTCCCATCCCTACCGCTAGCACCCACCTCCTGCTGTTCTTGCCACCAATCGGCAAGCGTTTATTCATTTTCTACTTCCGGGCATGCCGCCATTGATCTGCTTGCGAGAGCACAACAAACTTAACGTAGCTAATACGTTAGCTGCCCGCCGACCATCGCTCCACAGGATGACCAAACGAGACACAATGATTTTACTGCAACAAATGTTATAATAAAACAAAGCCTTTCTATTAGGGGTGTAACGGTACACAAAATCCACGGTTCGGTACGTACCTCGGTTTTGAAGTCACGGTTCTGTATTTTTTCGTTACAGTTTTTTTTATTTTTTTATTTAAATTATACTTTTTTTTTTTTAATACAGCTACTGTTTTATATATACTGTTTTTTAGTAATAACTAGAAAGTAATGGTATTTATTCAACAACAGGTGATTGATTAATGATACTAATACAAATTATACAATGAGTATGGGGCTGCAGCACTGCAGATATACCCTACTCCAATGATCCACACACGGACATTACACGGTGTTGCACTCGCTACCCAGTGGCTCTGCAGATATACCCTACTCGGTCTACAAGGCTCCGTTGATGTAGCATATAGGATCTGTTGTGAATGATTTTTGCACAATAAATATTCAACATTCTCTTTTGAGACTCCGCCTCAGACTATTATCATTTGGCACTAAAAGCTAAACATTGTCACCGATATGGCTGTCTGCAACATGTCATTAATTCTGTATGCGAGGTGGTTCAGTGACGACTACTCTAACGTGAGCTAGGTTAGCTAGCAGGAGCTACCGAGAGATGGAAAGACTAACGTTACTGGTAAAAATGTGATTTACGTTGGAATACTCCTTTGCCAACTTGCTGTACTTTGCTTGCAGGTCTGCAGCCATTATTGCTGGATTATGAATAGCCCCAACGTTAGCCAAGGTAACGTTATGGCTAAACCTTTAATGTTAGTTAATGCTAACTTACACCAGCAAGCTCCCCGTCAACACCCCTCTCTCGGGAGGATGGCATTTAAGAAAGTATCTGCTGTTAAAATCACAAACGGCATTGACACTTTAATTCACGGTCGGTTAAACACACGTTTGTTTTATAATGCTCACAGCAGACCGCAGTGTTGTTGATAAATTACGCGGGCCGGGGGGATTTAAGTTCCGCAAAAAAAGGTTGACCATACCGTTGTAATCGTACGGTGCACAGCCCGTACTGTACCGGAGGATCACATTGACGCGGTACAGTACGTATCCGCGTACCGTTACACCCCTACTTTCTATACATTTGTCTGGTTGAAAACTTTATTAACATATTGCAGAATGGGTAGTTGGGTACGGAATGAGCAACGGAATGGAACTTAGCTATGAACGGAGTAATGCCTTGCTTGCTATCTTCGGGTAAATAATATGCTGATGTTATTGAACGTGTAACACTAACTATATAACGTTAATGCCACAAAACGAATGTTTGTGTCATTTTAACAGCAGATACTTTCTTAAATGCCATCTTCCCGAGAGAGGGGTGTTGACGGGGAGCTGTGATGGGTTCGCTTGGTTGTGTTATTAATAGCATTGAACAGCTAACCGAAAGCTAGCGTTAACTAACGTTAAAGGTTTAGCCATAACGTTACGTTGGCTAAAGTTGGGGCTATTCATAATCCAGCAATAATGGCTGCAGACCTGCAAGCAAAGTACAGCAAGTTGGCAAAGGAGTATTCCAACGTGAAAATCACATTTTCACCAGTAATGTTAGTCTTGTAGCTCATGCTAGCTAACCTAGCTCATGTTAGCGTCGTCACTGAGCGACCACCTCGCGTACACAATTAATGACATGTTGCGGACAGCCATATTGGTGACAATGTTTAGCTTTTAGTGCCAAATGATAAGAGTCTGAAGCGGAGTCTCAAAAGAGAATGTTGAATATTTAGTAGTAACTTTGATGCAGTAGCTTGTGTGTGTATGGGCTACTGCCATCGGCACATTCGAGCTTATCGGCCGATAGGCCGATTGCAGTCAACAAGGCACTTATCGGCCGATACCGATACCCGACCGATACATCGGTGCACCCCTAATTATCTGGCTGACGTTAACTACCTCACTAAATCCAAATCAAATCAATTTATTTATAAGGCCCGACAACACACGTTAATGTCCCCATGGGCCGTACAGGTCTTCTTTAAACAAGTCAAGAAGAAAACATAACAATAAGTCAAGAACAGAACAAGAACACCATAAGATCCAAAAAATTTAAGATGAATGCAAATAAATGAAAGAATCTAAGCACTCCCAGACATACCCCACGCGAAGGTAAGGAAAAACTCACTAAAACCTAACAATAGGGAAAAATGCTCCACAGGCAGTGTGGAGGAGAGAAACCTTAGAAGGGCCATTCAAGGGGGGATCTCACTTCTTAGATGTCGGTGATAGTAGTGTTGCAGACTAACAGTTGGTAAGCATGCACTCAAGTGTGTAGTGAAACACAGATGAGTGCATGCAATAGCAACTGAACATTTTGAAAGATTAAAGATAGAGGGGCTGACCTTCGAAGCTTTTTTTGGCAATCGAAGCTTCGGGGCCGAGCTTCGATTTGAATTCGAAGCTTCGAATTTTTTTTTTTTTTTAATATTTATTTTTATTTTATTTTTTTTTATTTTTTTTTATCTTATGTTGTGGGACTTGTACAGCACTTTCGTAAACGTTGTTGTTTTTAAATGTGCTCTATAAATAAAGTGGGTTGGATTAATTAATTAAGTAGCCCCTTTCGTGACTGACGCATCCAACAAGGTTTCACTCGGCTGTGTGATTTAATTCAAGGTGGATCGCTGTTGTCGTTTGAACAACTTCAGATTTCATGGGAACTACCAATCCCCCAAATCAAGAATGTTTAAGATGAATGAAGTAAGATTTAGATTATTTGAAATATGGCCTGTGTAGACTAAACTATGCACAGAATTATGTCAGTCTACAAGGTCCGGATTCTACATGGTCCGGCAATGTAGACCTTGTAGACTCCACTACAGACCAATTATCAGTGAATGTTCATGCATTTTTAAGAAGGGCAACTTCCACAAAAAAACAAAGAACTCACCAAAACATCTCAGTAGCACCTTATCTAAATGTTATATTTCATATATGGAGATTCATATTTATTTATGTATTGCATGCATTTCTACATTTTATTTCCTATTTTGTTTATTCATCCCAGTATCTTTCTTTCTTATGTGTGGAATTCTACAAGGTGCGCGCACACACACACACACCTACACACACACACACACACACACACTTACATTTAGTCATTTAGCTGACGCTTTTATCCAAAGCGACTTACAAGTTCTGTACGACAAGACCGCAAGAAGGGTACAACTCTATCAGCTGAGTAACAATGTTCATCAAAGTGTTGCGTGTTACAGTGTAGGTTAGTTTATTAGGACAAGTGCATGACAGTAAGGTTAGTCACGGTTAGATTTTTTTTTTTTTTTTTTATCATTTCAGATAATGGTTGAAGAAGTGAGTCTTTAGTCGACGGCGAAAGATTGGATGGGATTCGGCTGTCCTAACTGGGATGGGTAGTTCACACACACACACACACACACACACACACACACACACACACACACACACACACACACACACAAATCGAAGTACATTTTTTATTTTATTTTTTTTAATGTTCGAAGCTTGTGCCATCGAATCGAACGTTCGAAGCTTCGAAGCATTTAAGACAGCCCTAGATAGAGCTAATAGCGATAGCAACTGAACATTTTGAAAGATTGAAGATAGAGCTGATAGCGGATCTATTTGAGGCACAGGGGCGGCGCAAGGAGGGTCACGTCCTCCCCGTCTTAGTCACGGGACATTCAACACTCCGGTCATTGCTCAGGGACAGCCGGAGACCGGGAACTAAGACGGAGACTAACATAGCAAACGGATGTGATAAGCATGAGTGACATGGCGTTTGTCAGGGTTATATTGGAGTTATATTGAAAAGGGAAAATGATGGGTTATTGTATATTAACTTTCTAGCCATGTATTTCACAAACTAGTTAGCAACTTACAGTGCAGACACTGCTTGACTCCAGACCACAGTCTGCTCTGCTCAGCTGTGATGCTACTCTGCCACATGTGCTGTGGACAGTGCTTAGTCTGCTGACTGAGAGTATTGTAAACAATGGAGTCAGCGTACGCTCTGCTGGTCAAACTAAGTGATGACACCATTTCTAAGCAATAAGCAATCCTTTTCTGCATTCAGTTCTGTAAAAACATTTTCATATCAGATCTTATTGGCCGACATATACGCCAATATGTCTGTGATCGGCTGACCGCTTAATCGGTTGGGCTCTAGATCAGACTACCTGTAGTTGATACTGATCCATCAAATGTAGCTAATATTGACCTGGTAGCGATATTGGCTATAGGATCTGTCTATCCCCATATATTGGTTCAACATGTTACTTTCCTGCTACGAGTGTAGTGTGAAATGTCCCATTGTTACTTTCAACAAATTACTTTTAAATAATTGTATGCCCTTCTTTCTATTGTATGCCCTTCTTTCTAGACTCCCTTGCTTTACAGTTTATCTGTGAAGAGGAGGTTCCCCCTCAGCAGCAGGAGAGGAGCCCCAGTCTGGGCCAGGAGGACCCACAGCCCCTACAGATGAAAGAGGAACAGGAGGAACTCTGGAGCAGTCAGGAGGGAGAGCAGCTTCAAGGTCTGGAGGAGGCTGATGTCATAAAGTTCACATTCAACCCTGTCCCTGTGAAGAGTGAACCTGATGAAGAGAAACCTCAGTCCTCATGGTTTAACCAAACCCAGGACCCACAGCCGCTACAGATGAAAGAGGAACAGGAGGAACCATTTCAAGATCTAGAGGAGGCTGATATCATAAAGTTGACATATAGTCCTGTCCCTGTGAAGAGTGAACATGATGAAGAGAAACCTCAGTCCTCTTGGTTTAACCAAACCCAGGACCCACAGCCGCTACAGATGAAAGAGGAACAGGAGGAACCATTTCAAGATCTAGAGGAGGCTGATATCATAAAGTTGACATATAGTCCTGTCCCTGTGAAGAGTGAACATGATGAAGAGAAACCTCAGTCCTCATGGTTTAACCAAACCCAGGACCCAGAGTCCCTACAGATGAAAGAGGAACAGGAGGAACCATTTCAAGATCTAGAGGAGGCTGATATCATAAAGTTGACATATAGTCCTGTCTCTGTGAAGAGTGAACATGATGAAGAGAAACCTCAGTCCTTGTGGTTTAACCAAACCCAGGACCCACAGCCGCTACAGATTAAAGAGGAACAGGAGGTAGAGCAACTTCAAGGTCTAGAGGAGGCTGATATCATAAAGTCGACATCCACTTCTGTCCCTTTGAAGAGTGAACATGATGAAGAGAAACCTCAGTCCTCACAGCTCAGCCAAACCCAGGACTCAGAGCTCCTAAAGATGAAAGATGAACTACATCAAGGCCTGTATGATGATGACAGTTCTGGAACTGAGACTGGAACTGAGACTGAAGACAGTGATGACCGTTCAGAGACGGATGACGGCGATGACTGGAATGAGAGTGGAGGACCAAGTTTGATGACTCTCAAACCAAAGAAGACAAAGAAAATTGAACGTTTTTCCAACGGCAGGCCTGGGTTCAGCAAGAAGGGAGATCTGAAGACACACATGAGAACTCATACTGGAGAGAAACCATTTAGTTGTTCAGTTTGTGGAAAGGTTTTCAGTCAGAACGGACATCTGAATTGCCACATGCGAACTCATACTGGAGAGAAACCATTTAGTTGTTCAATTTGTGGAAAGGTTTTCAGTCAGAAAGGAAGTCTGAAGAGACACATGATAACTCATACTGGAGAGACACCATTTAGTTGTTCAGTTTGTGGGAAAGGATTCAGCCGGAGAGGAAGTCTGAATAGCCACATGAGAACTCATCCTGGAGAGACACCATTTAGTTGTTCAGTTTGTGGGAAAGGATTAAGCCGTAAAACACATCTGAATAGCCACATGAGAACTCATACTGGAGAGAAACCATTTAGTTGTTCAGTTTGTGGAAAGGTTTTCAGTCAGAAAGGAGAACTGAAGAGACACAATTTGAGAACTCATACTGGAGAGAAACCATTTAGTTGTTCAGTTTGTGGGAAAGGATTCAGCCAGAAAGGACTTCTGAATAGCCACATGAAAACTCATACTGGAGAGAAACCATTTAGTTGTTCAGTTTGTGGGAAAGGATTCAGCCGTAAAACACATCTGAATAGCCACATGATAACTCATACTCTGAATAGCCACATGAGAACTCATACTGGAGAGAAACCATTTAGTTGTTCAGTTTGTGGGAAAGGATTCAGCCGTAAAACACATCTGAATTACCACATGAGAACTCATACTGGAGAGAACCCATTTAGTTGTTCAGTTTGTGGGAAAGGATTCAGCCAGAAAGGAGAACTGAATAGCCACATGAGAACTCATACTGGAGAGAAACCATTTAGTTGTTCAGTTTGTGGGAAAGGATTCAGCCAGAAAGGAAGTCTGAATAGCCACATGAGAACTCATACTGGAGAGAAATCATTTAGTTGTTCAGTTTGTGGGAAAGGATTCAGCCAGAAAGGAAGTCTGAATTGCCACATGAGAACTCATACTGGAGAGAAATCATTTAGTTGTTCAGTTTGTGGAAAGGATTTCTGTAATAAAAGCTATCTGAAGAGACACATGATAACTCATACTGGAGAGAAACCATTTATTTGTTCAGTTTGTGGGAAAGGATTCAGCCGTAAAACACTTCTGAATATCCACATGAGAACTCATACTCTGAATAGCCACATGAGAACTCATACTGGAGAGAAACCATTTAGTTGTTCAGTTTGTGGGAAAGGATTCAGCCGTAAAACACATCTGAATGACCACATGAGAACTCATACTGGAGAGAACCCATTTAGTTGTTCAGTTTGTGGAAAGGTTTTCAGTCAGAAAGCACATCTGAATAGCCACATGAGAACTCATACTGGAGAGAAACCATTTAGTTGTTCAGTTTGTGGAAAGGTTTTCAGTCGGAAAGGACATCTGAAGAGACACATGATAACTCATACTGGAGAGAAACCATTTAGTTGTTCAGTTTAAGTGGAGAGTAGACTTGAAAAGAAGAACAGTATACACAATAGGAACCCCATGTACTTTTACTAAGCAGTATACTCAATAGGAACCCCATGCACTTTTTTTGGGAAGGCACAGTATGATTATGAGGTGGTTATCACTGGAACCAGACCCTCTTTGCTAGTATCTGGAGCTTCAAAACAGGATTTGGAATTGGCTTTCATGTATTATTCCAGTGGTTCTCAACCAGGATTCTGGGGATGAATGCATTTAATCTAATCTAATCTTGTGTATGTTGCTTTTAAAGCTGCAGATGGCTAAATCAAATATGCTGTATGGAGGCTACTAAGGGTAACTATATGAACCACCCTCCTGTTGACCAAAGGGTTTCAACCACTCCATTGTGTTATATGGATATGGGTATAATTAATGTAGGTATGACTACAGTGTTAGACAATCGCAGGCAGTGGATAAGTATGGATTGAGTATAGACAACAACAGAGTTCATATGGTATGGAACCCTGATGAAGTCACGTTTGTTTTTAAACGTTAGTGATTATTTTGCACCCTAATAAATATTTTTCTAAAGATGAATATAGGCAACAGAGCCTTGCATATAGGTAACATAATTCAGAGTTCTAGAGTAGGTAGAGTGGGGGGTCTGTCAGCGATCACTGTTGTCATTGGCAAACTTAATTATCATGTTGGAGCTATGCGTGGTGTTATGGAAAATATATGTTTCATCCTATACCATTTTTACAGCTTACTGGGCCTATTAATACTCTAGATTGCATGTCTATAGCTCTGTTAAATACATATTCTCTGTACAGCCTTGACTAGTTAATATAGTTAACTAGTATACAGTTTATCAGACACTAGGGCGACAGTCTTAACAGTGTTCTTAAAACAACAACCAAGGCCCAGGACAGTTTGTCTTAGTTATGTCATATTTTCAGAATGTCATCTTGTCCTTTTTCTTTGTTGTCTTTTGTTTCATATAAATCTTGTGTCGGATAAGACAAAACCCCTAAACCCATCTTTGTTTTCCATTTTGTCATATTTTTCTTCATTTGTCATTCCAAGCTGGTGTATTTAATTCTAAGTCTGACCAGAGCTCTTTCTCACTTTCTGGTCAGACACTTGTGTTACACTTGTCTCTGATTGTAAACTGAGGATACTTTCTGTGGCCACAGAAAATAAACTTCTATCTGGATTTCTACAGTTTCACTGTTCATTTCAAATATTCCACAACAGTGGCTACACAATTGTGGGTGTACAGGGAGTAGAGGAGGATGTCAGGACACAGTTCTCAGGGGCTCCTGTGTTAAGTGTCAGAGGGGCTGAGGTGTTGGGTCCTATCCTCACCACCTGACGATAGGGCTGCTCGAATAATCAAATTGAATTCATGATTTTGGCTTCCCACGATCATGAAATCAAGATAATCAACATAAAACGATTATTGTGATGCATGCTTATTGCTAAAAAAATGTCCTATGTTGTAAAGTGCACCCCTCCCCAACCCCAAACAGTAGTTACAACAGCTCTACCTTTCCTGGAATATGGCTAACCGGTTTGATTGATTGATTGAACACTTTATTAACAGATTGCAGAATGGGTACAATACAGTACGGCTCAATACAAACAATTGTTAAGGGGATGCAGACCAGAAAAATACTTTTGTCTTGTTTACATCAGGGTCCCCCATTTTCAATTAATCAAGAAATGTATTACATACATGACATACAGATATACAGTACTGTTTCATCAAGACATTTATGACATGCAAGACATACAAATATACAGTACTGTTTAAGAGAAAACATTCGAAGGGGAAGATACTTTACATTGACGGTCGGTGGCTAACAACAGTATATTTGTGAAAGAAAGCACCTCTATTACAAAGCATTTGCGTCAACCCTTTGTGCACCGTTTCGTCGTGTTGCGGTCTCCCGAGTCCCGTGGTTAGCATTAACGTTACAACAACGTTAACTTCTTCTTTTGGCTCCACGGCAGTCTGAGTCTAGACACCCGTCGGCGTATTGCTGCCTCACACTGTGTTAGGTACTGCACAATGCTGTGGCCTTACACCTTATGATGCAGGCCTGTGTCCACAAGAAACTCCATGACAGCTTTCACCACTGCACCTCAGGTTTTTAGTATATTCCTCAGTGAGATGCAAGGCAGCCCTGCATCCAATACTGCAGTGAACAGCACACTCCTCTTTGTTGTGTATTTGGCACATTCCATAATCACATGTTGCACCGTTTATTCTGCCCCACATTCACACAGTCCATTTTCATGCTTCCCAATGCGAGCCAGGCCCCCTGCTAGTCCACAGTGTCCAAACCTTAACCTTGTCATTATCACCTGTTCCCTTCTGTTGTTCCCCAGAGTGACGTTCCCTCCCCTAACATTATTCTGTAAACTGTAATAAAACCTTCCTCCTTTTTCTCCCTCCCATTCCTTCTGCCACCTCCTGGTTATCTCCTCCTTTATTTTACTGTGGTATTCTGAGACCCCCAAGGCTAAGCCCACATCCACCTCCTCCCTCCTCCGGGCCTCTTTTGCTGCCAAATCAGCAGCCTTGTTGCCCTCCACCCCCACATGGGCTGGAACCCATATGAACCCCACTTCGATTCCTGCCCGATCTACTCTATAAAGTGCAGTTCGCAGATGAGATCTAGCCTAACCCGTGACCTCTCACCCTGCAGAGCCATCAGTGCAGCCGCCGAGTCTGAGCAGATAACCACCTGCTGCGGCCTCACTTCTTCCACCCAATGTACTGCCCATAATAAGGCCACTACTTCTGATGTGAAAACTGACACCCCATTTGACAGCCATCTGCTCTGGGTGACACACAGGGCGGGAATGTAGACGGCGAACCCCACCCTTTTACTGTTCTGTGTAAATCTGTAAGTGGCCTGCCCAGTTCTCCGGCATCCTCTCCCTCACCAAATCCTCTGGGTCTCCTCTACCCATCTCCCTCATTCTCTCAGATACTTTAAGGTCCACCTCCACTTTTGGTAGCAGCCCTGGTGGGACAGCAGGCCATACCACCGCAGTGCCCCCCCGCACCCCACTCAATCCCAGCTCCTCCTCCACTCTTATCCTGTAGACCAGGGGCACAGGTGCCCCTAAATAAAAAATTTAGGGGCACAATCTTTTTTAGGGGCACTTTTTTAAATAAGAATTTTACCATTATAGTGCAAACAAATATGTTCCTCCTGCCTCATTACGGTGGTCCTTTTATTTAACATTTAAGTGTTTTCAGGTTTGTATCTTTTATAATGAACTAACTGAAGTATTACCACAGCTGCAAACATTTCTTCTTTCATTGATAACAGTATATTAACAGTGTTCATTAGGGATGGGTATCGTTAGGATTTTTATCGATACTACTACTCTTATCGATACTGCTTAACGGTTTGGTACTTTATCGGTTCTTTTTGATTATTTTGCAAGACTTTTTTTTATTAAGAACAGAATCGACATTGCTTTATTATTCTTTTATATAACTATATTACTGCACATGGCTACTTTTTGATCAATTAATACAAGCAGTCAGATAAATTAACTATTTTGGGACTTTCTATTTTATTTAGAAAGTTCTTAAATCAGAATGTCCCACCCAATACTCGGCTGTTAAAAACGGTTCAATACTCCATTTTATTAGTAGAGATACTTTTAGAACAATAGCCTGATGCTGTATTTTCCATGAGTTGAGTGGATGCATGACCGGGGGGGGGGGTGTGTGAGAGAGCGCACGCTTTGCGTAGTGGGCGTGTCAACATTGTCAGCTGAACTCGCACCAAACAAGGCATAGGGAAATAGTCGGACAGACATCCCAGAATTATTTCATAATACAAAGTTTCTGAATGGATATTTGGATTAAACCAAGTTGTATGCAGTGATGAACGGTCTTTCCCCGCGGAACACAAGTTACTTAACATTACGCGGGTCGCGACTCGCGCTATCTAACTATTGCAGTACTGTGTAACTTATTTTTTTAATTATGTTTTTTTGGTCGATTTTTTTTATTTGTTTGTACTACCGGGCAGTCCGGTAGAGAGAGGAAGAACGGGAGACAGAGTGGGGGGAAGATATTCGGTAACGTATGGATGGGAAAATTATTTCTTTTTTGCATCTTGACCGGAAGAAACCCAGTGTCAAATGACTATAGCAGGGGTGGCCAACCAGTCAGAGACTAAGAGCCACAAAAATTACTGTGGTACCACAAAGAGCCACACCATATACCAGCATTTCTCAACCTTTTTTTTCAATCACGGCACCCTTCATGTGTTTATAGGTCTCACCCTCTGGCCTCTGAAGTTGCTAATGTATTTTTTATTTGGGCCTCACGTGGTTAAAAGTACCCTGTGAGACCCACGGTTGCAAAATTACAAAATCACTTTTAGCCATTTAAAAAAAGAATGTTTATTTAAGAAATGTTAAAGGGGAACTATTTTACTATTTCTTTCACTATTTGAGCACTTTTACACAATTCCTGTGAGTCTATGGAACTTTTTTTTTTTTTTTCAAAAAAATAAAATGCATTGTTTTGTATTTCTAATCAAGTACTCAAAAACTGCATTTTTCTACCTCAAGCCGTTTTGAGGCTGGGCTCCAACCACTGTGTGGCCTGGTGCCAACTGCCACATCAACTGCCACATTATTATGCAGCTGAGAAATCTCTGACATCACAGATATGCACATTTTCAGATGACTCAGTTCAGTGAGGGTGAATATTGTGAGAGGAGAATTGCAAGAATGCGCCAATATGAGAATTAGAGACATAGATCCTATTAATATAAGTCCACATAGCTAAGAAACAATGGTAAACACTGAAAAAGGCCATTTATAAGATGGTTCCCCTTTAAGCACATGTATAGTCAATTGGTCCTGTTGTTCAGCCTCACAATGCTATTTGATAGTAAATGTGTTTATATGTCCCACCCTCTGGCCTCTGAAGTTGCTAATGTCTTTTTAATTTGGGCCTCACAGGGTTAACCTCTTAAGCCCGAGATATACAGTAAAAGTGTATATTTTCAGCATTACGTTTGTTTACCAATTATTTTAACTGTTATTAGTGAAATATAAGCTTATAGAAATCTCAGGGCATTGAGTCGGAAACCGGCGCATATTGACAGGAGGAAGTGGCACAGCCAAAAGTGAGTGTAGTCTTTTGAAGGAAGAGACTCGGAGCTTTCAAATTTCGAAAAACTACCCTACCCAGCTCACACCAGCCCTTGTCAATCATCTGACTTCTGGATTTACTTTTTTATTTCTCTTATTTTTTGGGATTATCTCCCACAAACCCAGTGGCGGCCCCAGAGAATTGGCATTGGGGGGGCTGGATTGTTTATAGCAGGTGCTAATGAATGAGGGGGGGCTTAGAGGGGGCTAAGCCTCTTTCAGAGGGGGCTTAAGCCCGTGGATTTTTCAGGTCTGGTCAATTTTAGCATGGTGTTATTCACAGTCAAAGATAAAAAAAAAATTTAAATAGAATTTATATTCTCCTTTGGTTCATTACAATTTACTCAAGCCTAGTAACAGACACACTATTTCTGACACTGATCCATATATGTCCCTAGATTCAGATACCAAGAACATGCAAATGGACCATTTAAAAAAAAATTGTAAATGTTTATTCTACATCCTTATGGAATGAGTGACATAAAAAAAAATATATATATATATATTTTCTTTTATGGATTGACGGGCAAAGAGCCGCGGGTTGGCCACCCCTGGACTATAGTATTGAATCCATGGCTATAATATGGAATATAGATTTAGCTCTACAAACAAGGTGACCGTTCCCCATCTTATCTAGTGGTGGCCTCGCTACAGGCGGCTGCGGCTAATAGCTGGCACCCAAAGTGTTAATGCTCTGCAAGATAAGCGTATAGGCCTTAAGCTTGTATTAAATGCAAGCTAAACTAAATTCATGGTGTTCTCCCGGGCCAGAAATATAAATCAAAATGCAGCAGAGTGGTGAGGACAGCAGGAGGACAGCAGAGAGGTGAGGACAGCAGAGAGGTGAGGACAGCAGAGAGGTGAGGACAGCAGAGAGGTGAGGACAGCAGAGTGGTGAAGACAGCAGAGAGGTGAGGACAGCAGAGAGGTGAGGACAGCAGAGAGGTGAAGACAGCAGAGAGGTGAGGACAGCAGAGAGGTGAGGACAGCAGAGAGGTGAGGACAGCAGAGAGGTGAGGACAGCAGAGAGGTGAGGACAGCAGAGAGGTGAGGACAGCAGAGAGGTGAGGACAGCAGAGTGGTGAGGACAGCAGAGAGGTGAGGACAGCAGAGAGGTGAGGACAGCAGAGAGGTGAGGACAGCAGAGTGGTGAGGACAGCAGAGAGGTGAGGACAGCAGAGTGGTGAGGACAGCAGAGAGGTGAGGACAGCAGAGTGGTGAGGACAGCAGAGTCGTGAGGACAGCAGAGAGGTGAGGACAGCAGAGTCAGGAGGACAGCAGAGAGGTGAGGACAGCAGAGAGGTGAGGACAGCAGAGAGGTGAAGACAGCAGGAGGACAGCAGAGTTGTGAGGACAGCAGAGTTGTGAGGACAGCAGGAGGACAGCAGAGTCGTGAGGACAGCCCAAAAGGATCTGTGGATGTGAACTTCCCTTCATCCAGGATATCTATGAGAGCCGGTGCATCAAAAAAGCCCGGAAAATTATCAAGGACTTTAATCATCCCAGCCATGGACTGTTCCAGCTGATGTGGTCTGGAAAGCACTTCTGCAGCCACACAGCCAGAACCAACCGGCTGAAGAACAGCTTTTTCCCCCAAGCCATCAGACTCATTCACAGAGCCAGTTGACAGCCCGGACTACACTTGAGATTCCAGAGAAATACTGTTTCTGCTGATAAACTGTATTGCACATTGCATTTTACCCACCCGATTATTGCACATTGCTCATTGCACATCACACAACATTATTTTTTTCTATTTGTAACTGTACATAGCCATTTTGTTATTTAAATTTGATATAGTATTTACATCCTGTTATCTGCATTGCACACTTTTTAAACTGTATATAGTCTGAATGAATGAATGAATGAATGAATGAAAACTTTATTTAACAGATTGCAGAATGGGTACAATACAGTACGGCTCAATACATACAATTGTTAAGGGGATGCAGACCTGAGAAAGATGTTTGTCTTGTTTCCATCAGGGTCCCCCATTTTCAATTCATGTGGTGGTGGGGGTTTTGGGCATTTACGGTGGCCAGTTTCGAATTGCAGCCTCCCGTAGGTGCTCTTTAAGAGCGGTTTTGAATGTGGGCAGGGATTCACATTCCTTTACAGCTTTGGGTAGGGCGTTCCACATTGTTGTGGCATAATTGCGAAACGTGTTTAGTCCCTTGTTTGAGCCGAATCTGGGTTTAACATGATTTGTTGAGCTTCCTCTGGTGTAGTGGTTGTGGTATTCACTGACCTTTGGGAAGTATTTTGACATGTACATGGGCACCCCGGTCGTATAGTGTATCTTGTAGACCAGGCCCATTGCAAGTTGCTGTACTCTGTCGTCTACTCTAAGCCATCCTAGGTTGTCAAAGTGGGCAGGGGTGAGGTGGGTTCTGGGGTTCAGGTCAAGTAGTAGTCTGACCAGTTTGTTTTGTGATGTTTGTAATTTTGTTTTAAGCGCCTTTGAGGTGCTTTGGTACCATGAGGTGCACGCATAGTCATAGTACCCTTGAATGAGTGCTCCTGCCAGAGTCTTCAGGGTATTCTTGTTTACCAGAGAGGAGATCCGGTACAAGAATCTAGTTCGTTGGTTGACTTTTTTTATTACATTGGATGCCATTTTGTCACAGGAAAGATTTGCCTCTAGGATGGAACCCAGGTAGGTAATTTCATCTTTCCTTGTGACAATATTGTCACCCACTGTAACTGAGAAGCCGTCGGTCTTGCTGAGTTTGTTATTTGAACCGAAGAGAATGGACTCTGTTTTGCCCATGTGTAATGATAGTTTGTTATCAGCGAGCCATATGCAGATTTTGCCTAGTTCCGAGCTGAGGGTTTTTTCAACCTGCAACTTGTTCTTGTCAGAGACCAGCAGGGCTGAGTCGTCCGCAAACAGGAACAAGTTGCAGTCACAGGCTGACGACATGTCATTTGCATAAATTAGGAAGAGTAGCGGTCCTAGTATGCTTCCTTGTGGAACACCACAGCTCACTGTGAGGGGGGGGGGGGGGGGGGGGGGGGGTAGAGTACCGTTTACCTCTACCATCTGTTCTCTCCCCTCCAGGTAGGATTGCATCCAGCTCACTGATAAGCTATCAAAACCAATTGCTTTTAGCTTGTCCATTAGAATGGAGTGATTGACAGTGTCGAAGGCCTTTTGTAGGTCCAGCATGACCATGCCGCAGTATTTGCCCGCGTCCACCTCTTGTTTGATGTGGTCGTTTCTTCATCTTCTATTTTAGTCATATTTTATCTTATTGTATTTTTATTATATGCTAATTTTATTGTATTTATATTATTGGATGCTGCTATGGTTGAGGAACCACAACAAATTAATTGTACCCTTATTTTGCTGTAAGGAACTGAATGACGTGACAATAAAGGAATCTGAATCTCATTATTTTCTAAATGTACTTGTACTTATTTGCACTTAAACGTAAACAAGAAATATTGTTGTTATATATGGGTTATTATCAAAGTCGGCAGTATGCGGTCCCTGAACTAAAATGTGTTTGACACCCGTGGCTAAGGCAATTAGTAAAAAACATGTTGCCAAATTTTTTTATATAGGTACTTCAGTCACCTTATTACTTAGTCCTCTCTCTTGTACATGTCCAAAAATACTTATTTATAGCAGCCTTTGAATTGGTTTGTATTATTGCTCAGCTTTATACTGGCATCTAGTCCATTCCAAAGGGACAGCCCACAAACTGAGATGCACATGCTTTTCAGAGTCGTACGGGCACTAGGCTGTTTTAGATTCAATGCCCCTCATAAATTATAACCACCTTCTCTACCCATGTAAAAAAAATTAATGTAGCTTGGCAACATGTTATTTATTACCTTAAACATAATTTGTGCAGTTTTGAATTGAACTAAGCCCATGAATTTCAATGTTTGGCTCTTTAAGAATCAAAAGCAAAAGTACACCTTGTACAGGTGCATCTGATCTCAATAAATTAGAATATTGAGGAAATATATCGGTTGCCTCCGTGCCGCAGTGATTCCTGCAGAAGGACCCCGACCAAGTAGAGTGATATACCTTTCAGTAGGCAGACATTTCTGTATTAATATATATACTGTAACTGAGGGGTACAATTCCCTGACTGTATTGTTAGATATGGTATTTAATACCACTACCTCTTGTACTTTAACTTCTGGCCATCCAGTACATGATATAAATATGATGAACACTTTCCCACCTGATGAAACGAAGTCCACACAAATGTACAAATCGAATATTTAATATAGCAAAAGGTATATACAACGTTCACTTGTTTACACTTATGATTTGAAATGCACTTGTATGGCAAATGAGTATTCGTAGGTAAATCAACATTGAATGTCCAATCTCTGGTTACGCAGGGAGTAAGTATACAACCTGGATATTTAGGAAACTATAGCGATGGTACCTAAATGATTATAGCTGGATACACTAAGGGGGGGGGGGGTCCCGCTGGTTGTAAGACAGTAGGAGGGGGGGGTTAGAGAAGCCGCTGGCGGTATCCCATCTGGCCGACGGTTTCTTGGGAGAATTCAAAGTCTTGAACACGGTGCCCACAGAACCTCGGTCCGCAGACGAATACAGCTGGACCCTCTGGTGGACGGTAGCTGCCGGTCCACAACGGAGAGACGTGAGGCGACCTCACTGGTGTAGAGCGCCGTCTCACCTGGAGTCCTCTCCGGGGGGTAGTTCCAACACTCCGCAGTGTTGGCCGTTATCCATGGAATAATCAAAGCACCCAAAGCATAATCCAAGCCGTGGAAGGCTCGCCGTCGTCCGGGTAGAGTAATCCAATATACAGGTCCAGTCGCCCTGGCCCGGAGCTCCTCGGATGCAAGCACCACTAGTGGTCTGCCCAGCCTGGTTAAGCGTCCAGATAACGTCAGGAACGATGGGGGTACTGATAACTTTATAACTCTAACCGAACGATGCACCATACATAAATAGACTATTATTAGCTTAATAGAATACGTCCAACTCGACGGTATAGTGCCAAACTATGACTATTCAACTATTAATCCACACGATATCTCAATGCCTATTCTGAGGCCAAGTAGGCCTTACTGCACCACACGTGCGTCGTGGGTGAGGCTTCGCGTCTGTTACTCTGTTGGAGGGTAAAGAACTGGACTAAAAGAAAGTTCTACTTTACTTGCGCCATATATATATGCGCTATGAACAAATAGTACCATTCGTATTTCGCCAGACGTATTCCTACGCGGAACCGGGGCTTGCCACGACATGTTGGGCGGCACGATTGAACTTGAACCTAGGGGTATGGCTGATGGCGCCAGGTTCTCGTCCAATGGTAGAATGAAACTATTATGGGCTGTTTAGTAGACTAAAGGGATATTCAGTGCATATTGTACAAGGAATATACAGGGGATATCAAACGATATACAAATACTATTTAAATATATATATATAAATAAATATATATATTCGGTTTAATCTGATCCTTCACAACAGCCGCCCCCTAATTAGTCCCACCTAATTAGCTAAGCAGAGACAGATTAACCGCACTGTCTACCACTCAAGGTCCGCTGTAAGGGTCAGTCAACTCACAAAGTCATGGGGTCATGGTCATCATCGATAGTGTCTGGGAGTCGGGGAAGTTCTATTAGCCTCGCCACGGGTCGTGTGTAAGTGCGCCCTTGGACGAGTACTTCAGCTGCTCGGACCTTGCCATCGGCACCGGTGATCACTTTGCTTACGCGGCCAGCCGGCCACATAGCTCTGGGTAGTGACTGGTCGATAATCATGACGACTGTTCCTTCTGTCAAATTGTCTCTCTCTTTTACCCACTTCTGCCGGGTCTGTAGAGACGGTAGGTAGTGGAGTAGGAAGCTGCTCCAAAACTTGTCAGCTAGTACTTGACTGTACCTCCACATTCTTCGGCCGTTCGCTTCTTCAGGCCTGTACATTGTCTGGGGTAGCGCGGGGTCCAGTCGCCCCATTAAGAGTGTGTTGGGGGTGACTGGGTCGACATCTGCTACATCACTGGAGACGTAACCGAGGGGCTTTGAGTTCAATACTCCCTCGATCTCCGTGAGGACTGTCATTAGGACTTCCTCCGCCACAGTCTGGGCCCCAAGCACGGCGTACAGGGCTGTCTTTATAGAACGTACTTCTCGTTCCCAGGTTCCACCGAAGTGGGGTGCGTTCAGGGGATTAAACTGGAAGTCAATCTGGGATGGAGCGAGGTGGGTCTTAAGTTCTGGGCCCATAGCTTGGAAGCTCTCTCTCAGCTCTCTTTCTCCGCCTTTGAAGTTTGTCCCGTGATCAGACAACAATGTAGACGGTTTTCCTTTCCGTGATGTGAATCTTCGGAAGGCCATAAGGAATGAGTCTGTGCTCATGGTCGGAAGGAGCTCGATATGTATCGCTCTGGTGGTCATGCATTTGAATACAATACCCCACCGCTTCTCGGTTCCTCTTCCTCTCTTTATATACAACGGGCCAAAGCAGTCCATGCCTGTGGAGTGGAATGGCTTGTCACCGAGTCGGAGGCGACAGGGAGGTATGTCAGCCATCCGTGGTATGCTGGGCTGCGCGCGCCACTTACGGCAGTCTAGACAGGTTCGCTGGAAGCGCCGCACTGCTTCTCTCCCTTGCAGTATCCAATAACGACGTCTGATCTCCGCGAAGACTCTCTCTGCTCCTGCGTGGTGTACATCCTCGTCGTATTTCTTTATGATCAGCTCTGTGACCTTGTGTCGGCTGTTCAAGACTATCGGGTACTTAATGTCATCCGGTAGATCGGGGGCTCTCCGCAGGCGACCACCCACTCTGATGAGATTATGGGCGTCACTCTCTGGTGCCAGGTGGAGCAGTCTGCTGTCTGATGGGACGGGGTTTCCTCCCTGTAGACAGTCTAGCTCATCGGGGAACGAGTCTCTCTGGGCTCGTTGTAGTAGAAGAAGTTCTGCTTCTTCGTAGTCAGCTGCTGACATGTCAGTGGTGGACTGAATCTCTGGGTGGTGCCACAGGAATGTCCTCTGCGGCGCACTCTCTAGGGTAATGCAGTCATCTATGTTGGGGTCTGTGGAGGCGACTGTGCTCAGTCCACAGAACATAGGTTTCTTGTTCTCAGCCTCTTCGTTACTTGCTTCCCGTGGGGTGGGCGTAGGCCACTCTCCTTCCGGGAGCTTGAGGAATTCTGGTCCGTCACTGTAGATGTTGCGACGGGTAAGGTCATCCAGAGACATTCCCCGGGTGATGACGTCAGCTGGGTTGTGTTTGGTGTCCACATACCGCCAGCTCGCTGCTTCTGTTAACTCTTGAATCTCGGTGACTCTGACTCCCACGAAGACTTTGTATCTGCATGAATCAGACTTGATCCATGTGAGTACTGTCGTGGAATCTGACCACAAGATTGTTCTGTGCACCGGAATGGTGAGTTCACGTTGGATTAACGTGGCTAGATGCGCTCCTGCTAGGGCTGCGCAGAGCTCTAGACGTGGGATAGATTGTTGCTTACGTGGGGCTATTCTTGAGCGGGCCAGGATGAAAGCAGTGTGTATCTTTCCTCCCTTCTCTTGGGCACGCAAGTAGGCCACCGATCCATAGGCTACTTCGGAGGCGTCGCTGAAGACGTGTAGATCAATCTCGCATGTCTCTGGCCTCACTGTGGATGGGAAGTAGCTGCGGCGTATATTGACGCCTGGGAGTGAGCGGAGTTCCGTCTCCCACTCTCTCCATGTTGAGGCAAGGTGTGCGGGTATTGGGTCGTCCCAGCCCTGGTCCTTGTCCCATAGGGCTCGTACAATCATCTTTGCCCTGGTGGTGTAAGGTAGAATACATCCCAACGGGTCATATTGTCTGGCGAGTGTTCTGTACACACTCCGTCTGGTGGTCGGTATCGCCGTCGACCTTCCCTGCTCTGGAGCCAAGGGTTTGTGTCTATAGTGGAGCGAGTCTGTTTTGAAGCGCCAGACTAGTCCTAGTGTCATTTCTTGGGCTTCTCCTGGGATGGTCGCCATCCAGGTCTCGCTGCTGGCAGCCTTGTCCGCGGGGGAGAGGCTGCGCAATACGTGCGGGTCACTGCTGGCCCACTGCCTGAGATCAAAGCCGCCTTTGATCAGGGAGACGCGTAGCTTGATTAGGAGAGCCTCGGCTTCTTCTTGAGTCAAAACGCTTTGTAAACAGTTGTCCACGTAGAAACTGTTCTTCACACTGTGTTGGACCTCTTCATCTGCTGCTGGGTCCTCTGCGACGTGTTTCTGTAGTGCAAATGTAGCACAGCACGGGCTGCATGTGGTTCCGAAGGGGAGTACTTCCCACTGGTAGATGGCTGGGTTCTCATCTCCGATCCTCTCTCTCCATAGGAACCGCAGCAGGGGCTTGTCCTCCTCTACTAGTCTCACCTGCAAGAACATCCCTTTGATATCCCCGCTGATAGCCACCTTGTCCTGGCGGAAGCGCAGTAGCACGCCTAGTAGGGAGGGGCCGAGTGTGGGGCCGGGCAAGAGCTCTTTATTCAGATTTTGGGATCCGATCTGGTAGCTGCAGTTAAACACAATGCGATCCTTGCCGTTGTGATGGACCTTGTGATGCGGCACGTACCATGATTCGGTCGTCTGATCGGCCTCTTTAATGTCAATCTTTGTTACGTGTCCCGCTGTGATTAGCTTCTCAATCTCAGCGCGGTACACACGCTCTTGAGCGGGGTCTTTGGCTAGGCGCCGCTCTGTGTTCAATAGATAGCGCTCCGTGGCGTCTTTCTTTGCGTGAAAGGTGGGCATTCCCTCTCGCCTCAGGAGTGGAGTTGCGTATCTCATCACTCCGCCGACTGTGACTCTCTTTGTCCCTTGCTCGAGTAGGTTGATGGCGTAAATGTCTTCTTTAGAACGAATATCTTTCTTTTCGTTCTTAAAGGGCATTGTCTCTAGTGTCCATAGCCTCTCGACATGCTGCAGGAGAGTGGTGTCTTCCTCTGTCGTTCTGGAGTGGAGGCAGCTAGTGGCTGCTGTTCGGTTGAGAGATTTAGCGAGGGGGCCTTGTAGGGTCCACCCTAGGCGGGTCTCGACTGCTGCAGGACAGCCTCGGGGTCCTGTATGGACCCGGTCAATCGGGACTATGAGTTCTGCATGGTCGGAGCCTATCAGCAGGGTCGGGGTAGCGCCGTCTATGAGCGGGATAGGTAGTTGTCGCAGGTGCACATATTTATCCATCAACTTGGCGATAGGGTAGGTGTACTGCGATAGTCCTATTTCTTGGCTGGTGAAAGCATTTGTAATCTTATACCGTCGCTCTGGCTGCCCGTTTGCTGCGATAGTGAAGGAGACATTCTCGCCCTTTATCGTCTTTAAATCTCTTCTTATTGTCCGAATCGTCATTTCGTTCTTGCTCCCCCGCAGTCCCAGCTGGGCCGCAGCGGACGCGAGCAGAAGGGTCTTCTCTGACCCGTCATCAAGGACGGCGTAAGTGTCCATGACTTTATCTTGGTAGCTCAATGTCACACGGACTACCTTTAAGAGCACTTGGGCGCCGCTGCTGCTGGCGGGGTCAATGTACATGACACTTGCCTTGGTGCCGCTCGGTGGTGCAGGTGGAGGCCGTCTTCTGTTATTTTCGTGTAGTATATCTAGATGGGCTCCGTCGCACCGACTGCACCTTTTCTTTAGGCGGCATTCGGCTGCCATGTGTGGTCGCGCACATCGGTAACAGCGCCTGTTGGACTTTATCCATTGACTCACTTCTTCTGCATTCATCTTTGTGAATAGGTCACATTGTGACAGCCAGTGTTCTTTCTCACAGTAGGGACACGCTATCTTCCACTTCTCTTTTCTCGAGGGGGTGCTGTGACTCCTACTGCTCGGTACTGACTCTGATTGGTGCATGACAGTCACCGATCTTCTTCCATCATTTATTCTCCTGGGTCCCTCTCTGGAGCTTGGCGTGCTCCGCCCGAATGTATCCAGTCGTAAGCTGCTGACTTCTCTCGCCAGGAAGTCGGCTAGATCAAGGAGGGATGGTTCGGGGCCGTTGGGATCCCGGTAGTCTCTCTGCCGCCTAAAACGCTCTTGTCTTGCGGGTGGCAGCTTCTCCAAAATCCTCTCGACGTTAGAGTTGGCGTATAGCTCATGCATGCCCTTTTCCCGTTGCGCTCCCAGCATCCCTACCAGGGACTGCACTTTGATTGACAGGTCGTCTAGTGAGCGATTGTCTGTGGCTGGGGGTAGGCGATCAATATGCCTTATCTCTTGGATTACGTAGTCCCATATACGTCCATATCTCTGGTCCAGCGCCGCTAGGGCCGCTGTGTATGGTGTCGAAGAGGTGGCATAGGCTAGCGCTATATTGTGCGCTCGCGGTACTTTCAGGTGCTTCAGTAATATTGCATACTTGTGGCGTTCATCAGCGACATCCACCATCATTGTCTCTAAGCACATCCGGAGCTCCGTGTACTGTGCTCGACTCTCATAGGCGAAGTCTGGAAACGACGGCGTGGCAATGTATGACGCCGTGGATGGCTGATACATCGGCGAGCGTTGGGGGAGAGACCTCCTGGGCGAGTCCCCTCTTGCGCCTCGCTGTGGGCTGGTACTGACAGGGTACCATGGCCCGCTGGTCCAGGTGCTATTCCTCGGGGCTGGTCGTGCGTCGTGCTCACCCGTGAATAGAGTCGGGGGTCTGTAGCGCAGCCTGGGCTGTACTGGACCTCCTGGTCCGGTGGAGTACTGTGCTGTCGTCGGGCTTGGTTCTCCTCCTCTCCCTCTTCTTCCTCTATCAGATCTTCCAGATCCTGTAATCGTTTATTTAGCTTCTCCGCAGTGTATGCCGCTCCTTCCTTGTAGCTGGGTCTCGCTTGGACCGGTCTGGGAAGGGGGTCTGCGGGGGGTATAGGCTCGGTCTGTTGGTCAAGTTCAGGGTGGCTTGCTCGTTGAGGAGACGCTGCCCTTGACTGTTGTCTCGACGAGTTCCTTGAACCCCTGGCGGAGGGAGAGGGTGTTGCCTTGCGGATCAGCTGCTCCATTAGCTGCGCTTGTAACTTGTCGCGCTCGACTTCGCGCTTGGTGAGATCTGCTTCTCTTTGGGCACCGGCAGCGGCGCGCTGGGCGTCGGCCCGGTCTCTTGCCATATTCTCTTCCGTCTGAAGGCGTCTCATCTCCAGGCGTGTGCGCTCTTCTTCGCTCCGTTGTTGCGCTTGGAGTTGTTCGCGCTCGCTAAGCGCCTGTGCTTGGAGACGATCGCGTTCACCCTGAAGTCGGTCGCGTTCGGTAGAGGCTGTCAGGCTGACGAGGAACGCCTGTTGTAGCATCCTCTCCGCTTCGCTGGGGGAAGGCGGTTGTGGAGGTGAGCCGCTCCTGCGTGAGCCGCTCCTGGGGGTACTCGTTGGGGAGTCCTGGAGCTCTATTTCCTCGGCGCTCTCCTCCTCTTCTTCCGTGCAGAGTTCTCTCTCTGTAGGGTTGTCTTCCTCCCGGGGCTGGTCGGGGACTACTTCTTCGGTAGTGGCGGGGGGTAAAGGCATGTCAGCTCCCTCCTGGTCCCCACCGTGAGCTTGGTCAGTTACATTAGGACCTACTAGGGCCTCTGTGGTCGGGGAAACCTGGTCGTTAAGGTCAGACATAATTTTACTTTCTACTTTTACCGCGTTTACCGTTTGTCGAAGGCTAGGTAGTTGACTGACAGTGTAATCCTCTAAGTACTGAGGTGGCTGTCGTCTGCGCCGCGGGCGTTCTAGGTTAGGAGGACCGTTTCGTGGAGTGTTCATCATAGGCCATTTCAATATTAATAACACTATATTAATATTACACTAGTTACCCTCCGGCTCGAAGGACCAATTGTAACTGAGGGGTACAATTCCCTGACTGTATTGTTAGATATGGTATTTAATACCACTACCTCTTGTACTTTAACTTCTGGCCATCCAGTACATGATATAAATATGATGAACACTTTCCCACCTGATGAAACGAAGTCCACACAAATGTACAAATCGAATATTTAATATAGCAAAAGGTATATACAACGTTCACTTGTTTACACTTATGATTTGAAATGCACTTGTATGGCAAATGAGTATTCGTAGGTAAATCAACATTGAATGTCCAATCTCTGGTTACGCAGGGAGTAAGTATACAACCTGGATATTTAGGAAACTATAGCGATGGTACCTAAATGATTATAGCTGGATACACTAAGGGGGGGGGGGGGGTCCCGCTGGTTGTAAGACAGTAGGAGGGGGGGGTTAGAGAAGCCGCTGGCGGTATCCCATCTGGCGGACGGTTTCTTGGGAGAATTCAAAGTCTTGAACACGGTGCCCACAGAACCTCGGTCCGCAGACGAATACAGCTGGACCCTCTGGTGGACGGTAGCTGCCGGTCCACAACGGAGAGACGTGAGGCGACCTCACTGGTGTAGAGCGCCGTCTCACCTGGAGTCCTCTCCGGGGGGTAGTTCCAACACTCCGCAGTGTTGGCCGTTATCCATGGAATAATCAAAGCACCCAAAGCATAATCCAAGCCGTGGAAGGCTCGCCGTCGTCCGGGTAGAGTAATCCAATATACAGGTCCAGTCGCCCTGGCCCGGAGCTCCTCGGATGCAAGCACCACTAGTGGTCTGCCCAGCCTGGTTAAGCGTCCAGATAACGTCAGGAACGATGGGGGTACTGATAACTTTATAACTCTAACCGAACGATGCACCATACATAAATAGACTATTATTAGCTTAATAGAATACGTCCAACTCGACGGTATAGTGCCAAACTATGACTATTCAACTATTAATCCACACAATATCTCAATGCCTATTCTGAAGCCAAGTAGGCCTTACTGCACCACACGTGCGTCGTGGGTGAGGCTTCGCGTCTGTTACTCTGTTGGAGGGTAAAGAACTGGACTAAAAGAAAGTTCTACTTTACTTGCGCCATATATATATGCGCTATGAACAAATAGTACCATTCGTATTTCGCCAGACGTATTCCTACGCGGAACCGGGGCTTGCCACGACATGTTGGGCGGCACGATTGAACTTGAACCTAGGGGTATGGCTGATGGCGCCAGGTTCTCGTCCAATGGTAGAATGAAACTATTATGGGCTGTTTAGTAGACTAAAGGGATATTCAGTGCATATTGTACAAGGAATATACAGGGGATATCAAACGATATACAAATACTATTTAAATATATATGTAACTGAGGGGTACAATTCCCTGACTGTATTACTAGATATGATACTTACTACCACTACCTTTGTACTTTATATTCGGCCACCCAGTACTCGGCATAAATATATTATGATAATCACGTAGATGAAACGGATCCAACACAAATGTACAAAGTCGAAGTATGCGTTTATTACTACACAGCAATGGTGTGTAGAGCAAGCACTTAATCACTTAATTACATTTATGAATTGAAATAGTATGCACTTTTATGGCAAAGAGTATTCGTTGGTATATCAATAGAGAATGTCCAATCTCTGATGGCGCAGGCGGTAAATATACGACCTGGAATAGTTAAGGAATAACAGCAATGATACTTTAATGATTATAAGACTGGATACACTAAGGGGGGTAATCCGGTCGCTTGTAAGACAACAGGAGTAGGAGGGGGGGGGGGGGTAGAGTCTGGCTGCCTCGTCCGGCCAAGGGTATCCTGGGTGAACCCACAGTTGTGCAGCTCGGTGCGCCAGCGATCCTTGGACCACGGATGAAAGCAGTTGGACTCTCTGTGAGCCGGCTCTCTCCGGTCCACGGGGGAGAGACGTGAAGCGACCTCGTCTTGCAGAGCGTCTCCTCACCTTGCGTCCTCTCCAGGGGGGGGGTTTCCAACACACGGCAGTGTCGGGGGTCTTTATCCATGGAATAATCACTGTATACAAAGCATAATCCGTGCCTGGGAAGGCGGGCTGTCGTCGGTAGAATAATCCGGTATACAGGTCCACTCGCTCGTCGGCTCTGGGGCTCCTCGGATGCAGTCTCACATGGGGTCGACCATCCTGGATAAGCAGCCAGTTCTCTGCCCGAAACGATGGGGTACTGACTACGATAGTATTCTCACCGCACGAAGCACTACATATGAATAGACTATTATTAGCTTAATAGACTACGTCCAACTCGACGATATAGTGCCAAATATGACTATTCAAATATTAATATACACGATGTCTCAATACCGATGGTAGGCCGAACTTGGCCTTACTCCCACACGTGGCGTCGCGGGGAGGCTTTACGTCTGTCACTCTATTGGAGGGTAAGA
Source organism: Notolepis coatsorum (assembly GCF_963971535.1). Lineage (NCBI taxonomy): Eukaryota > Metazoa > Chordata > Actinopteri > Aulopiformes > Paralepididae > Notolepis > Notolepis coatsorum. Next base: position 12,795,930 of record NC_140183.1, on the reverse strand, counting down.
AACTGGACTGAAAAGGAAGTCCTACTTTAATAGCGCAGTATATATACGCACTATGAACAAATAGTACCGTTAGTGGTGCGGTAGCCAGATTCCTACGCGGAACTAGGACTTGTTCGTACATGTTGAGCGGTACGTTTGAACTGGGTCTGGGGGGTATGGCAGCCTGGCACCAAGGTCTCGACCAATAGTAGAATGGAGACTATTATGGGATGTTCAGTAGGCTAGAATGGATATTCAATGCATATTGTACAAGGAATATACAAGGGATATCAAGGAATATTAGAGAATATACAAATACAATTAAATATATATATATAAATAAATATATATATTCGGTTTAATCTGGCCCTTCACAACAGCCACCCCCTGATTGGTCCCAGACCTAATCAGTTAAGCAGAGACAGATTAATCGCGTTGTCTATTTACACATAAGGGTTTGCTGTAGGGGTCAGTCAACTTCACAAAGTCATAGGGTTATAGGGTCATGGTCATCATCGATTGTGTCTGGGAGTCGGGGCAGTTCTATGAGCCTCGCCACGGGACGGGTGTAAGTGCGACCCTGGACAAGCACTTCAGCTGCTCGGACCTTGCCGTCGGCACCGGTGATCACTTTGCTTACGCGGCCGGCCGGCCACATAGCTCTGGGCAGTGATTGATCAATAATCATGACGACTGTTCCTTCTGTCAAATTGTCTCTCTCCTTTACCCACTTCTGGCGGGTCTGTAGAGACGGTAGGTAGTGCAGTAGGAATGTCCTTTGTTGTGCACTCTCTATGGTAGTGCAATCATCTATGTTGGGGTCTGCGGAGATAACAGTGCTCAATCCACAGAACACAGGCTTCTTATTCTCAGCCTCCTCCTGACTGGCTTCCCTCGGGATAGGCGTGGGCCACTCTCCTTCCGGGAGCTTTAGGAATGCTGGGCCGTCACTGTAGACATTGCGACGGGTGAGGTCATCTAGGGGCATTCCCCGGGTGATGACGTCAGCTGGGTTCTGTTTTGTATCAACGTAGCGCCACTCTGTTTCTCCGGTTAACTCTTCGGTTAAGTCTTGAATCTCGGTGACTCTGACTCCCACGAAGACTTTGTACTTGCATGAGTCCGATTTGATCCAGGCGAGTACTGTCGTGGAATCTGACCACAGGATTGTTCTAGACACCGGTATGGTGAGCTCACGTTGGATGAGCGTGGCTAGGTGCGCTCCGGCTAGGGCTGCGCAGAGCTCTAGGCGTGGGATAGATTGTTGCTTGCGTGGGGCTATTCTCGAGCGGGCGAGGACAAATGCTGTGTAGATCTCTCCCCCCTCTTCTTGGGCCCGCAAGTAGGCTACTGATCCGTATGCGACCTCTGAGGCGTCACTGAAGACGTGTAAGTCCATTTTACATGTCTCTGGCCTCACCGTGGGTGGGAAGTAGCTTCGGCGCATATTAACGCCTGGGAGTGAGTGGAGCTCCATCTCCCACTCTCTCCAGGTGGATGCAAGGTGTGCGGGAATGGGGTCGTCCCAGCCCTGGTCCTTGTCCCACAATGCTCGTACAATCATTTTTGCCCTGGTGGTGTACGGTAGAATACATCCTAGCGGGTCATATTGTCGGGCGAGTGTTGTGTACACACTCCGTCTGGTGGTCGGCGCCGCCGCCGGCCTTCCCTGCTCCGTAGTCAGGGGTTTGTGTCTGTAGTGAAGCGAATCTGTTTTGAATCGCCACACCAATCCCAGGGTCATCTCCTGGGCTTCTCCCGGGATTGTAGCCATCCAGGTCTCGCTGCTGGCTGCCTTGTCCTCGGAGGAGAGGCTGCGCAGTACTTGCGGATCGCTGCTGGCCCACTGCCTGAGATCAAAGCCGCCTTTGATCAATGAGGCGCGGAGTTTAATCAGGAGAGCCTCGGCTTCTTCCTGGGTTGAAAGGCTTTGTAGACAGTTGTCTACGTAGAAGCTGTTCTTTACGCTGTGTCGGACCTCTTCGTCCGCTGCTGGGTCCTCTGCTACATGTTTCTGTAGTGCAAATGTAGCACAGCAGGGGCTGCACGTCGTTCCGAAGGGGAGGACTTCCCATTGGTAGATGGCTGGGTGCTCATCTCCTGGCTTCTCTCTCCATAGGAACCGTAACAGGGGCTTGTCCTCCTCTACTAATCTCACCTGCAGGAACATTCCTTTAATGTCCCCGCTGATGGCCACCTTTTCCTGGCGGAAGCGGAGTAGAACGCCGAGTAGGGAGGGGCCGAGTGTGGGACCGGGCAGTAACTCTTTATTCAGATTTTGGGATCCGATCTGGTAGCTGCAGTTAAATACTATGCGGTCTTTACCGTTGTGATGGACCTTGTGGTGAGGCACGTACCACGATTCAGTGGTCTGGTCAGCCTCTTTAATGTCCATCTTTGTGACGTGTCCCGCTGTGATGAGCTTCTCAATCTCAGCGCGGTATACACTCTCTTGGGCGGGGTTCTTGGCTAAGCGCCGCTCCGTGTTCAGCAGGTACCGTTCTGTGGTGTCTGTCTTGGCGTGGAAAGTAGGCATTCCTTCTCGCCGCAGGAGTGGCGTGGCGTATCTCAACACGCCGTTGACCGGGACTCTCTTGGTCCCTGTCTCGAGGAGGTGAATGGCGTAAATGTCATCTTTAGAGCGAATGTCTTTCTTTCCGTTCTTAAAGGGCATTTGTTCCAAGGTCCATAGCCGCTCTACGTGTTGCAGGAGTGCGGTTTCTCCCTCTGTGACTCGGGAGTGGAGACATCTAGTGGCTGTACTTCGGTTGAGAGATTTGGCGAGCGGGCCTTGGAGAGTCCATCCCAAACGGGTCTCGACTGCTGCAGGACAGCCTCGGGGTCCGGTATGAACCCGGTCTATCGGGACAATGAGGTCTGCATGGTCGGAGCCTATCAACAGGGTCGGCATAGCATTGTCTATGAGCGGGATCGGTAACTTGCGCAGATGTGCATATTTCTCCATCAGCTTGGCGACGGGGTATGTGTACCGCGACAGTCCTATTTCTTGGCTGGTGAAAGCGTCTGTAATCTGGTACCGTCGCTCAGGCTGGCCGCTTGCTGCGATAGAGAATGAGACATTCTCGCCCTTTATCGTCTTCAAATCTCGTCTTATTGTCCGAATTGTCATTTGGGTTTCGCTTCCCCGCAGCCCTAGCTGGGCCGCAGCGGAGGCGAGCAGAAGGGTCTTCTCTGACCCGTCATCGAGGACGGCGTAAGTGTCCAGGACTTTATTCTGGTAGCTCAGTGTCACACGCACTACTTTTAGGAGTACTCGGGCTCCACTGCTGCTGGCGGGATCGATGTACATGACGCTGGCTTTGCTGCTGGATGGTGCGGGTGAAGGGCGCCGTCTGTTACTGTCGTGAAGTATGTCCAGATGGGCTCCATCGCACTTGGTGCACCTTTTCTTTAAGCGGCATTCGGCTGCCATGTGTGAGCGCGCACAGCGAAAACAGCGCTTGTTGGACTTTATCCATTGACTTGCTTCCTCCGCGTTCAGCTTGGGGAAGGAGTCACATTGCGCTAGCCAGTGTTCTTTCTCACAGTGGGGGCACACTATCTTCCACTTCTCCGTTCTGGAGGGGGTACTGTGGCTCCTGCTGCTCGGTACTGACTCCGATTGGTGCATCACAGTCACCGATCTTCTTCCATCATTTAGTCGTCTGGTTCCTTCTCTGGAGCCAGGGGTGCTCCGTCCGAATGTATCTAGCCGTAGGCTGCTGACTTCTCTCGCCAGGAAGTCTGCTAGATCGAGGAGGTTCGGTTCGGGGCTATTCGGGTCTCGGTGGTCTCTCTGCCGCCTAAAACGCTCCTGTCGAGCGGGCGGCAGCTTCTCCAAGATCCTTTCCACATTTGAGTTGGCGTAAAGTTCATGCCTCCCCTTCTCTCTCTGCGCTCCCAACATCCCTACCAGGGACTGCACTCTGATGGACAGGTCGTCCAGTGCTCGATTGTCTATTGCTGGGGGTAAGCGGTCGATGTGTCGGATCTCCTGGATCACGTAATCCCATATGCGCCCATACCTCTGGTCCAATGCTACCAGCGCTGCTGTGTATGGGGTGGTGGAAGTCGCGTAGGCGAGCGCTATATTATGTGCGCGGGGTACCTTTAAGTGCTTCAGTAGGATGGCGTATTTATGGCGTTCATCCAATACATCCACCAACATGGTCTCCAGACACATGCGGAGTTCTGTATACTGGGCCCGGTTCTCTTGGGTGAAGTCGGGTACCATAGGCGGGCCAATGTATGACGCTGACTGTGGATACATCGGCGAGCATTGGGGGAGAGGCCTCCTAGGCGAGTCTCCTCCCGCTCCTTGGTATGGGCTGGTACCGGCAGTGTACCATGGCCCGCTTGTCCAGGTGCTGTTCCTCGGTGCGGGTCGTGCGTCGTGCTCACCCGGGTATAGAGTCGGGGGTCTGTAGCGCAGCTCCGCGGGAGTATAGCCTGGGCTGTACCGGACCTCCTGGTCCGGTAGAGTACTGTGCTGTCGTCGGGCGTGGTTCTCCTCCTCTTCCTCTTCGTCTTCAGTTAGGTCATCCAGTGCTTGTAGTCTCTGGTTTAGCCTCTCCACAGGATATGCTGCTCCTTCCCGGTTGCTAGGTCTCGCTTGGACCGGTGGGGGGAGGTGGTCTGTGGGGGGTATAGACCTCGTCTGTTGGTCAAGTTCAGGGTTGTTTACTCGGCTAGGGGATGCCGCCCTGGAGGTGTGTCTAGACGAGTTCCTGGAGCCTCTGGCGGAGGGAGAGGGTGTTGTCCGTCTGATCAGCTGTTCTATTAGTTGCGCTTGCTGTCTGTCGCGCTCTGCGTCCCGTAGAGCACCAGCAGCTGCTCGCTGGCTGTCTGCTCGGTCTCGGGCCGCATTCTCTTCCCTCTGAATGCGTCTTATTTCTAGACGTATATGCTCTTCTTCGCTCCGCTGCTGGATCTGCAGTCGGTCGCGTTCAGCAGCGGCGTTCAGGCTGATGAGGAAGGCCTGCTGTAGGGTCCTCTCTGCCTCGCTGGGAGAAGGCGGTTGTATAGGGGAGCCTTCCCTCGGGGTACTCCTTGCGGAGCCTTGGAGCTCTATCTCCACGGTGCTCTCCCCGTCTTCTTCCGTGCCGAGTTCTCTCTCGGTAGCGTTGTATTCCTCCCGGGACTCATCGGGGACTACTTCTTCAGTACTGGCGGGGTGTGAAGTCATGTCTGGTTCCCACTGGTCCCCACCGTGAACTTGGTCAGTTACATTAGAACCCGTAGGGGCCTCTATGGTCGGGGTAGTCTGGGCGTTTACTGTTAGTAGAAGACTAGGTTGTTGACTGACAGCGTAAGCCTCTAAGTACTGAGGGAGCCGTCGTTCGCGCTGCGGGCGTTGGTTAGGAGGATCGTTTCGTGGAGTGTTCATCATAGGCCATTTCAATATTAATAACACTATATTAATATTACACTAATTACCATCCGGCTCGAAGGACCAATTGTAACTGAGGGGTACAATTCCCTGACTGTATTACTAGATATGATACTTACTACCACTACCTTTGTACTTTATATTCGGCCACCCAGTACTCGGCATAAATATATTATGATAAACACTCTCACGTAGATGAAACGGATCCAACACAAATGTACAAAGTCGAAGTATGCGTTTATTACTACACAGCAATGGTGTGTAGAGCAAGCACTTAATCACTTAATTACATTTATGAATTGAAATAGTATGCACTTTTATGGCAAAGAGTATTCGTTGGTATATCAATAGAGAATGTCCAATCTCTGATGGCGCAGGCGGTAAATATACGACCTGGAATAGTTAAGGAATAACAGCAATGATACTTTAATGATTATAAGACTGGATACACTAAGGGGGGTAATCCGGTCGCTTGTAAGACAACAGGAGTAGGAGGGGTGGGGGTAGAGTCTGGCTGCCTCGTCCGGCCAAGGGTATCCTGGGTGAACCCACAGTTGTGCAGCTCGGTGCGCCAGCGATCCTTGGACCACGGATGAAAGCAGTTGGACTCTCTGTGAGCCGGCTCTCTCCGGTCCACGGGGGAGAGACGTGAAGCGACCTCGTCTTGCAGAGCGTCTCCTCACCTTGCGTCCTCTCCAGGGGGGGGGGTTTCCAACACACGGCAGTGTCGGGGGTCTTTATCCATGGAATAATCACTGTATACAAAGCATAATCCGTGCCTGGGAAGGCGGGCTGTCGTCGGTAGAATAATCCGGTATACAGGTCCACTCGCTCGTCGGCTCTGGGGCTCCTCGGATGCAGTCTCACATGGGGTCGACCATCCTGGATAAGCAGCCAGTTCTCTGCCCGAAACGATGGGGTACTGACTATGATAGTATTCTCACCGCACGAAGCACTACATATGAATAGACTATTATTAGCTTAATAGATTACGTCCAACTCGACGATATAGTGCCAAATATGACTATTCAAATATTAATATACACGATGTCTCAATACCGATGGTAGGCCGAACTTGGCCTTACTCCCACACGTGGCGTCGCGGGGAGGCTTTACGTCTGTCACTCTATTGGAGGGTAAGAAACTGGACTGAAAAGGAAGTCCTACTTTAATAGCGCAGTATATATACGCACTATGAACAAATAGTACCGTTAGTGGTGCGGTAGCCAGATTCCTACGCGGAACTAGGACTTGTTCGTACATGTTGAGCGGTACGTTTGAACTGGGTCTGGGGGGTATGGCAGCCTGGCACCAAGGTCTCGACCAATAGTAGAATGGAGACTATTATGGGATGTTCAGTAGGCTAGAATGGATATTCAATGCATATTGTACAAGGAATATACAAGGGATATCAAGGAATATTAGAGAATATACAAATACAATTAAATATATATATATAAATAAATATATATATTCGGTTTAATCTGGCCCTTCACAACAATATATATATAAATAAATATATATATTCGGTTTAATCTGATCCTTCACAACATATACCTTTCAGTAGGCAGACATTTCTGTAATAATTTATATATACCTTTCAGTAGGCAGACATTTCTGTAATAATATATATACCTTTCAGTAGGCAGACATTTCTGTAATAATATATATATACCTTTCAGTAGGCAGACATTTCTGTAATAATATATATACCTTTCAGTAGGCAGACATTTCTGTAATAATATACCTTTCAGTAGGCAGACATTTCTGTAATAATATATATACCTTTCAGTGGGCAGACTAAATGAAAATGGGAGACCCTGATATTGTGGGATATTTGTGGATATCCTGATGAAGAATGTTCCCAGTCAACCGAGGTTTGGATAATAACAAAAGGTTTATTAACCAAACAGATAGATTACATAGAGAGAATGGCTGAGGGCTTCCCCCAGGTGATCATATGAAATGACCCAGGTAAAAAGCCCTCGATTGTGGTCGGGAGGAGCCCTATATAGTTCAACAAGGGGGGTGTGTGGTCCCATTTGATAGGTCAAATGGGGGGGGGGGGGGGGGGGGGGTACAGGTTTGGGGAGGAAGGGGAGGGGAATGTCTTATTCCACAGAGAGGGGGGGGGCACAGGTAAGGGGGACACAGGGGAGGGGAGTATATTTACATGAGGACATTATATTATACCACAATGTAAACAAGACGAAAGTCTTTCTCTGGTCTGCATCCCCTTAACAATTGTATGTATTGAGCTGTACTGTACTGTACCCATTCTGCAATCTGTTAATAAAGTTTTCAATCAATCAATCAGACATTACTGTAAGCTTACAGCTTCGAAACTCCACTTATTTCATTTTACAATGTCAAAGCCTTTTAAATATAATCAAAACGTTCCCGTATTTCTGCAATCTATGCACCAATAATAACAAGTTGAGTTCTAACAAAGAACATATTACATGCTGGGTAGGTAGGCTGATAGAGTAAATGCGCGTTCCCCCGAGGGGGGTCGGATTCTGGCAGGGAGTCCGAATTCGGCACAACATACCTTTCAGTATGGCAGACATTTCTGTAATAATATATATACCTTTCAGTACGCAGACATTTCTGTAATAATATATATACCTTTCAGTAGACAGACATTTCTGTAATAATACATGTTTATATTTAGTAGAGTGCATATACCTTTCAGTAGGCAGACATTTCTGTAATAATATATATTTATATTTAGTAGAGTGCATATACCTTTCAGTAGGCAGACATTTCTGTAATAATATATATATTTTTGTATTGGTCTTACGTAATATTCAATTTTGATCAGATACAGAATTTGGGGTTTTCATTAGCTGTAAGCCATAATCATCCAAATCTAAAGAAATAAAGGCTTGAAATATTCACTCTGTGTAATGAATCTATATAATATATATATATATTATATATTTTCTTATTGAATTACTGATGAATTCACTTTTCCTCGACATTCTAATGAATTTAGATGCACCTATACGTGATGCCTGTGTATTCCGGTGCTGGGGAGCATTCAGGCCTTAATGCGTTCACTTCTAAAGGTTCTGTTGACGCGGCATGTGATCCAGTTACTGCGCGCCGCAAATTAAATCAGTAGCGGGCTGAAGTTTGAAGCGGTAGTTCTCTCCGTCCGTCCGCCTGTCTCTCTCTCTCTTCTTTTCCCTCGTCTTTGGTGTGTGTTGCTGTAATGGGGCGAGAATGGGGGGGAAGCGGTGACACACAAATTAATTAAAGGGGACATGCATTATAAATGGCTTTTTTCAGTGTTTAGCATTGTTATATAGTAATAGGGGTTAGTATCTATGGGTATCTATCGCCCCAACAGGTCCACGGAGGACGCCATAGCCCATGTGCTGCACACAGCAGCATCACATCTGGACAAGAGGCAGGGGAACTATGTGAGAATGCTGTTCATCGACTACAGCTCAGCATTCACTACCATAGTCCCCTCCAAACTCATAGCCAAGCTCAGGGACCTGGGCTTGAACTATGACCTGTGCCAGTGGGTCTTGGACCTCCTGACGGGCAGACCCCAGGTGGTAAGAGCCGGCAACTGCACCTCCTCATCCATCACGCTCAACATAGGGGCCCCCCAGGGCTGTGTTCTGAGCCCCCTCCTCTACTCCCTGTACACACATGACTGCGTAGCACAGCGGAACAACAACACCATCATCAAATTTGCTGATGACACAGTAGTGGTGGGCCTGATCTCTGCCAACGACGAAAGGGCCTACCTGGAAGAGGTAGAGAACCTGTCACAGTGGTGTCAGGAGAACTGCCTCTCCCTGAACGTCAGCAAAACAAAAGAGATGATTGTGGACTTCAGGAGGTCGGGGGTCAAGGACTACAGCCCCCTCAGCATCGACGGGGCACCGGTTGAGAGAGTGAACAGTTTCAAGTACCTCGGAGCCCACATATCCGAGGACTTGACATGGACCACACACATTGACAGTGTTGTGAAGAAGGCACGACAACGCCTCTACTTCCTCAGGCGCCTAAGGAAGTTCCAAGTCAGTCAGAAGATCCTTAGGAACTTCTACTCATGTACAATAGAGAGCATCCTGACCGGCAACATCACCTCCTGGTTTGGGAATAGCACTGCACAAGACCGTAGCAGACTACAAAGAGTGACACGTTCAGCCGAACGCACAATTGGAGGGGGGCTTCCCACCCTCCAGAACATTTACATCAAGCGGTGCAAGGGGAAGGCTAAGAGAATTATTAAGGACTCGAGCCACCCGAACAACTGCCTCTTTGAACTGCTGCGGTCAGGCAAGCTATACCGGAGTCTTAAGGCGAGCACAGAAAGACTCAGAAGAAGCTTCTATCCCCAGGCCATCAGGCTGCTAAACGAACAATAATCGCTAAACGAACAATAATCACTATGCAACAACCATCAAATGCACACAGCACACACACCCACACGCACACACTCACTCAAACAAACAACACACTGCAGCACCCACTCTCCACACTTTAGATCACACAAACACACTTACACTTTATATTTATTGATAAAGGATTTGCACTACAACTCGTACACCTACTGTGAATTGTACCTAAATTGCACCTCGTCCCATTTCTCCATTTCTGCCTTGCACTATATAGTATTGTATATTAGTACACTGCACAGTATTGTATATTGTATGGTAACTACGTCTATTCTGCATCGAACATTGTACATATGTCTAAACTGAACACTGTGACCTCTTTTTTTTACTTCTAATTTTACTATGTTTTTATTTCATACTTATCTTGTCTTGCACAGTCTCTGGAGCGCAACAGTAAGAAGCATTTTGTACAAAAGTATTCTGTACTTCTGTATGACAACTATTAAAGAAACTTGAAACTCTGTGTCTCTAAATACCATATTGGCGGATTGCTCTCATTCAGTTGAGACAATTTCCTCCTCCAGGTCATTCTGATTTGACTTGCTCGGTGACGTAACTGGGAGCTGGTGGAGCTGATTGTGATCTGATTGGCTCTGTGGTTGTAGCGCATAGTGAAACCCGACACTTCCTCAAACGAGAGGCAGAGAGCGAGCGAGAGAGAGAGGGAGAGAGAGAGAGGCTCATACGCTGCATTTCTCTGAGCGATCTCTCCTCAGCTGTCTGCCCCTGCTTAGTTTACACACACTCGCGACAGAGCACACATACCGTACACACGCGCGTGTTGCGCTGTTGTCTCTCTGTCTGTCTCTCTCTCTCCCTCTCTCCCTCTCTATCTCTCTCTCTCGAGTCGGGAGCACTAGCATATCACTGTAATATCTTTGTGCATGCTCCCACGCGCACGCCCGTATTCCGATCCGTACCATAATAATCACAGAGGTATATATTGTCATTTGAAACAAGTTACCAATGCATTGTCCCGTGGGATTATGCCCCCCGTGGCAACATTAATTAGTATCCTCCTCAGTCTCTCTCTATCTCTCTCTGTGCCAGTCGCAGACTGTGTGGATGACTGTCACTCAAAGTGCTTATGGACAGAGCCAACACAGCCTGAAATCCAAAGTGAGAAAAATGTGGCTTTTGAGTACTTTTTTTTTTATTGCACATTACTTTAGTTACATTCCATAATGATGCACACAAGCAATCTTATTTTTCTTCTTGTTCAAAAACAATTGTACAGCGGCATATAACAAAAAAGATTAAAAATAAACATTCTTTCATTTGGCGGATTTATACATACAAATAAACAGGATAGTTAAATAAGCTATAGATTCTTGCTGGGAAATAAGAAAGAGACCAACAAATCAGAGCATTAGAAAAAGGCCAAAAGCCAAGACAAAACAGAGAATATACCTTCAGACCAGGGCTTGACATTAAGTTCAGACATTACTGTAATAAGAGTAACACTTTGAACTTATATATCATCTTCATCCTCCCTCAGACCCTTTAAGTAATCCAACACCGGTCCCCATGTCTTATCAAACACCTTTCTCCGTCCTGTATTTTTAAATCTAAGCCTCTCTAAGTAGAGGGTCTCACCAAGCTCTCTCATCCACATTTCAAATGAGGGTGCTGCATCAGACTTCCAGAGTCTCAAGATGAGCTTTTTAGCCAACACAGCACCTAGATATATCGGCCATTTTTCATTGCCAGAGTACCTAGTAGCATCGTCGCTAGAGCCCAAAATGGCCACTAAGGGGCAGGGTTCCTACTGTTTATTAAAAGCTTTTGAATAAAAGTCAAATATATCAGACCAGAACGTGTGTAAGTTGGGACAAGACCAGAGTTGATGTGTAAGGGTACCATCTTGATTTTTACATTTGTTACACAGTGCTGATACGCTAGGATACATCTTATTCACTTTCACCTTTGAGTAGTGCAACCTGTGTATCACTTTAAATTGAATCAAGTTAATTCTAACATTTACAGAGCACCGGTGAATATTTGTAAGACACGTTTCCCAGAATTCCTCATTGAGGGGTATCCCCAGTTCTGACTCCCACTCAGTCCTATATCTTTCTGTGCTAACTATTACCTGATTGAAAAGTGTCTGGTATATTTTTGACACCGCCCCTTTACTACCTGGTCTAACATTAATTATAGTTTCCAGTGCTTGATGCTGAGGAATGTCTGACCATGTATCTACATGAGTCCTTACGAAGTTCCGTATCTGTAGATAGCGGAAAAAATTTGTTGACGGTAAATCATGTTTGACCCTCAGTTGCTCAAATGATAAAAACTGGCCCCCTTGGTACAAGTCCTTCAAGCACCCTATACCCTTCACCTTCCACTGTGCAAACCCTTGATCCATAGTAGGTCTGCAACCAGGTCTGCGCCTCCCACCGCCCCCAGAGAATGCTGTTTGCCGTTTGTGAGTAAAATCAGGGACCCATTGTTGGTTAGAGTAACATGTAAAGATGCCTATCTTAAGATCAGGTTTTACTCATGTGTAAAGGCTCAGTCTATTCTCTCTTAATTTGATAAACATGACTACTGTTTTGTGTGCAGACTGGGTTTAAATGTGTAAACCTCAATCTTTTGTACAAGCATGTTTCATGTAAAATGATGAATAATCCATGTATGTAACTGCTGCATTTCACCTTTGAGCCTCTCGGCAATAAATATATGAGTTTGAATTAGAGCTCTGTTGTCTGGCTGCACAGTTTATTCTCTTGCTGGCTATTTTTGGAGTCAGATGAGAGGAACCACATTACCATTCTGCTTTCTTCCCTCTCCAGTTAGCAACCAATGCACTGTGATTAACCTTAGAAATGTATAGAATATACGACACGTGCATTTATCTCTTTAGGGTCTGTAAGAACAGTGCCTGTGTCTGATTTTATTTTTAGTATTGCACGGGAAGCTTGCGCCTGTCTTAATTGACGTGCCAGCAGTTTCTGAGGTTTGTCACCTATTTCAAATTGTATCTGTTTCATCATATTCAATTGCTTATTGACCTATGCAGATAAAATAGTATTGTACTCATGTCTTTGAGAGACTATAGAATTCAGGATGTCGGGATCCGCAGAGACCCTGTACAGGTGTTCTAGTTGAGACACAGAATCATCCAAATCCACTAGTCTTTTTGACATTTGTTTTCTCCTACCTGCCACGTATGATATGATGCTACCTCCAAGCACTGCCTTGATAGCTTCCCACAGTGTTGAGTCATCCACATCCCCTGTATCATTTGTGGCTATAATGTCAGGTAGCCTAGCTGACATATATTTTAAGAAACTCTTCTCTTTTAAGATTGTGTTGTCAAATCTCCAGGTGCGTTCATTTCTATGTCTAGTGAATCTAACATCCAGTGACATGGGAGCATGATCACTTATCAGGATAGTATGGTATTGTGTGAACACAACACTGGATATCAGTTTAGAGTCTATCAACATGAAATCAATCCTAGAATAGGATTTATGCACTGGAGAGAAAAAAGAATAGTCTCTGTTGGTAGGATTGCGTAGCCTCCATATGTCAACCAGATTTAGATTGTGCATGGCACTTTTCAACACCTCACTGGCTTTGCTGTTCATGGATACCTTTGATGACTTTTTATCCAACACAGGGTCAATTATACAATTGAAGTCAAAACCCAATATAATATTTGTATTACCGACGTAAGGAATTCTATTCAGATCTGTCTAAAAGAAATTGACCATACACGTTTATCAATGTTACAGGAACACAATTAAGTGTCCCTGATACAATTACAAATCTACCATTCGGATCCGCGATTGTGCACACATGATCAAATGACACACCCCTCTTGATAATAATAGCGACCCCTCTGGCCCTGGCCCCGAAGTTTGATTGAAATATTTGTGATCCCCATCCCATGCGTAACTTGTTCCTGGCTATATTCTTAATATGGGTCTCTTGAAGATATATAACATCAGCTTTCAGGCTTTTTAAATGAGCCATTACCTTACCTCTTTTAACTGGGTGATTTAGACCTCTCACATTCCAGCTTACAATCCTTGTACTATCCCCATTGTTATTTACTGACATGACATATTATCCATGATCATGTAACAAAACAAAAATCGGCCAAAGTGTTGTATACATTCCGCCGTTAGAAAAAAAAACAATAATATGCACTGCCGCAAACTAACATGAAAAACACACTACGCTGTCCTCCGGGGCCCTCTTTACCTCCCTCCAGTCCCCTCTGCGAACAAACACCTCTAAGTCTAAATACCTTAAGAGCTAGTAAACATACCATGATAGTCTGTGTATGCAATCGTCTCCACCTGTCCAACAAAAACAAATGAGAAGTAGGTAGGATGCGCGCAATGAGCCGCTGTAACTCGTGAGTGATCACATATTGAAGCTGTTGTCTGTACTGTCGGGTTGGATTAACGCTGCACTTTGCTGTCGTCTAGGAACTTCTCTGCGTCCTTCGGGTCGTTGAACGTGCGCTTGTCTGTGCCAACCGATACCATGAACGTCGCTGGGTGTCGGAATCCGCATCTCACCTCCGCAGTCTTGCATCTGGTCCTGATATTGTCGAATCGCTTCCGTAGCTTCAACACTGCCGGTCCCAGGTCCGGGAAAATGTAGATACGCGTTCCCTCATGTTGTAAGGGGAACTTTTGCGTTGCAAGCCTCAGAATGCGCTCCTTCACTGAATCATGGTGGATCCGTGCTATAATTGGAGTGCCATCTGTTGCCGTCTTCACATTGACCCGATATGCTCGGTCGATTTTAACAGGCTTGTTGTTGAAGTTCTCATCTCCCAGCAATGTTGTTGCAAAGTTTTGCAATAAAGTCTGTAGGATTGCCCTCTTTTACACCTATGATCCGAATGTTTTGTCGTCTGTAGCACGAGACGAGGTCGTCCACTCGCTCACCGAGCGCCTTGGCCTCCTCCGCCCACACGGCACATTTGTCTTCCAGAATCTTGATTCGGCTTTCATGCTCATTCAGGCCATCCTCGTTTGAGGCTACCCTTTCCTCAATATTATCCAATGTCTGTTTCAGACCAGCAAGTGATGCATCCAACTTTTCAAACCTTGAATCGACAATTTGATTCAGTCGATTAATAGCGGCCATTATATCCGTCGTGGTCGGCGGTGGTGCTTCGTTCAACGCTGTAGTTTCAGCTTGGTCTTCATCCGAATCCGACAGGTTGCTGCTATCGTTAGCCTCTCTGCTATCGTCCTCAGTTGTAAGCTTTTTTTTTTAGCCTTTCTGGCTTTCCTCGGTCTCGGCATAGCTCAGTTGCGCCTCTACAACTTATATTGTCAATTTTCTTTTTACTTCTACCATTGAATTGCCTTCTTAAATTGTACACTTTTGTAGGAGTTTAGTGGAGCCTCTCTCACACACAACTATCCCATCGCACGCCCCCCGGAAGTATTATCTCTTCCGGCTTTTGAGTACTTGATTAGAAATATAAAACAATGAATTGTTTTTTATAAAGACCGTTCACATGTTGCTGTGCCTACGGACAATGACAGAGCCAAACGGAAAAGCTTTTCATATTTTGGATAATGTCCAGACACAAGTTCCCTTCTGATGTTTTCAGTAGATCCGTTTTGGATTTGTGTTGACACCATTGTCATCTCAGTCAGTGTGAGTTTGGGGTTGATGTTGAGTATTTTTGCATACTGGCAAAAATTTGAACACAGCATCAACACTTTTAGAAATGGCCAGTGACTGCGGGGAAAATCTGTCTCGACACTCGCAGAAGTGTGTCCAAAACAGGATAGAACAGCTGACTGGCCCATTTCTGTTTCATGGTGGTTGCTGTGCTTGCCTCGTACTCTCTCTGGCCTAGAGTGCTGGTGACGACGCTGTCTGCGAGAGCAGCTGGCTGTTTGACAGGGCGCTTGCGTGGTCGTCTCTCATCCCTGCTCTCCATACAAACGTCAACTGACTGGCAGAATATTTGGATTTCGCTCCAGATGTCATCCCACTTTTGACTGTCGGTCCTCATGTTTTCGAAGCTTTTCATCATCAAAAATTAGGTATATCCATTTTGCGTTTCTGCGACCGTCGCTGGTGTTATCTACAAAGAAACTGGCGGGTGAAAATTCGAATGCAGATGTTTACACAAACGGGTGCGGCGTGATTGGTTACTGCCTGCAGTCTAGAATGTTAAACGGTCACAACACCTACCCATTGACTCCTCGGTCAGCCGACCCTTGCGTAATTGTCACCACAGCCCTACACACACACAATATCGTAGCCTAGGCTGCCTATATAATAATGCTGCGACTGGGGCTGCCCACATATAGTATTTATATATAAATGCTAAATATTTACATCAGACATATGTACAGACAATGTACAAACAAACAATAATTCTACATATTAGGTACAGGCAAGCATATGGTGTTCTGCAGGGCAATGTTCACATGTGTAGTTATTAAACATGTTTTGATGTGGGTGTGGGGCTAGACCATGGAGGATTTTGAAGACCAGACTGACATCGGTTAGTTTGATGATGCAGCGTGATTGGTTACTGCCTGCAGTCTGGAATGTTAAACGGCCACCACACCTACTACCCATTGACACCTCGGTCGTCCGACCCTTGCGTATCGTAATTGTCACCACCGGGCTGCAGCAGCTCTATACACACACACAATATCGTAGCTGTTACGAAGGATCAGATTAAACCGAATATATATATTTATTACTTGAGATATATTGTATAGTATTTGTATATCGTCTGATATCCCTTGTATATTCTTTGTACATATACACGGAATATCCCTTTACCTAGTACAGACCATAATATTTCGTTCTCCTATTGGACAGCGATCCACTAGGCGCCACGGCCATACCCCCAATGTCTAGTTCAAAGTCACCGCCAAGACATGCCTGGACATGACTGGCTCTGCGCAAGAATACGAGACAGAAATAAGGCTGGTACTAGTTTGTTCACCTAACGTATAAATACGGCGCAGGTGAATACAGAAGTAGTGTTACCAATAAGTTGAAGCCTCACACCACGATACAACGTGCTGTGAAGTGGGCCCGTTTTGCCCCAAAATAGAGCCTTGAGACCGCGTGCGAATTGATAGCTGAAGTGTCAGAGTTTAACGCTGTACCGTCGAGTTCGACCTATTCTATTATTAAGTAATAGTCTATTTATGTATAGTGTATCGTGCGGCTACCGTTCTACAGTGACCAGCATTACCAACGCTTCCTCGTACCTAGCTAGTGTGCTTATCCAGGCTGGGCGGCTTAACCTGGTACCGTCATCCGAGGAGCCCTAGACGAGAACCGTGTGGATATGTACACTGGATAACCTACCCGACGACTACAGAGCCCTTTTCGGCTGGATTATATTTGCTTTGGTCCTGTATCTGATGGAGCGGAGAATTGTCTACACCCACAACTGTGTGGGATTTACCCTGTGAGGAGCATCGTCGAGCCCGCCTCTAGGACGCCTGAGGCTGGCTAGCTTTCCTCCATGCTGCACTGCATACCGGAGAATAGCTGTTGTTCGTCTGCGGATCAAGAGATTATTGCACTGTCTCCTGTACCTGGAGTCTCCTTATTCCTCGTTGACCCAGACTTTCGTTACCGACAAATCCTCTCCCCTGCTGGCCTACAACCGGAGGGACCCTACTAGTATCTCCCGCTGCCCTACTAGTGTACCATAGATATAATTCCTATGATACAGGTGGTATTCATTATCTCCTGCGTAATATGCTCATGGACTTACGCTCTTGACCTATTCATGCACATTCTTCGCCTTACAAGCGCGACTCTAATTCTCAAGTAATGTAAGATAATCTTCGTGCTGCTAATAAATATTCTTCTAACCAATATTTGTTGTGGAACCGTGTCATTGTGGAGGTGTTCATCTCATATACCTGTGTACTGTATGGCCAGTAGTAATGTACATAAGACAGTAGTGGTTTAATGATACCATACTTATTCAATACAGTCAGGGAATTGTACCCCTCAGTTACAATTGGTCCTTCGAGCCGGAGGGTAATTAGCGTAATATTAATATAATATTAATATTAACATGGCCAATGATGAACACTCCACAAACGGTTCTCCTAAGCTAGATCGCCCGGAGCGCAGACGGCAGCCACCTCGTTACCTAGAGGACTACGCTGCCAGTCTACTACCTAGCTTTATACAGACGTTAAATGCGGAAAAAGCGGATAGTAAAAGTATGTCAAACCCTACCGACCAGGCGACCCCGCCAGTAGAGACCCTAGTGGGTTCTAACGTAACTGACCAAGCTCACGGGGGGACCAGGAGGGACCTGACATGACTTTACCCCCCGCCAACGAGGTAGTCCCCGGAGAGCTCCAGGATAAAGAAAGCCCTCCAGGGACGGAACCCGACCCACTACCAGAAGAGACGCACACCCAGGAGATGGACCTCCTCGGAGCGCGACAGGAGAACGGATCTCCAACGAGCACTGCCAGAAGCCGATCACCTCCGCCGGTGTCTTCCCCCAGCGAAGCGGACAAGATGCTGGCGCAGGCACTCATCGCTACCCTGGCAGCCTCCACCGAATGCGATCGACTTCAAGCGCAACAGACGAGCGAGCGCGAACAAGCTGCAGACCAACGAGAGCGCCTTCACGCGCAACTCCAAGCGCAAGCCCTCAGTGAACGCGAACATTCTGCAACCGAGCGAGAGCGCTTCCAGGCGCAACAAAGGAGTGAAGACGACCGCATAAGACTGGAGACCAGACGCCTTCAGACGGAAGAGAACATTGAAAGAAGCCGCGCCGATGCACAGCACGCCGCCGCCAATGCACAGCGCGACGCCGCAAATGCACAGCTCCACGCCGCCCATGCCAGCGCCAATGCACAGCGCGCCGCCGCCAATGCCCAGCGCGAAGCAGTGCGCGACGCCGCCCATGCCCAGCGCGAGGCAGAGCGCGACCGGCTGCAGGCGCAGATGATGGACAAATTGATTGCCATGGCGACACCCCCTCTCTCCGCACGGAGCTCCCGGAGATCATCACGACAAGGGTCTAGGACACATTCCCCTACCCGACCAAGCGACCCGGGACCCCGCCAACAGGAGGATCCTGTCCACGTCTCCGAACCCCCTCCCCGGCCGGTCCATACGAGACCCAGCAACCGGGAAGAACCGGACCACGCCGAGAGACTGAACAGAAGACTCCAGGACCTAGCAGAGGAAGAGGAAGAGGAAGAGGAGGAATGTCAAGCCGACCAGCAGCAACGTACTCTGGACCAGGAGGCCCAGTACAGCCCCGGCCAGCAGCAACGTACTCTGGACTAGGAGGCCCAGTACAGCCCAGACGTCAGCCCCGAGGCACTGCGCTACAAACCCCCGACTCAACTCACGGGTGAGTTTGACACACCGTCAGCACCGAGGAACAGCACCTGGGTACCCGGGCTTCGGTACCCACCAAGTACCAGCCCAAGACGACACGCACAGGGAGACTCGCCCAGGAGGCCTCTCCCCCAACGCTCACCGATGTGCCAGCCATCCATGGCATCGTACATTGGCACACCGACATTCCCGGACTTCACACACAAGAACAGAGCACAGTACACAGAGCTACGAATGTGCTTAGAGACAATGATGTCCGATGTACCGGATGAAACGTACAAGTATGCTATCCTACTCAAGCACCTGAAGGTGCCCAGAGCGCACAATATAGCGCTGGCATATTCCAACTCTACTACCCCATACACCGCGGCTCTAGTAGCCCTCGACCAACGTTATGGACGCATATGGGACTACGTGATACAAGAGATAAGAGACATCGACCGTCTCCCCCCAGCCAGAGACAACAGAGCATTAGATGACCTCTCTATCAAGGTACAGTCCCTGGTAGGGATGCTGGGGTCCCAAAAGGAAAAAGGGATATACGAACTGTACGCTAACTCTAATGTAGAGATAATATTAGAGAAGCTCCCTCCCGCCCGACAAGAGCGTTTTCGGCGGCAGAGAGACCACCGCGACCCCAGCGGCCCAGAGGCATCCCTCCTAGACTTATCTGACTTCCTCGCGAGAGAAGTCAGCAGCCTACGACTGGACACGTTCGTGTGGAGTGGACCAAGCCCAAGACCAGGACCTCGGGGATCAAATGATAACCGCCGATCGGTGACCGTGATGCACCAAGCAGAATCAGTACCGCAGCACAAGAACCACAACACCCCCTTGACGAAAGAGGAGTGGAAGATTGAATGCCAGTACTGTGAAGGGGAACATCGGCTGTATCAATGCGACACTTTCGGGAAGCTGACCACGGACGAGGTGAGTCAGTGGATCAAGGACCACCGCCGCTGCTTCCGCTGCGCGCGCAGCCATATGGCAGCTGAGTGCCGCTTGAAGAAGAAGTGTAGCAGGTGCGGCGGCGCCCACTTGGAGGTCCTGCATGACATCAACAGGCGTCCGCCAGGACAACAAAGTGGGGCCGTCACGGTAATGTACCAGGCCGAGGCGGTGGCACCAGTACCAAAGATCCACCAGACCGCTCCCTGGTGTCCCGACTGCTACAGCAGACACTGGGAGTCACGGTGCTACTCGGACGACCGCGAGTCGGCACCACCCCAGACGATCCAAAGCAACCGACCAACAGGAGTGCTCCACATTGACCAGCATAGCGGGACCCCCCGAGTGCTCATCAAAGTGGTCAGAGTGCTCCTGAGCTACGAGGACAAGGTCCTGGACACTTACGCCGTCCTGGACGATGGGTCTGAAAAGACTCTCCTCCTCGCTTCCGCCGCAGCCCAGTTGGGCCTGCGGGGTGCCAAAGGTACCATGACCATACGCACCATCAGAAGGGACCAGAAGACCATAAAAGGTGAAAAGGTCTCCTTCAAGATAGCAGCGGTGGACCAGCCCGAGAAGCAGTATAGTATTACCAACGTCTTCACCAGCCACGACATAGGCCTATCACAGTACACCTACCCCATCCCACAGCTGATGGCGAAGTATGTGCACCTACGTCAACGACCTATACCGCTTATCGACGGCGCCACACCGACCCTGCTCATCGGCTCCGACCACGCGGACCTCATTCTCCCAATTGAGGCGGCCCACATCGGACCCAAAGGATGCCCAGTCGCGGTTCAGACCCGACTGGGGTGGACACTCCAGGGCCCCCTCTACGGACTTGACAGTCAACCCACGTCTACACGCTGCCTACACACAAAGGCGAGCGACACCGGCCACTCCCTCGTACAGCCCGTTGAGAGGCTATTGACATTAAGCGAGAGGCCTGTGAGAGAACCGTGGGCACAAGAGGGAGTTCGGAACTCCACCCCCCTCAGCTGCGCTCCAGGCGTAGCTGACCTCGAACCCAGCACCCCAAGCGACTCCTTGATGGGGCGGCCGGAACCGGCCCCTCCTCAGACGGGGTACAGAGCAAACAAGAGAAACAGACGGAGGAGGTGGAGGCGCAGCCAAGCACAGATCAAAGCACTCTCAGGCCCGCTTCCTCCTAACCCCCCTACCATCCCTTCCAGCCCGTCAGAAGCGGGTCAAGGACGGGGACAACTTAAAAGTGGACACAGTCGTCATGATTATCGACCAGTCACTACCCCGAGCTATGTGGCCGGCCGGCCGCGTAAGCAAAGTGATCACTGGTGCCGACGGAAAGGTCAGAGCGGCAGAAGTGCTCGTCCAGGGGCGGACATACACCCGACCCGTGGCGAGGCTGATAGAGTTGCCAAGGCTCCCCGACTCTCTTGATGACGACCATGACCCCCTGACTTTGTGAACTGCCCTACCCTCACAACGGACATTGAGTAGTGGACAGTGCGGTTAATCTGTCTCTGCTTATCTAATTAGGTGCGGACTAATTAGGAGGCGGCTGTTACGAAGGATCAGATTAAACCGAATATATATATTTATTACTTGAGATATATTGTATAGTATTTGTATATCGTCTGATATCCCTTGTATATTCTTTGTACATATACACGGAATATCCCTTTACCTAGTACAGACCATAATATTTCGTTCTCCTATTGGACAGCGATCCACTAGGCGCCACGGCCATACCCCCAATGTCTAGTTCAAAGTCACCGCCAAGACATGCCTGGACATGACCGGCTCTGCGCAAGAATACGAGACAGAAATAAGGCTGGTACTAGTTTGTTCACCTAACGTATAAATACGGCGCAGGTGAATACAGAAGTAGTGTTACCCAATAAGTTGAAGCCTCACACCACGATACAACGTGCTGTGAAGTGGGCCCGTTTTGCCCCAAAATAGAGCCTTGAGACCGCGTGCGAATTGATAGCTGAAGTGTCAGAGTTTAACGCTGTACCGTCGAGTTCGACCTATTCTATTATTAAGTAATAGTCTATTTATGTATAGTGTATCGTGCGGCTACCGTTCTACAGTGACCAGCATTACCAACGCTTCCTCGTACCTAGCTAGTGTGCTTATCCAGGCTGGGCGGCTTAACCTGGTACCGTCATCCGAGGAGCCCTAGACGAGAACCGTGTGGATATGTACACTGGATAACCTACCCGACGAC
Source organism: Notolepis coatsorum (assembly GCF_963971535.1). Lineage (NCBI taxonomy): Eukaryota > Metazoa > Chordata > Actinopteri > Aulopiformes > Paralepididae > Notolepis > Notolepis coatsorum. Next base: position 12,773,639 of record NC_140183.1, on the reverse strand, counting down.
TACAGAGCCCTTTTCGGCTGGATTATATTTGCTTTGGTCCTGTATCTGATGGAGCGGAGAATCGTCTACACCCACAACTGTGTGGGATTTACCCTGTGAGGAGCATCGTCGAGCCCGCCTCTAGGACGCCTGAGGCTGGCTAGCTTTCCTCCATGCTGCACTGCATACCGGAGAATAGCTGTTGTTCGTCTGCGGATCAAGAGATTATTGCACTGTCTCCTGTACCTGGAGTCTCCTTATTCCTCGTTGACCCAGACTTTCGTCACCGACAAATCCTCTCCCCTGCTGGCCTACAACCGGAGGGACCCTACTAGTATCTCCCGCTGCCCTACTAGTGTACCATAGATATAATTCCTATGATACAGGTGGTATTCATTATCTCCTGCGTAATATGCTCATGGACTTACGCTCTTGACCTATTCATGCACATTCTTCGCCTTACAAGCGCGACTCTAATTCTCAAGTAATGTAAGATAATCTTCGTGCTGCTAATAAATATTCTTCTAACCAATATTTGTTGTGGAACCGTGTCATTGTGGAGGTGTTCATCTCATATACCTGTGTACTGTATGGCCAGTAGTAATGTACATAAGACAGTAGTGGTTTAATGATACCATACTTATTCAATACAGTCAGGGAATTGTACCCCTCAGTTACAGTAGCCTATAGGCTGCCTATAATAATTCTGCGACTGGGGCTGCCCATTTGGCTAGGCATAGCCTACCCTCGCCTTCAATACCCGCCGCCTATGAGGGACAGGTTGAATATGTCCGTGAACACCCCTGCCAGCTCCGCCGTGCATGCTCTGATCACCCGGCCTGGTTGAATAATGAGTGGCAGTTGCAGTGGGATCAGGAGACTAGGGGAAGACAGTTACATATAGTGCAGCTGCAGTGGGATCAGGAGACTAGGGGAAGACAGTTACATATAGTGCAGCTGCAGTGGGATCAGGAGACTAGGGGAAGACAATTACATATAGTGCAGCTGCAGTGGGATCAGGAGACTAGGGGAAGACCGTTACATATAGTGCAGCTGCAGTGGGATCAGGAGACTAGGGGAAGACAGTTACATATAGTGCAGCTGCAGTGGGATCAGGAGACTAGGGGAAGACAATTACATATAGTGCAGCTGCAGTGGGATCAGGAGACTAGGGGAAGACAGTTACATATAGTGCAGCTGCAGTGGGATCAGGAGACTAGGGGAAGACAATTACATATAGTGCAGCTGCAGTGGGATCAGGAGACTAGGGGAAGACAATTACATATAGTGCAGCTGCAGTGGGATCAGGAGACTAGGGGAAGACAATTACATATAGTGCAAAATGTCTATACCGAACACTGTGACCTCATTTTCTTCTTCTAAATTCATGCTATATTATGTTATTATGTTATTTGATACTATCTTGTCTAGCACAGTCTCTGGAGCGTAACAGTAAGAAGCATTTTGTATGAAAGTATTCTGTACTTCTGTATGACAACTATTAAAGAACTTGAAATAGAGTGGGTGGTGTGAGAATCAGGGGAGGAAATAGGAAAGAGGAGGTGGTGATGACAAGGTTAAGAATAGGCCACAGTACGTTGAATGGGACTCCTAAAATTATGGGGAAGCATCCAACAGGGTTATGTGACTGTTGTCAGGTAGACGAGTCAGTGGAACATGTAGTGGTTAAGTGCAGGAAATATTCATCAGAAAGGGGGGACATGATGGAGGGAATGGAAAGAGCAGGATTGACAGGAGCAGGTTTGAAGGGCATATTGGAGTGTGGAGGACGTGTTTGATTAGCTTTCTTAAGTGAACAGGAATGATGGGACAAATATGATAAAAGGACATTGTAGGAGGTAGATGATACGAGTTTGGGGGGTAGGATTTTAATTTAATTTATTTTAATTTGGTTTGTGTTTAGGTTTTAATTGTATTTTTAGTATGTTTGTATAGGGTGGTGATGTTAGGGTTGTGTATTTTGTTTTGTTTGTTCTGGGTTTGTTGTTTTCTTTGCTGGGTTCTTGCCTTATCCGCTCCAGTTGGGTTGTACAGTAGATGGCGGTATGCGCCTTTCTGTGGTGAGACCCGCCATTAACTCAATAGAAGAAGAAGAAGAAGAAGAAGAAGAAGAAGAAGAAGAAGAAGAAGAAGAAGAAGAAGAAGAAGAAGAAGAAGAAGAAGAAGAAGAAGAAGAAGAAGAAGAAGAAGAAGAAGAAGAAGAAGAAGAAGAAGAAGAAGAAGAAGAAGAAGAAGAAAAAAGAGAGGCGTGATTACGAAACCTAGACGCATTTCTCGGAGACGCTCTCTGATTGGCCGACGCCTGTTTCTACACTGGTTAAGCTTAGGCACTCTTTCGAAGTTGGTTAAGGTTAGAGTTTGTCTTAGAGCATGGCGATAGAACGCCAGGTAGTTTGCAGGCTGTTTGACGTGGAAATGGGCAAAGACACAGCTCAGTGCCAATCAGAGAGCGTCTGCCAGAAATGCGGCTAGGTTTCGTAATCACGCGGAAGAGAGCACTCTTCCGGTGATGGAAGTAGTTGCTACCAGAGGTTGCTACCAAAGCCGTAGAGAGAGATTATTATATAGACCACTACACTTCCGCGTTACATTGAAATCGGGGAGGAGATTGCGGGGGGGGGGGTCAAATGAATGAATGTCGATGAGAGCCTTGACATTAAGTGATTGCAGATACGGCTGTGGGGGTGCTAGAGACATGATCGAATAGACTTGTATGTGCCTGACTCTCCTGAACACGGCGCGAGACATTCCTAATCGATCAGAACTAAATTGGCAGCGAAAAAGACCGTTTTTTAAACATCGATTCCCCATGCACATGCGCAGATTGGCCACAGAGTGTGACGCAACGCACATCCACGGCTGGAATACCTGGAATGTTCCATTAGAGGGGGTGTTGTTCAAGTTCAAGTTCTTTAATAGTTGTCATACAGAAGTACAGAATACTTTCATACAAAATGCTTCTTACTGTTGTGTTGTGAGTCCATTCTCTTCGGTTCAAATAACAAACTCAGCAAGACCGACGGCTTCTCAGTTACAGTGGGTGACAATATTGTCACAAGGAAAGACGAAATTACCTACCTGGGTTCCATCCTAGAGGCAAATCTTTCCTGTGACAAAATGGCATCCAATGTAATAAAAAAAGTCAACCAACGAACTAGATTCTTGTACCGGATCTCCTCTCTGGTAAACAAGAATACCCTGAAGACTCTGGCAGGAGCACTCATTCAAGGGTACTATGACTATGCGTGCACCTCATGGTACCAAAGCACCTCAAAGGCGCTTAAAACAAAATTACAAACATCACAATGTACATCACAATGTACAGTTTCTACGTCAAATGTATATACTCCCTTTTCTTGACTCCTTCTGTATCACAAACAGTACTGTATTTGCAAATCTGGTATGTCATAAATGTATAGATGTAGCAGTACTGACTATCTGTATGTCATGTATGTCATATATGTCTATATGAATTGAAAATGGGGGACCCTGATGGAAACAAGACAAACGTCTTTCTCAGGTCTGCATCCCCTTAACAATTGTATGTATTGAGCCGTACTGTATTGTACCCATTCTGCAATCTGTTAAATAAAGTTTTCATTCATTCATTCATTCATTCATTCATTCACACAAAACAAACTGGTCAGACTACTACTTGACCTGAACCCCAGAACCCACCTCACCCCTGCCCACTTTGCCAACCTAGGATGGCTTAGAGTAGACGACAGAGTACAGCAACTTGCAATGGGCCTGGTCTACAAGATACACTATACGACCGGGGTGCCCATGTACATGTCAAAATACTTCCCAAAGGTCAGTGAATACCACAACCACTACACCAGAGGAAGCTCAACAAATCATGTTAAACCCAGATTCGGCTCAAACAAGGGACTAAACACGTTTCGCAATTATGCCACAACAATGTGGAACGCCCTACCCAAAGCTGTAAAGGAATGTGAATCCCTGCCCACATTCAAAACCGCTCTTAAAGAGCACCTACGGGAGGCTGCAATTCGAAACTGGCCACCGTAAATGCCCAAAACCCCCACCACCTCCTAATAGACAGTCTCCTCCCCACTGCATGTATATATTCCCTCCCCGCCGTATGTATATTTCCCTCCCACCCACCCACCCCCTCCTAATGTACAGTCCCCTCCCCATCATATGTATATACTCTGTCAGGATCTAGGGGTAACAGTACTGTATATTTGAATACCGCTTATGTCACAAATGTATCAGTACTAAATACCTATATGTCCCTATGCCATAAATGTCATGTATGTTGTGTATGTCATAAATGTCTATATGAATTGAAAATGGGGGACCCTGATGGAAACAAGACAAACGTCTTTCTCAGGTCTGCATCCCCTTAACAATTGTATGTATTGAGCCGTACTGTATTGTACCCATTCTGCAATCTGTTAAATAAAGTTTTCATTCATTCATTCATTCATTCTGTTGATAGTCGCAAATGTTTGGAATTAGAGGATGTGATGAATTGATTCAAGTACTGATAGAGAGCACTGAACCCATTCCAAGTAAGGCCAGTCATGACCTTGCACTTTGTGTCATTCCCTCGGAAAGCATCTGCGGACAATCGCTCTTTGGACCAGTTCTCCAGCGCAGCATCTCGCTCTCTCCTGGCCTCATCTCTCTCTCTGCTGGCCTCATCTCTCTCTCTCCTGGCCTCATCTCGCTCTCGCCTGGCCTCATCTGAATGAATGAATGTTCATTAGTTTAATAATAGGATCTATATTTGTTTTATAAACATTCCCCCAGACAGACCTCAACACAATATGACATGTATGGCACAACAAGTGAAAAATGCAATATATGCAAACATTTCTGATTTAACAGCTCCCTTGTTTTGTACAGAATGCCAACAGATTTGACTAATTTACCTCGCTCTCTCCTGGCCTCATCTTGCTCCTGATTGGGTGCATAATCTTCAGGAGAAAGATTATAGATATGGTCATGATGAACATAGTGTGCAGGATGATCTGGTTTGATGGGGCTCTCCGCTCTTCTTTGGGCATTGTGAAACCGCCTTATCTTCTCCATCCCCCCTGAACCATGGCGATGGGGGAATATAGAGGGGGTGAAATCAGGGTGTTTGGGATCCCTTACATGAAATCCTGAAATGAAAAAGGCAAAGATTTAACCACAAAGCACCTAAAATCAAGCTAAACCTAATGTGCACTACAGTCAGTGTGCGATCCATACCATGATTTTCGGGGGAGCTCCCGGGTGTGGGCGAAAAAAAAAAAAAAGAAAAAAAGAGTTCAGAGCGCTTTTTCCTGGGTCTCGCGACTGCCGCAAAAACGAACGAACGAAAAAGGAACACGCCGGCAGCGTCTGTGGCATAGAAATGAATGACGGACAGGAGCTGACAACTCATAAAACGTCCCCGGTCGACACAGGCCCTATTAGGCTATAGGTATGAACAGAGTCATAGAATATGACTCTGGGTATGAGTAACGTTACAGAACCACACATAGTCCACACCACACAGGTCTGCAGGCATGATGGAGACGCAGATATTAAAATACACATGCTCAGATTAACCCCTCTGATCCAACACTAAAATTCACACACAACAGTCCTATTTACACATAAACACACGGATGAACCAATACCGAACAACAAGTCCACGACCAAACACATAGAGTCTAACATTATTATAGTAGTAGGCAAATGCAACATTATCGCCACCGACCTGATGGTGAAGATTTGCCCAATTCTCAAAATCTGCATGTGACAGAAGTAGTCCCCGCAGCAGGCTGCTTCGCATTCTTTGTAAAGGAAGGCTTACTTCTTTGATATTTCATTTAACTAAGTTTCGACATTACGCTTGTTTGATGAAGTTTGATTTGTGCCTGCAGGCTGCAGCGCCGCCACGCTCCGAATGGTAAACGCAAGAATAGCATGTTGCCATCTATTACGAGTAGGGTAAATCTGCAGTGCCGATATAGGGTATATCTGCAGTGCATATTTATGCTATTGTCTATTACAGTGAATTAGTGCGCAAATCATTAATGATACATCAAAATAGCATAATTTTATCATTATACACGATGATGATACAGAAAATTACAGAAAAATGAGAAATGCATGGCAAAAATAGCATTTATTTTCAGTAATTTAGAGACCCCCAGGGGAGCTTTAGAGACCCCCAAGGGAGCTGATGTCTGATCTAGAGGAGCTATAGCTCACCCAGCTCCCCCCGTGGATCGCACCCTGACTACAGTGTACAAAAATGCATTGCTCGGTCTCAGGAGGATAAACTACCATAGCATCACTGGTTGATGGCGTCACAACGTTATGTTGATTGATTGATAACTTTATTAACAGATTGCAGAATGGGTACAATACAGTACGGCTCAATACACACAATTGTTAAGGGGATGCAGACCAGAGAAAGACCTTCGTCCTGCCACCTTCAGAAGTTTTCTGATGACTCTGCGATAGTGGGATGTATAAAGGACGGTGACGAGAGGGAATACCGGGAACTGGTAGTGGACTTTGTCACATGGTGCGACAAAAACCACCTGCAGCTAAATGTGGCGAAGACCAAGGAACTGGTTGTGGAGCTGGGGAGGAGGAGGAGTGCACCCGTGACCCCCGTTTCCATCAGGGGAGTTGATGTGGACATGGTTGAGGTGTACAAATACCTCGGTGTGCACATCGACAACAAACTGAACTGGTCAAAACATGCAGAAGCACTATACAAGAAGGGCCAGAGCCGACTCTACTTCCTCAGAAGGCTGAGATCCTTCAATGTCTGTACAAGGATGTTGAGGATGTTCTATGAGTCGGTGGTGGCGGGCGCCTTCTTGTACGCTGTGACCTGCTGGGGCAGCGGACTGAGAGCAGTGGACACAACCAGGCTGGATAAGCTGGTCAGGAAGGCCAGCAGCGTGGTTGGGGTTGAGCTGGACTCTCTAGCGAGGGTGGCGGAGAGGAGGAGCCTCGCTAAGCTCCAGGCCATCAGGGAAAACCCCACCCATCCACTATACACAGACTTGGCTGACAGGAGGAGCATGTTCAGTGCTCACACTACCCAAATGCAGCACTGAACGGCACAGGAAGTCCTTCATTCCAACAGCCATCAGACTATATAATGCATCACTGTGCCTCACTGCATCACTGAGCACAGAGCGGCAGCTCAATAGTGGCAGGAGGACGCGACTAGCGGCCTCCAGGCTCCACAACAGGGGGCAGCGACGGCTGCCAGACATTGATCTAAGTCTTATTGGAACCCAAGGAGGACAATACACTACCTAAAGCATACTGCACCTAGTTACACTGAATACTGGAATATATATTTCATATTTCATTTAGTTAGATTTAAATTATAATTATATTGACAATTGTTTACCCCATGCTCAGTATGCTCAGCATATTCTTACTGTATTTATTTCTGTATATTTTATTTCATTTCATTTTATCCTATTTTATTTTACTCTACTCTTATCCTAGGCAACTTGATTTGATTTGTGTTATTATTCTAATTTGTGACCTGTCCTGTCTAAATGTTTAAATGTTGAGCGATTTGCAGTGTCTAATTTCCCACAGGATAATAAAAGTATTTCTATTCTATTCTATTCTATTCTATTCTATTCTATTCTATTCTATTCTATTCTATTCTATTCTATTCTATTGTTTACATCAGGGTCCCCCATTTTCAATTCATAATGACATTTATGACATACATGACATACAGATAAACATGTTTGCTACTGTGTACAGGCCTACATCTCGTTCATTACATATGTATTACACTGACTGAATTCGTTTTTCGATCGACTGATTTATTAGTATTATTTAGTAATTTTGGTAATTATAAAATGTAGAATAGACGTAACCAGTGGCGTAACTCTATCTCAATGTGTGCCGGGGACAGATTTGGGGGCGTGGCGAGTGACGTCGATGGGGGGGGGGGGGTTAGGGCCCCCCCCCCCCCCCCCTCTGCGTCTCTACATTTCGTAGCCGCATTTCTGCAGACCCCTCTCTGATTGGTTGAACTCTATTTCTGCAGACCCCTCTCTGATTGGTTGAGCGAAGCCCCTCTCTGATTGGTTGAGCGTGCGCATGCGCATGAGCCGCGACAAGCTCCTCCAGAAACTCCTCCAGAAACTCCGTTAAGCTCCAGAGAGAGAGGCTGAAAACCCACAGTTCTTGCCCGACGGATGGGAGCGAATCCCGGATCCGAGGTTTCTGATGACTACCCCCAAAACACGGAGGTCGCGAACGCAATTTATACGCATGGAAGTATTGATTACGCCATAACGAATCATTAAAAAAATATACCGTTAACTGGAATATGTTGTGTGTGCCTTTCTGAATATGATTTGGGAGGGTTATAATAGAAGAAAGACAGTGTAAACAATATAACGTTATGTGAATAAACCGCGAAATAATAACTAATTCCTTGGTCAATAGAAGTCTCTGTGATACTTTCTGAATATGATTTGGGAGGGTTATAATAGAAGAAAGACAGTGTAAACAATATAACGTTATGTGAATAAACCGCGAAATAATAACTAATTCCTTGGTCAATGGAAGTCTCTGTGATACTTTCTGAATATGATTTGGGAGGGTTATAATAGAAGAAAGACAGTGTAAACAATATAACGTTATGTGAATAAACCGCGAAATAATAACTAATTCCTTGGTCAATAGAAGTCTCTGTGATACTTTCTGAATATGATTTGGGAGGGTTATAATAGAAGAAAGACAGTGTAAACAATATGTTTGACGTATTTTAACACACACCTAGGCTGACGACCCAAGCTATTATTATGCAAAGACAAGTACTTTAGCGAGTGGGTACTTGGCCCGTGCAGGGCAAGAATGCGACCCCCATCTACTGCTCTTTGCATAATAATAGAACAGGTAGTCAGACTCAGCTCTTTGGACGGTAAAACGTGGGGGGGACACTTTCCGATGTCCCCGGCGTCAGTTACGCCCCTGGACGTAACGTTACCAGTGATGAAGTGTCGGCCGCAGACATACACATGTTTTCTGTCAGGATCCCAAAGTTTCCCCTCTGTGTCCTCTCTTTTAATAGCCAGGAGCCATAATCTCCTTTCTTCCTCCTTCTGCCTACTAGGGATTAGAGAAAAGCAAATCTCCGGATTGTCTTTTCTGTTGGCCGAACAATTAACAACACAGCAACTTTTAGGCATGGCTGCTTGTTGTTCTGTTGTTAGTAGTTGATGCTCCGATTGCCGCTCACATTCTCACAACACCCCCTCTAATGGAACATTCCAGGTATTCCAGCCGTGGATGTGCGTTGCGTCACACTCTGTGGCCAATCTGCGCATGTGCATGGGGAATCGATGTTTAAAAAACGGTATTTTTCGCTGAAAATTTTTTGTTCTGATCGATTAGGAATCTCTCGCGCCGTGTTCAGGAGAGTCAGGCGCATACAAATCTATTCGATCATGTCACTAGCACCCCCACAGCCGTATCTGCAATCACTTAATGTCAAGGGCAGGCTCTCATGACTTGTCATTCATTCATTTGACCCCCCCCCCCCGCAATCTCCTCCCCGATTTCAGAATCCCGGAAGTGTTGCGGTAGCCATAGATATACGGCTCTGGTTGCTACTAGCTCCTCCGCCTCTCTGACTACACCACGCGCCATTCTCTCGTCGTTCTGCTAAACAAAGGTACGTTAGGTTCATGTAGACCTCTCCGTTTTGTTACAGTAAATTAGTAAAATCTGCTTTTATTCATCTACTGACCGCACATCTTATCTGTTGGGCGTTTCTGCCACTTTTCCATCCAGACTGGGCCTTGACCAGAGGTAGTTGGACCAGCTAACACAGCTAAACTGCTATGCTAATGCTAACACTACGCTACTAACACGTTGTGAGATTGGGACGTTAGGTCAGAAACGGGTGCGACTCTATGTATAGAGATAAATGTGCGTTTATTCAGCTCGTTACTAATAATCACCGAACAGCTCAACTGCTGAGCATTTCAGCCACTGTTTCGGCTTTACTTGAGAGGCTATGCTTCTAGGATGAGGATGGGATGGAGGAGATATAGGCCGTGAGCCAGTAGGGTTGGTCGTTACCATCTTGGGGGACTAACTTTCATAGTGATTTTTGGGAAGGTATACACCCCTACTGCTAGAAAATATGTGATAGCAATGGAGCAGTTGCCTCCAAATGTGTGCTATCACAGCTTTTATAACACTACCAAGCATATCTTTCAGGCCTCCTGTCCGAAATTACATGCCCCAAATGAATCATGATAGCTCCTGAACCATAAGGCATATAAGCATGTTTCTGGTCTCCTTTGATAGGTAACAAGCTAGGACATATGAATCCAGTGTAAGTAAACCCACATGTATTACCATTCCAGAGTAAATGGCGATACAATGAAGGAAAACATATTTTTACCCTCGCCTGGTACATACTCTTAATTTAAAAGGCAATATGACCATTATAACCAATAATACACTAAAAATACAACATTTATGATACCGTTTAAAAAGGTATACACAGATGATGTAAATGTTTTGACCATGGTTACCGTTTACATGTTGACTGTTTGCTGGTTATTTTACTCCAAAACACTATTTCTTTCAATACTGCCATGTTACAAAAACATAAATCTCCCCAAAACATTGAAATAGTAATAAAAAACAATGAATATTGATCAATATGCATATTCAACATTCATATAGGGCCACAGAGTGTCATGCCATGTCACCTATCAATGTTTTCAGCCCAGTTAGACCTATACAATGATATAATATATAATGTTTTCAGAAAAATATTTGTTTATTTTGGAAAGTACAGACAGTTCTCAGTCTCTATCCGTGGCACTGTTGGTGGCGCTCTACAATTGGTTTACTGTTAATAACCTAGTCATCATAATAATTTTCCATGTCTTCCACATCTTCATCAGAACTTTCCACACTATCTGAGGTGGATGCCTGGTTCTCACAGTCTGCCAGTCTACACATGTCAGTGCACCTGAGGCCATTTGCAACACATACATCTTGGGAGTGAACATTTCTTTGGACAGTTACAGGCCAGTAGATCCAGGACGACATCAGGTGCTGCCTGGCCTTCCATCCAGTCCACCACCAACTGTTCAGCTTCCTCTTCTCTCTCCATCTTCCAGCCTCTGCCAACAGGGCTTGGCACTTGTGGGTCCTTCTCCAAACATCTTCTCCATATAACAGCCTGGTAGTTGGCTTTCTGTGCATGTTTTGTTAAGCAGTCCTTGCATGGTGGCTGGTGGGAGTTGATGACTTTCAAGTTCACCTTTTTTGGCATAGAAAATGTGATAGCTGAGCTGATTGACATTGGTGGTTGATGCTTTTGGGGCATACAGGAGACATGTAAATGCCTCTAGTTTGTCCCTCAGCTCTGGGGAGAGATCCCATTCCTGACCCAACTCTGAGAATGTGTCCTGATTTTGCCTATTGCTTGTCAGAATTTTTAGGGCACTTGTCTTCCCTTTGCCTGCAAAAGCACTTACAGTGTCACATCCTGTATATGCATGCAACCCGATGAGAGCCCTACACACCTCTACGCGAACAGTGGCAGCAACCTTCCTGGTGTCCACAAGCCTTGCACAGGATTTACTGCCACACATCTGGAACAATGGGGCCTCAATCTTGTCACAGAAGTTACAGAACGCTAAAGACATGATAAAGACATCTGTGTCTTCTGAGCAGATAACTACAGATGGGTATCCCTCTCTTTGTGGCATGGGCAGCATGGAGAAGTAGGTGGCCATCTGCTTCTTGTTGGCATTGAAGAGCTGACACCTCCTCACTGTCCTGAGATGAGATTCTGTAACATTTGTCATTCACAGTTTCATACAGAATCTTGTCTTGTAGCTTTTCTCTGTACTCTGCCTTCCTCCATTCATCGACTATACAGCTAATGAGACTAGTTTTGTTACTGACTTTGGTCAGGAAGCTCCTCCACTGCCTCACCATCTGTGTACCTGTGATACCTTGCAACTCATGACCAGTCTCTTCACCCCGTAGAGATCTTTCACTGTTCTTGATAGAGTTCTCCTTGTATGTGTCAAACACAACATCTATTCTGCTACTCTGACTGCCTTCCCTCAGAGCCATACCCAGAACTGTTGTGGCAGCATCTCTGAAAGTAACTTGATCACCTTTCACTCTTTGGACCAAGTTCATTCCATCAACCACTGTAGCAGAGTTCCCTGGGAGTTGCTCTGCTACTGCTAAATGTTGTGGCCAAAGTAGCTTTATTTGTCTTTCTCAGCAATCCGCCTGGTGTGGACTGTGGACAGGGCCCAGGAAAATCACCCAAGGGGATGAGAAAGGATATTATCTTCCATATATAGACTGCGCCCTTGTGCCATCACTTTGATGTGTCCAAACAAAGACCTGTTTGCTTTTTTTTTTTTTTTTTATTATTTTTTGCACAAATCTCTCCAATATTCAACACATATCTTCCCACATCACAATATGCAAGATTTGCCTTTTTCTTTTTTTGTAAGAACATACAAAACATGTAAAAGACTCATACAAATACATTAAAAACTGACATGGAAATTAAAAAAAGACTTACGAAAAAAAAATACTATACATTGTGCATATATATCCCTGATGCACATACTTTACATGTAGACCGATCTACCTGCGAGCAGGTATGTGCTGCATCTTCTATCGGGATGCCATCCTTCTCCATATTGCATGTGAGAGAATGCGTCTCAGATATATGTAGGTGTGCATGAGAGCATGCATGCATGTGTGTCTCAGATATATGTACGTGGGTACGTGTATCACGTAAGTATGTGTGCATGCAGGGGGCGAATTTAGAGCCCGCCATTGGCGCTCAGTTTTTACGTTTGGCACCTCCCACTGAGAGGTCTGCCCGCCGTGTGGCGTGTAATCAATCAATCAAGTTCATAACGATACTCTTATTTTGAAAATCTGTGCGGGTCTCATTTCCGCCCCAAGCGCATCTCCAGTCATAATATCGATGGCTCCGGCAGTTAGCAACATTCGGTTCGTATGATACTCTTATTTTGAAAAAAAACGTGGCAACAAGTCATATCCGCCCAGCCCTGCAGCGGGATACTATTGGCTAAGGGCTTCTGCTCATATCAACACAGAGGCAGTCTGCTCTAGTCTAGAAGAGCGGACCTCCATGAGCTACCGTTACTGTTTAAACAATGACCCAGTCAACTATTCACTTTTTAATACATGACGAGGCATTGTCTAACGGTATCTAGCTGGCTAGCTACTGATAGCTGCTGATATCAACAAATGCTCCAGCAATAGTCGACTCGAGTGCATAATACCTCCGTTCCCTCGTTAGCTAGCTCACGTTAGCTAGCTCACGTTAGCTAGCTCACGTTAGATCTATATGTCCCAGTAAACTAAATTGTCTTAACGTTATCTAGCGGGCTAGCAGTAGCTACAGATAGCTCCTGATATCAATGTCTTATAACATTGATTCAATGCGTATTCTAGCTGAGGGCATGTTGAATGAGATTTGACCAAAGAACCGTAACATTATACCAATAGGGTCCAGCTGCATCGCCGGAGAATCCTTGCATGCTGAATGTAGGGTCTAGCTGCAGCGCCGGAGAATCCTTGCTGGAGCTGGAGGCTACTCAAGTATACACACAGACAGTGGAGCTGTTTGCAGATAGCGAGCATTTGACTTATTGCGTGGTGGCGATGTCTCGCAGATAATACAACTACAAATATGATTATATAATATATATTTTATTTAAAAAGAATTTGTTATATAAAATATATATATATATTTTTTTAATCAAAAATAATTTGGCAGGTAAGAAATATGCTTGGCGGGTAGATTCTTCCCATCTACCCGCCACTGGCCGGTGAGTCAAAAAGTTAATTTCGCTCCCTGTGTGCATGTCTCATACGTGTGTGTGTGCATCTTTCTGGTGTGTGACTGTACTCCTACCTCTTGTGTGTCTCGTATCCATGTGTGCCTCTGCCCCCTATGTGAGTAGGGATGGGAATTGATAGGATTTTATCGATACGATTCCATTATCGATTCTGCTTATCGATTCGATTCTTTATCGATTCCCTTATCGATACCTGATCAATTTATAATTTAAATAAATAAATTGGAAATGCAACAGAACTACATTTAGTCATTTAGCTGACGCTTTTATCCAAAGCGACTTACAAGTTCTGTACGACAAGCCATCAGGAAGGGCACAACTCTATCAGCTGAGCAACAATGTTCATCAAAGTGTTGAGTGCCACTGCTACAGTGTAGGTTAGTTTATTAGGACAAGTGCATGACAGTACGGTTAGTTAGGGTTAGATATATTTTTTTTTATTCAGATAATGGTTAGGGGTGGGAATCACCAGTTTCATCATGATACGATACGATATCGATTCTTTGGACAACGATACGATATTTGCCGATATCACAAAGTCTCTCACGATACAATACGATACGATTAGATTCAGGTGCCTGCGATCGATATGAGATGATATCATATGCCCATTTAACACAATCAGTAACATTTAGATCAACAAAAAAACTCATTTGACATTTGTATTTTTGAGCTCTTCCAGACATTTAAAGGAAAATCAATCTATTGTTTTTAATACAAATAGACCTCCTGTTCACTGTAAAGTGCCACGTTTTTATATATTGAGCTTTAAACTTTAAGCTACATTTTTTGGAACTCAAAACTCACAACCTCCCTCTCCCAAACCGTTCCTACAACAATTTGTTGATGTTGCATGATCATGTATAGGCCTACATTTATTATGTATTATATTGTTTATGTTTAAATAACATTTAAACATCAAACTCCTCTGACCTCATCTGGTCTTTCCAAAGACGCGTGCACACACACACACACAGAAAGGGAGAATGCTATGCTGTAACATCTACACACACGGAGCTACTGCTGTTGTTCTTGGGCGGATATGAGACTCGCCACAGGATTTTCAAAATAAGAGTATCGATATGAATCGATCTTATTACATCGCATCGATCCGATTCGATTGTTGATAATTACATCGATGTATCGATCTGGATCGATGTATCGTCCCACCCCTAATAATGGTTGAAGAAGTGCGTCTTTAGTCGACGGCGAAAGATTGGACGTGATTCGACTGTCCTAACTGGGGTGGGTAGTAGGGGTGGACGGTATGGTCTAAAATTTATATCACGGTATAATTTGAAGCATAGATGCAGGGAGCGAAATTAGACCCTGCCGCCCGCCATTGGCGGGCAGTTTTTACCTTTGGCGCCTCCCACTGAGGGGGGGGAGTGCCGTGCGGCGGGCAGCGTGGGCACCTTATAATCATGTAAAAAAAAAAAAATCTGCGGTGTGTTTTGGTTTTGCGACAGTCGCAGTTTTTGGCAACCCCGTCTCTCACGTTGCGTCATCTCGTTTGCTTGTTTACCCACGTGACATCAGCTGCACGCTGTTCTTCTGCACTGTAGGGAGCTCAGCTAACGTTACGCCCACCTAGCTAATGCGAAATGTGATAGCGTTAAATAACGTTACTCACTGATACAGTATGTGGAACCATATTAAAGGAGTAAGCCGGCCGGTAAAAGCACAACCCACCGCGGAAGAAGTGGCAGCGAGAGCGTTACCGTCTAATAAAAGAAAGTTTAGAGACGAGTGGAAATTTGGAGATGCCGTTAGTGGTGCCTCAAGAGACTGGCTCCAGTATGATGCTGGGGCTGGAGTGATGACTTGTTCGGTGTGCCGCAAGTATGCAAAAAACAAAAACAGAAACAACACTTTTGTTATTGGGAGCACATCTATGAAGCTAGAAGCAATTCGTGACCATGAACAGAGCCAGTGTCACATTGGCTCCATGTCTGCGTCGCAGATTGCATCGGAGCCTCTCCTTTCAAGACCCTCTGTGGCCAGGCTAACAGCCATGTCAGAACAGACCAGCACAAAAATGAAGATTATGTTTCGGACTGTACATGCCATTGGAAAGAATGCAAGACCCTTTACAGACTTCGAGTGGATGTGCAAGTAAGTGAACATGTTTATTCTCTTAAATTATTAGTATCACTAGTATCATGACTACTATGAAACCTGTTAATGAAGCACAAATGCATGTAGAGTATTCTTTTTGTAATAACGTGAGACTCACAACTGTGAACTGATCTGGTCATTTATTTCAATAAAATAACTCATTATACAGTATACTGTTATGTACTGAAATGTTTGAGAAGTTCCAGGCAGCTATATATTAGATAACCTTATTCATTGTATTGAATTAATTTATTTGTTTGTTGGATTTTTGCAGTTTGGATGAAAAGAAAGGCATTGCTGTGGGCTCAACATATAGGAATGAGAAGCAGGCCAGAGAGTTCATGCACCATGTTGCAGAGGCTGAGAGAAACCATGCCAGAGAGAATTTAAAAAACATAAAATTTCTCTCCATCTTGTCAGACGGCTCCACAGACGGTTCTGTGAAAGAGGAGGAATTAGTGTATGTCAGATACTGTCACAACGGCAAGATTGAGACAACATTTGTTGGCATCAAGTCAGTGGAGAAGGCAGACGCGGCACACATAACCAATGCCATCACTGTCATCATGGATGGAGTGTGTGAGGAGTGGGGGAGCAAGTTGGTTGCTCTGGCAACAGATGGAGCGGCTGTGATGACCGGAGCCAAGAACGGTGTGGTCAGCCGGCTGAAGGGGGACAAGGCCTACATCATCGGGATCCACTGTATGACACACCGCCTTGAACTGGCCTTTGCCGATTCCATCCGCTCCAATGTGATGTTCCAGAAAGTAGAAGACCTCATCAGTGGGCTCTACACCTTCTACCACACCAGTCCACTGAACAGGGCCAACCTGCTAAACAGCTTCCAGGCTCTTGGGCACACAGCACTGGTCCCCACCAGAATTGGCGGGACCCGATGGGTAGGACACCTACTGCGTGCCCTGGACCATTTCCTGCGTGGTTACCAGGGGCTTGTCCAGCACTTGGAACAGGTATAGTGGCTCTAGATTTCTATGCTAAGTAGTACTCCAAAAGTTAACATATGTAATGTAGTAGTAGTAGTTTATTCAGTCATCATCTCACACAATGCAATATACACCATCATTTAACAATATTTGATTTTACAGTGACTGAAAAGGTACAGACTGAAGCATAATGCTTATATATGCCAGCCTGTCCTATATTCTTAACAAAAATTAATACTCAAACAGTATTCTAAAATAAATATAAATAAAGTAAATAACAACAAACATGCTTAGAATTAGTAACATGTTTCAATGTTTTATGCATTGATCAAATCTGCCCCCCCCCCCCCCCCCCACAGCAATTAATTGTTTATTTGTTTGTCTTTGTTCTTAATGTATTTCAGATTCAATCTCCTGATGCCCAAAATGTTAGAGGTGCCCAGCAGGCCAAGGCCAGAGGCTACTACAGTACTGCCAGGGATGCTGCTGTTGTCCGCTTCTGTGGCTTCCTGCATGACACACTCACACACCTGAGCAACCTGTCTGCCTGTCTGCAGAGGTCCACTGTCACCATAGCGGAGGCACACGGCTCCTTGTGCTCAACACAGGCAGTACTTAAGAAGTACAAAACCAGGTATGTTTATTTAAGCTGCAAAAGAAATGTGTACCTTAAGATAATTAAGAGAAATGATTGTGTGAGTGAAAGGTGAATTCAGAAATGTAAATAGTAGATAGTAAAATTAGTCTTTTATCTTCAGACAAGGGCCCATGATGAAAGCCACAATGGCCAACAGCTATGAGGGAATTCCACTGACCAGAAGTGACAGCAAGTGGAGCAAGACCATCGTCACCTCACAGGAGAAAATGCTTGACAAGCTACAGGAGAGTCTGACCGACAGGTTCCAGGACATCAGTGACGGGTTGCTGTGTGCCACCAAGGTGGTCAGCTTCACCAACTGGCCAGAGTCAGCAGACGTAGCAGCAGGTAGGTTGCTTTCTTTATGTTTAATACAGGGCAGTGCAGTCAGCCTGGTTCATGATCATATTATTATAGTTTGAATATTTGAGAATTAAAACTATGCTTTCTGTAATATTTATACAATTCTAGATTTTGGAGAAACTGAAATCGAAACACTGGTGGACCACTTCAAGCCAGTCCTGGAGACCTCTGGAATTTTTGCAGAAAGGATCCCTGACCAGTGGACTGTCCTGAAGGCACTGCTGTATCAGGAGGCCCAGTCCCTGCAGAATATGTCCTGGCTCAGGGTCAACAGGAGCCATCTATATTCCTGCCCTGATTTGCTGGCATTGGTCGACCTGGTCCTGTCCTTCCCTGCATCCACAGCTGAATGTGAGAGAGGTTTCAGTATAATGAAACAGGTAAAAACAGACTGGCGGTCCAACCTAAAGTCTGACACACTGTCAGATCTCCTGATGGTCCAGCTGTCCTCTCCAGAGATCAGTGAGTATGACCCCACAAAAGCTGTTAATCTGTGGCACCAGGACTGCGTCAGGAGTAGGAGACCGGACTTTATGGCCGGACGTGACCAGGCAAAGAGGGTGGAGATTGTGGACTCTGATTAGGACATGATTGAGAAATGAGGTGGTTTAAGTTTTATTTATTTTTTATTTATTTTACACATTTTATTATTATTATTTTTTTTTATATAACGACCAGGACCCACCCCTAACACTGCCAATTGTGTTAGTATGAACGACCAGCCAGGCTGGTAGCAATGCCGAGAGCTGGGCTCGAACCCAGCATCTCCTGCACTAGTGGCAAGCACCTTGCCCACTGCGCCACTTTATTATGTATAAATAATGTTCTGTTATGTTTGAGAACCCAGCATCTCCTGCACTAGTGGCGAGCACCTTGCCCACTGTGCCACTTTATTATGTATAAATAATGTTCTGTTATGTTTGAGAACCCAGCATCTCCTGCACTAGTGGCGAGCACCTTGCCCACTGTGCCACTTTATTATGTATAATGTTCTGTTATGTTTGAGAACCCAGCATCTCCTGCACTAGTGGCGAGCACCTTGCCCACTGTGCCACTTTATTATGTATAATGTTCTGTTATGTTTGAGAACCCAGCATCTCCTGCACTAGTGGCGAGCACCTTGCCCACTGTGCCACTTTATTATGTATAATGTTCTGTTATGTTTGAGAACCCAGCATCTCCTGCACTAGTGGCGAGCACCTTGCCCACTGTGCCACTTTATTATGTATAATGTTCTGTTATGTTTGAGAACCCAGCATCTCCTGCACTAGTGGCGAGCACCTTGCCCACTGCGCCACTTTATTATGTTCCGTTATGTTTGATGTTAACATTAGGTTACAATTTAAGTTTAAGATTGACATCTTGTATTGATTAAGTAATCAATCAATATATTAAAATTATTTGCTTCAAATTTTACTCTGGCCTCTTATTTAAGTGTATTCTTCAACATAATACCTTATCTACTTGAAATGTACTGAATTTTTTTTATATGTGACACAAAAATGCGTTTTTTTTGGCGGGTAAGAAATATGCTTGGCGGGTAGATTTTTACCATCTACCAGCCACTGGCCGGTGAGTCAAAAAGTTAATTTCGCTCCCTGCATAGACGGTAACGGTATATATCACGGTATCAGTGTTTCCGTTAGAATAATTTTTTTTGCCTGATAGGCAGGCTATATAAAGAATGACATCCTCAAGGCATGTAGATTTATAATATTTTAACTTAAAACTAGGCTACTTTTGCGTATAAAGTCATTATATTCCAAATAAAATAAGTCCCGAGTCGAGACTCCGTGCTGCTCCCATTGCAAACAGCGGGGCTGGATTTTGCTAGAAGCATATGTAGCTGCAGAGCCGCAGAGCCAGTGGCTCTTTCAGGTCGTTCAGCCGTTTGGTGGGGGGGCGCTGTTGAGCGGGCCTGTGACCAGACCTGAAAGAGCCACTGGCTCTGCGGCTCTGCAGCTGCATGCTATTTCGCAAATCCACTGCTGCAGCCGTCCTCCCGTCGTTATCATAACACTACACACATATCATAATGTTTACAGCAAACTGTAGTTGATCACCAGGTATGTTTTATTAACGTAGAATAATTCATATAAGAAAAACGATAGGTAAGATCTCTTACCTTTCTCCACTGGTTAAAAATGCCAGGAACTGAAATTGAAACGTGCTGTGCGCCGCGGTGATATGTGTTTATTATGAAATGCAATTGCGTGTTGACACGCCCAGTGCGCCCACTGCGCGAGTGCGCGAAGCCTCCTAAATAACTTTTTCCAGTTTGCACATATCTATTATCTATGACTAATTCGATCTATTTTTAGGGGCAAATGCGATTGAAATAGTCGCGCTGTGGTTACATGACGTCATTGCTATTTTAGAGCTGCTCTACCGGTTAGACGGTATAGTCAAAATCCATACCGTTTATACCGTCCACCCCTAGTGGGTAGTTCATTCCACCATTGTGGGGCAAGGACTGAGAATAGGCGACTTCTCTTTGATGACCCTCCCGGAGCTCGGATAGGAGTAGGTCTGAGGCGGCCAGAAGATGCAGAGCGTAGGGGTCTAAGCTGGTTAGAATAACAACATGCAACTTGACATTTCTGATTGTCATTTATTGTTGAGCCCCCATGTCAGAAAAATACAAAAACTGTAAAAAATAAAACATTAACTATAGCCTACACTTAAATAAAATAATGTATTTGAGATTCTCTTAAAATGTATTTATTTTTTTATTCTTAAACTAATTTAATCTATTGAATAACAGGTCGTTATTCCTCTGACTTCTGTCTCTCACTCACACTCTCTCTCACACACACACACACACACACACACACACACACACACACACACACACACACACACACACACACAGAGAGAGAGAGAGCTCCCTCCCCGGGCCCCTGTCCTATAAGGTATTGGCTTGTGTTGCTACACGGACACATTTGTATGTTGTTGCACCACTGTACTTCCTGGCTTACAGACTTGTAAACAAACATTCCGTCTCTCATTATATGTGAACTAAAGAGTACAAGGTTTACACAACAGCCCCCACCTGCTGTTTTATTGTATTTGTACCTGTACTATCCGCTGTCAGCTGTTTATCTCTCTTTGTGAGCTTGATTAAATAGCGTTAGCTCACGTTAGCTCCGCGGCTAATTTTAGCTCACCCTGATCTAAATCAATGACTAGGTTCTAAAGCATTCAAGTAGTTTTCACTGCACATAGAAGTAGCCAAACAGCGGGAGCATTTCGGGAGCATATTACCAAAACCCAGGCAATTTCGAGCCATTAAGGAATCAAATAGAGTCTGCCATGGCTACATGCTAACGGCTAACATTATTGCGCAACTGTAGGCAGCGATAAGGGAATCGAAAGTCACGGGAGCCACACGGTTCCAGGCATCGGCCAATTGGGAACCGGTTTTCGATTCCCATCCCTATATGTGAGTGTGTATCTCAGGTATGTATATGTATGTGTGTCTCAGCTACGTATGTGTGTGTCCCCTATGTATGTGTATATCCCCCATATGTGTAAGTGAGAGCCTATGCTTCAACTATGTGTATATGTACGTGTGTGTATGCCTATTTCCTATAAATGAGTATGTGCATGTATGTGTGCCCCTGGCATGTATATCTCAGCCTTGTGCACAGGGAGCGAAATAAACTTTTTGACTCACCGGCCAGTGGCGGGTAGATGGGAAGAATCTACCCGCCACGCATATTTCTTACCTGCCAAATTTTGTTTGATTAAAAAAAAAGATATATATATTTTATATAATTTTTTTTTAAATAAAATATATATTATATAATCATACTTGTAGTTGTATTATCTGCGAGACATCGCCACCACGCAATAAGTCAAAATGCTCGCTATCTGCAAACAGCTCCACTGTCTGTGTGTATACTTGAGTAGCCTCCAGCTCCAGCAAGGATTCTCCGGCCCTGCAGCTAGACCCTATATTCAGCTAGACCCTACATTCAGCATGCAAGGATTCTCCGGCGATGCAGCTGGACCCTATTGGTATAACGTTACGGTTCTTTTGTCAAATCACATTCAACATGCCCTCAGCTAGAATACGCATTCAATCAATGTTATAAGACATTGATATCAGGAGCTATCTGTAGCTACTGCTAGCCCGGTAGATAACGTTAAGACAATTTAGTTTACTGGGACAGATAGATCTAACGGGAGCTAGCTAACGTGAGCTAGCTAACGAGGGAACGGAGGTATTATGCACTCGAGTCGACTATTGCTGGAGCATTTGCTGATATCAGCAGCTATCAGTAGCTAGCCAGCTAGATACCGTTAGACAATGCCTCGTCATGTATTAAACTAAAAGTGAATAGTTGACTGGGTCATTGTTTAAACAGTAACGGTAGCTCATGGAGGTCCGATCTAGACTAGAGCAGACTCAGCTGCCCGCATATCGCAATGGTGGCGTTTCAGGAAGTAAACAAGCCAAATGAGAGCTTCCGATTGGTCATTTGCTTTCTTTCTCATGAAACCAGTCACGTCACTCTACTGTGATTGGACCGTTGACTTGAGTGCAATGTGGGACTTGTAGTTTTTTAACGATCTCGCGGCGGAGAAAAAAAAAGACGAGAGAGGCTATAATCTGTACTCGCACAATCAAAATAAGAGTATCGTTATGAACTACACGCCACACGGCGGGCAGCCCTCTTAAGTGTCAAGCGCCAAAGGTAAAAACTGAGCGCCCCTGGCGGGCGGCGGGCTTTAGTTTCGGTCCCTGCTTGTGCATATGAGTGTGTGTAAATCTATTATGTACACATACGAATATGTGTATCCTAGATACGTGTATGCGGCTAAACATGCGCATATGAGAGTGTGATAGAGACGGTGGCCATTCCATAGATACACCATCCGGACATAAAATCTATGCATATACATACATAATACAATATAAAGTACAAGTACCATCAGATCAGATCCCCTTTTTCACATTCATCCTTGATACCATTGTAATCCCACCTTAATCATTTGTCCCCAGACCGTTCAGTCAGGTGTAGAAAACTGTCCCATACCTCAGCGAAGATATCCTCTCTCCCTGCGACTCTATGTCACCCTTTCATATGATGCTGTCCGGAACATTAGTTCCATCCATTCTTTAAAAGTAATATCAACGGGTGATTTCCAATGTCGTAATGCAATTCTACATCCTGATATCATGGCCATTCTATACCACATTCCCCGGTATTTAGGCAGTTTAATCCCTTTCGGTACTATACCCAAAACACATGCCATTGGGGAGTTATTTATCTTCACATTCAGAACCTTACTTAGGAATATCACAATTTGATCCCACATTTTCCGGACCTTCTCACATTCGTATAGCATATGTAGTAAAGTGCCTGTCTCCTTCTCACATCTCCAGCTGATGTCACTGTCCCTTAATTTTAGTCTGGCCAGTTTACTAGGCATCCAATAGCTTCTGTTCAACACTTTGTAAAAGATAAGTTGTGATTGTGCCTCCCGAGAGAATTTACCCCATTTGGACACCAGTTTCTCCCACATTTCCTCAGTAATATCCTCACGTACATCGTTCTCCCAGCTCAGCCTCAGACCCGCCAACTTGGGTGCATTGTATTCTCTTATAACATCATAGAATCTTGACGCACCGCCTTTCCTACGCCATCCTTTATAAAATATTTCTTGAATTGCAGTAATCGGGCCACATTTTGGCCCTCCCATTGACTATATACAATGTCTAATCTGTAGGAATTTATAGACGTTTTTATTATCTATACCAAAATCCTCTTTAATATCCTCAAAAGGTAAAACCCCATCTTCCCCGGCTATATCACCTAGTACATGTATCCCCCTTTTAATCCAGTCATCCCATATGACTGATTTCTTACCAATCTTTAATTTTTTATTATACCATATAGAGGCTCTTGTAGTTAAATATGGGCTATCACCAGTCAGCCTGTGCGACTGATTCCAAGTTTCCCTTACAAATGCCATTAGAGGGTTCTTAAAAGGTATAGGTCTGTCTGATTGTGTTAGGAGGGATTCCAGAGATGAGGGATATAACATTTCCTCCTCCATCTTGACCCAAGCAGGTGCCTCCTCAGTCGAGTGATTCAATTTGGAGAGCTGGGAGAGCGAGAACGCATAGTGATACCAGTCTAGTTTAGGCAGGGATAAGCCGCCATTTTCCTTTGCTGAATACATTTTGGCCCGTCCAAATAGCGGCCTTTTGCCCCCCCACAGATATACATTAATGACTTTGTCATACTGTTTGAGTAACTGGGTCGGGAGAGTCAGCGGCAGCATATATAGGATATAATTTAATTTGGGAGCCAATATCATTTTTACTAAGTTTATCTTCCCCAGGAGGGACATATTCATCTTGGCCCAATTCTGGGTCAGAGCACTAATGTGTTCGATTATAGGGGCAATATTGGCTTGCACTATCTCTTTCAGACCTGGGATCAGCTTTATTCCTAGGTATATCAACCCTGACGGCATCCATCTGTACTGCCAGCCCCTCCTGATAGCAGGGGGACAGCATTTAGAGAGAGGCATTGCTTCTGACTTGCTCCAGTTGATTGTGTATCCAGATATTTCGGAGAAGGACTCGATAATAGTTCCAATGACCCCAGCTGCTGTTTGGGGATTGCTGGATACCAATAAGATATCGTCCGCATATAAAAATATTTTATGTTCCACCTGCCCCGCTATTACCCCTTTGATGTCTTGATTAGTCCTTTGAGGTTCGAGGAAGAGCGCAAACATTTGGGGAGAAAGCGGAGAACCTTGCCTTGTCCCCCGCCCTAGATTAAAGGGCAAGGATACGATCCCGTTGGTCAAGACTGAGGCCATCGGATTTGTGTATAACAACTTTACCCACCCAGTAAACGATGGTCCGAGCCCGAAGCGCTCTAGCGTGTGAAATAAGAATGCAAATTCCACCTTATCAAAGGCCTTTTCGGCGTCCAATGAGAAGGCCACTGTAGGTTCTGTATCATCCCTAACCTTCCACATTATGTGTAGGAGTCTGCGGATATTATCAGCTGAGTTTCTCCCCTTCACAAAACCCACTTGATCTGAGTGCACCAAAGTTCGTAGTACATCTTCTATTCTATTCGCTAGTATCTTTGCCAATACTTTTTCTTCCAAATTGCTCAGGGATATAGGCCTATAGTTTCCACAGTATTGAGGGTCTTTGCCCTTTTTCTGTAGTAACGTAATAGTGGCCGATCTCAAGCTAGTGGGCAATCCCCCTTTCAACAGTGAATCTTGATATACTTTCAATAGTCTCGGAGCGATTATATCACTGAATTGTTTGTAGAAATCGGGAGTAAACCCATCGTCTACTGGTGCTTTACCCAATTTAAGGCTGTTGATTGCCGCGTGTATTTCCTCTATCGAGACCCCCCCTCCATTGATTTTACTTGTTGTTTCGATAACGACGGTAATTCAATTTTAACGCGTCCAGTTTTACCTGATCCACCGCAGTCTGTGGGGTATATAAATCCTGGTAAAAGCACCTGAAAACATTATTAATTTCCTTTTTTGTCTGTAATAATTTTGTCATCCTTATTACGAATTGAGGATATAATATTTTGATTTTGCATTTGTTTAACCCGATTTGCTAGTATTTTACCCGCTCTCTCCCCTTGTTCATAGTATCTTTGGTTGGTCCTAAATAACGCATATTCGGCCTTCTTTTGATATATGTTGTTCAATTCATATTTGGATTTGTTTAGGTTTCTCCACGTTTCTGCGTCTGGTCTCTGACTGTGCTGTTTCGAGAGTGTTTTAATTTCCTCGTCCAATGCTGTAATTTTGTTTCTCTGCCCTTTTTAGTATTGTACTGTATTGTATGAGTCGCCCTCTCATGTAAGCTTTACATGTGTCCCACATTATGCCACTATCATCTATTGACCCTTCATTAAGTTCCCAGAATTCATTAAATATAGTTCTAATGTATGCACACGACCCTTCATCATTTAACATCAGGTTATTGAATCGCCATCTCAGAGATCGTTGCCCTTCCTCCATGGATGTCATCACTAAATCAACCGGAGCATGGTCAGATATTACAATGCTCCCTATCCCAGTATCTGCTACTTGTTCTACCAGTGAGCTAGAGATCAGGAAATAGTCTATTCTAGAGTATGAGGAATGCGGGTGAGAGTAAAACGTGTAGTCTATTTCCTGTGGGTTCATAACCCTCCAAATATCCACTAGACCCAATTCCTCTACCAGTACACCAACCGCCAGTCTCCCTGCGTCAAGGTTAGAAATAAAAAAAAAATTCAAGGGCTTTTTTTGCCCCCCTTAATTGATTTTCGGGGGCTTTTTTTTAATTTCGGGGGCACTGAATTTTTATGATAAACGGTAGGGGTGGGACGGTTCACAAAATGGACGGTTTGGTTCGTATCACTATTTTGGGGTCACGGTTTTCAGTTCGATATACGTAAATTTTTATTAAAAATGTAACACTCAAATCTAAACATGCTTCTCATTTATTAAAAATAAAATAAAAGGTTTACAGTGTTTACAGCCTTAAATAATGTTTGGCACACAAAGACCGAACTGACTGAAAAATATAGGCTACATTTGTCAAAGTATTAACTTAGTGCAAACAAACAATATGCTCAGCCAGCACTAGACTTTCCTTTCTTTGATTAATATAAACACACAAAAACAATGTCAACCATGTTTAAATTCCCTGATTGTCAGTTCTTAATGGAAAGATTCGTTTTCTGCTTGAAATTATTATGTTTCTGTCTACATTTATTTAGACTAACATTATTTAAATATTGAGTGCAACTGTGGTGGATTACGTAATTTGGTGAGTTGGAACTATCTATGGGTTGGCGCCGGGTCCCCACGGACATTTTAGCGTGTGGCACCTTCAGCTCCGGTCACGTTAGGAGCAGTTCATAACATCAACAAGCAGCGCGAAAGCCATAATAGTCCCGGTTGGAGTTAGTAAAACACAGTTGTATGTTAGCCTTCTTGGATGTTAAATAAACGCCTATCATTGTCTTTAAACACCCCGCCTCTCAGACTCCCATTTCCTCCTCTGCTACAGTAGCTAGTAGCTACGGTGTTAGCTGTTGTTGTGAAGGGCTAGCTAGCTAACAGCTACAAACATTGTACAAATTGCTAACGCTATGGCAAGATGTGTGTAGGCCTATGTAATGTTAATGGCTATGTTTTTAAAGTCGTAATGAAGATTGATTTATATTGTGCGTGCCATTTTTACACAAACTGACTAGCACCTGGCTGGCTGCAGTGCTGCTGCTGCTGCCTGCAGCCAGTGCAGAACACCGGCTCCGCCAATTTTTTTTTTTTATTTGCGCGTCATCTGAACCTTACGATACACAGACGGTCCATTACCGGATAAATATATATAATTAGTAAACTGTCGGGGGCATTAAGTGCCCCCCTTAACTGATTTTCGAGGGCATTTTGTCCATTTTCAAGGGCATTATGCCCCAAGCCCCCGTTAATTTCGAACCATGCCCTGCGTTGTCAGCGATCCTGGGTTGATATGATTTGTCCAGCAAGGTGTTTCCAACCAGGTTGAAGTCCCCCCCCTATGATTACGTTGCTATTCCCTATTTTCCTGATCACCTCACATACTTCATGGAAAAAGTCTGAGGACGACCCGTTGGGCGCATATAGGCCTGCCGCGATAAGCAATAAATCGATTAATTGTCGCGATAATTTAAATGAATGCAATGATTTTGACGGGTGCGATTAATTGCTATTTGCGCGTTTGTTTTAATGAGGCGGAACCAGTGCCCCTTGTCAGTCACTGTCCGTGTTGGGAGGCGGGCCGCTGGCTTTACTACAGCACAGCACAGGAGCTCCGTGGGGCAACACCACATAGCTTAACTACATTTCTCAATAGTGTTGCTCCTTTTAACCAAGTAGCGTTATTTGTAGTGTAACGTTAGAATAACACAGAATAACGTTAATACAATTACATGCATCATTGTTTACAATGAACGGGTGGGGCTAGTCAAAGGACTGGAGACGGGGACAAGTTAAACATGAATTAATTTATTATAACAGGTCGTTTTCGAATCGTGCTGCAGTGCCTACGCACCACAGCTATTCTATTATAATACTGCTTTGACGCTTCCTCCTCATCGTTGATTGCCTGTAGTAGCTGCATCTAACGTTAGTAGCTAACGTTAAAACTAAAAAACACAACCGGACGAGACAAGTTGTCGGCTAGGATAATCACAACAATACTTCCGGTCCGGTCGGTGGGCTTCAAAATAAAAGTCTTAAACACCGGAAAAGACGGAGCGGTGGGCTTCAAAATAAAAGTTTTGGGAAATAAATTTCTCAAAAAAATTCTCTAACCGGTCGCAATAATATCGCTTATCGCGATATTTTCGGGGGCAATTAATCGTGTAATAATTAAAAATGTGTTATCGTGGCAGGCCTAGGCGCATATATATTAGCTAAGGTAGTCCTCTGCCCCTCCAAATCAGCATCCAGTATAACCCATCTTCCCTCATGTGAGAAACTATTGTGCACCTTAACGTCTATGTTTTTTCTCACCAATATTGCCACCCCCCTCTTCCTAGAAGAGAACGTACTATAGAATATTTGTCCCACCCAATTCCTCTTAAGCTTGGCCGACTCCTCCTCATTCTGGTGCGATTCCTGAATTAGTGCAATATCCGTCTTTTTTTGTTTCAAGAACGTCAGTATCTTTTTTCTCTTAATGGGATGATGACATCCGTCTATATTCCACGATACTATTTTAATCAGCCCCATATTCCTCGTAATGTATCTCCCCTGTGCAATCCAGGACGTAGTGCCTCTATGTCTGGGGCAGGGTTTCCGTTAGAAAAAATTGTTGCCGGTCTCCGTGACCTGCAAGATTTCAATCTACCGGACAAATGAGATTAATTCCGGTCATAGTTTATTGAGCTTTAAAACAATTGATAGGCAGGCTATATAAAGAATGTCATCCTCAAGGCATGTAGATTTATAATAGTATTACTTAAAACTAGGCTACGTTTGCGTATACAGTCATTAATATATTCCAAATAAAATAAGTCCCTCGATACTCCGTGCTGCTGCTGACTTGAAATAAAATAGACCGCGTATGTGGGCAGTCGGTCCGACACTAAACAGCAGTCTGTTATAATCACATTTTTATGAGCTAACGAATTCCGTTATATTGGACATTTGTATTAATTATATCAAGCGAAGAACTGAGAAAGCAGAGAGACGGCAACATTATCGTGGTTTGCGTGACGACTCTCCACCTCGCAACGACTTATTTGCAAAGAGTATGGCGCTGCAGAGCAGCTGATTCAGCTGTTATTGGCTCTTTTCTGGGAACCGCACAGCAGCGCCCCCCACCCAACATTGGCTGAAAATGGCTGAATTGGAGTACTGCTGGAATACTGCATTGTGCTGCTGTTGCTATGGCTCTGCAGCTTCACAAAAGTTCGCACACCCAGCACTAAGCTCTTGCTGACAACGTCGTTGTCATTATTAGAAGCAACGAGGAAACAAATGTAATGATCGTTTCGTTCATCGCATAGGCTATTTAATTTTAGCCTATTTTAATACAATTCAAATAATCAAATTGTGCTTAGACTCAGGGAATTATTTTCACCGGACATTAAGACCGGAGAGATTAAATATGTCGGACTTCAACAGATTTTGCCGGTCAAATACCGGTAATTACCGGCTAACGGAAACGCTGGTCTGGGGCGCCATCTCCCGTACTTCTATATCTAGAACCTGAGATTGTGATGATATATATACAATAGCATAGCATATAATGAAATAAAAAGGAACATATAAAAACATAAATACATTTCCCCCCCCCCCACACTTACCCAAGCTACATTCGATAGGACCCCAGATAGAACAATTGTACCGAGGGTGAGATCGATACTCACCCGTGCACCTTGGTCCCCCTCGACTAACAGAGGAGTGCATTTGGCACAAGGCAGGTTGCCCAAAACCGTGTCCCTACTATTTTGTATACCCTGATGTAACGTATGGCTCACACTGTAATCTATATACAGTGCGATCAATTCAACTGAACTTGTCAAAACGGTAACGTTTTTTTTCTTCCAACAATTAACATTTGTATATCTCTTAGATATATATTGGTACATTGTAACTTCTATGACATATCCATAATGGACTGTGGTTCATTGTGGGACCATCCACCAGGCGGCGGTATTGAGCCATCGTTGCAGTCACATCTGGGGTCCAGCTGCAGGACCGGGGGTGGGTATATGAATTATGAATGCCATGTCGAAAAAATGAAATATTGATCTCAAAAACGCTGTACAGCGATCCTGGCAGACAACGCATGACGGCCAATAATGCTGGACAGCGTTTTTGGCGCTGGAAGTGTTGACACTTTGAGTGCCAGCGACGTGTTATGTTGTTATTTCATGCCCCCCGTTGAGTGCCGACGACGCTAATTGTCGTTTTTTTTATATTAGCGATCTGAATTCATATTTCATCAACCGAGTCTCCCGTTGGTACAGCAGCCCCTCTCGGAGCTCCGATGGGAAAATACCGCCCCCTATCGTGTATCCCTGTGTAACTGCAGGCCATTCGATTACACTGGTGGATGTGTGGGGGGGAGCCTACTGGCTCCACTATGCTGGCGAGCCGTCTGATGAAGAGGGAAGTGATCGTGTGATGGAAAGCAGCCTGGAATATATATTTATATATTTACAGCAGCATCAATAAACGTGATCGAAATTTGGAATGGCGATCAGGAATTGGAATAATCTTTTTGGAGAACATCTGATCTAAGGTAAGGAATCTATGTTACCAGTCTTGGGGTAATCGGAGCTGTTTTGACATATCTCAGCGTGTCCCGTATGTGTATACCGTATGTGTGTGTGTGTGTGTGCTGTTGAGGAAATAAGAGAATCGATTTCTCAGCTTGCTTCTATAGCGTGCATAAGTACACATACTATCGATAATCTAGCGTTTATTTTAAAACGATTCATAAATAGGCCGACAAATGACAACGTGGGACCGACAAATCCAATTTGGGAATCCGTGGGCCCTGAGCGCCGACCTTAGTTGAAGGTAAATGAAGAATGATTCGTCAGGTATGTCATAAAACTCTTTTAGGTCCTGAAACGCTCAAAGACCGTTCTTATCATATATGTCTTCCAGAGTATGAATTCCCCTCGTTTGGGTATATTAAAGGGCTCATATTTAGCAATTTTTTTCACTATTTGGGCAATTTTACACAATTCATGTGAGTCTATGGAACACATCTGTAAGTTTTTTTTCAATAAAATTCATTGTTATGTATTTTTTAATCAAGTACTTTGGTGCACCACTTTCTGCCCTTGCAAAGTCCAAGCTGTTTTTGGCTGGGCTCCGCCCATACTCGCTGAGAGAGAGAGAGAGAGACTCATATACGCGAGGCGGTGACGAGCATCAGTAACCAACTAGGGCTGCAACTAACTATTATTTCGGTAGTTGACTAATCTGTTGATAATTATTTCGATTAGTCGACTAATCTAACGCTTATTTCTGTCACACTCTCCATCTCTGCTTCCTGTGGGCATGGCTCCTTTTCCAGTGCATGTTTTACCTCACATGCTCAAGTCTGCATACCTGTGAATGTCACCCTGTTGTCCAGTCCCTCTGCCTTAACATAACATGATCCCATAGCAAATAAAAAAAAAATTACCCATGAAACATTTGAATTTGGATCTTATGCTACTTGCTTAATCAAATGTATTTTAATAACATAAATACAATAATCAATCATAATGAACAAAATACATTTATTAAATAATACAATTTAAAGTGCAAGTTTAAATGTAAAGATAATGTGCAAATAATGTTTTAAAAGTAACTCAAAGTAGCAGCCTCTGCCCCAGCACTGTGGTTCTGATGGGGCTGTTATCCTGGTCCAGGAGGGTGACGTGGATCCACTCACTAGGCTCCACCATCTCCAACAGCTGTAGGGGGAGAGGAGGATGAGTCAGATCAGACAGACTTCTAGGTCTTTTGTGAGCTGTGCGTGTGTCTTACTCTGATATAAGATAGCTAGCAGTAACGTTCCCTGTCTCTGCAGTCTTGCCTGCGCTTTAGCCCAAAAAGTTCAACTTTTTTCAACTGAGGGGAAAAAAGGAGCTAGAGACCATGGTGCTATACAGACGGTGAATGTTTGCACTAGTTAACATTAGCTAGCTATCTTAACTTAGCTAATTAATACTATAGTCTGCAAAAAATACGACACTCGGTGCTAATTGACGGAGCTGTAAACACTGGTAGCCTAGCCAAGCTCTAGTGTTTACTGTAAGCTTGGTGCTGTTTAGCTAACGTTACATATAGCTTGTTATTGGACTAGCAGGACGCAGCCTCAACATAACTGAAATAGCGTTCACTTAGCAAGCAAGAAAATAGCATTGTTTATTGACTTTCCAGCATTGCATCTCACCAACTAGGTAACAACATGGCGTGAAGTGAACACTCAACAGACTCAATCCACCACCACATCATTGTCTGCTGAGCTGCAGAATGAATGGGAAGAGATGCTCTGATGCTCACCTTTCAATCTGCTAGGTTACTGACAAACTATTATCTGTAGGGATGCACCGATATGAAAATTGGCCACCGATACTGATACCGATTGTTCAACTAACACAATCGGCCGATACCGATACCGATACTTGTGGCAAAAAATAAGTATTTGTAATTTCTTTTAATATATATATATATATATTTTTTTTTAATGAAACTACTGTATATTTGTATGTGTGTTTGTATTTGTAGGCCTCTTTACTTACTTAAAAAAAGGAAACATCAAGAAATATGTTTATGGTATTAATTCCACCATGCCATGTATCACTATCCCTCTCCCAGTATCGTCTGGCGGCCTGCAGATGGATACTATTCTCTCAACCAGAGCTCTCAGCCAATGCAATATAACCATTTTGATTGACAGTCGATTCGGCCAATTACGCCACACCGCTAGCACCCACCTCCTGCTGTTCTTGCCACCAATCGGCAAGCGTTTATTCATTTTCTACTTCCGGGCATGCCGCCATTGATCTGCTTGCGAGAGCACAACAAACTTAACGTAGCTAATACGTTAGCTGCCCGCCGACCATCGCTCCACAGGATGACCAAACGAGACACAATGATTTTACTGCAACAAATGTTATAATAAAACAAAGCCTTTCTATTAGGGGTGTAACGGTACACAAAATCCACGGTTCGGTACGTACCTCGGTTTTGAAGTCACGGTTCTGTATTTTTTCGGTACAGTTTTTTTTATTTTTTTATTTAAATTATATATATATTTTTTTTAATACAGCTACTGTTTTATATATACTGTTTTTTAGTAATAACTAGAAAGTAATGGTATTTATTCAACAGGTGATTGATTAATGATACTAATACAAATTATACAATGAGTATGGGGCTGCAGCACTGCAGATATACCCTACTCCAATGATCCACACACGGACATTACACGGTGTTGCACTCGCTACCCAGTGGCTCTGCAGATATACCCTACTCGGTCTACAAGGCTCCGTTGATGTAGCATATAGGATCTGTTGTGAATGATTTTTGCACAATAAATATTCAACATTCTCTTTTGAGACTCCGCCTCAGACTATTATCATTTGGCACTAAAAGCTAAACATTGTCACCGATATGGCTGTCCGCAACATGTCATTAATTCTGTATGCGAGGTGGTTCAGTGACGACTACTCTAACGTGAGCTAGGTTAGCTAGCAGGAGCTACCGAGAGATGGAAAGACTAACGTTACTGGTAAAAATGTGATTTACGTTGGAATACTCCTTTGCCAACTTGCTGTACTTTGCTTGCAGGTCTGCAGCCATTATTGCTGGATTATGAATAGCCCCAACGTTAGCCAAGGTAACGTTATGGCTAAACCTTTAATGTTAGTTAATGCTAACTTAGCTGTTCAATGCTAAATAACACCAGCAAGCTCCCCGTCAACACCCCTCTCTCGGGAGGATGGCATTTAAGAAAGTATCTGCTGTTAAAATGACAAACAGCATTGACACTTTAATTCACGGTCGGTTAAACACACGTTTGTTTTATAATGCTCACAGCAGACCGCAGTGTTGTTGATAAATTACGCGGGGCCGGGGGGATTTAAGTTCCGCAAAAAAAGGTTGACCATACCGTTGTAATCGTACGGTGCACAGCCCGTACTGTACCGGAGGATCACATTGACGCGGTACAGTACGTATCCGCGTACCGTTACACCCCTACTTTCTATACATTTGTCTGGTTGAAAACTTTATTAACATATTGCAGAATGGGTAGTTGGGTACGGAATGAGCAACGGAATGGAACTTAGCTATGAACGGAGTAATGCCTTGCTTGCTATCTTCGGGTAAATAATATGCTGATGTTATTGAACGTGTAACACTAACTATATAACGTTAATGCCACAAAACGAATGTTTGTCATTTTAACAGCAGATACTTTCTTAAATGCCATCTTCCCGAGAGAGGGGTGTTGACGGGGAGCTGTGATGGGTTCGCTTGGTTGTGTTATTAATAGCATTGAACAGCTAACCGAAAGCTAGCGTTAACTAACGTTAAAGGTTTAGCCATAACGTTACGTTGGCTAAAGTTGGGGCTATTCATAATCCAGCAATAATGGCTGCAGACCTGCAAGCAAAGTACAGTAAGTTGGCAAAGGAGTATTCCAACGTGAAAATCACATTTTCACCAGTAACGTTAGTCTTGTAGCTCATGCTAGCTAACCTAGCTCATGTTAGCGTCGTCACTGAGCGACCACCTCGCGTACACAATTAATGACATGTTGCGGACAGCCATATTGGTGACAATGTTTAGCTTTTAGTGCCAAATGATAAGAGTCTGAAGCGGAGTCTCAAAAGAGAATGTTGAATATTTAGTAGTAACTTTGATGCAGTAGCTTGTGTGTGTATGGGCTACTGCCATCGGCACATTCGAGCTTATCGGCCGATAGGCCGATTGCAGTCAACAAGGCACTTATCGGCCGATACCGATACCCGACCGATACATCGGTGCACCCCTAATTATCTGGCTGACGTTAACTACCTCACTAAATCCAAATCAAATCAATTTATTTATAAGGCCCGACAACACACGTTAATGTCCCTATGGGCCGTACAGGTCTTCTTTAAACAAGTCAAGAAGAAAACATAACAATAAGTCAAGAACAGAACAAGAACACCATAAGATCCAAAAAATTTAAGATGAATGCAAATAAATGAAAGAATGTAAGCACTCCCAGACATACCCCACGCGAAGGTAAGGAAAAACTCACTAAAACCTAACAATAGGGAAAAATGCTCCACAGGCAGTGTGGAGGAGAGAAACCTTAGAAGGGCCATTCAAGGGGGGATCTCACTTCTTAGATGTCGGTGATAGTAGTGTTGCAGACTAACAGTTGGTAAGCATGCACTCAAGTGTGTAGTGAAACACAGATGAGTGCATGCAATAGCAACTGAACATTTTGAAAGATTAAAGATAGAGGGGCTGACCTTCGAAGCTTTTTTTGGCAATCGAAGCTTCGGGGCCGAGCTTCGATTTGAATTCGAAGCTGCGAATTTAAAAAAATTAAAATTAAAAAAAATATTTTTTAATGTTTTTTTTTTTTTTTTTTTTTTTTTTATCTTATGTTGTGGGACTTGTACAGCACTTTCGTAAACGTTGTTGTTTTTAAATGTGCTCTATAAATAAAGTGGGTTGGATTAATTAATTAAGTAGCCCCTTTCGTGACTGACGCATCCAACAAGGTTTCACTCGGCTGTGTGATTTAATTCAAGGTGGATCGCTGTTGTCGTTTGAACAACTTCAGATTTCATGGGAACTACCAATCCCCCAAATCAAGAATGTTTAAGATGAATGAAGTAAGATTTTGATTATTTGAAATATGGCCTGTGTAGACTAAACTATGCACAGAATTATGTCAGTCTACAAGGTCCGGATTCTACATGGTCCGGCAATGTAGACCTTGTAGACTCCACTACAGACCAATTATCAGTGAATGTTCATGAATTTTTAAGAAGGGCAACTTCCACAAAAAAACAAAGAACTCACCAAAACATCTCCGTAGCACCTTATCTAAATGTTATATTTCATATATGGAGATTCATATTTATTTATGTATTGCATGCATTTCTACATTTTATTTCCTATTTTGTTTATTCATCCCAGTATCTTTCTTTCTTATGTGTGGAATTCTACAAGGTGCGCACACACACACACACACCTACACACACACACACACACACACACACACACACACACACACACACACTTACATTTAGTCATTTAGCTGACGCTTTTATCCAAAGCGACTTACAAGTTCTGTACGACAAGACAGCAAGAAGGGTACAACTCTATCAGCTGAGTAACAATGTTCATCAAAGTGTTGCGTGTTAGAATAGAATAGAATATACTTTTAATTGTCATTGCACAGTATACAATGAAATTTCAGGTTACAGTGTAGGTTAGTTTATTAGGACAAGTGCATGACAGTAAGGTTAGTCACGGTTAGATTTTTTTTTTTTTTTTTATCATTTCAGATAATGGTTGAAGAAGTGAGTCTTTAGTCGACGGCGAAAGATTGGACGGGATTCGGCTGTCCTAACTGGGATGGGTAGTTCACACACACACACACACACACACACACACACACACACACACACACACACACACACACACACACACACACACACACACACACACACACCTACACACACACACAAATCGAAGTAATTTTTTTTTTTTTTTTTTTTAATGTTCGAAGCTTGTGCCATCGAATCGAACGTTCGAAGCTTCGAAGCATTTAAGACAGCCCTAGATAGAGCTAATAGCGATAGCAACTGAACATTTTGAAAGATTGAAGATAGAGCTGATAGCGGATCTATTTGAGGCACAGGGGCGGCGCAAGGAGGGTCACGTCCTCCCCGTCTTAGTCACGGGACATTCAACACTCCGGTCATTGCTCAGGGACAGCCGGAGACCGGGAACTAAGACGGAGACTAACATAGCAAACGGATGTGATAAGCATGAGTGACATGGCGTTTGTCAGGGTTATATTGGAGTTATATTGAAAAGGGAAAATGATGGGTTATTGTATATTAACTTTCTAGCCATGTATTTCACAAACTAGTTAGCAACTTACAGTGCAGACACTGCTTGACTCCAGACCACAGTCTGCTCTGCTCAGCTGTGATGCTACTCTGCCACATGTGCTGTGGACAGTGCTTAGTCTGCTGACTGAGAGTATTGTAAACAATGGAGTCAGCGTGCGCTCTGCTGGTCAAACTAAGTGATGACACCATTTCTAAGCAATAAGCAATCCTTTTCTGCATTCAGTTCTGTAAAAACATTTTCATATCAGATCTTATTGGCCGACATATACGCCAATATGTCTGTGATCGGCTGACCGCTTAATCGGTTGGGCTCTAGATCAGACTACCTGTAGTTGATACTGATCCATCAAATGTAGCTAATATTGACCTGGTAGCGATATTGGCTATAGGATCTGTCTATCCCCATATATTGGTTCAACATGTTACTTTCCTGGTACGAGTGTAGTGTGAAATGTCCCATTGTTACTTTCAACAAATTACTTTTAAATAATTGTATGCCCTTCTTTCTAGACTCCCTTGCTTTACAGTTTATCTGTGAAGAGGAGGTTCCCCCTCAGCAGCAGGAGAGGAGCCCCAGTCTGGGCCAGGAGGACCCACAGCCCCTACAGATGAAAGAGGAACAGGAGGAACTCTGGAGCAGTCAGGAGGGAGAGCAGCTTCAAGGTCTGGAGGAGGCTGATGTCATAAAGTTCACATTCAACCCTGTCCCTGTGAAGAGTGAACCTGATGAAGAGAAACCTCAGTCCTCGTGGTTTAACCAAACCCAGGACCCAGAGTCCCTACAGATGAAAGAGGAACAGGAGGAACCATTTCAAGATCTAGAGGAGGCTGATATCATAAAGTTGACATATAGTCCTGTCTCTGTGAAGAGTGAACATGATGAAGAGAAACCTCAGTCCTCGTGGTTTAACCAAACCCAGGACCCAGAGTCCCTACAGATTAAAGAGGAACAGGAGGAACCATTTCAAGATCTAGAGGAGGCTGATATCATAAAGTTGACATATAGTCCTGTCCCTGTGAAGAGTGAACATGATGAAGAGAAACCTCAGTCCTCGTGGTTTAACCAAACCCAGGACCCACAGCCGCTACAGATTAAAGAGGAACAGGAGGAACTATTGGCCAGTCAGGAGGGAGAGCAGCTTCAAGGTCTGGAGGAGGCTGATATCATAAAGTCGACATCCACTTCTGTCCCTGTGAAGAGTGAACATGATGAAGAGAAACCTCAGTCCTCACAGCTCAGCCAAACCCAGGACTCAGAGCTCCTAAAGATGAAAGATGAACTACATCAAGGCCTGTATGATGATGACCGTTCTGGAACTGAGACTGGAACTGAGACTGAAGACAGTGATGACCGTTCTGAGACGGATGACGGCGATGACTGGAATGAGAGTGGAGGACCAAGTTTGATGACTCTGAAACCAAAGAAGACAAAGAAAATTGAAAGTTTTTCCAACAGCAGGCCTGGGTTCAGCAAGAAGGGAGATCTGAAGACACACATGAGAACTCATACTGGAGAGAAACCATTTAGTTGTTCAGTTTGTGGAAATGTTTTCAGTAAGAAAGGACATCTGAAGAGACACATGATAACTCATACTGGAGAGAAACCATTTAGTTGTTCAGTTTGTGGAAAGGTTTTCAGTCAGAAAGGAGATCTGAATAGCCACATGAGAACTCATACTGGAGAGAAACCATTTAGTTGTTCAGTTTGTGGGAAAGGATTCAGCCAGAGAGGAAGTCTGAATAGCCACATGAGAAGTCATACTGGAGAGACACCATTTAGTTGTTCAGTTTGTGGAAAGCTTTTCAGTCAGAAAGGAGATCTGAATAGACACATGATAACTCATACTGGAGAGACACCATTTAGTTGTTCAGTTTGTGGGAAAGGATTAAGCCGTAAAACACATCTGAATAGCCACATGAGAACTCATACTGGAGAGAAACCATTTAGTTGTTCAGTTTGTGGGAAAGGATGCAGCCAGAAAGCACATCTGAATAGCCACATGATAACTCATACTGGAGAGAAACCATTTAGTTGTTCAGTTTGTGGAAAGGTTTTCAGTCAGAAAGGAGAAGTGAAGAGACACATGAGAACTCATACTGGAGAGAAACCA
Organism: Notolepis coatsorum; assembly: GCF_963971535.1. Classification (NCBI taxonomy): domain Eukaryota; kingdom Metazoa; phylum Chordata; class Actinopteri; order Aulopiformes; family Paralepididae; genus Notolepis; species Notolepis coatsorum. The sequence continues at coordinate 12,734,438 of NC_140183.1, read as the reverse complement.
TTTAGTTGTTCAGTTTGTGGGAAAGGATTCAACCGTAAAACACATCTGAATAGCCACATGAGAACTCATACTGGAGAGAAACCATTTAGTTGTTCAGTTTGTGGGAAAGGATTCAACCGTAAAACACATCTGAATAGCCACATGAGAACTCATACTGGAGAGAAACCTTTTAGTTGTTCAGGAAAGGTTTTCAGTCAGAAAGGAGAACTGAAGAGACACATGATAACTCATACTGGAGAGAAACCATTTAGTTGTTCAGTTTGTGGGAAAGGATTCAGCCAGAGAGGAAATCTGAATAGCCACATGAGAACTCATACTGGAGAGACACCATTTAGTTGTTCAGTTTGTGGGAAAGGATTCAGCCAGAGAGTAAGTCTGAATAGCCACATGAGAACTCATACTGGAGAGAAACCATTTAGTTGTTCAGTTTGTGGAAAGGATTCCAGTAATAAAGGAGATCTGAATACCCACATGAGAACTCATACTGGAGAGAAACCATTTAGTTGTTCAGTTTGTGGGAAAGGATTCAGCCAGAAAGGAAGTCTGAATAGCCACATGAGAACTCATACTGGAGAGAAATCATTTAGTTGTTCAGTTTGTGGAAAGGATTTCAGTAATAAAAGCTATCTGAAGAGCCACATGAGAACTCATACTGGAGAGAAACCATTTAGTTGTTCAGTTTGTGGAAAGGTTTTCAGTCAGAAAGGAAATCTGAATAGCCACATGATAACTCATACTGGAGAGCAACCATTTAGTTGTTCAGTTTAGGTGGAGAGTAGTCTTGAAAAGAAGAACAGTATACACAATAGGAACCCCATGTACTTTTACTAAGCAGTATACTCAATAGGAACCCCATGCACTTTTTTTGGCACAGAATGATTATGAGGTGGCTATCACTGGAACCAGACCTTCTTTGCTAGTATCTGGAGCTTCAAAACAGGATTTGGAATTGGCTTTCATGTATTATTCCAGTGGTTCTCAACCAGGATTCTGGGGATGAATGCATTTAATCTAATCTTGTGTATGTTGCTTTTAAAGCTGCAGATGGCTAAATCAAATATGCTGTATGGAGGCTACTAAGAGTAACTATATGAACCACCCTCCTGTTGACCAAAGGGTTTCAACCACTCCATTGTGTTATATGGGTATAATTAATGTAGGTATGACTACAGTGTTAGACAATCGCAGGCAGTGGATAAGTATGGATTGAGTATAGACAACGACAGAGTTCATATGGTAGGTATGGAACCCTGATGAAGTCATGTTTGTTTTAAAACGTTAGTGATTATTTTGCACCCTAATAAATATATTTCTAAAGATGAATACAGGCAACAGAGACTTGCGTATAGGTAACATAATGCAGAGTTCTAGAGTAGGTAGAGTGGGGGGTCTGTCAGCGATCACTGTTGTCATTGGCAAACCTAATTACCATTATGGAGCTATGTGTGGTGTTATGGAAAATATATGTTTCATCCTATTATATCATTTGGAGCTCTTCCAAACTCTCGATAAATGACTAAAAAAGTTCTATAATCTCGGGGGTTAAAAGCACAGCCAACTACCCTTTTCCAACAATTGTAATGTCTAGAGCAAAGAGGGCCAACGAGAGGGCTGGGAAATTTGCTGCAATGGCAGAGGCAAAGGATATGCCGGCCGAAGACAACTTGGACAATAGGTGTGTAGAAATCGCCGCCACCACCACAAATGTTGCGCCTGACACCGGCGAGGACAACCCGTCACTTTCAAACATTCTATCGGCTATTAACAAGATGAACAGCGGCATGAGCGAACGTTTCGTCAAACTGGAGATATCTTTGACATCTGTCCAAACCTTACTACACCAAAATGTAGCCCGAGTTACTGAAGCAGAAAAAGGAATCGCCGACCACGAAATTCGGATCTGCAATATTGAACAAAAATATGACAACCTGATGGCTGAAAACAAGAACTTAAAATCAAAGCTGGATGACCTAGAAGGGCGCTCCAGAAGACGAAACATAAAGATCACGGCCTTCCCGAAAACAGAGAGAGGCCACCCAACTCAGTTTGTAGCTGATTTTCTACCCAAACTACTCGGTGCCGATAACTTTCCCAGAGGTGTCAAAGTGGACCGAGCACATCGAATTGGACAGTTTTCAAACACTCGGCCACGCACCATGATAGCCAGAATACATCATGACACAGACAAAATGGAGATAATGCGACTATATCCCGCAACATGTCCCCCCTGGGCTACAACGGCACACGGATCGGAATATATACAGATTTCACCGCTGAAGTCACAAGCCAACGCCGAGAATTCGATGCCGTAAGACAGAAATTCCAAGATGCAAAAATCAAACACGGCCTTCTATTTCCAGCACGCCTGATCATCACGCATGGAACAATAAAGACTACGTTTGAATCCCCACAGGAGGCAGAGCAGTATATCGATGGGATAGCTACTACTCTGTCTACCTAACCATCATCACAGCTTATCCCTTCCTTTTCCCCATTTTTTATATACCAGCGGGGGGAAAATTGTAAATAAATAAGAATAAAAATAAATAAATTGTTCTCAACCTGTTCCCCCCCACAGGGTCGTTACCGACCCCTTTTGACATTATGATCATATAGGCATATTTTTATGAATGATGAAAATAATTTGCTATTTTAAAATCAACCGTTTTCAAGTATTAACATCACTACTATGTCACAAAAGCATGTAGAATGTAAAACGTTAGGTTGGCAATAGGTTAATAGTGTCCTTATATCGTTTTAAGTTTTCTATTTGTGATCGTCTATCCGACCCGGAAATGGAAATTTTGAACCATGGGAATTGTAGTTTTTTTGTGCCCATTTTGTAGAGGACAGTCATAGCTGTCGGCCAGCGTTGAAATCTTTCCAAACTACATTTCCCTTCAAGTTCTATGGGGGTTCAAAGTTCAGAGTTTAATTATGAATATGTCAATAACTGTTATTATTCTTGATAATAAGCCACAAAACGTAACGATTTGACAAATATTTAAACGCAGTTAGTTTCTCCTCCCTATTGTTAGCATATAGGAACAACTAGATCTGAAATTAGTTTCAAAATGGTTGCACTATGAGAAAAATAAAAAAAAGTACAGTCGATTACAGTAGATATTATTATCTGTTATTATGCATGCCTGGTGATACTAAATCCAAATTGAACTCGGGCATTTGAAAGATACTATATGTATATATATATAAATGTGCGAATTGGCTATAATAAGGTAATGTATAAGCATATATTCTATAATAATATTTCAAATTGCATTGGTCCGGATGGGAGAATTCAGTACTGTATATAAATTCACCTGGGGTGGAACAGGCTGACTATGCTTGATTTTTTTTCTCTTAAATACAGCTCTAGGACCATAGCCTAAATTAAGGCTGACTGAAGATAGCCTATTTGCTTTTAAATTATTATTATAATACTTCTATTATTATTATATAAGCTTAATTTCCATTATCAAAGCATTCCCTCGAACAGATGGTATGTCATATGTATGTATTGTATATATATATATGCGTGTGTGTATGTATGTATATATATATATATAATTATTTCTTTTACTCCCAGACTACATAATAATTTCCTGGTCTTATCAGAGACATAACTTTATTTATTTTGTATTGCCTATAGCTACAGAAGAGCGACTAGTATTATTTGATTGGAGTTTGAGCTGAAGCCTAACAATATGTTTAGTTCTACCACCACTCCGTGTATTGCCCTGCAGCGTGTAACTGTTCCGCAACAGTAAGTGACTTCCGGGGTAGGCCTGATTGGCCCCGACAGGCACGTGACGCGGCAAACTCAGGACGCGCAACGAGGCTGCTGAGAGCTGTCGCGCGGAAATAGGCTGTCTATTGCCATTCTCTAACACAAACTCTAACCTTAACCAGCTCCTTAACAGCGCCTAAACTTAACCGTTCTAACCTTAACCAACTCCGAAACAATGCCTAACCTTAACCTTAACCATGCCTAACCTTAACCATAGAAAGAATATTGCCATTCTCTTAAGACAAACTCTAACCTTAACCAGCTCCTTAACAGCGCCTAAACTTAACCGTTCTAACCTTAACCAACTCCGAAACAATGCCTAACCTTAACCTTAACCTTAACCATGCCTAACCTTAACCGGCGAAAGAATACACGTTAAAAAAAAAATCACGTTAAAAAAAAAAGATTTGATGGGATTCGAACTCACCAACAACGGATCGCAGGACCGCTGCTCTGCCAGGTGAGCTGAAGCGCCGAATGAAAGTCATAGCGTATTTGGACGGTTACGTAATTCCGCAAGCTCTGCCGCTCGGCTCCGCGGAGCGTGCCGCGCGGCAGAGAAAGTTGCGCGTCACGTGCCTGTCGGGGCCAATCAGGCCTACCCCGGAAGTAACTTACTGTTGCGGATAAGCTATAAGCTGCCCAGCAGCCTCACAAAGATAATGCTTTTTTTTATTTTCTATTCCTGCTTCGTTTGGGGAAGCGGGAGGATGGGGAGGTATGGGATGTGTTTGTGTGTTATTGTGCTCTTTTACATTGTTCATGATGATGTCCTATTTCACGATATAAAGTCCGATTATGACGACTCCTATCAACCATATACGGGATGGCAATATTACTTTAGCCAGCTGGGATGTCCGAGCGTTAAATACTCCCGTTAAACGATCGAAAGTTTTCTCTCACTTGAAATCGCCGTCTGCTGATATCATGTTTCTCCAAGAAACTCATATTAAACACTGTGACGCGCACAAGCTGAGGTGCGGTTGGGTGGGCCAGGTCTATCAATCCACTTTTTCATCAAAGGCGCGAGGGGTGGCTATACTAATGCGCAAAAATATCCCATTCCAACATATATCTACCATAGCCGATCCCAACGGCCGCTATTTGATTGTCACGGGCAATATGTTATCATTTCATGTTACCCTCTTAAATGTATACGCCCCAAACTTTGACGACCCTGATTTTTTTCAGTGTTTTTAACCTATTACCTGACTTGTCAACTACACATCTAATAGTGGGTGGAGATTTTAATTGCATTCTGGATCCATTTATGGACAGGCACTCTTCTCGCTCAGCCACTCCTCTTAATTCCACTACAGTATTAAACAACTTGTTTAAATCACTGAATCTTGTAGACATCTGGAGACTACAGCACCCCACAGACAGAGATTTCTCCTTTTTTTCACAAGTACATAAATCATATACAAGGATAGACTATTTCATAACGGATTCCAAATTAACATCCAATATTATCTCCTCCAAATATCACAATATTTTAATCTCAGACCACTGCCCAGTTACAGTGTCGATTGATTTTGGAGTGAGAAAATCACAGTATACCTGGCGTTTCAATCCGACTTTGCTTAATGATGTTCAGTTCTGTCAACGATTTTCTACCATTGTCAAAGAATATATCTGTTTAAATGACACTAAAGATGTATCTGACTCAGTCCTATGGGAGACATTTAAAGCTGTTATACGTGGACAATACCAACCACCCTCTCCACCACACCCTGGTGGGGCAGAGCAGCAGTCGCAGCGGACGGCTCATCTCCCTGCACTCACGGACTGAGCGGCACAGGAGGTCCTTTGTCCCCACAGCCATCAGACTGTACAACAGCGTAATATAGTGCAGGGGACCTTGACCTCTGACCCACACACCTGTTTTTACACACTTGTTTTATACACCTGCTTTTATCTCATCACGCTCCTATTGATAGATATGATTTTATTGAATTTGATCATGTGCTTATTTTTAATTCATGATGCAGACATAACGTGAAATAACTGAATGAGAACTGTCAATGTCTGTATACTGTGTGAGCTGCAGGATACCCTGAATTTCCCCAAGGGGATTAATAAAGTATCTATCTATGTAATATCATATGAGTCTGCAATAAAAAGAAATAGCAGAAAAATATTATTAGAAATTGAAACTTTGCTCCCTGTTCTTGAGAAGACATATAGAGATGCTCCATCCTCTCCTGCTTTAAGTAATATTATGAAACTCAAGTATGAATACAACACTATCCTTTCTAGTCAAATAAGTGTAATGTTATTAAAATTAAAGCACAAACAATTTGAGTTAGCAGATAAACCAAGCTCATTATTGGCACGTCAGCTGAGAGGTACCCAGGCCAAAAGAGCTATTCATAAGATAAAATCAAGCTCTGGGTCCCTCATTACCAGCCCAGAGGAAATTAACAAATGTTTTAAGGACTTTTATGAGAAGCTCTACACCTCACAGAGCACTGCCAGCCAATCAGACATTAGCAGTTTCCTTCGCTCTCTACCACTCCCAAAACTGAAAAACCGCACGTAATACACTGAATGCAGAAATATCACTGCAGGAAGTGTTTACAGCAATCAAAGGCTTCCCTAATGGTAAAGCTGCTGGCCCTGATGGTTTTTCTATAGAATTCTATAAAGAATATGTTGCAGATGTTGCTCCCTTAATGTTGCGGATGTTTAAACATTCCATACAAACTGAATGCCTACCTGATTCTCTCTACACAGCTAATATATCTTTAATTTTGAAAAAGGTAAAGAGGAAACTGACCCATCCTCGTACCGCTCTATTGCCCTCCACGACTTAAAGGTGTTCACCAGAATTCTAGCTAACAGGCTCAATAAATGTATTAATGGCCATAATTCATCCTGATCAAACCGGCTTCATTCCCGGGAGGTTTTCTTTTTTCAATGTTCGGAGACTACTGAACATCACATATGGCAAATATAAAAAAGATATAATCACAGCTATCCTGGCCCTTGACGCACAAAAAGCTTTCGACCAAGTTGAGTGGAACTATATTCAGTCCGTGATAGAAGAGTTTGGTTTGGGCAGGGACTTTGCTTCGTGGGTTGCAATGCTATACTCTCACCCCACTGCATCAGTCCTGACCAACTGAAAAGATCACCACCCTTTGCCCTTCACCGTAGTACACGCCAAGGCTGCCCATTATCTCCTTTACTCTTTGCCATTGCAATCGAACCCCTCGCCATTAACATCAGAAATCACCCCTCCATAACACCTGTGAAACTAGGTGGAATTGACCACCACATTTCTTTATACGCAGACGATGTGATTGTTTACCTGTCGCACCCAGAATAATCTCTACCGCCTTTATTAGACCTCGTTGAAAGATTTGGCAGACTCTCTGGATACACTATAAACTGGCAAAAGAGTGAATTTATGCCACTTACTGATGGCCTGAATTCAGGATTCCTCCAGAACCTGCCCTTTAGAATTACAGATACAATTTACTATCTTGGAGTTGTTATTCCTAGGAATCACAAACTCCTGTATAAATTAAACTATGAACCAATGTTAGAGAAATTGAAATGTAATGTAGAGAAATGGAGAATTCTCCCATTGTCTATGATAGGCCATATTAATGCAATAAAAATGGTCACTCTACCCAGATTTCTATATCTGTTCCAGAACCTGCCAATTATTTTTAAGTCACCCATGACACTCTTATTATGCCTTCCATTTGGGTATACAAAACGCACCGTATTTCCAAAAATCACCTGTGCAAGCCTACAAATATGGGAGGCCTTGCCTTACCCATGTTTCAACACTACTACTGGGCAGCCAATGCAAGAGCTCTGGTCTACTGGCAGGACTCATACCCTGGTGAGACCACCACTACCACCCCTGCATGGCTGGTCTACTGGCAGGACTCATACCCTGGTGAGACCACCACTACCACCCCTGCATGGCTGGTCTACTGGCAGGACTCATACCCTGGTGAGACCACCCCTGCATGGCTGGTCTACTGGCAGGACTCATACCCTGGTGAGACCACCCCTGCATGGCTGGCCATAGAACAGAATGCTAGTAGTATCTCTCTCCAAGCACTTCTCTCTGCAACAAAAAGATCCCTTGGGGCCGCTATAAGAGACAACTTTATGATAAAGAACTCGTTGAAAATATGGTACCAGATCAGAAAAGTATTTAAATTACCAGAGACATCGGTCTGTACGCCCATCTGTCATAACCATGCTTTCCCCCCTTCACAATCAGACCACATTGTTTTCAAATGGAAGGAAAAAGGAATAGTCTCTATAGAAAACCTTTACATAGATGGTCATTTTGCCTCATTTTCCCAACTCCAGCCTAAATGAGCTCCCCCCCCACTAATTTCTTTCGATATCTACAAATTAGGAACTATGTTCTTTTAAATATTCCAAATGTTGAAACTTATACACCAATTGCTGTGATATACTCCCTTATGACTACAGAGCCCAATACCAAAGGCCTGATATCCAAGTTTGTAGACTCATTTACAGAACACTATATTCCATCTACACAATGCTTGAGGAGGTCCTGGGAGAGAGATATCCAGGTGGACATTCCACTAGACACCTGGGATGAGGGCCTCCGCAGTATCCACTCTTGTTCTATTAATTCCAGACATCAGTTAATTCAATTTAAGGTGATGCATAGACTTCATTATTCTTGTACAAGATTGCACTCAATATACCCCTCAGTCTCACCACTCTGTACCAGATGTAAATCTGCTGAGGGCTCACTGGGTCACCTCTTCTGGTTTTGCCCGAAGCTCTATAGGTTCTGGAGTGAGGTGTTCCAATGCTACTCAAACATCTACACCCATGACTTTCCCCCAGACCCAATAGTGGCTATCTTTGGCTGGTCACATAATATGGCAACACTCAATTACTCTGAGATACAGACTATACAACATGGCATGGTAATTGCAAATAAATGCATTTTAATGCTGTGGAACAAAGAAACGGTACCACTTTTCCAAACCTGGCTGACAGAACTCATTAATATGCTACACATGGAGAGAATACGCTATGAGAATGCAGGGCAACCCAGCAAATTTAAAGACATTTGGCAACCTTTTCTTGATTATCTATCTTAAAACTAAGAAACGACTACATATACTGTAGATATCTAAAACAATGTGAACTTATAGAGTACTATTTTTATGTGATGTTTCTTCCCTCGGCTCATTCCTCTATAGGCATCAACTAAAGGGACTCTTGATGACCTGATGGTATTTTGTACAAAGACTATAAATGGACTATGTGGACTGAATTTCTATTATGTAAGGGATAATGTCGCAAAATAATTGACCGACACGTAGTTTAAAATACCGAGCCACTTCGGCGAGGTGTTTTAAACGTCAGTGAAGGTCAATTATTTTGCGACAATGACAGAGTAAAGCTATACATTATCCCGCTTATTACATGGCTAACTTACTAACAATATACCTAATTCATTTGACAAATCGCAGTTGTTCTGTGGCTCTGTCAGCCCAAATAAAGTGATTATTATTATCGCGGGCAGCCTCTGTTCTGGCTCCGCTGTAATCTACACACACTCCGCTGTCAGTGCAGCCGCGGCAGGTGTGTCTGATTTGCTGCACTGATGTGGGCTTGATTGCGAACAGCTGCGCACATCGGTCATTATTGTCCCACAGCGGTCATTATTGAAAAATAATGACCGCTGTCGGGGGGCTATTGACCAATCACAAGCAAGCATTTCGGCGAATGTGAAAACGCCATGTAATAAAGATATATATTCTCAATTTCTGTTTTTTTTTATCTTTTATTTATTTTTATTTTATTTTGGGAGGGGGGAGGGTATATATTTTTTATTTTGTCGCTGTGATGTCTTGATTTTGTCTGTCCTGTCTGCTTTGTTTGTATCTGTTAAAACACTGAATAAAAATAATATCAAGAAGATAAGACAACCCCTAAACACATCTTTGTTTTCCATTTTGTCATATTTTCTTTCGTTTGTCATTCCAAGCTGGTGTATTTAATTCTAAGTCTGACCAGAGCTCTTTCTCACTTTCTGGTCAGACACTTGTGTTACACTTGTCTCTGATTGTAAACTGAGGATACTTTCTGTGGCCACAGAAAATAAACTTCTATCTGGATTTCTACAGTTTCACTGTTCATTTCAAATATTCCACAACAGTGGCTACACAATTGTGGGTGTACAGGGAGTAGAGGAGGATGTCAGGACACAGTTCTCAGGGGCTCCTGTGTTAAGTGTCAGAGGGGCTGAGGTGTTGGGTCCTATCCTCACCACCTGACGATAGGGCTGCTCGAATAATCAAATTGAATTCATGATTTTGGCTTCCCACTATCATGAAATCAAGATAATCAACATAAAACGATTATTGTGATGCATGCTTGTTGCTAAAAAAAATTCCTATGTTGTAAAGTGCACCCCTCCCCAACCCCAAACAGTAGTTACAACAGCTCGTGTTGAGGTGAGGAAGGAGCTATGGCACGTTTCTCCAGTTCTTTTGAAACGTCTTTGGGAACAGAAAGGCAGCCTTTGGTCGAGAACAAAGGTCAAATTAATTCAGTCGTCATATGATGCAGGGCTTGACGTTGCGAGCGTTTCACTTGCATTTGCGACTAACCTGGTTGCGTCATTTGAGCAGACACTCATGTTTACCTTTCCTGGAATATGGCTAACAGCGGTTTGATTGATTGATTGAACACTTTATTAACAGATTGCAGAATGGGCACAATACAGTACGGCTCAATACAAACAATTGTTAAGGGGATGCAGACCAGAAAAATACTTTTGTCTTGTTTACATCAGGGTCCCCCATTTTCAATTAATCAAAACATTTATTACATATGTAGAAGGGTGGATTATCCCTGCTTATGGGAGTAGTTATACACAGCCACCTGGTAGCAGGATACAGTAGAGTTTGATCTATCTGCACCTCCGTCTTTGGGCCCGGAACGTCGTTCTGGAGGGCGGGCAGCAGGAGCGGATGGGGCCCAGGGTTTACTAACCTGGGGGGGTGGTACTCTGGTCTTCCTCGCCTTCCAAGGCGGTCAGCAGTAGCTCCCCACACACTCTCACTTCCCCCAGTACCTCCGTTAGCCCTCCCACACCCAGTGACTGTCAGTTCAATAGTTATATTGGGCTTCCCTTTAAGCAGTACCCTTCCTTGACCACCTGTATAGACCCTTAATGAATATGCTGCGAATGGGGTGGAAGGGTTAAATAAATATACCACAGTCACAAATATTTACCCGGTCAACAAGGTTAGCATATATGATCAGAAATAGACACTCAAACCATGCTCCCATTTACTTCTACTTTATATAAGCCTGGTCAATTATCAGTTACAAGTTGTACTTTATGTGGTTCATATGGCATGTATTCATATACGGCACTGGGTGCTCTCACTTGTATTATAGGGGAACACTATTCCCAACATAGGCACCTCGTGCTCAATACATTAATAGTAAACCCTGCTTGGATTAGGGGAAGACCCAGGCACATGGTAAATTTCAATGGGAATTCAAGAATGTCACAGTGATGCACAAATACAAAAGAAATCATTTACATGTGGGCCCACGTTACCAAATAAAACCTACTCTAAAGCCGGCTTATAATGTTTGGGGTACCCCTAGACACTGGTCGTTAGCGTTCACTCGAATGGATACTGTTGTGGGCACACAAGGTACCGTTGTACTTAGCCAAGATGGCGGACCCACTCTCATCACCTCTCGTCCGGGTCACAAGATGGCGTTGGGCGATCCCGCGAGCACAGCCAGCGGGCTGGGGTAGACAGCATGGGCAGTGGTGAAACTGGAGGAGCGTGCTGTGTTGTGGCGACCTCTGCTGGTGGGGAGAGGTGTCCTCTGCGGCGTCGAGGAGACATCCACTGCAGGCTGTTGACTGGGCTGGCGCGCTCTAAACTGTTTGGCTACCTTAAACACAGCTAAACTGGGTCTTAGTGAACCCTCCTGCTATTGTCTGTACTACTAACGCAACGTGGCTGTATGCACCACCGGTCTTCAGCGACGCTCGCCTGGTAGTATACTTGAGTCACTATAGCCGTTAGCAGCATGCTAATACACCGCACACACTGCTACTATAACACGTTATCTATGGACGTTGGTTCTTCTTTCCGTATCGCTTACTCACACACTTCACTATCGCTTGTACTTCTAGGATAACACGTTATCTAGCAAGTACTCTCTATCACCCGTCGCTCTCCAACGGGGCTCTTCAACGGGACTAGAGCACATGCCCGTTGCGACCGCTCATGTCCGAGTTCACTGTCAAAGAGAACTTCCTTGTGTTCCGCCCTCCAGGTAATCATCTCTTGCTCGTTGCTTCTCTCTCCTCCGCTCCACCTGCCACCACTGCCCCCTGCTGGCAACCGCAACTGATCCCACTATAGGACCACTCCAGAAAGGGAGAAAGATGCTTCAATGTCATGTTAGTGATCCATATCGAAGCCGGAGAAAGAGGAGCACCTCGCATCATTAGTAGTCCGGGCGAGATATCAAAAGGAACACTGTTTATCACACTTTATACACACACAGGGGAAGTAACAAGTTAGTCAGCACTTCTGAATACTTAGCAGAATATTCAGGATGCTACACATACATGACATACAGATATACAGTACTGTTTCATCAAGACATTTATGACATGCAAGACATACAAATATACAGTACTGTTTAAGAGAAAGATCATAAAAAAAACATTTGAAGGGAAAGATACTTTACATTGACGGTCGGTGGCTAACAACAGTATATTTGTGCAAGAAAGCACCTCTATGACAAAGCATTTGCGTCAACCCTTTGTACACCGTTTCGCAGAGTCGCGTGGTTAGCATTAACGTTACAACAACGTTAACTTCTTCTTTTGGCTCCACGGCAGTCTGAGTCTAGACACCCGTCGGTGTATTGCTGCCTCACACTGTGTTAGGTACTGCACAATACTGTGGCCTTACACCTTATGATGCAGGCCTGTGTCCACAAGAAACTCCATTACAGCTTTCACCACTGCACCTCAGGTTTTAGTATATTCCTCACTGAGATGCAAGGCAGCCCTGCATCCAATACTGCAGTGAACAGCACACTCCTCTTCGTTGTGTATTTGGCACATTCCATAATCACATGTTGCACCGTTTCTTCTGCCCCACATTCACACAGTCCATTTTCATGCTTCCCGATGCGAGCCAGTCCCCCTGCTAGTCCACAGTGTCCAAACCTTAACCTTGTCATTATCACATGTTCCCTTCTGTTGTTCCCCAGAGTGACGTTCCCTCCCCTAACATTATTCTGTAAACTGTAATAAAACCTTCCTCCTTTTTCTCCCTCCCATTCCTTCTGCCACCTCCTGGTTATCTCCTCCTTCATTTTACTGTGGTATTCTGAGACCCCCAAGGCTAAGCCCACATCCACCTCCTCCCTCCTCAGGGCCTCTTTTGCTGCCAAATCAGCAGCCTTGTTGCCCTCCACCCCCACATGGGCTGGAACCCATATGAACCCCACTTCGATTCCTGCCCGATCTACTCTATAAAGTGCAGTTCGCAGATGAGATCTAGCCTAACCTGTGACCTCCCACCCTGCAGAGCCATCAGTGCAGCCGCCGAGTCTGAGCAGATAACCACCTGCTGCGGCCTCACTTCTTCCACCCAATTTACTGCCCATAATAAGGCCACTACTTCCGATGTGAAAACTGACACCCCATTTGACAGCCATCTGCTCTGGGTGACACACAGGGCGGGAATGTAGACTGCGAACCCCACCCTTTCACTGTTCTGTGTAAATCTGTAAGTGGCCTGCCCAGTTCTCCGGCATCCTCTCCCTCACCAAATCCTCTGGGTCTCCTCTCAATCCCAGCTCCTCCTCCACTCTTATCCTGTAGACCAGGGGCACAGGTGCCCCTAAATAAAAAATGTAGGGGCACAATCTTTTTTAGGGGCACTTTTTTAAATAAGAATTTTACCATTAGTGCAAACAAATATGTTCCTCCTGCCTCATTACTGTGGTCCTTTTATTTAACATTTAAGTGCTTTTGTTTTCAGGTTTGTATCTTTTATAATGAACTAACTGAAGTATTATCACAGCTGCAAACATTTCTATTTTCATTGATAACAGTATATTAACAGTGTTCATTAGGGATGGGTATCGTTAGGATTTTTATCGATACTACTACTCTTATCGATACTGCTTAACGGTTTGGTACTTTATTGGTTCTTTTTGATTATTTTGCAAGACTTTTTTTATTAAGAACAGAATCGACATTGCTTTATTATTCTTTTATATAACTATATTACTGCACATGGCTACTTTTTGATCAATTAATACAAGCAGTCATATAAATTAACTATTTTGGGACTTTCTATTTTATTTAGAAAGTTCTTAAATCAGAATGTCCCACCCAATACTCTGCTGTTAAAAACGGTTCAATACTCCATTTTATTAGTAGAGATACTTTTAGAACAATAGCCTGATGCTGTATTTTCCATGAGTTGAGTGGATGCATGACCGGGGGGGGGTGTGTGTGAGAGCGCACGCTTTGCGTAGTGGGCGTGTCAACAGTGTCAGTTGAACTCGCACCAAACAAGGCATAGGGAAATAGTCGGACAGACATCCCAGAATTATTTCATAATACAAAGTTTCTGAATGGATATTTGGATTAAAACAAGTTGTATGCAGTGATGAACGGTCTTTCCCTGCGGAACACAAGTTACTTAACGTTACACGGGTCGCGACTCGCGCTATCTATTTTTTTAATTGTGTTTTTTTGGTAGATTTTTTTTTAGTTTGTACTACCGGGCAGTCCGGTAGAGAGAGAGGAAGAACGGGAGACAGAGCGGGGGGAAGATATTTGGCAAAGGACGCGGGGTCCGGGAATCGAACCCGGGTCGGCCGCTTCGCGACGTAGCACGTTACATGGTTCGCCACTTGGGTGCCCAGTACTGTGTAACTTAATGTTACACAGGTTGCGCTATGCATGCTTTTTTCGAACGTTTCGTTTTCACCGCTATGATGAGCTCTGCTCTGCTTCAGCACGGACATTACCTCTCAAGTACCCGTATGCATGTGTGAGTGTGAGTGTGAGCGTTTTAGTGTGTAACTAACAGCCCCGCTCCTCGGGCAGAGGAGAGAGACAGAGGGAGGAGAGATATAGAAAACGGCCAGCAAGATTAGTTCGCGACGTTTAAATTCCTTGAAAAAAAGGAATAATCTCGCGGTTTACTTGAAATCAGCGGTCAACTGGTTGGGCACCAGGCCTATTCCATCCAGGGAGCCTGCTGTTATCATAAGGAATGAGTCTGAGATTGCAAAAGTCCAATACCGCCGCCTGGTGGTATGTGGCAGGTATTGCACATCCTTTGAACCGTTGAGTCTTTGGCTGTGCGTCGATGATATAGGTCCGGGCGGACTATTCTTAGTCGGACAAGTGTAGCGGTTCTAATGCTCGGATTGAGAAGAAAAGATTACTCCCGTGGTGGATTCTGTGTTGGATTATGTTGGCGGAACGATGGACATCAATACTTGGAATGGCGATTAGATAATTGGAATATTCTTTTCGGGGTACATCCTAGTCAAGGTAAGGGCTATATGGTATCAATCTTGCGTTGATCCAATAATGTTTTCATTGCGATCCGAGCGTATGTGTGTAGCGCTACTCCATAAGGACAGCAGAGAGATGAGGACAGCAGAGAGGCGAGGACAGCAGAGAGGTGAGGACAGCAGAGAGTTGAGGACAGCAGAGAGGTGAGGACAGCAGAGAGGTGAGGACAGCAGAGAGTTGAGGACAGCAGAGAGGTGAGGACAGCAGAGAGTTGAGGACAGCAGAGAGGTGAGGACAGCAGAGAGGTGAGGACAGCAGAGAGGTGAGGACAGCAGAGTGGTGAGGACAGCAGAGAGGTGAGGACAGCAGAGAGGTGAGGACAGCAGAGAGGTGAGGACAGCAGAGTGGTGAGGACAGCAGAGTCGTGAGGACAGCAGAGTCGTGAGGACAGCAGAGTTGTGAGGACAGCAGAGTTGTGAGGACAGCAGAGAGGTGAGGACAGCAGAGAGGTGAGGACAGCAGAGTTGTGAGGACAGCCCAAAAGGATCTGTGGATGTGAACTTCCCTCCATCCAGGATATCTATGAGAGCCGGTGCATCAAAAAAGCCCGGAAAATTATCAAGGACTTTAATCATCCCAACCATGGACTGTTCCAACTGATGTGGTCTGGAAAGCACTTCTGCAGCCACACAGCCAGAACCAACCGGCTGAAGAACTGCTTTTCCCCCAAGCCATCAGACTCATTCACAGAGCCAGTTGACAGCCCGGACTACACTTGAGATTCCAGAGAAAGACTGTTTCTGCTGATAAACTGTATTGCACATTGCATTTTACCCACCCGATTATTGCACATTGCTCATTGTACATCACACAACATTATTTTTTTCTATTTGGAACTGTACATAGCCATTTTGTTATTTAAATTTGATATAGTATCTACATCCTGTTATCTGTATTGCACACTTTTTATTGTATTTATATTATTGGATGCTGTTATGGTTGAGGAACCACAACAAAGCGAATTCCACCCTTATTTTGCTGTAAGGAACTGAATGACGTGACAATAAAGGAATCTGAATCTGAATCTCATTATTACATGTAAACATTTTCTAAATGTACTTGTACTTATTTGCACTTAAACGTAAACAAGAAATATTGTTGTTATATATGGGTTATTATCAAAGTCGGCAGAGTATGCGGCCCCTGAACTAAAATTAGTTTGACACCCGTGACTAACAATTAGTAAAAAACATGTTCGGGGGGGCACAGGAGGAAGTAAAACGTATCTAGTCCTGCCCCTTCCTTACAATATATTACATATAAAAAATATAGTATTTCTTAATCTAAATATAATATAAATCTACAAACGCCAAAAAAATTATATATGTGGAACTTCAGTCACCTTATTACTTAGTCCTCTCTCTTGTATGTCCAAACATACTTGTTTATAGCGGCCTTTGAATTGGTTTGTATGATTGCTCAGCTTTATACTGGCATCTAGTCCATTCCAAAGGGACATCCCACACACTGAGATGCACATGCTTTTCAGAGTCGTACGGGCACTAGGCTGTTTTAGATTCAATGCCCCTCATAAATTATAACCACCTTCTCTACCCATGTAAATTTTTTGAATGTTGCTTGGCAACATGTTATTTATTACCTTAAACATAATTTGTGCAGTTTTGAATTGAACTAAGTCCATGAATTTCAATGTTTGGCTCTTTAAGAATCAAAAGCAAAAGTACACCTTGTACAGGTGCATCTCAATAAATTAGAATATTGAGGAAATATATCGGTTGCCTCCGTGCCACGCCGCAGTGATTCATGCAGAAGATAAAAAATAATAATAAAAAATCTTTTAAAAAGAATAAAATCGCTCAAAATTAAAACAGAGGTAATAATTTAAAAACAATTACATATTGTGGTGACCTGATTGGTCATTAAGGTTCTAAACCGACCCATAGACACTAGAGTGTCAGGATCCTAGGCCCGGTCCTGGCTGGACTGGGCAGGATGGTAACATTGGGCAGTACCCTTCACCTAACTTTGGGCAATGCCCTCTATCTGACATTGGCCCTCGGCCTGACATTGGCGCCCTACCACCCTCTAGTGGTGACAAACAATCGGTGCGCTCCAGTACACTGGACATCCTGACTACTGTGATAACAATAATTAATAGTATGATTAATGTGGTGTCATGGTGTGTACTGTTGTTGTCTTTCCCTTCCCTGGTGTGATGTCATGCACTGTTTTGGGTTGTTAGGAGTTGCTTTTGTGTTTAGTTGTGTTTAGTTGTTTGTTGCTTATTGTCTAGGTGTTGTTGTGATTCTGTGTTGGCCAGGTGTTCTTAATTGTTAATTAGTCGGGGTATTTAGGTGTCTGTCTGTCTCCCCTTCGTTGTGGCGACATTCCTCCAGTTACCCCCTGTTCCTCCACGTCGTGTCGCACCGTTCTCCCTCTAGTAAGTCTTAGTGTTTGTTGTTTTTGTATTGTGAAGTTTGTTATTTAGTTTCTGTATTCTCCTTGTATTGCACTGGATTCTACAGTAAACACCCTTCTCCAGCTTCACTCCTCGCCTCTGCCTCCTCCATTCCTTCCCTTTCTGTATTATTGCATTCAACCTAACCCCATCGTGACAGAATGTCGCCACCAACATTAACGAATGCAGCAGGAAAGGCAAGCGATACCATCACCGTTGTCCTGGCCCTGATGGCCGGTGACATGAAGAGTTACTCACTGGCCAAATGGGGGTTCCTACTCCGGAAGATCGACCAGGTCGCCACTGAGAACCCGACACTGCAGACGGCGATGTGGGAGATGGCTGAACATGTTGCTGTCCTCATGGAGAAGCATAAGCCGAAGGCTAGTGTAGCTAGCCTGCCGACTGTTCTCAGGCTTACGGTCAGCCTAGATCCTCCCACAGCCGCTGAGGTTGCTCGGATGTCCATCGCCGGTCGGACGTCCACAGCTAACCTAGCTCCGCCGGTTAGCTTAGTGTCAAGAGCTAACCAGCCACTCCCAGCTAACCTAGCTCCGCCCATTAGCTTCATGCCAATAGCTAACCAGCCACTCCCAGCTAACCTAGCTCCGCCCGTTAGCTCCGTTTCAATAGCTAACCGGCCGTTTCAAGCTAGCACAGTCTCCACTGCCAGACTAGGCTCCAGGTTCAGGGTGAGCCTAGTATCTGAGACAGACCAGATGTCTCCAGCTAGCACAGTCTCCACTGCCAGACTAGGCTCCAGGTTCAGGGTGAGCCTAGTACCGGAGACGGACCAGATGTCCCAAGCTAGCCAGGCATCCCCAGCTAACATAGCTCCGCCCGTTAGCCCCGTCCCAATAGCTAACCGGCCGTCCCCAGTTAGCACAGCCCCGCCTGTTAGCCCCGCTACAGTAGCTAACCAGACGCCCACTGCCAACCTAGGCTCCAGGTTCAGGGTGAGCCTGGTAGCGGAGACAGACCAGATGTCTCCAGCTAGCACAGTCTCCACTGCCAGACTAGGCTCCAGGTTCAGGGTGAGCCTAGTACCTGAGACGGACCAGATGTCCCAAGCTAGCCAGGCATTTTCAGCTAGCACAGTTCCCACAGTGAGTCCAGGGCCCACAGTTAGCCTAGCCCCCGAGGCTAGTATGGCTAGTAAGGCCTCCACAGCTGGTCCAGCTTCCACGCCCAGTCCAGCCTCAGCTCTGGGTCCTGGCTCCTCATCCCCGGACCCTACACCACGCCTCGCCGCCGAGACCGATCCGGTCTCCACGCCCTGCCCGGCCTCTCCACCTGGTCCGGCTGCCGTGCCGGCTCCCGGCTCTTCGACGGATCCTGGCTCCCCGTCTGGTCCAGCTCTGCGCCGTGATCGGCGTCCTGGTCCTCGCCGTGGTCTCCGCCGGGGTCTTCGCCGTGGTCTTCGCCAGGGCCTGCGTGGGATCCTGCTCCGGGGGTCGTCGCCGCCGCACCTCCATTCCGGCTCTCCTGAACCGGTCCCTAGTCCGGCGGCTGGAGGGCCTCTCGTCCGGGATCCGGCTCCAGGGTCCAGCTCCCCTTCCCGGGCTTCTACACCTGTACCCACCCCCCCTCGTCGGGCCTCGCTTCCCAGGTCCAGCCCTCCTCGTCGGGCCTCGGTTCTCAGGTTCTGCCCCCCTCCCCGGGTCTCGGTGCCCATCCCCACCCCCCCTCGTCGGACCTCTGTTCCCAGGTCCAGTCCTCCTCCCCGGGCCTCTGTTCCCGTCCCCACCCCCCCTCTCCGGGCATCTGCGCCCGTTTTCTACCCCCCTGGCTGCTATGCCCCTCCTGGGTTTTTCGTTCAGCCTCCTGGTCCCTCGTCTTCGGGTCCTCTCCCTGGGTCCTCTCCGGGGTTCCGGCTTCCTCCCTCACCTGCTTATGGACGTTGTTTTCGGGTGTCTGGAAGCCACCCGTTGAGGGGGGGGTACTGTCAGGATCCTAGGCCCGGTCCTGGCTGGACTGGGCAGGATGGTAACATTGGGCAGTACCCTTCACCTAACTTTGGGCAATGCCCTCTATCTGACATTGGCCCTCGGCCTGACATTGGCGCCCTACCACCCTCTAGTGGTGACAAACAATCGGTGCGCTCCAGTACACTGGACATCCTGACTACTGTGATAACAATAATTAATAGTATGATTAATGTGGTGTCATGGTGTGTACTGTTGTTGTCTTTCCCTTCCCTGGTGTGATGTCATGCACTGTTTTGGGTTGTTAGGAGTTGCTTTTGTGTTTAGTTGTGTTTAGTTGTTCGTTGCTTATTGTCTAGGTGTTGTTGTGATTCTGTGTTGGCCAGGTGTTCTTAATTGTTAATTAGTCGGGGTATTTAGGTGTCTGTCTGTCTCCCCTTCGTTGTGGCGACATTCCTCCAGTTACCCCCTGTTCCTCCACGTCGTGTCGCACCGTTCTCCCTCTAGTAAGTCTTAGTGTTTGTTGTTTTTGTATTGTGAAGTTTGTTATTTAGTTTCTGTATTCTCCTTGTATTGCACTGGATTCTACAGTAAACACCCTTCTCCAGCTTCACTCCTCGCCTCTGCCTCCTCCATTCCTTCCCTTTCTGTATTATTGCATTCAACCTAACCCCATCGTGACACTAGAGTGTCTAGTTTCAGTGTTTCCTGCAGGGTATTCCATGATGTAGGGGCAAAAAAGCCAAAAGCAAATCTACCAAGTTCAGTACAAACTCTAGGCACTCTAAGTGTAAGCCAAAAACTGGATCGTGTACGACAGGGTCCAGTGGTCCATTCCAATAAAGAACTAATATAATTTGGACAATCTCTAATTATGGCTTTATAGATAAAAAGATTGCAATGCAACTTACGTCTCTCTGCCAGAGAGGCCCACCCGACCTTATTATATAGGATACAATGGTGAGTACCATAACTATCACCGGTGATAAATCTAATGGCTGAATGATAAACAGAGTCTAAGGGCTTAAGAGTGGAAGCCGCTGCATGTCTATAAATCACATCTCCGTAATCCAAAACAGATAGGAACACTGCTTCAATAACTCTCTTTCTACTAATCATAGGGAAGTTGGCTCTATTTCTATACAAAAAGCCAATATTTTTCCGTAATTTACTGGCGAGAACGCCCACATGATATTTAAATGTAAGTCCTTCATCAATCCAAATACCAAGGTATTTGTATTCTGAAACTCTCTCGATATCAGAACTGTTCAGAGTCGATATATGCAAGTCACTATAAACAATATTTTTGGCTTTGGAAAACAACATGAATTTAGTTTTACTGGCATTAAGCACCAATTTTAGACTAATAAGTGCATCTTGCAGGGCGTCAAAGGAGAGTTGTGAATATTTAGTGGCCAGTTGCACAGAATCAGCAGTACAATAGAGAACTGTGTCATCCGCGTAAATGTAACGGGTGTAAAACTCACTCCCCAGAGGCATCCAAACTGAGCGCTTAGAAGGGAATTCCTTTCTTGGCGCAGCGGTTTGTGATGTCGCCCGCAGTGCGGACGCCTGGGGTTCGACTCCCACTCAAGGCATGGTCGAATTCGTGGCAGGGGCGAGTGGCCTCTGTTACACTGGTGCCGTAGACCCGGATGCCTTGGGTGGTGTGAGTTTAGGGGGGGTGAGTGTAACGGGTGTAAAACTCACTCCCCAGAGGCATCCAAACTGAGCGCTTAGAAGGGAATTCCTTTCTTGGCGCAGCGGTTTGTGATGTCGCCCGCAGTGCGGACGCCTGGGGTTCGACTCCCACTCAAGGCATGGTCGAATTCGTGGCAGGGGCGAGTTGCCTCTGTTACATAAAGGTGGCTTTGACAGCTGCTCAGAGATGAGACAATATTATTAATATAAATGGTAAATAAGACCGGGCCGAGGATTGATCCCTGTGGAACACCTTTTGTGATGGGTAGAAGCTCTGATTGGGCATTTCCCATTTTCACACACTGAAATCTTTCTGTTAAATAGTTTTGAAACCAACTGAAAGCACCTGTATCAAAGCCAACACTCTGCAATCTTTGTAAGAGGAGAAGGTGGTCAACAGTATCAAACGCCTTAGACAAATCTACAAACAGGGCAGCACAATGCTTTCCTTTGTCAAGGGATACAATGTCATTTATAACTACAGTAGCCGCCGAGATTGTACTGTGTTTTTCTCTAAAACCAAATTGGTGTGGGTTTAATATAGAGTGTTTTGTGATGAATGTTTTAAGTTGGTTGTTTACCAATGACTCCAGGATTTTTGCTAGACAGGATAACTTGGAGATTGGTCTGTAATTATTTAGGTCACTTTTATCCCCCCCTTTATGCAAGGGGGTCACATGGGCTGTTTTCCAGGCAACAGGAACCACACCTGTTAGTAGTGAAAGATTAAATATGTGTGTTATTGGCTTTGAAACCAATGGTGCAGCTAGTTTGAGGAAAAAAGGATCCAACCCATCCTCTCCAGTTGATTTCCTGGTATCAATGGCTTGAAGTGCCTCAAGAACAGAGTTTACAGACAAGGGTTGTAAATGAAACTGAAAATTATTTCCTATCTGCACAGGGAATGTACAGGGCTCCTGATCCTGTCCACCTGGCGGCCCTACATGGCTATTCTCAAATAGATGACCAGCTTCAATAAAATGTTGGTTTATGGCTAAACAGACCTCTTTTTGTTCCGAGATCAAGGATTCACCCTTTCTAATCTCTGTAGGGACGGAAATTGTGGTTCTGGTCTTATTTAAATTCACCGCCTTCCAAAATTTAGCAGGATCTAAGTAGGAGCTGGTTACTAGTTCTAAGTGATACTCAACTTTAGCCGTTCTCACAGATGCTGTACATTCATTTCTAAGCCGTCTAAATGCTGCCCAGTGTGACTGATCACCAGAGCGTCTGGCAAGTGACCAGGCTCTATCTCTCTCCTTAAGCAAGGCAGATAATTCAGGTGTGAACCAAGGGATTAATCTATTTTTTATTCTAAGCCTTTTATAAGGTGCATGTTTATTAGCAATTGAGAGAAAGGTTTTTGAAAAAAAGTTGAGTGCTACTTCGACATCGGGAATCTCCAATGTGTAGTGGATGTCGCTATGGAATAGGTCAATTAGAAAAGCCTGATCACTAAAGTTTTTCATATTCCTTTTGTTAATAATGCGAGACTGTGATTTCTCTAATCGAGAGTTTCTAACACAAGCTATAGGACAGTGATCACTAACACCTAATTCAAAAACACCACAAGCACTAATTTTATCAGTCTTATTAGAAAACATTAAGTCAATTATACTTGACCTAGAATAATCTTTTAGATTTGGCCTGGTGGGTTCAGTAACCAACTGAGATAAGCCAATGCTACTACTAATGTCTCTAAGATGGTTTGAATCATTACTAAGCCAATCAATATTAAAATCCCCTAGAACTATCAGTTCAACATTTGAGTACTGAGATAGTAACTCTGCTATCCTATCAATAGAGTTAACATCGGCTGATGGGGGTCTATAGACTCCAGTCACATTAACAGAATTATTGGGTCCCAAATAAATGTTTAAAACAAGGATTTCAAAACATTTTGGAATTGTTACAGTGTTTAAAATAGTCACAGAAAAAATAGACTTTACATAAATAGCCACCCCTCCCCCCTCCCAGTCCTATCCGCTCTAAACAGGTTGTAATTGTCTAGAGTTACATCCAAGTCAGAATCACCTTTCTTAAGCCAAGTTTCACTTAAAATCAGGATATCGGGGTTAGACTGCATGACAAGTATCTTGACATGATCAAGATTTTTATGTAAACTCCTAATATTCCAATGAATGATCCCTAATCCGTTTCTCTTTTTAAAAGTAAGTGGGCTGAATAGAGACTCTGAATTGGTGTAAAAATCAATAACATGATTAATAACAGGGGGCTGAATTTGTATTAAAACCAAGTTTGGAGTAACAGCAGTACGACCTAAATGATCAACCGGGGACCTGGTAGTGATTCGAACAGGAATAATAGCAACAGAAGGATTGGGACTATGAGTAGACACAATATTAGTTACACAAAGAGGATTAAAAACAAAACATAGATTATTTAAACTACTTACTGATGTGGGTAGCTGTCAGGTCAGAGAGGCATTAATACATGATTTCATACAATTTAATCTTAGTTTCTCAGCCCCCAGATCATTTGGGTGAACCCCATCCACTTTGTATAGGTTCACTCTATTCCAAAACGTGTCGAAGTTGTTAATGAAGGTATGGCCAGTGGCAGTACATAAAGTCTGCAACCAGCAATGCAGGCTAAAAAGGCGACTAAAATGCTCAGAGCCATGTCTTAAAGATGGAATAGGACCGGAGAGGTCACAGTGTTTTCCTAGGTTCTCTATGGTTAATGCCAGAGACATAAGGTCAGATTGAAGCTTGGTCGATTGCCTGGATAACACATCATTGGTCCCAACATGTAAAATCACAGTGTGAACAGAGGGATGATTCTCAATGATAGAGGGCACCCGTTCCATAAGATCAGTCACCTTAGCACCAGAAAAACAGTATGATATGGCACAGGGAAGTTTAATAGACCTGATGATGGAGTCACCAATCAAGAGGACTTTGGGTTTGCCCTCATGGAAACCTCCATCATAGATGGAAAGCCTTGGGTGATTTTCAGCTGCCACTGGGACAGGGTAGACAACAGGTCCCCCAGGGTCCATGGAGGAGGAGGAGGGGGGCGGCGGCGACGGTGCGAGTGCAGACCATGAGGGTTGATGTACAGGAGAGCGCTGCCGAGGTGAACTGGGGGAGGAGTAGTCCCTATGAGCTCTCTTGTTGCCGGGCTGGGGGTCAGATGGAGAGGATGAAGAGTGGTCCCTACGAGCTCTCTTGTTCCCGGGCTGGGGGCCAGATGGAGAGGATGAAGAGTGGTCCCTACGAGCTCTCTTGTTCCCGGGCTGGGGGCCAGATGGAGAGGATGAAGAGTGGTCCCTACGAGCTCTCTTGTTCCCGGGCTGGGGGCCAGATGGAGAGGATGAAGAGTGGTCCCTACGAGCTCTCTTGTTCCCGGGCTGGGGGCCAGATGGAGAGGATGAAGAGTGGTCCCTACGAGCTCTCTTGTTCCCGGGCTGGGGGCCAGATGGAGAGGATGAAGAGTGGTCCCTACGAGCTCTCTTGTTCCCGGGCTGGGGGTCAGATAGAGAGGATGATCCGCTGCATGGAGCTGGATTGGCCGGTCGTTTCCTCATTGAGGTAAAGGTTGGGATGTTAGCATCTTTAGCTGTTACGAGTGGGAACTCAGTGAGGTAATCCAAGTGCTCAGTCAGAGGAGCATAAGAATTATTCACTGGAATGTCAAATGACAAGACCAAGTTTCATTTACTACATTTGTATTTTTGTATATATATACCTTTCAGTAGGCAGACATTTCTGTAATAATATATATACCTTTCAGTAGGCAGACATTTCTGTAATAATATACCTTTCAGTAGGCAGACATTTCTGTAATAATACATATTTATATTTAGTAGAGTGCACATACCTTTCAGTAGGCAGACATTTCTGTAATAATATATATTTATATTTAGTAGAGTGCATATACCTTTCAGTAGGCAGACATTTCTGTAATAATATATATTTATATTTAGTAGAGTGCATATACCTTTCAGTAGGCAGACATTTCTGTAATAATATATATTTATATTTAGTAGAGTGAATATACCTTTCAGTAGGCAGACATTTCTGTAATAATATATATTTATATTCAGTAGAGTGCATATACCTTTCAGTAGGCAGACATTTCTGTAATAATATATATTTTTTTGTATTGGTCTTATGTAATATTCAATTTTGATCAGATACAGAATTTGGGGTTTTCATTCGCATAATCATCCAAATCTAAAGAAATAAAGGCTTGAAATATTCACTCTGTGTGTAATGAATCTATATAATATATATATATTATATATTTTTTAATTGAATTACTGATATGAATTCACTTTTCCTCGACATTCTAATGAATTGAGATGCACCTGTACGTGGTGCCTGTGTATTACAGTGCTGGGGAGCATTCAGGCCTTAATGTGTTCACTTCTAAAGGTTCTGTTGACGTGGCATGTGATCCAGTTAGTGCGCGCCACAAATTAAATCAGTAGCGGGCTGCGCGTATGAAGCGGTAGTTCTCTCCGTCCGTCCGCCTGTCTCTCTCTCTCTTCTTTTCCCTCGTCTTTGGTCTGTGTTTCTGTAATGGGGCGAGAATGGGGGGGAAGCGGTGACACACAAATTAATTAAAGGGGACATGCATTATAAATGGTTTTTTCAGTGTTTAGCATTGTTATATAGTAATAATAATAATGCATTTTATTTATAAGGCGCCTTTCAGGACACTCAAGCTCGCCGTACGACAATTTAAAAACAGTTTCATTAACAATCACAATACATTTAAAAAATAAAATAAAATCAGACATACGCCTGCCTAAACCGGTGGGTTTTGAGGTGGGTTTTGAATGGGATGATGGAGTCAATGTTCCTGATGTCGGGGGGGAGGGAGTTCCAAAGGCAGGGGCCAGAGCAGCTGAAGGCTCTTGACCCCATGGTGGACAGACGGGCTGGGGGGACGGTCAGGTTGATGGAAGAGGCAGACCTGAGGGACCGGGCGGGAATGTTGATGTGGAGGAGGTTGGACAGGTATGGAGGGGCGAGGTTGTGGATGGCCTTAAATATATGGAGGAGGATCTTGTAGTCTATGCAGTGTTTAATGGGAAGCCAGTGTAGTTGGCGTAGGACGGGGGTGATGTGACTGATGACAGGGGTTCTGGTTATTATACGGGCAGCAGCGTTCTTGTTAGGGTTTGTAACCGACCTCAAGCACAACGGCACAGAGAGAGTTGTTTCAGAGTTAGCCAAAGCAAGGGCGTATTTATTTTCAGAGTTACAAGATTGAATTAAGTTGAGCAACCGAACAAACGGGGAATCTGGCATGTGAAGATTGTTGCGGCTCTGCAGATTCTCCCAGTAGGTGGTGGTGAGGAATTAGCTTGTGACGTCTGAAGCCGCTCTGCAGATCCTCCCAGCTTTCACTCCCGGTGGAAACGGAGAGAGAGGGAAATCTGAGTTAGCCCAGCGCACAACAGAAACAGAGAGGTGACTGATCCAATAAATATCCAAGTGACTTGATCTTCGGTGTACCACACACAGTTAGCAGAGTCCAGAGAAAAAACAATACGGTAATCCAAAGTGTAAATCCAATACAAAAAATAGGTGAGAACAGTATAAACAAAAACGGGATCTCTTCGGTGTTTCACAAACACACAAAAAACTGGTGATCCAAAAAGAACTGTTTCCAAAAACTCACCAGAGCACAACGCGTAAAGCGGGCAGATAACGAGGCGCAGCTCCGAACGGGAAATCAGGTTCTCCACAGGGATTCTTCACGCAAGTCCTGGAGAGCAACAGACAGGGAACAGCGACGGGGAAGACAGGCAAATGCAGGAATTATTCAAAACGATCCAACATCGATAGTAGGGGGATCAGGGTATATAAAGCCACAGGGCGCTGATGACAAGCTGTGACAGCTGCGGGATGAAATTGATCATTGCTCCAGAAGCGTGTGGTGGGGAGAGCACCAATCAACACGGCACTTTACAGGAACGGAGCGTGTGGCGGGGAATGCAATTAATCAACAAAGTACCTTAAAGGAACGGAGCGTGTGGGTGGGGAGCGGACCAAACCTCACAGTACCCCCCCCTCCACGGGAGCCACCCGGCGACCAGGCCGACCCGGCTCGCCCGGATGGGCACGATGGAAGTCGGTGATCAGGCCGGGATCCACAATGAGCTGGCGGGAGACCCAGCTCCGTTCCTCCGGACCGTACCCCTCCCAGTCCACCAGGTACTGGAACCCCCGACCCCGCCGTCGAACGCCCATCAACCGGCGGACCTGCCACTGGGGGTGACCGTCCACCATCTTGGGAGGAGGTGGTTCCGGAGCAGGAGGCATCAGGGGACTGAGAGAGACAGGCTTAACCCGGGACACATGGAAAACGGGGTGAATGTGCATGGACGCAGGAAGCTTAAGACGCACCGCCGCCGGACTGAGTACCTTCAGAACCTCAAAAGGTCCGACGAACCGGGGGTTAAGTTTCTTGGCCGAGGACCGAAGTGGAAGGTCCCTTGCGGAAAGCCACACCCTCTGCCCAGGGTGGTACGTCGGCGCAGGAACCCGGCGCCGGTCAGCCCCACGACAGGCGCGCTCTGATGACCGGAGCAGCGCGGTCCTGGCGATCTCCCAGACCCGACGGCACCGGTCGAGGTGGTCCTGTACGGAGGGAACTGCCACCTCCGTCTCCTGTGCAGGGAAAAGAGGGGGTTGGTAGCCCAGGGATACCTCAAAGGGTGAGAGGCCGGTGGCGGAACTGACCATGGAGTTGATGGAGTACTCGACCCAGGGAAGGAAACGGCTCCAAGAAGCTGGTCTCTCGGCAGCCACACACCGAAGAGCAGACTCCACACTCTGGTTCATCCTCTCCGTTTGTCCGTTAGTCTGGGGATGATAACCAGAGGAAAGACTGACCGTTGCCCCCAATCCCTTGCAAAAAGCCTGCCATACCTGGGAAGTGAACTGGGGCCCCCGGTCCGAGACGACGTCCTGGGGAAAACCATGGAGGCGAAACACGTGGCGTGTCAGGAGGTCCGCCGTCTCGGCCGCCGAGGGAAGCTTGGGAAGGGCCACGAGGTGAACCCCCTTGCTGAACTGATCCACCACGGTCAGAAGGCACGTGTTCCCCTGGAAGGAGGGAAGACCCGTGACGAAGTCCAGCGCCACATGTGACCAAGGACGGCTCGGAATGGGAAGCGGCTGTAATAGCCCGGAGGGTGCCTGGTGGGAGGCCTTGCTGCGGGCGCAGACTGCGCAGGCCAGTACGAACTCCTTGACGTCGTTCCTCATGGTGGGCCACCAGAATCGACGAGCCAGGAAGGAGAACGTGCGATGAACGCCCGGGTGGCAGGCGAACCGGCTGGTATGGCCCCACTGGAGGACCCGGGACCGGACCGAGTCGGGGACGAAGAGACGATGAACCGGTACATTGCCTGGAGCGCGATGGAAGCGTAGGGCACGCCTTACCACCCCCTCGATGCCCAAGGTGACGACTCCTACCACCCTGGCCTCTGGGAGGATGGGAGTCGGGTCCTCAGTGGTTGGAGCCCCCTTGGAGTGTAACCGGGACAGGGAGTCGGCCTTCGTGTTGCAGGAAGCAGGGCGAAACGTCAGCGAGAAGTCGAACCGACTGAGGAAGCTGGCCCATTTTGCCTGCCGGCCATTGAGGCGCTTGGAAGCACGGATGTACGTCAGGTTCTTGTGGTCCGTCCAAATGGTAAACGGCTCCTCGGCCCCCTCTAGCCAATGACGCCACTCCAAGGCAGCCACAACCGCCAGCAGCTCCCGATTGCCGATGTCATAGTTCCTCTCGGCAGGGAGGAACCGACGTGAGTAGAAGGCGCACGGATGTACCTTCTGGTCTGTTGCCGACCGCTGGGATAAGATAGCTCCCAGTCCAGTATCCGAGGCGTCCACCTCAACGATGAACTGTCTCTTGGGGTCTGGATGGAGCAAGATCGGGGCGGAAGTGAACCTCTTCTTGAGGGAGCGGAACGCAGCACACGCCGCTGGGGACCAGTCGAACGGCAGGGCAGGACAGGTCAGTCTGGTAAGCGGTTCCGCCACTTGACTGTAGTTCCGGATGAACCTTCGGTAGAAGTTGGCGAACCCGAGGAAGCTCTGTAACTCCTTCCGAAAGGCGGGTTCCGGCCACTCCTCCACGGCCTGGATCTTGCGAGGATCAGCTCGGGTCAAGCCTCTCTCCACGATGAAGCCCAGGTAATCGACGGAGTCGGAGTGGAATCGGCACTTCTCTGCCTTGACGAAGAGCCGATTGTGGAGGAGGCACTCCAGCACACGGCGGACATGCTGGATGTGTTCCTCGAGGGTCTTGGAGAAGATGAGGATGTCGTCTAGGTATACTACCACAAACTCCTCCAGCATGTCACGAAGGACGTCGTTCATTAGCGCCTGGAATACCGCCGAAGCGTTGGTGAGAAGAAGAAACCGGCCGCCACAGGAGAGGAGGAAGGCCGAATGAGTCCTGCTTCCAAGGACTCAGAGATGTATTGATCCATCGCTGCCTTCTCCGGGACGGTCAGACTGTAGAGGCGGCTGCCGGGAAAGGGAGCCCCTGAGCGGAGGTCGATGGCACAGTCGTAAGGCCGGTGAGGCGGAAGGGCCTGAGCCCTGGACTTACTGAAAACCTCCATGAGGTCGTGGTACTCGGGGGGTATGGTCGAGAGGTCCGGAGGCGGCTCACCAACGGATCTCCGGGGCGAGGGACAGGACGCCGGCTGAAGACACTGGGCATGACAGGAGGAGCTCCAACCCTTGATGGTACCGGAGGACCAGGCGATGTGGGGCTCGTGCAGCGTGAGCCAGGGCCGGCCCAGGACTACTGGGACAAGAGGGGATCTGGTGATAAAAAACTGGAGTCTCTCAACGTGGTTACCAGCAATGGTGAGCAGGACAGGGCAGGTGCGTTGAGTGATGTCAGCCAGGCGGTGTTGGTCCAATGCGAATACCTCCAATGGCCTCACTAGGTCCTCAAGTGGAATGTTGGCCCGGGTAGCAAACTCGAAGTCTAGGAAACTCTCGTCAGCCCCCGAGTCAATGAGTGCCTCCACCGTGGCCCGTTGGTCCGCCCAGGCCAGGGTGACGCTCATCAGACGGTTAGGTGGTGCACGGCTCTGGGAACGAGAAAAACGGCTCACCAGGATCTCCCGGGGTCCCGGCGAGCCTGGTCTTTTGGCCGGGTGGGGCAGTTGGCGATACGGTGTCCATCCCGACCGCAGTAGAGGCAAAGGCCGGACCTTAACCTCGCCTCCCGTTCAGCTTGGCTAAGATGAGAACGTCCCAGCTGCATGGGTTCCTCCTCGGGCACCGAACGGGAGGGAAAAGAGCCACCAGTCGTGTTGGGAGCAGGGCGACCAGCAGTACCGTCACGAGTACGGGGGGTCCGGAGTACCTCTGGAGGTCCCTGTCGGGTTCTCTCACGTCTTCTCTCCTGGAGGCGTCCGTCGATGCGAATGGCGAGGCTGAACAGGTCCTCGAGGGACTCAGGTTCCTCACGGGTCGCGAGCTGGTCCCTGACTGCGTCGTTGAGCCCCCTCATGAAGGTGAGACGAAGTGCTTGATCGTTCCAACCGCTCTCCGTTGCCGCCAGTCTGAACTCCAGCACGTAGTCGGTGACCCCGCCACTGCCCTGCCGGAAGGTACCCAACCGGGCTCCAGGGTCCTGGCCACGGGCTGGGTGGTGGAAAACCCTGCGGAGCTCAGCCACGAAGTCTGGGTAGGAAAAACAGAAATCTGCCCCCATTGCCCAGGAGGCAGTGACCCACTGTGCTGCCCGGCCTGAGAGCAAGTTAGTCATGTAAGCCACTTGGGCTCCCCTTGAAGTGAATCGACTGGGTTGATGACGAAAAACCAACTCACATTGCATGATGAATGTGGCACAATCCTCGAAGTTACCGTCGAACAACCGTGGTTCGGAGAGACGGGGCTCCCGAGGTGCGGGATCGGGAGGCGCGGGACCTGCCAGGGCTGCGGGTGATGCTCCGGCCGAGGCTCCTGAAGTAAGTGGGGTTACAAGCAAGGTGTTAACGGTTTCACTCAGCGTTTGTAAGTGGAGGAGAATATTAGCCTGCTGGCTAGCCAGACAGCCCAGGGACCCCTGAATAGGCAGGACCTGCTCTCGGAGTTCCTGTACAGCAGCCGCATCTAGCTGAAGGCTGTGGTCGTTGGTTAACTCTATCTGGACTGCTAACGCTGTTCTGACTCTCTCTGTGTCGGCTGGGGTCGTCATGGTTGGATCGTAATGTTAGGGTTTGTAACCGACCTCAAGCGCAACGGCATAGAGAGAGTTGTTTCAGAGTTAGCCAAAGCAAGGCCGTATTTATTTTCAGAGTTACAAGATTGAATTAAGTTGAGCAACCGAACAAACGGGGAATCTGGCATGTGAAGATTGTTGCGGCTCTGCAGATTCTCCCAGTAGGTGGTGGTGAGGAATTAGCTTGTGACGTCTGAAGCCGCTCTGCAGATCCTCCCAGCTTTCACTCCCGGTGGAAACGGAGAGAGAGGGAAATCTGAGTTAGCCCAGCGCACAACAGAAACAGAGAGGTGACTGATCCAATAAATATCCAAGTGACTTGATCTTCGGTGTACCACACACAGTTAGCAGAGTCCAGAGAAAAAACAATACGGTAATCCAAAGTGTAAATCCAACACAAAAAATAGGTGAGAACAGTATAAACAAAAACGGGATCTCTTCGGTGTTTCACAAACACACACAAAACTGGGGGTCCTACTAATCACCCCAAAGTACCAGAAAATACCAGAAAATACCAGAAACTACCCCAAAATACCCCAAAGTATACCCAAAAATACCAGAAACTACCCCAAAATACCCCAAAGTATACCCCAAAATACCAGAAACTACCCCAAAATACCCCAAAGTACACCCCAAAATACCAGAAACTACCCCAAAATACCCCAAAATACCAGAAAATACCAGAAAATACCAGAAACTACCCCAAAATACCCCAAAGTATACCCCAAAATACCAGAAACTACCCCAAAATACCCCAAAATACCAGAAAATACCAGAAAATACCAGAAACTACCCCAAAATACCCCAAAGTATACCCCAAAATACCAGGAACTACCCCAAAATACCCCAAAATACCCCAAAGTATACCCCAAAATACCAGAAACTACCCCAAAATACCAGAAACTACCCCAAAGTATACCCCAAAATACCAGAAACGACCCCAAAATACCAGAAAATACCAGAAAATACCAGAAACTACCCCAAAATACCCTAAAGTATACCCCAAAATACCAGAAACTACCCCAAATTACCAGAAACTACCCCAAAATACCCTAAAGTATACCCCAAAATACCAGAAACTACCCCAAAATACCCCAAAATACCAGAAACTACCAGAAACTACCCCAAAGTATACCCCAAAATACCAGAAACTACCAGAAAATACCAGAAACTACCCCAAAATACCACAAAGTATACCCCAAAATACCAGAAACTACCCCAAAATACCCTAAAATACCCCAAAGTATACCCCAAAGTACCAGAAAATACCAGAGAATACCCCAAAATACCCCAAAGTACCCCAAAATACCCCAAAGTATACCCCAAAGTACCAGAAAATACCAGAAAATACCCCAAAATACCCCAAAGTATACCCCAAAATACCAGAAACTACCCCAAGATACCCCAAAATACCAGAAAATACCAGAAAATACCAGAAAATACCCCGAAATACCCTAAAGTATACCCCAAAATACCAGAAACTACCCCAAAATACCCCAAAATACCAGAAACTACCAGAAACTACCCCAAACTACCCCAAAATACCAGAAAATACCAGAAAATACCCCAAAATACCACAAAGTATACCCCAAAATACCAGAAACTACCCCAAAATACCCTAAAATACCCCAAAGTATACCCCAAAGCAGTGGTTCCCAACCTTTTTCCCCCCAGGGACCCCCAAACATCTCTGATGAAATTCGCGGACCCCCTCCTAATAAGATACCATAAAATACTTTTTTTTTTTTTCATTTTAATAACAAACTGCTTATACACAGGCATATGCATCACAATTAGACCCACTATGCTTCTTTGACTTGTGCCTTCAATCAACAAATCTCATCTTGCACCATATGCATTTCAAAATGTTTGGCCAATATTCAAATGCTGTATTCATCCTCTCAAATCAGGCCCTAATGGTGAACGGTTTGCATTTATGGAACAAATCAATGCAACAAATTAAACTAAATATGAGACAGGAAATTCCAATCAGTAGCAGAGAGAATCTGTCCTAGCTGGGTTTAATACCTTTTTTTGTCATTTTAATAACAAACTGCTTATACACAGGCATATGCATCACAATTAGACCCACTATGCTTCTTTAACTTGTGCCTTCAATCAACAAATCTCATCTTGCACCATATGCATTTCAAAATGTTTGGCCAATATTCAAATCCTGTATTCATCCTCTCAAATCAGTCCCTAATGGTGAACGGTTTGCATTTATGGAACAAATCAATGCAACAAATTAAACTAAATATGAGACAGGAAATTCCAATCAGTAGCAGAGAGAATCTGTCCTAGCTGGGTTTAATACCTTTTTTTTGTCATTTTAATAACAAACTGCTTATACACAGGCATATGCATCATAATTAGACCCACTATGCTTCTTTGACTTGTGCCTTCAATCAACAAATCTAATCTTGCACCATATGTATTTCAAAATGTTGGCCAATATTCAAATCCTGTATTCATCCTCTCAAATCAGGCCCTAATGGTGAACGGTTTGCATTTATGTTGAATGAAGTAAGAATCCACTGCAGTAAAAATATCCTCACCTCGAGTGGTGGTAGTAAGGTTGACTGACATGAGAATGTCCTGCTTCAGATCCTCATTTTCAATATATTGCACATAAACGATGAGCACAGCCTCGTCTGCGACAGTTGTAGTTTCATCAAGTTGTATGGCAAATGGACCCTTTCTAAGCTTTTCTGACAGCTGCTGCTCGCAATCACTTGACATCTTATCAATTCGGTCTTTCACTACATTGTTCGAGAGTGGTACTGATTTTAGTTTATCCGCCACCTGTGGGCCGCACAGTTTCTAAACCATTTTGATGCAGGCTGGTTTGATGAGCTGCTCGCCAATATTGTGCGGTTTCTTTGCTTTTGCAATTAAAAGCGAACACTCAAAGGAGGCTTCGGTAGCCTTCTGTAAATCACTGCCACCCCTGCTCCACGCTACTCTAACATCAACAGGCTTGTTCGCCTTGAGAGACTGTTCTTTCCTCCGAAAAAAGTCTGGATCCTTCCCAACGGTTTCTGGGTGCTTAGACGCCTGATGTCTCTTCAGCTTGCTGGGCTTCAGGCTCGAGTTTGCCAACTTTTCTCCACAAATCACACACTCAGGTCGTTTGTCTGGTCCCTCAGTGAAGCCCATGGTGATGTAATTTTCGCGATTGCTGTAGGTCCTAACTTTTTTTGCAGATGAGCTGCCGTCATCTCCTTTTCGTTTGTCACACATTTTCGCCTCTGGCGGCTGACGAGCCGAGAAAGTTAACTAGCGTGCTAGGCTAGCTACAGAAAGTGATACAGTCAACTGATTCGCGTTTTAGCGGCTACCCGGTAGCCTACTGTTAACGTTCAAAAATCATGTCTAGATGTTTATTTATTTATCTTTATTTTTTATTGTAGTGGAGAGACTATTCATGCTTCTGATGATAAAAAAATTATAAATTAAAAATTAAAAAAATAAAAAAAAAAAATACCTCAAATCATCTGTGGTCTGGCGGACCCCCTGCAGGTTGGGAATCACTGCCCCAAAGTACCAGAAAATACCAGAGAATACCCCAAAATACCCCAAAGTACCCCAAAATACCCCAAAGTATACCCCAAAGTACCAGAAAATACCAGAAAATACCCCAAAATACCCCAAATAGTGTGTAATAGTGTAATAGTGTAATAGTAGTAATAGTGTGTAATAGTGTGTAATAGTGTAATAGTGTAATAGTGTGATAGTGTGTAATAGTGTAATAGTGTGTAATAGTGTAATAGTGTGTAATAGTGTAATAGTGTAATAGTGTGTAATAGTGTAATAGTGTGTAATAGTGTAATAGTGTGTAATAGTGTAATAGTGTTTAATTTGTTTTAAAAGTGTAATAGTGTGCTAGTGTAATAGTGTGTAATAGTGTGTAATAGTGTGTAATAGTGTGTAAAAGTGTAATAGTGTGCTAGTGTAATAGTGTAATAGTGTGTAATAGTGTGTAATAGTGTGTAATAGTGTAATAGTGTGTAATAGTGTAATAGTGTAAGTGTGTAATAGTGTAATAGTGTGTACTAGTGTGTAATAGTGTAAAATAGTGTAATAGTGTGTAATAGTGTAATAGTGTAATTTTGTGTAATAGTGTGTAATAGTGTAATAGTGTAATAGTGTGTAATAGTGTAATAGTGTGTAATAGTGTAATAGTGTAATAGTGTGTAATAGTGTAATAGTGTAATAGTGTGTAATAGTGTGTAATAGTGTAATAGTGTGCTAGTGTAATAGTGTGTAATAGTTTAATAGTGTGATAGTAGTAATAGTGTGTAATAGTGTAATAGTGTAATAGTAGTAATAGTTTGTAATAGTGTAATAGTGTGTAATAGTGTAATAGTGTAATAGTGTGATAGTGTGTAATAGTGTAATAGTGTAATAGTGTGTAATAGTGTAATAGTGTGTAATAGTGTAATAGTGTAATTTTGTGTAATAGTGTGTAATAGTGTAATAGTGTAATAGTGTGTAATAGTGTAATAGTGTGTAATAGTGTGTAATAGTGTGATAGTGCAATAGTGTGTAATAGTGTAATAGTGTGTAATAGTGTAATAGTGTAATAGTGTGTAATAGTGTGTGTGTGTGTGTGCGTGTGTGTGTGTGTGTGTGTGTGTGTGTGTGCGCGTGTGCGTGTGTGTGTGTGTGTGTGTGTGTGTGTATGTGTGTGTGTGTGTGTCTGGGTCTCTAGCACTCAAGATGGATTCCAACTTGTATGGCATCTTGATGGAGGAGCTGTGGAACAAGGGAAACCAACCAGGGGGGAGAGAGAGGGGGAGAGAGAGAGAGAGAGAGAGAGAGAGAGAGAGAGAGAGAGAGAGAGAGAGAGAGAGAGAGAGAGAGAGAGAGAGAGAGAGAGGGGGGGGGGGAGATGGAGAGAGAGAATGGGGATAGAGGGAGATGGAGAGAGAGATAGAGAGGGGGAGATGGAGAGAGAGAGAAGGGGGATAGAGGGAGATGGAGAGAGAGAAGGGGGATAGAGGGAGATGGAGAGAG
Source organism: Notolepis coatsorum (assembly GCF_963971535.1). Classification (NCBI taxonomy): domain Eukaryota; kingdom Metazoa; phylum Chordata; class Actinopteri; order Aulopiformes; family Paralepididae; genus Notolepis; species Notolepis coatsorum. The sequence goes on along the minus strand of NC_140183.1, from coordinate 12,697,746 downwards.
AGAAGGGGGAGAGAGAGAACGGGGGAGAGAGAGAGAGAAGAAGGGAGAGAGAGGGAGGGAGGGAGAGAGAAAGATGGATAGAGAGAGAGAGAGAGAGAGAGAGAGGGGGGAGATGGAGAGAGAGAGAAGGGGGAGAGAGGGAGATGGAGAGAGAGAAGGGGGATAGAGGGAGATGGAGAGAGAGAAGGGGGAGAGAGAGGAAGAGAGAGAAGAAGGGAGAGAGAGGGAGGGAGGGAGAGAGAAAGATGGATAGAGAGAGAGAGAGAGAGAGAGAGAGAGAGAGAGAGAGAGAGAGAGAGGGAGAAGAGGGGGAGAAGGAGCTATTTATATAGCTCTTTTATCCAAAGCGCTTTACAATTTATGCCTCACATTCACTCACACACCGACGGCGGAGGCGACCATGCCAAGTGCCAATCTGCTCACCGGGAGGAGCAGGGCTTAAGTGTCTTGCTCAAGGACACTCGGACACGCCGCCGGGAGGAGCCGGAATCGAACCGGGAATCTTCTGATTAACCAGACGAGCACTCGGCTCTACCTCCTGAGCCCTCTACGTTTTTTATGTCTCACTCTTTGTCTCACTAAACCTTTACTGCGTTAATCCCTTCCTGGATGCAGCCAGAGTACAGAGTGCCTCAGTCACTACAGCCATAATGTGGAGACACACACACACACACACACACGCACACACACACACGCACACTATTACACACTATTACACTATTACATACTATTACACTATCACACTATTACACTATTACACACAATTACACTATTACACTAGCACACTATTACACTATTACACACTATTACACACTATTACACTATTACACACTATTACACTATTACACTATTACACTATTACACACTATTACACTATTACACTATTACACACTATTACACTATTACACACTATTACACTATTACACACTATTACACACAATTACTCTATTACACTATTACACTATTACACACTATTACACTATTACACACTATTACACTATTACACACTATTACACTATTACACACTATTACACACTATTACACAAAATTACACTAATACACTATTACACTATTACACTATTACACACTATTACACTATTACACTATTACACTATTACAGACTATTACACTATTACACACTATTACACTATTACACACTATTACACACTATTACACAAAATTACACTAATACACTATTACACTATTACACTATTACACACTATTACACTATTACACTATTACACACTATTACACTATTACACACTATTACACTATTACACTATTACACACTATTACACACTATTACACACTATTACACTATTACACTAGCACACTATTACACTTTTACACACTATTACACACTATTACACACTATTACACACTATTACACTATTACACTAGCACACTATTACACTTTTACACACTATTACACTATTACACACTATTACACTATTACACTATTACACACTATTACACTATTACACACTATTACACTATTACACTATTACACACTATTACACTATTACACACTATTACACTATTACACACTATCACACTATTACACTATTACACACTATTACTACTATTACACTATTACACTTTTACACACTATTACACTATTACACACTATTACACTATTACACACTATTTGGGGTACTTTGGGGTATTTTGGGGTATTTTCTGGTATTTTCTGGTACTTTGGGGTATACTTTGGGGTATTTTGGGGTATTTTCTGGTACTTTGGGGTATACTTTGGGGTATTTTGGGGTACTTTGGGGTATTTTCTGGTATTTTCTGGTACTTTGGGGTATACTTTGGGGTATTTTAGGGTATTTTGGGGTAGTTTCTGGTATTTTGGGGTATACTTTGGGGTAGTTTCTGGTATTTTCTGGTATTTTGGGGTAGTTTCTGGTATTTTGGGGTATACTTTGGGGTATTTTGGGGTATTTACTGGTATTTTCTGGTATTTTCTGGTATTTTGGGGTAGTTTCTGGTATTTTGGGGTAGTTTGGGGTAGTTTCTGGTAGTTTCTGGTATTTTGGGGTAGTTTCTGGTATTTTGGGGTATACTTTGGGGTATTTTGGGGTAGTTTCTGGTATTTTCTGGTATTTTGGGGTAGTTTCTGGTATTTTGGGGTATACTTTGGGGTATTTTGGGGTCGTTTCTGGTATTTTCTGGTATTTTCTGGTACTTTGGGGTAATTAGTAGGACCCAAAACTGGTGATCCAAAAAGAACTGTTTCCAAAAACTCACCAGAGCGCAACGCGTAAAGCGGGCAGATAACGAGGCGCAGCTCCGAACGGGAAATCAGGTTCTCCACAGGGATTCTTCACGAAAGTCCTGGAGAGCAACAGACAGGGAACAGCGACGGGGAAGACAGGCAAATGCAGGAATTATTCAAAACGATCCAACATCGATAGTAGGGGGATCAGGGTATATAAAGCCACAGGGCGCTGATGACAAGCTGTGACAGCTGCGGGATGAAATTGATCATTGCTCCAGAAGCGTGTGGTGGGGAGAGCACCAATCAACACGGCACTTTACAGGAACGGAGCGTGTGGCGGGGAATGCAATTAATCAACAAGAACGGAGCGTGTGGGTGGGGAGCGGACCAAACCTCACAGTTCTGGACCAGTTGGAGCTTATGGAGGAGTTTGTGGGGAGACCAAAGAGAAGGAAGTTGCAATAATCCAATCGGGAAGTGACGAGGGAGTGGACCAGGATTGCGGCGCTGTTGGGGGTGAGTGAAGGGCGGAGGCGGTTGATGTTGCGAAGGTGGAAGTAGGCGAACCGGATGGTGTTATTGATGTGGGAATAGGGGTTAGTATCAATGGGCCTCATTCATCAACGGACTTACGACAAAAAGGGCTTTCTCTTAGGGCCATTTGAGACCTTTTCGGGCAAGACATGAATATAGACAATATATTATAATATAATATTAATTATATATGTTTTATTGGGACGGTTGGTGAATCCCAAAATCATCCCGAAAAGGTCTCAAATGGCCCTAAGAGAAAGCCCTTTTTGTCGTAAGTCCTTGGTGAACCCAATGGGTCTGTGTCTCTAAATACCATATTGGCGGATTGCTCTCATTCAGTTGAGACAATTTCCTCCTCCAGTTTATTAGGTCATTCTGATTTGACTCGCTCGGTGACGTAACTGGGAGCTGGTGGAGCTGATTGTGATCTGATTGGCTCTGTGGTTGTAGCGCATAGTGAAACCCGACACTTCCTCAAAGGAGAGGCAGAGAGCGAGCGAGAGAGAGAGAGGGAGAAACAGATAGAGAGAGAGAGAGGCTCATACGCTGCATTTCTCTGGGCGATCTCTCCTCAGCTGTCTGCCTCTGCTTAGTTTACACACACTCGCGACAGAGCACACATACCGTACACACACGCGCGTTGCGCTGTCGTCTCTCCGTCTGTCTCTCTCTCTCCCTCTCTCCCTCTCTATCTCTCTCTCTCGAGTCGGGAGCACTAGCATATCACTGTAATATCTTTATCATATCTCGCGCACGCCCGTATTCCGATCCGTACAATAATAATCACAGAGGTATATATTGTCATTTGAAACAAGTTACCAATGCATTGTCCCGTGGGATTATGCCCCCCCGTGGTGAAATTACTTAGTATCCTCCTCAGTCTCTCTCTATCTCTCTCTGTGCCAGTCGCAGACTGTGTGGATGACTGTCACTCAAAGTTCTTATGGGCAGAGCCAACACAGCCTGAAATCCAAAGTGAGAAAAATGTGGCTTTTGAGTACTTGATTAGAAATATAAAACAATGAATTGTTTTTAATAAAACCTTACAGATGTGTTCAATAGACTCACAGGAATTGTGTAAAGTTGCCCAAATAGTGCTAGGAATAGCAATGCATGTCCCCTTTAATGTCCATGGTCCTGAATTTATACACACACACTAACTACAGCGAGCCCCACTCATTTCATATACTGTAGTGCAAATTAAGTGTTCAAATTAAGGCATCCAATATGATTAACCCCTTAACAATTGTGTGTATTGAGCCGTACTGTATTGTACCCATTCTGCAATATGTTAATAAAGTATTCAATTCAATTCAATCAATCAATCAGTCTTACTTTAATGCAGCAATATGCAACGTTTCGTCTTGGCATCGTAGGCAGCAATGATCTCTTCTGCTTCAAGTGTGTGTGTGAGATCACTTTCGATGTGAAGCAGACTCAGAGTTGTCAGTCTCCTGGCCCATGGTGGTTCTTAGCCAGTTTTAGAGCAGCTGGCTGTTTGACAGGGCACTTGTGTGGTCGTCTCTCATCCCCGCTCTCCATACAAACGTCAACTGACTGGCAGAATTTTTATTTTTTATATCTTTTTCCCCCCTCCTTTTTCAGATTTTTCTCCCATCCCACTGTTAGTCATTATGCCAATTCCCAACCCCCTTCCTGGTTGTTGCGCACTCCCCCCTACTGTTGGTCCGAGAGGCCGGAGACTGTCACATGCTTTCCTCCGACGCATGTGCACCCAGCTGGCAGCCAGCCTGGCAGCGCAGATTCTCACCGGGAGAGTGTAACCTGTGGAAGGTCACACTACCTCCCTCCAGATCCTACCCTCGCTGTGCAGGTGCCCCGACCGAACTGTAGGGGTTGCTGTCCACAACGCCCAGGACCCACCCATCAGCTTTCCCACCCCTAACACTGCCAATTGTGTTAGTATATACGACCAGCCAAGCTGATAGCAATGCCGAGAGCTGGATTCGAACCCAGCGTCTTCAGCGTTGATGGCGAGCGCCTTGCCCACTACACCACCTAGCCGCCAAGTCATCCCACTTTTGACTGTTGGTCCTCATGTTTTCGAAGCTTTTCATCATCAAAAATTACATATATCCATTTTGCGTTTCTGTGGCCGTCACTGGTGTGTTATCTACAAAGAAACTGGCGGGTGAAAATTCGAATGCAGATGTTTACACAAATGGGTGTGGCGTGATTGGTTACTGCCTGCAGTCTGGAATGTTAAATGGTCGCAACAACTACTACCCATTGACTCCTCGGTCAGCCGACCCTTGCGTAATTGTCACCACAGCCCTACACACAATATCGTAGCCTAGGCTGCCTATATAATAATGCTGCGACTGGGGCTGCCCACATATATTATTTATATATAAATGCTAAATATTTACATCAGACATATGTACAGACAATGTACAAACAAACAATAATTCTACATATTAGGTACAGGCAAGCATATGGTGTTAGAGTTCTGCAGGGCAATGTTCACATGTGTAGTTATTTCTTAACCATGTTTTGAAGTGGGTGTGGGGCTAGACCATGGAGGATTTTGAAGACCAGACTGGCATCGGTTAGTTTGATGATGCAGCGTGATTGGTTACTGCCTGCAGTCTGGAATGTTAAACGGCCACCACACCTACTACCCATTGACACCTCTGTCGGCCGACCCTTGCGTAACGTAATTGTCACCACCGGGCTGCAGCAGCTCTAAACAAACACACAATATCGTAGCCTATAGGCTGCCTATAATAATCCTGCGACTGGGACTGCCCATTTGGCTAGGCATAGCCTACCCTCGCCTTCAGCCGCCTATGAGGGAAGGGTTGAATATGTCCGTGAACACCCCCGCCAGCTCCGCCGCGCATGCTCTGATCACCCGGCCTGGGTGAATAATGAGTGGCAGCTGCAGTGGGATCAGGAGACTAGGGGAAGACAGTTACATATAGTGCAGCTGCAGTGGGATCAGGAGACTAGGGGAAGACAATTACTATAGTGCAGCTGCAGTGGGATCAGGAGACTAGGGGAAGACAATTACATATAGTGCAGCTGCAGTGGAATCAGGAGACTAGGGGAAGACAGCAGGGGCGTATCTAGACCCAGCACTTCAGTAGGGCACAGAAGGGCACCATCAACTATGAAGCGCGAGCGTGCAGCGCGAGCGCGAAAAAAATTTGGCCGGTTTTGGCCGGTTTGTGGGCGAAAATGGGTGGATTTTGTAACTATTTTTTTTTAACTTTATTTTTAGGGTTAGGTTAGGGTTATGTTATTTAATTATTTTGGGGAGCCAGCCCCCCAAACTCCTGAAATGCATAGAAATCTATGAAATAAATAAAACAATCTGACATTTATATTAAAAAGAGCTAGCCACCCAAACCCCTAAAATACATAGAAATCTATGCATTTTGGAACAGTTACTATATATATAGTCAATAAAGCATTTAGTCATACTTAAAGTTTAAAGTGCTTTACTTGCATTGAACATTGCATTGAACATTGAACATTGAGGAGACATCATTAGAAAGCACAATGTATGTTTCCATAGTTACGCAGATGACACACAATTGTACATCTCCGCTGAACCAAATGATCACACAGCTATAAACTCCATTTCCGCCTGTCTCTTAGCAATAAACAAATGGATGACGAACAACTTCCTAAAATTAAATGAGGGCAAAACTGAAATCCTACTAGTCGGTCCTATAACAAAAAGAGAAATGTTACAGAGCAATATGGGGCAACTTACTCCTTGGATCAAACCCGAAGTTACAAGTAAGTAACCTACACTGGCTTCTGGTAACATTTAGAATTGATTTCAAGGTCCTCCTCCTTATATACAAAGTATAAACATTGTGATCATCTACTACTGGTCTATTGAAGGTTCCAAGCCACAGTCTAAAGAAAATCAGGGATGCAGCCTTTGCTAACTATGCACCAAAGTTATGGAACACACTACCTATGGACATTAGGGAAGCTAGATCTCTTAATATTTTCAGAAATAAGCTAAAAACGTACCTCTTCACCATAGCCTTCTAATACACCCCGCTGTTGATTGTACTGTAGCACTATTTTACTCTGGCCATTCTATTGCATAATTTTACTATCTATTCTACTATTCTATTATTGCACTGTATTATTGGTGTGCAAACCAGTCAACTTACAAAAAAGAGCCTGTTGGAGGATTTCAACAAGATAAATGCAGTGCAAAATATTTCACTATAATATTTCAAAGCGAAGTAAAAAATATTATAATAATTATTTGATCATGTTAAATGATCATTTGATCATGTTAAAAAAGGGAAAATAAAAAAGCATTTGTTAAAAAAAAAAAAAAAAAAACATTTTTTTTTTTTTCATCACTGGGGCACAGATGATCATCACTAGGGCACGTGCCCTAGTGATAGTGGTCTAAATACGCTGATGGAAGACAGTTACATATAGTGCAGCTGCAGTGGGATCAGGAGACTAGGGGAAGACAATTACTATAGTGCAGCTGCAGTGGGATCAGGAGACTAGGGGAAGACAATTACATATAGTGCAAAATAGAGTGGGTGGTGTGAGAATCAGGGGAGGAAATAGGAAAGAGGAGGTGGTGAGGTTAAGAATAGGCCACAGTACGTTGAAAGAGACTCTTAAAATGATGGGGAAGCATCCAACAGGGTTATGTGACTGTTGTCAGGTAGAGGAGTCAGTGGAACATGTAGTGGTTAAGTGCAGGAAATATTCATCAGAAAGGGGGGACATGATGGAGGGAATGGAAAGAGCAGGATTGACAGGAGCTGGTTTGAAGGGCATATTGGAGTGTGGAGGAAGTGGACAAGGCAGGAAGTGTTTGATTCGCTTTCTTAAGCGAACAGGACTGATGGGACAAATATGATAAAAGGACATTGTAGGAGGTAGATGATACGAGTTTGGGGGGTAGGATTTTAATTTAATTCATTTTCATTTTGTTTGTGTTTAGGTTTTAATTGTATTTTTAGTAGGTTTGTATAGGGTGGTGATGTTAGGGTTGTGTATTTTGTTTTGTTTGTTCTGGGTTTGTTGTTTTCTTTGCTGGGTTCTTGCCTTATCCGCTCCAGTTGGGTTGTACAGTAGGTGGCGGTATGCGCCTTTCTGTGGTTGAGACCCGCAATTAACTCAATAGAAGAAGAAGAAGGAAGAGAGGCGTTATTTTTAAACCTAGCCGCATTTTTCGGAGACGCTCTCTGATTGGCCACTGACTGACAGTCTCTGATTGGCCACTGACATGTTTGCCCAATAGACCATAGATATATATAGAACACTAGATAGCTTGCCCGTGCTGCCGGCCAATGGAGAGCGATGTCACTGAACCGCCGCCATCTTGGGAGGGTCAGCCTTGAGTGAGAGTGAGTGAGCTGCACAGACAAAAATACTCATAACTCGCTGAAATATTGACTGATTTACAAACGGTTTGGTTTATTACAAGCATTATTAACGTGGCTATAATTCAAGCGGTTTGTAAAAAAAACATCTTTAACACTATGATCGCCGTGAACGAGTTTACACGTCATTCCTAGCCATGCTCATTCTGCCGAAGACGCCGTAACTCGTCTTTGATGTCAATATTTCAAAAATCTGTCATCGAAATCATGTGTGACTCGCCGTGACCAAACCCGATTTGATCCGCAAAGGGGGAGGTGCTCTGAAATGAACAAATGTCTTGCTGTCCAGAAAATCCCAAAAATCGAAATCTTGATTTTTTTTACATATTTGAATTGTCATCAATCTGTTCCATTATTTGCCCTTAGTTGCAAACTTAAATACAACTTGTAAATGAGGTAATTATTGCTATAATAGTTCCACAAATTTTCTTTCAATTGAGGATAAAAAACTACACGAGCGGGCTTGGGCCTGTCCACAGGGGGCTTAATAGGTGTACTTAATAGGTGTTAACACACAGACGTCATTAGCTCTCCTTTCTCAGAGAGAGAATAACACACTATTAATACACTATCTTAATGTTATAAGTTATAAGCAACGTAACGCAGTGTCTAAAAAAAAGATTAAAAAAAAAGAGGCCTTGACGGCCGTTATAAAATGCGTGTTTTAACTTAATTAAAAACCATTAAAACACAGTTAGAATTTTATGAGCGAACGAATTTCGTTAGGGTGCATTTTTTCCAACCTAATGGCTAAAAGTAAATTAATTTAATACGGAAACGGAGTGATAAAAAATGGCTTTTTCATCGGAGCGAGAGATTATTATTATTGTGGGGGCCCTGATGTAAACTATTTTCTGCGCTGGCATTCAGCACGGAATCTGTTAATACAGTTAAAAGTAAGTTGTTGTTGTTGTTGTGTCTTTCACTACCACACTACATGTATTTATATCTAAATACATCTAAATGCTTAACTGTTACTGTCTGGACTTTATGAATGCGCGCAGCACCGTGTATCCCTCCTGTCTGGACGTTATGAATGCGCGCAGCACCGTGTATCCCTCCTGTCTGGACGTTATGAATGCGCGCAGCACCGTGTATCCCTCCTGTCTGGACGTTATGAATGCGCGCAGCACCGTGTATCCCTCCTGTCTGGACGTTATGAATGCGCGCAGCACCGTGTATCCCTCCTGTCTGGACGTTATGAATGTGAATGTGCGCAGCACCGTGTATAGGCAGGGGAGATGAGGCGCGCGTTAACCCTTTCACTGCCACACTACAGAAGCGCTTAGTAATGCTTCGCCTCAAAGCCGTTTCTGGCCGAATTAGTCATTGAATCTTTAATTTTTTTTAAAATTCTTATTCAGAGGTATTTCGTCGAGATTTCATAATGTGTAATGTGGCATGCTATTACTGTTAATCCTTTCACTACCACACTACAGAAGGTTAACCTTTCACTACCACACTACAGAAGGTTAACCTTTCACTACCACACTACAGAAGGTTAACCTTTCACTACCACACTACAGAAGGTTAACCTTTCACTACCACACTACAGAATGTTAACCCTTTCACTACCACACTACAGAAGGTTAACCTTTCACTACCACACTACAGAAGGTTAACCCTTTCACTACCACACTACTGAAGGTTAACCCTTTCACTACAACACCACAGAAGGTTAACCTTTCACTACCACACTACTGAAGGTTAACCCTTTCACTACAACACCACAGAAGGTTAACCTTTCACTACCACACTACAGAAGGTTAACCTTTCACTACCACACTACAGAAGGTTAACCCTTTCACTACCACACTACAGAAGGTTAACATTTCACTACCACACTACAGAAGGTTAACCCTTTCACTACCACACTACAGAAGGTTAACCTTTCACTACCACACTACAGAAGGTTAACCTTTCACTACCACACTAATTTTTTAATAAACTATCATGACTTTTCCTTTTTGTTGTGTTTGCAGTCACCAGACTCATTGTAATAACAAAGAGCCTCAGACTGGAAAGCTGCCAGGTGTTAATTGCCCTAGAGAGAGGGGGGCCATGGATTACAATGACTTCTGGGTAGTGTTGTAGTTGTTTCACTATTGTCACCGAATAGCCTGCTCGTCTCTTGAAGGCTATTATCTCTGAATACGTTTTGTGATAATCACCATGAATCATAGGAAGTAGCTTGCAAAGTATCCCACCAAAATGTTCAAGTGATGGCTTATTTTGAAGGTATGAATCTGTACTTTCATAATATGTAAAAAAAAAAAAAAAAATGAAGATCCCTCAACATGACCCTGAAGTCCATACCTGGTCACATATTTCCTTTCCGGAGCCCTGAGACACAGTGCAAAGCTCCACTCAACTCTCTAGCGGTTCAAGAGCGCCATCTGGTGGCCGATCGGCAGATCGCCAGCCGGAAATTAACCTTTGAACCGGTAGTGCTCATCCATATGTGGTCCGGGCACTCGCTATCGTTAGAGAGACTCCGTATTGACACAGTGAACATCGATCGGTGCAAATAACTCGAAAAAACAACATGATTTGGACGTATATAAGTATGCAGTATCATAACTACATCTTTGATGTTTATAGCAAACCAACCCGTTTGTAAATCCGTCAATATTTCAGCGAGTTATGAGTATTTTTGTCTGTGCAGCTCACTCACTCTCCTCAAGGCTGACCCTCCCAAGATGGCGGCGGTTCAGTGACGCTGGTGACTCCGCCTTAAGCTATCTAGTGTTCTATATATATCTATGCAATAGAATAGACCACCGCAACACTTCCGGGATTCTGAAATCGGGGAGGAGATAGCGGGGGAGCATATGAATGAATGTGGACGAGAGCCGTGATCATGTAAGTGGTTGCCGATACGGCTGTGGGGGTGCTAGAGACATGATCGAATAGACGTTTATGCGCCTCACTCTCCTGAACACGGCGTGACCCATTCCTAATCGATCAGAACTAAATCGGCAGAGAAAAAGCCCATTTTAAAGCACCTAGTCCGCATGCACATGCGCAGAGTGCCCATGGAGTCTGGACGACGCGAGATGACGCACAAATGAATGTGGACTGTTCCATCAGAGGGCGGAGCTTCGGTGGTAATGTGTCAAGTCAAGTCAAGTCAAGTCAAGAGTTTTAATTGTCACGGCATACAGGTATACAATCAAATGCGGGTGGTCTTGCCCGCAACGATGTGCAATACAGTGGTACATATAATAGAATCAAAAGAAGGAAACAACATTGTGCAGTAACAGGTAGCAGGTAACATGGAGTGACATCTCGGTATCTGTACATAGTTATTTACAGAGCATATGGGACATGCTATTTAGCTTTGGTAGTGCAATACACTGTTCCTGTTATTCTAATTTAAAGTGACCTTTCCTTTGGCCATAAGTGTGCGTGTGTGCGACATGAGTGTGTGCCCGCTCATGTTAAAGTGTTAAGTGGCTGCTTGTGTGTGAGCGTGCACAGTGTGCGTGTCGTGTGTGTGTTCATGTCTGCTTGTGTGTGGACAGTTCAATGTTCTGAGCACTCAATGTTCATTGTTCATGGCTCTGATGGCCTGGGGGAAGAAGCTGAGCCTAAGCCGCTCTGTCCTAGTAGCTGGGGTTCGCAGGCGTCTGCCTGACCTCAGCAGCTGAAACAGGCTGTTATTGGGGTGGTGAGGGTCTTTCATTATCCTGCAGGCTCTGGATTTGCACCTCTTGTTGTATAGAACCTGCAGGGGGGGTAGTGCAATACCCGTGGTACGCTCGGCTGAGCGCACCACTCTCTGTAGGGCCTTCTTGTCCTGTGCCGTGCTGTTTCCATACCAGGCAGTGATGTTTCCGGTCAGGATGCTCTCTACAGCTCCTGAGTAGAAGGACTGGAGTATCTTTCCCGATACTCTGAACTTCCTTAACTGTCTCAGGTGGTAGAGACGCTGTTTCGCCTTCTTTACTACTGTGTCTATGTGTGTTGACCATGTCAGGTCCTCTGAGATGTGGACCCCCAGGTACTTGAAGCTGCTCACCCTGTCCACGGTAGCCCCGTTAATCATCAGTGGTGTGTGCGTCTCCTGCTGTCCTCTCCTATAATCCACGATCAGCTCCTTGGTTTTACCAATGTTCAGGAGCAGGCTGTTGTCCTGGCACCAGCGTTCCAGTACCTTAACCTCCTCCCGGTAGGCCTTCTCGTCGTTGTCCGAGATCAGCCCCACCACCACCGTGTCATCTGCGAACTTCACTATGGAGTTGGAGCTGAACTTGGCCACACAGTCGTGTGTGTAGAGTGAGTACAGCAGGGGGCTCAGAACACAGCCCTGGGGGGACCCGATGCTCAGGGTGATGGTGTTGGAGGTCTGACCCCCCACCCTGACCGCCTGGGGTCTTTCGCTCAGAAAGTCCAGTACCCAGGCGCTCAGGGCGGAGCTCAGACCTAGCTCGATCAGCTTGTCCACCAGTCTGGTGGGGACTATGGTGTTGAACGCTGAGCTGTAGTCAATGAACAACAGTCTCACGTAGCCCCCCTTCTGACGGTCAAGGTGCGAGAGGGTGCTGTGCAGTACCTGGGAGACCGCGTCGTCGGTGGACCTGTTTGTCCTGTATGCAAATTGCATAGGGTCCATATCACTGGGGAGGGAGGCATAAATGTGGTCCTTGACCAGCCTCTCAAAACATTTCATGACCACAGAGGTGAGTGCCACCGGTCTGTAGTCATTTGGACATGCTGGGGAGGGTTTCTTCGGCACAGGGATGATGGTAGACATCTTGAAGCAGGCAGGGACCACTGACTCCGCCAGTGATTGATTAAATATGGCGGTGAACACAGGGGCCAGCTGGTTGGCACAGGTCTTGAGTATACGTCCTGTTATGCCATCTGGGCCAGCAGCCTTCCTGGTGTTCACCTGCATAAATGCTCTTCTCACACTGTGTTCCGACAACGAGAGAGCGTCCCCCCCCCCTCGCGGTTGCCCCCCCCCCTCCACAACAGCCGGCGCGCCAGTGACGTCACTAGCCGGAGAGCCAGCAGCGCCACTGTCTACACCAAACCGAGCGTAGAAGATGTTGAGCTTATCCGCGAGGGAGGCGCCGTCGCTCCCCATTGAGGGGGCGCTGACTTTATAGTCAGTTATTGTCTTCAGTCCCTGCCATAATCCTCTTGTGTCGTTTTGTGCCATTTGTGTCTCCAGTTTATCAGCATATGTCCTCTTAGCAAGTTTGACAGCCTTGCGTAGAGTATAGACTGAAGCCTTATACTCCTCCATGTTTCCTGACTCTCTACCCAGGTTGTAGGCGGTGGTACGAGAGTTCAGAGCTGCTCTAATAGTGCTATCCACCCACGGTTTCTGGTTTGGGAAAATCCGCACCGTTTTCCTGGGGACAATACCATCGGCTATTGTTGTGATATAACACACTACTGTGTCTGCTAGCTCGCTGATGTCACTGGCGCTTCCTTTGAACATATCCCAATCCGTGTCTGCAAGCACGTCCTGGAGCGTGGCCTCTGATTCGTCTTTGATATGCCGGAAATAGCAAGATGGAGTCATGATCGCTCGAGCTTGTGGACCCCGTTAATGGCGGAGCGGCTACTGCCTTGTAACCGGCTTTGAACGGGGAATAACAGTGGTCGAGTGTGTTTTTCCCTCTGGTGGAGCAAGCGATGTGCTGAAAAAAGGACGGCATCACTTTCTTCAGGTTGGCCTGGTTGAAATCGCCGGCCACTACCATCGCTGCGTCTGGGTGTTTGATCTGGTGTCTGTTGAGATTATCGTGTAGTTCGCCCAGCGCTTTGCCCGTATTCGCGTGTGGGGGAATATACACGGCAGTCATGACGACCGCGGTGAACTCCCTCGGGAGATGAAACGGACGACACAGGATAGAAAGATGTTCCAAGTCCGGCGAACACGAGTTTGAGAGAACCTGCACCCCCTCGGGATTAACCCAGGAATTGTTCGTGATGAGGCAGACTCCGCCGCCGATGGTCTTCCCTGAGGCAGGGGTACGATCTGCACGTAAGACTGTGAAGGCATCCGAGGGAGATACGCTTTTGTCCGGAGTCGTCGACGTGAGCCATGTCTCTGTGAGACAAATAATGTTGATGTCTCTCATCTCCCGTTGGAACCGGACCCTCGCTCTCAGGTCATCCATCCTACCCTCCAACGAACGGGCATTCGCCAGAAAGATGGATGGAATTGCTGGGCGGTAAGCAGCTCTCTTTTTAGTCTCAATGTGTGTGTGGCTACAGACCGCTGCACTTAAATATAAACATTAGTCTACCTGGAAACTCAATGAGGTAATTGTAGATGTCGCCATAAGACGCATCTGGCCATTTAGTGGGATAATTTTTTCATCATCCTGTTCGGCTGAAAGGACACTGGCCACCGAAGCTCGCCCCTCTGATGGAACAGTCCACATTCATTCATGCCCATTTCCGCGTCGAACAGCCTGCAAACTACCTGGCGTTCTATCAGACAAACTCTAACCTTAACCAACTTCGAAAGAGTGCCTAAACCAGTGTAGAAACAGGCGTCGGCCAATCAGAGAGCGTCTCCGAAAAATGCGGCTAGGTTTAAAAAATAACGCGGAAGAGAGCACTCTTCCGGTGACGGAAGTAGTTGCTACTAGCTCCTCCTCCTCTCTGACTACACCACGCGCCATTCTCTCGTCGTTCTGCTAAACAAAGGTACGTTAGGTTCATGTCGACCTCTCCGTTTTGTTACAGTAAAATCTGCTTTTATTCATCTACTGACCGCACATCTTATCTGTTGGGCGTTTCTGCCACTTTTCCATCCAGACTAGGCCTTGACCAGAGGTAGCTGGACCAGCTAACACAGCTAAGCTGCTATGCTAGTGCTAACACTACGCTACTAACACGTTGTGAGATTGGGACGTTAGGTCAGAAACTGGTGCGACTCTATGTATAGAGAGAAATGTGCGTTTATTCAGCTCGTTACTAATAATAAAATAACAGCTAACTAAAATAACAGCTCAACTGCTGAGCATTTCAGCCACTGTTTCGGCTTTACTTGAGACTAGAGGCTATGCTATGCTTATTCTAGGATGAGGATGGGATGGAGGAGATAGCAGCAAACCGGTCTCGCCCACGAAGCCAGAGGGGAAAACATTCTATCCTCTGGACTGGACAGGATATTCCTTTATTGATCCCCTTGGGGAGATTCAGTCGTCTCATATCAGTGGGGTGGGGGGTACAGGTATGGTCAGGCAGGGTAATTACTTACTTATTTTGGGGCATAGGACGGTCGTCAACAATGGTTCTCCAAGCATCCCGATGGGACACACCTGGGGCCTCTGCTGGAGAGGTTGGATCGGGATGGTCAGGGTAATAGGAGAGCAATAAACAAATGTAATCTGAATATACAATTTTAATAAATTAAACCGTATACACAGAGGTGCAGATGGGAGTCTGTATACCATATTGGTCATAATATAAGTTACAATAAATATAGGCAATATAAAATATGACAGTCAACTGTATACATAGGGTGGGGGAAAAAACGATGCGTAGTAGTATCGCGATACTGTATCGATACAGGGACGCCAACTATCGTATCGTGATGCAAGTATCGCGATAGTATGGTATCGTGAGGTCTCTGGTGATTCCCACCCTAACCTATCTGTCATAATATGCTACACTTTATCGGCCATGCAGGGTTTAGTGGTTAACACATTGGGCGCCGGGGGTTGTGCCCATCATTGTACCCAGTCTGCCACCGTTGAAAGCCTATGGAGACGTTTACCTTCTTTGCAGGGCTATAACTTTTTAAATTTTATTGCTATATTGACATTACTATGGCCCATTCAACATCGATTATCTATCGTTCATGATGTGGGAACGTTATATTTTTTTCATTCATACATTGTTGTGTTAATAGCGTAGACTAGAGAATATAAGTATGTTTTTAATCTTTTCTGCTGTAATTCCAAAAACAGTAGTTATAGGCCCTGAAGCTTAGGGCTGGGCGATATGGCCTAAATATGATATCACGATATTTTCTGACCTTTCGGCGATACACGATACGTATCACAATGTTTTTCTTTTTTTCCCCAAACAATTCATTATGAGGCTTACCAAGACAGTATTTGAGTTTGCAAGCTAACATTAAAGACAAAATAAAATACCCATGCATTTAGCATTTTTATATTATATATTAGATTTAGATTATTGGATTATTAGATTATATATTGCATATATTTAGCAATGAGATATTATATGATTTAGATATGAAATATGATGAATTGAAAATGGGGGACCCTGATGTAAACAAGACGAAAGTCTTTCTCTGGTCTGCATCCTCCAGTCCACTGTTGACTGTTGTTGTATTGAGCTGTACTGTATTGTACCCATGCTGCAATCTGTTAATAACGTTTTCATTAATTCAGTCGGCAAACGGAATCATTTTGATTGACAGTCGCGTCTGCCAATTACGTCACATCGCTTGCACCCGCCCTGCTGTTCTTAGCACCAATCGGCAAGCGCGTATTAATTTTTTTACTTCCGCTATTGGAGAGCTCAATGACAACAACAATGGCAGCGGTAGCTCGCCGCGGCCGACGTTTAGCTTTTAGCTCCGCAGGAAGACTAAACGACTGGAGGCATAATGATTTTACTGCAACGGATGTTATAATAAAAGCCTTTCCATACATCTGTCTGATTGAAAACGTTATTAACAGACCGCAGAATGGGCACAACTGAGTCAGCACGGGCTGAGATATGAACGACTAATGCTTGCTATATCTAGGTCGACCTCGGTCGTTGCTATGTAAATACGCTGATGTTATTGAAAGTGTAACTATATAACGTTAATGCCACAAAACGAATGCCTTTGTTATCATAAGTAGTAACTTTTGATGCAGTAGTGTGTGTGTGTGGGGCGGCGCTGTTCAAAAGTGTCAACGTGTGGACCAGATTGACGCGACACAAGCCTCTTGGGCAAAACATCACGATATCCACGATACGTTTAAAAAGTGTATCGTTAATGAACTGTACCCGATATTTATATAATATCGTCATATCGCCCAGCCCTACTGAAGCTTATGATAGATTATCGATTGGCGTTTTTTTCCTATACATGCTATATTAAAAAATTCAAATGTATATGATCGGTATACATTATGCTTCATCATGCGTGAAGGAAAGGGGGGGTTGTCGTTTATAATGCCTTGATTGTCAGTAACTGCTTTATTTAGTATGGGTTGATAATATATTGATCAGACTGATTGCAAACAAAGAAATGCACAATCGGGCTTAAAATAACGTTAGTGTCCTCTTACCGTTCGCCGATGAGACTGGAGGAAAAAGATCCCAATTATTTGACGCCGATCTTCTAGGGCATAAAAGAAAATATTGTTTGGTTCCTGTTGGTTGTCAGTTAAGGCCATTTTTTATTTAATTTTTTCCCACGGCGACTATGGATAGGGGATTTCTTTATTTAATTAAAATGTTCACGACAACATGGATGAATGTACTCTGCCAGCATGTTTAATATCCATAATACTAAAGGTTTGACTAAGGTTTTTATGAAATGTTATTGTATTAAAAAAAATATTTACTCATAAAATAAATTGGGTCGCACCTAAATCGGCAGGGTCGATCGGCAACCGGAACCAAACCATTTTTTCTTTTAGGCCTAGATCCATTTCCGGTTTGTATGGCGCAATACATGCCCATATCGATTATTGCGTTATGGAAGCGATCCAAATGCACTCCAGTGTTTGTCTGGAGTCCCGTGACACAAGATATGACTACCGGAGGGATTTCCTCGACGCACCGACCGCCACTTCCGGTTTGACGTGAAATGTAACTCGCCCGACCATCCACCAGGCGGCGGTATTGAGGCCTTGCAATATCAGAACAGGGTTCAGCTGGCTCCCGGAGGGAGGCTGGATGAATTATGAATGCCATGGCGAAAAAATTAAATATTGATCTAAAAAAACGGCTTACGCCGTTCCTGGCGTTCAACGCATGGCGGGCAAAAACGGCTTAAGCCGTTTATGGTGACCAATGTGTTAAGAGTCGGACATTCCTAATAGTTCTCAAGTTCTGCGTTGGTTCTCCAGCTGCTGGCAGCAGTCCGTGCCCCCAGTGTGGAGCCTGATGGCCTCTGGTGTGAAGAACTGGCAGATGGTCACACAGACACACACGTTCAAGTTCAAGTTCTACACGTTGTAACAGTAACGTTAGTGCCAGCTTGCTTGCTGTTGCTGTGGCCTGGTTTTGAAAGCGCTCCTGTCCTTACCGAGCAGTGTGTAGGTGAGGAGGATCTGACGGTGATCCGGGCTTGTTCAGTAGTGGTAGAAATCTGTTATCCAACTGATATTGGATTATCTGTGGTGACCATCCATGGCTGTTCTTTTATATTATTATTAGTGTTATTATCTCAATATAACAGATACACCTAGCTAACATGGGGCGGGCTGCTTTGAGCACACGTGCACATACACACACACACAGGGCTAACGTTAGCTAGCAAGCAGCTATATAGCTAAACGCTAACTAGAAGCTAACTACTGTATACAATTCCAATAGACTAACATTACACCTCTGTGATTTAAATGTGTCCTTACCTTAGACTCAAGGGTTGTACTAGGGTTGGATTCAGTTCCCCGTTGGTCGGTCTGTCTGTTTTCCATCTTCTGCTGTGTTTAACGTTACCTGTTTGCGAGTGCTCCCTTGACTGATGGCTAGTACCGCGGGACTTTTATTAAACATTCGATATGTCGGTGAGTCTTGTGCAGTGCTCTCGTGGCACTGTCAACAAAGCGAGCACTCAGAAGACGCGCACCGTTTGCCAGTGACAGTGATATGCGCATTCATGGCCGTAGCCAGCTATGAGGTCACTGAGGTCTGGACCTCGGTAACTATTTGTAACAAAAGAAAAAAATATATATATATACATTTTTATTTTATTTTATTATTAAAAAAAAAAGTTATGTTTGGTCAACGACCGTCCCACTACTAGGCTGGGACCGCTTCCCATTGGTACTGACTGACACTGGGCTGGCCCAATCACATCTCTTACTAAGCACAAGCACCGCCCCACCAGTCGTGCAGCTACATGACTGAGAGGGGGGCTGGTACATGACTGAGATGGGGCTGTGGTACATGACTGAGAGGAGGCTGTGGTACATGACTGAGAGGGGGCTGTGGTACATGACTGAGAGGGGGCTGTGGTACATGACTGAGAGGGGGCTGTGGTACATGACTGAGATGGGGCTGTGGTACATGACTGAGAGGGGGCTGGTACATGACTGAGAGGGGGCTGGTACATGACTGAGAGGGGGGCTGGTACATGACTGAGAGGGGGCTGGTATACAGGACTGAGAGGCGGCTGGTACATGACTGAGAGGGGGGCTGGTACATGACTGAGAGGGGGCTGGTACATGACTGAGAGGGGGCTGGTACATGACTGAGAGGGGGCTGGTAGATGACTGAGAGGGGGCTGGTACATGACTGAGAGGGGGCTGGTACATGACTGAGAGGGGGCTGTGGTACATGACAGAGGGGGCTGGTAGATGACGGAGAGGGAGCTGGTAGATGACTGAGAGGGGGCTGGTAGATGACGGAGAGGGGGCTGGTAGATGACTGAGAGGGGGCTGGTAGATGACTGAGAGGGGGGCTGGTACATGACAGAGGGGGGCTGGTACATGACTGAGAGGGGGCTGGTACATGGCTGAGAGGGGGCTGTGGTACATGACTGAGAGGGGGCTGGTATACAGGACTGAGAGGAGGCTGGTATACATGACTGAGAGGAGGCTGGTACATGACTGAGAGGGGGCTGGTACCATGTATTGTCTATCATTGTAGGTCAAACCATTAAAAAGTGAACTTCCACTGCAGCCATTTTGGATTTTGGTCTCTCACAAATTGTCCCGCCTTTTTTATACACCTGGCTAAATTTGTTTATTAACCCTCCTAGATGACAAATCCATTGAGAAACGAAGTGCCACAGATGACCCAACTACTAGGCCCATGTCGTATCATCATAATATTATTTATAAAATCATTAGGATAAGGGTTCCCTTGATAAAGATGCATGAAAAGGCTGTATAATATACAACACCTGTAGCTCAACTGCAAAAACTGCTTTTTTTATTTGATTAGATTTGTATTTGGAAATTAAAAACACATCATAAAAACAAATTATCTTGACCAATTTGTATTCCTGAGGATATCACCTAAAAGCATTCATTAAAACACTTATTTCCAATGTGGTCCTTGATGGAAGACATAAAAACACAGCACATACTCAACTGCTAATTTTTGCTCAACTGCAAAAATGTATGCCTACTTATGTATTAGCCTACAGGGAAAAACACATTCACAACAGGCAGCAAAGTTTATTTTCAGCCAAGTATGGTCATTGTGTGGTAAGGTAACTATTAGGATATATATTACTTACTGTTATAACTTATTACTATCTGTGGTAGCTTGTCTCCACCTACACAAATAGTTTTTGTGCTGTCCATTGATCATGCACCTTCACGTGGTAGGCACATTAACTGTAGGTCAAACTCTCAAACAAGCACACCATTGATTTAATTTCTATATAAATCACACATACAAAGATCTAACTATTACTCCTCTCTGAACATGAATATAAAACAAAAAGGTGATCTATTAACTGTGTAAACCTTATGCAATATTCATCATTGATATTTGGATACTTGAAATCTGTATGAACTGAGTAGTTAGTATCAAATGAAATAAGATGGAACAGCTCCATGCATTAATTGAATAAACAACTATTTGCTCATTACCAGTATGGTATTGCTTAAATTGTACTGCTTTTTGCACATCTTTGTCAGGGAATTCCAACAATTCTGGACCTGAATGTACCAGTTAATTGTAATCATCTCTCTCTCTCCGTATGTCTAGTCAAGCCAAGTTGTGGAGGAGAGAGACAGGGATGAACAGGCTATAGACTACTTTGCCCATCCTGAGCCTGCTATGATGCAGGTGTTTTTACATCACCACCAAAAACAAGATTCAGCCAAGAGCGAGTGAGTACACTGGTCCACTTGTCCATGGCACTTACTACCCAGCTTTGTAGTGGTTTGGGGGAATAGTACAGTAGGTACGCATATTTAAGGGGTCCGCAAGGATTGTGTACTGGTGGGTGGTGTCCGACCGATTATAGTGGGCCGGTCTGGGCCAAAAAAATAAATGGACCTCCCTAATTTCTAAACCCTGGCTACAGCCCTGTGCGCACTTGCCGCACTGACAGTCGGCGCAGTTGACATTTTCCAAATAAATCCTCTTCGTCCCGCGGAGGATTTGTGTTCGTCCCAAATAAATATTTGATAGTCCCCCAGGGTTAGACATTTAAAAAAAATTCAGGGCTTTTTTTGCCCCCCTTAATTGATTTTCGAGGGCTTTTTTTGTATTTCGGGGGCACAGCATTTTTATGATGAAAATTTACATAAAGATTATAAAACATTGTTGCCACTTTTTTTTTGTATTTTATTTTTTTATTATTTTTTTAAACAAACATATAAACAAACATGACAACACGATAAGCTGCCACTTTTTTTTTACAGTCTTCGTCCCTATGTTTGATAACGTAATGTTAATGTCTCCATATATAGGGCTCTACGCTAACCTTTTTCCCAAGGAGCACATGTGCTCCTAAATAAAATGTTAATAAATAAAATCTAAATAAAAATTTAGGAGCACACAAAGAAATTTAGGAGCACAGTGAAAATTGTTCAAGTAACACAGAGTTTATTAACAAACTATTTATCACATGCATATTATACTGTGCGTGTGCACACTATGAATTGAAAATGGGGGACCCTGATGTAAACAAGACGAAAGTCTTTCTCTGGTCTGCATCCCCTTAACAATTGTGTGTATTGAGCCGTACTGTATTGTACCCATTCTGCAATCTGTTAAATAAAGTTTTCATTAATTCATTCATTCAAGGGCTAAACATCTGTGCAAATAGCACATACCACCAAAATCACAAATTGGCCCATGCCTACTAGACGCAAAGGATATCTGTTGTCAAGCTGCTTTTGTATGTTGTAGTGTTGTTATGATACCAACATTTTGACTTTGATACAGATAGGAAAGGCAATGGAATATATTATTAGATGACAGAACATTGAAAATTCTTTATACAATTATTTAATTCATTATAATTGAAACGCTATTGAATAATAGTTAATTAATAGTTAATACAATTATTCTGTTACAGCTACAACTGAGCTATAATTTATACTATAGCTACTGTCCATCAATGTCTTCCTTTTGAATTAAACACACGAGCCATATGAAATCCATTTTTATTATTTTCTAAATTCCATTTAATTTGTTCCCAAATTCAGTTTTTTTCATTTTAATATTTCAGAATTCTGTATTTTTCCTTTTACGCCCATTTTACCATCAGAAATAGTGTCTAATAAGTGGGAATGAATAAATGTCCACAATTTAATAAGATATAACAGTCCATTTAATGTTTTTAAGTGCTGCAACTCAGAAATACAGTTCAATTTTACACAATATTTTTCAAATAATATTGTGACAAAATAAAAATACGCATTTCAAGTGATCACAATGTCAGTAGCCTAGCTATATATATTCTATTGTGATGGAATATAGTAATGCATAATTTATGCACCTTTAGTTTATTTCATTTATAAAGGACAGTGTAGGCCTACTGACAATAATTTGCAAATACTGTAGATGGGTGCACCAGATTTAGCAAGAAGCTATCATTTCCATCTATAGTAGTAGTAGTAGTAACATTACATAGCTATTTAAATCACAATAGTGTCAGTGATTAGCCTCGCCCTCTAGCTGTATCTATTGTGATCACCACAGATCATCGTTAGAGAGTTGGTGTGTTTTGGGAAGCAGGTTCCTTGTTCCTGACATGGCTTTTGAAGTGATATTCGCATGTGTTTTTGCGGGTCCAGTCCACGGGGTATGTTGACAGAATTTGCAAAACACCTTATCGACTGAAGCATAAAAGTCATTAGGATACTGCTCTGCTCTGAATTTAGGGCTTAGTGGGGAATTTCTTCCGACGTTAACGATGCACCGAAGCAGCTAGACGGTTGGACATTTCTCAATGTTGTGTGCAGCGGTCCCCGCCTCCCCCCTCCTTGCAACAAACGTTCCACCCAAAAACGGAATTTCAGTCCAGATTAGGACAAATTCTGCAATATTCCACGTTTTACAGCTGATTCCATTTTTATTGGTTGATTCCGTCCGCGATTCCGTGAACGCGGATTTCATATGGCTCTAACAGATACACAGATATTCTCAGCCCCCCATCGGGGGCTTTTCTTGCCCCCCTTAACTGATTTTCGGGGGCATTTGGTAAATTTTCGATGGCATTTTGCCCCAAGCCCCCGTTAATTTCGAACCCTGTACTCAGGACGAGGGCACGGTGTTAGTCTCGAGCCCTGTCTCACGGTCTACTTGAAACCAGCCCGCGATCTACCGGTTGATCACGGTCGACTGGTTGGGCACCACTGCTGTAGACAAAACTCTCGCTTTTCCTACACCCTCCTCCCCATTCCCAGCACTCCTCCAACAACTGCCTGCCTGGGTGAACTTGTTCATGACCATTTAGCTTGGCTATATAGTGTAAGACTAGCTTCCTTCTCCTTAACGCTAGTGGTGTCTCATCTCCACAAGCCTTTGCCAGGTTGGTTTTGGCTGGAGTTCCATATGCCAAGCACGGTAAGCACCCATAGTCTAAGGTTGAGCGGATCATGGCTCTGTATATCATTAGCTGTGTGTCTCTGTGCTCCCAGCAAGGCATCGCATAACATTTATAACCTTCTCACATTTAGTCACCGCTTTTTCTATATGCTTTCTCCATGTTACTCTATCTTCAAAAATAACTCCTAGAAACTTAAATTCCTTGACTCTCTCTAATGGCTTGCCATACATAGAGCCCCAGATTTCCAGTCTTTCTTTTATTAGTTGAAAATAACAAATTTGGACTTTTCCACAGATATTTTGAACCCCCACTTCTCAGCCCAGTCTACCACTTTATCCAGTGCCCCTTGTATCTTTCCTGTTAAAAACATAATATTCCCCCCTCTTTTCTAAATTGCCCCATCACCTGCAAACAACGATAGCCCAATCCCTGCCCCCACCTCTTGGAACATATCATTAATCATAATGTTGAATAGCACTGGGCTAATAACACTCCCTTGAGGAGTACCATTGTCTATCCCCACTATCTGTGAATATGCTCCCCCGACTCTGACCTGTATGGTCCTGTTTTGCAGGAACTCTCTGATCCAGTTCAGCATCCACCTTCGTACTCCAGCATTTAACAGCTTAACCCCCAACCCCTTTTTCCACAGCATGTCATATGCTTTTTCTATGTTGAGGAAAACGGCTACAACTCCTTCCTTGTTGGACTTAGCTTTCCTTAAGTCCAGGTCAAGTGCCAGCACAGCGTCCATTGTACCCCTCCCTACCCTAAATCCACTCTGAATTGGTGTGAACCTTCCCTGCTTCTCCAGCTTATATGTAAGCCGATCTGTCACCATCCTCTCCATAATTTTACACAAAACAGCTGTGAGTGCAATTGGCCTATAGGAACCTGATTTTGTGGCTTCCTTTCCTGGTTTTAGGATAGGGATGACAACAGCATGTATCCATGCCTTCCTCCCACACTGAATTTATGAGCGCTAGTATCTCAGTCCAAACCAATAGGGTATATTTGTTTACCATTCCAGTTAGGTACATCGTGAACCTCACCGCCTAGCCAAGGTTGATTCTCCTAACTGGGCCATTTTCATCTGATTGAACAATCTTATCACACTTTTTACTGTAACCTTGCTATTTAATTTTTTTATTTTTATGCTCGCTTAGACTATTTTTAAACGTAATAATTTTAAACTATTTTATTAATTGTATTACTGAATAGAGAGCCTATTAGGATGCTAGATCCTAATGTGAAACACTGTGATTTACCATACCTTGCTATGTTTGCTCATGTCTGTATTTTTTTACTGTATGAAAAGTGCTATACAAATAAAGTTATTATTATTATTATTATATCTGCAGAGCCGCAAGCCCAACGTCTGGGCGGGGCTTCGGGGCTTGTACTCTGTTTGAGGCGGGACTTCGGGGCTTGTGCCTTGGACTCTTTTACTGTGCATTCGGGCTTGTACTGTTTGACTGTGCAGTAGTCAGTTTGTGCTGTTTATTTTTACAAGCAGTGAGGACTCGACAGCATTTGCATTTCTGTGTTCCGTGTTGCAGGTTAAGGTTAAGGTTAGGGTTAGAGTTAAAAATAAACGGCACAAAGTTGACTACTTCCGGGTTTTACAGGAAACAAGACAAGGTACAAGCCCCGAAGCCCCGCCTCAAACAGAGTACAAGCCCCGAAGCCCCGCCCAGACGTTGGGCTTGCGGCTCTGCAGATATACCCTACTCGTCCAAACACTAAACACCCTGGCCCGCCCCCCCTTGCACAGACGGGCAAGCATCCGAACTGAAGTTAACATGAATTGAACTGACACTGACTGACACTTGTTATATGTGACTGTCCTGTATGTATTTCACTGATTCTTGAGAGTCGGGACAAAACACTTTTAAATATTATATTTTGAGAATACACACTATATTGATTAGAGTTATATATTCATGTAGAGAGAGGTCTGAGCTATTTAACCATGTAAAGGTGCAGGCTCTACATAGAAAAACATTTTCAACAAATTCACATGTTTCCCTTTGAAACTTGATTTGTGTTAACTCCGTCAGACACACAAAAAAGTATATAATTCTAATTATTCCAGTCCAACAAGAATCTAAAGTTCTGAAGTATGTTGTAATAGTGTTTAGTTACTCTGGTATGCAATAAAATATAATATATAAACCTCAGGTGTAATTTCACACTATTCTGAAAACCCAGAGTTAGAAATATTAGCATTTTCAAACTTTGTTTTTAATTTTGATATGATAAAAAAAATATCATTAAGTAAATAAGACACAAGAGGATGAAGATCTAATGCTACTTTATTACTTAAACAACATAAACTGAAGAAGGAATTTGTATTTTCCCCAAGATTAACAAAAATAAACATCTGACTGTGTTGACAATGATCTGACGGTGTTGACGAGAAACTGACGGAGTTGACAAAATTGGATTTGCATCTCTGCTAAATTTTTTAAACAGATGGAAGTGACAATAATAAGAACTAATAACTCCTTGTCTTATACTGAACATTTTGTTAACTCAATTGTAATAAACAACAAACTTTACATACACTGTTTCCAACTATTACAAAATGCACCGTTTCCAACAACAAAAACAGTAATGGAGAACAGGACCCCTTCTTCTCGTCCCTGTTTTCATCTACCTCCTCTACACCACTTCCTGATCTCCACTTTCTCACCCACTTCTCCTCTTCCTTTCCTTCTGCATTTCTAATTAGTTTCACTATGATGTCTTGAACTGGGCAGAAACAGACATCCTTCTTGCCACATTTGGGCTGAACCTTTTCTGTTGGACCATGGGGATGCAGAAATTCCACTTTCACATCTTGTTGCTCATTATCCACATCGATGGTCTTGGCTAGCCACCAGTGGTCATCATAATACTACTGCTAACCAGTCTCCATTACTAAGGCTGCTAACAGTCGTTACTGTCACCGTACCCTCAGGACCTTTCAAAGGTTCTTCGTCCAACTCCTCCATTACATCTTCCATCTCCATACCCTATTCCATCTCATTTTTCATCTCCTCCCACAACATGGCCAGAGGTCTCTTCTTCCTTGCCCTCCGTGTATCACTCTGCTGTTCTCCTGGGTTGCCATGGTAATAGGAGGTAGCTGGGCAGAAGCACTGGCAATCCAACATCTCGCTGCAAAAGCAGGATAGTTGTCTGTTGTGGATCCTGTCCTTATGTGCGATGATCTGGTGTATTTGTCTTGTTGAGGGAACCGGTTTGAGAGGATTCATGAGAAGTGTGTCGTATCTTTGCATGTCTTCTTCCACAATGTGGTACAGCTGAACACCATTCAGACTGTTTGAGACCTTTTTGAAGAATATGTGTCCATCCGTCACATCATTTCCTCTCAGGACCAGGTTGTCAGCTGTTCTTTTTACTGTTCCCCCAATGCCGTCTGGTGCGCCCTTACCATGAGAAGTGGGGAAGAAGTTCCGCGTTGTCCTTTCAAACCCCAGAAGAAAAAAGTTCTTCTTGTTCTTGTTTGCTTGGAAGTGCACGGTGGTAACCTTGTCTTGATATCTTTTAGGACTGGATCCATTTGTGTCCAGATTGCTGCAGCATCCTGTCTCTTTGACTCTGACAGTGTGCAAAACCCTGCCTTTCCACCCTTAGTGTAATACCTTCTGGTATGGAGTGTTATCTGTGGCAGATTTTGTCCGAAATGGCAGGCCTGAACTTCAGCTTTATATTTGAATTTCCAGGATTCTGAAAAGTCAACATGGACGATTGCTGTACTCTCATCACAGGACTCAATTGTGTTGCTGTATTCTTTTGACTGGTTTCGCACTGAACACACATGTGTTGTGGTTTCCTTTCTGAGGTTTTGCTCATAGAGTTTGATGAGCTCTGAAAGGCTGCCTCGGTGTTCGACGAGCTTAGTATTGATGTCGATTCCATTGCGTGTGTCTTCTTGAACTCTCTCCCACTGCCTCCATTGCACATCGATTTTGTCTTGCTCTTGGGTTGTAACTGTACCTTTGTTTAGACATCGTGAGCAGGTGCGAAGAAGGCAGGCCTCACTTGCTGGAGAGCAACAAACTAATTGAAAACTGTCATCCAGTTTGTTTGACTTCACAACACCAGACATTTTAAGGACCTCGAGCATTAAGCATGCATTTTCATGTATTTGACACAGACATGTCTTCCGATCAGATGCTTTTGGTGCTGTGACATAGAAGGGCCTCAGAGCACAGAATGAAGAATAGCTCATCTTTAAAGTGGGGTTCTTAATCTGGAATTCAGTGTGGAGGTTGAGCATGGAGTCTAGCAGGATCATTATCTGCCGCTTGATCTTGTTCCTGGTGATTGTGTCAGTCTTATCCGTCGTCACACGTGCATAGTTCAGGAAGAAATCCTGAACAGTCTGTGTTATACCCTGTATTAATGTTGGCTTTTTCTGAGGCTGCTCCTTTTCTCTCATTAACTTGTAGGTTAACCCAAACTCTTTAATTTGTTGAAGAAGACGATACTTTTTAAGAATCGTGCCTGATGACACACTCAGTGCTGGTTTTTGGCGCCGTGGGCCAGGAGTTTGTTTGTTTGTCTTCAGCCCTCTTCTGGGGATGTTGTGGAATAGAAGGGCCTTTTGGATTTTCGGATTTCTTACTTTGCTTCCTGATAGCATCTTCTTTGTTTCCGTGCCTGGAGAGTCCAGTGGTGATGTATTTGTAGCCTTTTTTCTGCGCATTATTGTTTTTATCAGGTTGTTTCGTTGCTTTGTTACATTTGTAATATTCTCTTTCATAGTTTTTATTTCTCTTGAATGCCTTTTTCGCATTTTACTTTGTTGCTTTTCCTGTCTGAGAGACTCCCTGCACTGTCTGGCATTGCTATCTTATCCTGATCTGATTTTTATCTGATCCTGATTTTTCTTGAACTCTACACCTGTGACAACTGATAAGATTGAGACAACTGACTAGCAAAATATTATCCTGTTGATCACTCCATACCATAATGTATTACACTATGGATGGAAAGAGTCAGATAAAGGATGATGTAGCAATCTACAGTAGACACACATGGACCAGTCCTATATTAAGAATTATTTTAAAGATATTAAGATGAAATATCCACAGTTTACCACCGTTCACCTTTGCTCTGATGATCTAAGTAAACAGTATAAGAACAAGAATAACTGTTTTCTTCTGTCTTGTATCCCTACTGGGTTATGAAAGTTTACATCAATCAATCAACCACATAGACAAGTGATATATTTATGTATTAACACATGTGCTGAGAAAGTATTATTCAAAAAGCAGACCACAGCCTGCACATGCTCTAAAAGTCAGAAGTGTATTGTAATGCATGCTATTATATGCACACTTCTGTGCAGATACAACTCTGAAATAACATTTAAATCCTTTACCATGTTCAAAAATAGTATAATAATAGCATATTATGAGGTTATTGATGGATTTGTCAACTCCGTCAGCTTACACGTCAACTCCGTAATTTGACGTCTGACGGAGTTGACAAAAAGGCAGACATTTTACCTCCAAGCCTGTATTGTGCACTGCAGCTAGCTAGTTTTTTGGCAGTTGCTAGCTGTTTTAATAATCTCACTGAAACACTTGAATTCAATCCACTATTGTTTTTTTAAAGTATAATAACGGAGAGATGGTGTTGACATGTTCCAGCTGTGACCATAGGAATATTGACATTGTTTGTCTAAAATATCAAAAAGTATCAAATTTACCAGACCATGTGTGGTAGTGTTGCATTCTCCACAGGCAGGGTAAGGAAACAGGGTCCTCAGGGATAGAGCTGGCCATGCTATTGCCTGATTTAATTAGGTTTATGAAAAAGTCTGACGGAGTTGACAAACTGAGGACACAACTTTGATAGGCAGATTTCTATGGAAAATATTATTTGAGTTTCATGGCATGCATTGTTTTATACATTTATAACCCTTATCCTTGATTTGATATGTATGTTTTCACAAGTGGAGAGGTTTTTCAAGCTTTTTTGGGCTGGTCAATAATGTGACCCTTGCTGAGGACAAGAAAATTAACATGGGAGCTTCTAACCACAGATTATACATTTAAACAAATATCCCCCAAAAAACAAATATATGTGCTAAAACATAACATCAGTATACACAATACCTTTAGATTGAACTTTGAGTATGTCAATCATTATTCATTTCTTTATTTTTTATATAAATTAGACTTTTATATGTAGGACATGTTTTGTCCCGACTCTCAAGAATCAGTGATTTATGTATTTATTGTGGGGATTGGGAGGTGGGCGTTTGATGTTCCATGTTGATGTCCCAGTGCTTAACTAACATGCTGTACTGCAAACGATTACCACCAACCATAGTTGTGTGGCATTAAAAGTAGGGCTGGGCGATATGACTATATTATATAAATATCGGGTACAGTTCATTAACGATACACTTTTTAATCACCAGTTTAATCACGATACGATATCGATTCTTTGGACAACGATACGATATTATCCGATATCACACAGTCTGCCACGATACGATACGATTCGATTCAGGTGCCTGCGATCGATATGAGACGATATTATGTGCCCATTTAATACAATCGGTAACATTTAAATCAACAAAAAAAAAGGCAATGGAAATATCATGACATTTTTTAGCTCTTGCAGACATTTAAATGAAAAACAATCTATTGTTTCTCTATTAATATCCTATTCACTGTCACAGAGCTGTATTTTGGCTGGAAAAGCATATTGGGAGTCCCAAGGTGCAGTACCGGCCAGATCCTGTTAGTGGGGCTATCCCGAGAATGCACCCTCCCAGTCCCCACTTCTCTCTGCCTATGGCTCTGGGTTAGCTTGTTAGCTCACGCTTAAGTAACGTTATCTTCGATCTTTAACGCGACGTGGGCATAATGGAGTGACGAGGATTGCAAAGCAGGTTAGATGCATTGGACCCGTTGTGGAATAAAACAGCAGGGACATGTTTTGGGTCACAGAATAGGCACACTAGTCTTGCTCTAGTGACGCTCTAGACGCTACTGCTGTTGATGTTAAACGGAGTTTGAGTTTCACAACACTGGGCACGGGGCGATGACGTCGCCGTCGCCGGATTTTCAAAATAAGAGTATCGCAATATGAATCGATCTTTTTACGTGGCATCGATCCTATTTGATTATTGATAATAGATCGATATATCGATCTGGATCGATGTATCGTCCCACCCCTAGTATGAACTCGACATAACGTTAAAGTTACTCCGTTTCCATGAAGTGTTTAATTCGCAGCAATCTGTTGTTGAAAATGTAACGTTAACCGGAAATGGAATGCGAAGACAGGAAGCCGTCATGAAATCGTTGTAGTCATATTGTAGTCTTTTAGTCTTATTAACTAAAAGATTTTAACAAAATAAAAAGCAGAGGCACTATTGGATAACTGAGTCATGTTTGCTATGTATTTCTTTCTTTAGGGGAGTAGGACATTTGTTTCACAGTTTTAGCATGATGTTTTATAGATGGCTAGATTAAACACAGGTTTTTGTTTTTAAGAGGGGGGGTTTGATTTGATTTGAAGTTTATTTCAAGTATGCAACACAACAAACAAACATCAAGTACAGATATAGCCTTAAGCCGTTCAAATAATAAATGTATACATAAATAAATAGTTACATGTAATCTAATAATCTAAATCTAATCTAATATATAATCTAAAAAAACGAAAGGCTAAAATGCTAAATATATAATCTAAGAATCCAATAATCTAAATCTAATATATAATATAAAAATGCTAAATGCATGAGTCTTTTGTCTTTAATGTTAGCTTGCAAACTCAAATACTGTCTTGGTAAGCCTCATAATGAATTGTTTGGGGGGAAAAGGAAAAACATTGTGATGTGTATCGTGTATTGCCGAAAGGTCAGAAAATATCGTGATATCATATTTAGGCCATAACGCCGAGCCCTAATTAAAAGTCTTGTATCTTGCCATCCAATTTCCATCTTTCCCTGGCGCTGTTTTACCCCATCTTTGTATTGCTCTGCGTAGCTCATCCAAATGAAAAGTACACATTACTGGGATCAGCATTATCCTGGCTCACCTCAAGCTTGTACATTTGCTCTCTTACTACCTCGTTCCTCATCCTAATACCCTACTCCCCAATATTCACCCCGCTATGTACTTTCTGAAACTTTTTCACACACATACTGGCTTTTTGCATATCACTTGTAGCAATCACTCCCCCTTCTTCTAGAACTGGGACGCTTCTCCACACACTGTCTTTACTCCCTGGAGACAGCTATTTTGACCATTTTCACGATGTTTGCGGACCAAATCGTATATTCTATATAGCTATGGAGACAATTAGGGATGTCCCGATCACGTTTTTTGCCACCGATCACCGATCGTCGTGAGCCATATCGGCCGATACCGATCGTTTTTGATTAAAAGAAATTAAAATTTATTTTATATAATTTATTTTTTTATTTTTTTATAAAATATATATATTATATAATTAGACTTGTACTTGTATTATCTGCGAGACATCGCCACCACGCAACAAGCTCCACTGTCTGTGTGTACTCTAGTAGCCTCCAGCTACAGCCAGGATTCTCCGGAGCTGCAGCTGGACCTATACTCGAGTAGCCTCGAGCTACGGCCAGGATTCTCCGGCGCTGCACCTGGACCCTATTGGTATAACGTTACTTAACTGTGCTCAGCAAGCCCTCAGCTCGAATACGCATCGAATCAGTGTTATAAGACATTGATATCAGAAGCTATCTGTAGCTACTGCTAGCCGGATATATAACGTTAATATAGAGCCATATGAAATCCGTTTTATTATTTTCCAAATTCCATTATATTTTTTCCCAAATTCCATTTTTTCCGTTTTAATATTTCAGAATTCTGTATTTTGCTTTTTATGCTCATTTTACCATCAGAAATAGTGTCTAATAAGTGGGAATGAATAAATGTCCACAATTGAATAAGATATAACAGTCTATTTAATGTTTTTAAGTGCTGCAACTCAGAAATACAGTTCAATTTTACACAATATTTTTCAATTAATATTGTGACAAAATAAAAATACATATTTCAAGTGTAAACAATAGATACAGCTAGCTACTACTAGGGATGGGTACCGAATTCGGTACTTTTGAGGTACCGAACCGAAACACGTCGGTACTACCGAGTATCGAATCAAGTGAGAAACAGAAAATAAAAATAAAAAAAAATTTAAAAAAATATTTTTTATTATTGTTTTTTTTTTTTTTTTTTTTTTTTTAACTTTTTTTTTAACTTTTTTTTTCCATGTCAACGTTCACACGCACAATATATGCTTACCTAGGATTTGACTTGATTCAACAACAAAGCAGTCGGAGCAATGACAAGCCGAAAACTGTCGAAATTGTAGTTATTTGAAGTTTGGATTATTCTTTTTTTACGACTGAGGTAGGTAAATAAAATTTCTTGAGACTAAAGTACCGAAAAAAGGTACCGTTGGGTACCGGTATCGATTCACAGGTACCGGTACTGGTATCGGTTCAAATGTGAAAGGTACCCATCCCTAGCTACTACTGACATTATCACAATGACAATGTCAGTAACCTAGCTATATCTATTATATTGTGATGAAATATAGTAATGCATAATTTAGCCACCTTTAGTTTAGTTTATTTCGATTATAAAGGACAGTGTATAATGACAATCGTTTGCATTAAACAAATGGATGGTTGCACTAGATTTAGCAAGAAGCTATCATTTCCATCTATAGTCCTATGTACTGTAACGTTTCATAGCTATTTAAGTTTATTTAGATTATAAAGGGCAGTGTATAATGACAATCGTTTGCATTAAACAAATGGATGAGTGCACCAGATTTAGCAAGAAGCTATCATTTCCATCTATAGTCCTATGTACTGTAACGTTTCATAGCTATTTAAGTTTATTTAGATTATAAAGGGCAGTGTATAATGACAATCGTTTGCATTAAACAAATGGATGGGTGCACCAGATTTAGCTAGAACTTCTAGAAGCTATCATTTCCATCTATAGTCCTATAACGTTACATAGCTATTTAAGTGTATTTAGTTTATAAAGGACAGTGTGTAATGACAATCGTTTGCATTAAACAAATGGATGGGTGCACTAGATTTAGCTAGAAGCTATCATGTCCTAACGTTATAGCTATTTAATCACAATAGTGTCGCAAGTGTTTTTGCGGGTCCAGTCCACGGAACGTTGACAGAATTAGCAAAACACCTTATCACCGGAGGCATAAAAGTCATTAGGATACTGTTCTGCTCTGAATTGAGGGCTTATTGTGGATTTTTTTTAGCTTCTTGACGATGTTAACACTGAAGCAGCCAGACGCTTGAGCACCGCTGTGTTGTGTGTAACACGCTGTAGCGTCCCCGCCTCCCCGGTCGCGTGTGCACCAAACGTTCCACCCAAAAACGAAATTTCAGTCCAGATTAGGCCAAATTCTGCAATATTCCACGTTTTGCAGTTGATTCCATTTTTATTGGTTAATTCCGTGATTCCGTGAACGCGGATTTCATATGGCTCTACGTTAATACAACGCCTCAGTGAATTATTTCGTTCAATGGGACATTTCGTTTTTAACAGTGAACTAACTTGCGCTAACGTGAGCTAACAGCTAACAGGTATCATACCTACCTACTATACTTGCTAGAGCGTTTGTTGATGTCAGGAGCTATCGGTAGCTGGCCGGCTAGATACCGTTCGGTTAGACAATGCCTCATCATGTATTAAACTAAAAGTGAATAGTTGACTGGGTCATTTTGTAACGGTAGCTAAGCTAACGTTAGCTCAGGGAGACGCCGACACGCCGTCCTCCCGTGTCTCACTAGACTAGACCCGTGTTTACATGCGTGCGGGAGGGGCTGGACTCGAGAGCAGACGCCGCACCACCGGTGTCTGAGACAGAACTCAGCGACAGCGAGTGAGATCGGGTTTACGATCGGTGAAAATAAAACATTATCACCGATCACCGATCGCATATTTATACTGAATATCGGCCGATCGATCGGGGCATCCCTAGAGACAATAGTATGGCTCTGCTCATTTGACAGGCACTATCTATACTCCAACAGGGGAAAAAAACGTTTATTTCTTCATGCCTTCGTTCCTGCGCTATCCCATGCAAAAAATCGTCCTGTTTCAAAACAAGCCAGCACGTTTTCTGGAACGCGAGCTATGACGTGTTTTGTGCAGCATGCGCATATTTGTGCGGGTTGCTCGCCTGAAACCTATATTATTTCCAGGTAAAAGGTAAACATGACCATATATGGAATGTTTCAGGTCACGGGGCCACCAAGGGGGGGGGGGGGGGGTTGTTTTCCGACGCTGGGATAATTACAAAGGCATGTTTTATGATGGGGTTCGGTAAAATAGATGTTACCTTTGTCAGCAGGTGCACCAAAAATGACGATGGATGGATCGTCACCATTTGTCCTCTTCATAATGATCTCTAATAGTTCGCTCTAGGTCAGACCTGGCCAATTACGGGCCACTTCGGCCCTTTGGGCGTCCGTGTCCGGGCCGTGGTAATTTTTTACAATGGGAGATAATGAATATTGAGCAGAATTAAGTTCAAGTTATCATTGGTTCGGCCCTCCAACACAGTTCAAGTTTCTCATGTGGCCCCTTGTAAAAGTGAATTGCCCACCCCTGCTCTAGGTGATCACCATTGCCGAACGTTAGCTGGCTGTAGTATGGGGTGCTCGCAGTCGCAACTCTGCGACAGATTATGTTGCCTCTTCTGCGGTTTGACTATAGTATTTTTATAATTTACCAGAGGTGCTGAGTCCGGTGTAGTCTGGTGAAAACGCACATTATCTTCCATAAGTGTGATAGTTTTGTCCTCTTCATAATAGTCTCCACAAGTCAGTAGTGGTGGGCCTGATCTCGGCCAACGACGAGAGGGCCTACCTGGAAGAGGTAAAGAATCTGTTGCAGTGGTGTCAGGAGAACTGCCTCTCCCTGAACGTCAGCAAAACAAAAGAGATGATTGTGGACTTCAGGAGGTCGGGGGTCAGGCACTACAGCCCCCTCAGCATCGACGGGGCACCGGTTGAGAGAGTGAACAGTTTTAAGTACCTCGGAGTAGGGGTGGACGGTATGGTCTAAAATTTATATCACGGTATAATTTGAAGCATAGACGGTAACGGTATATATCACGGTATCATCGTTTTTGATAAATTTTTTTTTTTTAATTTTATATAATTTTTATTTTTATTTTTTTTATAAAATATATATATTATATAATTAGACTTGTACTGGTATTATCTGCGAGACATCGCCACCACGCAACAAGCTCCACTGTCTGTGTACTACGGCCAGGATTCTCCGGAGCTGCACCTGGACCTATACTCTAGTAGCCTCGAGCAGAGCTACGGCCAGGATTCTCCGGCGCTGCACCTGGACCCTATTGTATTGGTATTATAACGTTAGCAAGCCCTCAGCTCGAATACGCATCGAATCAGTGTTATAAGACATTGATATCATGAGCTATCTGTAGCTACTGCATA
Organism: Notolepis coatsorum; assembly: GCF_963971535.1. NCBI lineage: Eukaryota > Metazoa > Chordata > Actinopteri > Aulopiformes > Paralepididae > Notolepis > Notolepis coatsorum. The sequence continues at coordinate 12,661,381 of NC_140183.1, read as the reverse complement.
TATAACGTTAATACAACGCCTCAGTGAATTATTTAGTTCAATGGGACATTTCGTTTTGAACGGTGAACTAATTTGCGTTAACGTGAGCTAACAGGTAGCATACACGTCTCTAGTACTAGACTTTGTGGAGCGTTTGTTGATGTCAGGAGCTATCGGTAGCTGGCCGACTAGATACCGTTCGGTTAGACAATGCCCCATCATGTATTAAACTAAAAGTGAATAGTTGACTGGGTCATTTAGTAACGGTAGCTAAGCTAACGTTAGCTCAGGGAGACGCCGACAGCTCCCGTGTCCCGTCCCACTAGACTACTAGACCCGTGTTTACATGCGTGCGGTAGGGGCTGGCACGCCCACTGCGCGAAGCCTCCTAAATAACTTTTTCCAGTTCGCACATATCTATTATCTATGACTAATTCTATCTATTTTTAGGGGCAAATGCGAGTGAAATAGTCGCGCTGTGGTTACATGACGTCATTGCTATTTTAGAGCTGCACTACCGGTTACACGGTATACTCAAAATCCATACCGTAGAGCAAATTCATACCGTTTATACCGTATACCGTTTATACCGTCCACCCCTACCTCGGAGTCCACATATCCGAGGACTTGACATGGACCACACACATTGACAGTGTTGTGAAGAAGGCACGGCAACGCCTCTACTTCCTTAGGCGCCTAAGGAAGTTCCAAGTCAGTCAGAAGATCCTTAAGAACTTCTACTCATGCACAATAGAGAGCATCCTGACTGGCAATATCACCTCCTGATTTGGGAATAGCAGACTACAAGACCGTTCAGCCGAACGCACAATTGGAGGGGGGCTTCCCACTCCCCAAGACATTTACAACAAGCGGTGCATGGGTAAGGCTAAGAGAATAATCAAAGACTCCAGCCACCCAAACAACTGCCTCTTTGAACTGCTGTGGTCAGGCAAGCGATACCGGAGTCTCATGGCAAGCACAGAGAGACTCAGAAGAAGCTTCTATCCTCAGGCCATCAGAATGCTAAATGACAATAACACTATGTAACAACCATCAAATGCACTCACAACACACACATCCACATGCACACACTCACTTTAAACAAATAAGTCACTGCAGCACCCACTTTAGACACCTAAACACACTTTATATTTATTGGTAAAGAATTTGCACTACAACCCATACCACATTACACCTTACTGTAAATTGTACCTAAATTGTACCTCATCCCATTTCTGCATTGTACTGTATAGTATATTGTATTGTAACTCAGTTACTTTTCTACTCTGCATTGTACATTGTATAATATATGTATATATTGAACACTTTTGTCTACGTACTATTTTATACGTTACTATACTTATTTTATACTTATCTATTTGTATCTATCTAACACGAGCGCTGGATTTAATGTAACCGAAGTTTGAAAAAAATAAACCTCTGTCCACACAGGTGAATAACCGTGTATAACCGCATACTCACGGCGGCTGGAAAACCAGCAACCGATACATGTAGTACAATGCCAAAGCAGTAGGCGGCGATGTTGTTCAGACATGAAGGCCATTTCAACCAATCAGAAAAGGTTGAACGCTCACTACACTTCCTGCTAAAACTAAACAAAGCCGCCATCTTTAAATACCCTTGCGTTAGCCATTAGCCAACGGAGCATATATTTTTCAGCAAAGAAAGAAAGTGCAATAAACAAACGGATACATTCACTGTGTGTTCTGCCTCTCATTTGTTGATGAAACAAAACCAACAGCAACACAATTTACCACCAAGAGCGGATAGTTTAGTCTCACAAAAAAGATCTCCGGTGTTGTTAGCTACATGCTAATGTGAATGGCATTATCTATGTTTAGTATATAGCTTACATGCTGCTAACGTAATAATGTAACGTTAACGCTAGTATAATGAATGGATGCAAACGTTATTTAACACATTGCAGAATGGGTACAATACGGCTCAATACAAACAATTGTTAAGGGGATGCAGTCTGGACTGGGTTCCTTATAACAATAACTTGACAACACATGAGTTTAGTTTAGCCGCAGCTACAGGTTTTACTCTGGCCGTGTCAGGAATGCGACAACAGACATCAGTCGATCACAACACTCTTCAACAATACGTTTCGAACAAAAGTTTGTTACAATCATTTTCATATAACGCTACTTGGGACAGCTCTGCTGTAAACACTGGTGTAGCTGGCTCTGCTCTAATCACTCTAACCCCGTGCTCGGTTGCTAACTTGCTATTGTTTGCGACAGTCTGCCGTGAACATGGGAAATAATTGCGACAGCTCTGCTGTAAACACTGGGAATAACCTCGGTTGCTATGCCCACACGCACCCACTGCAACCGGGATGTGCGCAAAACTTCACCCTGCACTCCGGTTTTCAAAGACCGCGGTTGCAGTGTAGCAAAACCCCGGTTGTGTGTGCCCGAACAGTGCAACTGCGCACATACAATCATGGTTACATTAAATCCAGCGCTCGTGTGGACTGGGCCTAAGCTTCTGTAGTGTGGTAGTGAAAGGTTAAGCTTCTGTAGTGTAGTAGTGAAAGGTTAACCTTCTGTAGTGTGGTAGTGAAAGGTTAACCTTCTGTAGTGTGGTAGTGAAAGGTTAAACTTCTGTAGTGTGGTAGTGAAAGGTTAACCTTCTGTAGTGTGGTAGTGAAAGGGTTAACCTTCTGTAGTGTGGTAGTGAAAGGTTAACCTTCTGTAGTGTGGTAGTGAAAGGTTAACCTTCTGTAGTGTGGTAGTGAAAGGTTAACCTTCTGTAGTGTGGTAGTGAAAGGTAAAGGAACACTTTTACTCCACTACATTTCAGAGGAAATATTGTACCTTTTACTCCACTACATTTATCTGAACACATCAGTTACTAGTTACTTTGAAGAGAAAGATTTAGCATAGAAAACATTGCAAAATGTGCATTGCAAAAAAGCTGTGGTATGTTGACTCCAGCCACTGAGCTGTCCCTTACGACTGCTGCAATCTCATCAAGAGTGTTCACCTTGGTCTTTCTGAAACGCTGTCAATATACCCCCCCCCTTTTCTCACGAATGGAACAAGGTATCGTCAAAATCCATAGCCAGCTACCAGGTTGCTGTCAATGAAAACAGTAGTCAACTGTAGTCTATTATATTACTTTATTATGACATTAGGTAGCTTTAAATCCAATCTAACGAAATTCGTTCGCTCATAAAATGTGTGACATTCTAAATGTGATTTAATGTCTGGGACAAAACGTCCGACTCGCGTAATAATATAGCCTGCGCTAGACTCTTAATAATACACTAAATGGTGCTGTGTTGTTCATCATTGCGTTGCCGGTTTGATGCTGTTTTTCATAGGGAAATAGTCAGACATCACAGAATTATTTCATTATACACAGTTTTGAATGGATGTTTGGTTTAAACAAAGTTGTATGATGAACGGTCTTTTCGGAGTCAGTTCGACTCGCGTAATATAGACGCTGGCCACAAGTTAAGTTGCTATAACGTTAAGATAAGTGTAACTTAACGTTTCGTTCTCTCTGCTATTATGAAAGCAGAGAGAAAAGTGTCCGTGTGCTTCAACACCTCTAAGTACCTGTGATTAATGAATGAATAACATGCACAGACAGACCACACCCAGCTTAAGAGCAACGCCTTGCCCTCGCTTGTAGTCTTTCCCCCAGCATTGAGACACATACTATCGGACAATATAACAATAATTAGCTAATTTACAAGTTGTATTACGTTTTGCAAATAAGGGAACAGATAAAGACCATTTCAAAGCAGTACAAAAATGCAATGTTTCTTTTTTTACCTATTTCTGAAGTGCGAGACATATTCGCGATTTCTGATGCTTGTAACTCGCCACCACAAGTCGGGTTTGGCCATGTCGAGTCACATATCAACAAATTTCTTTAGTTATTGTCCATTTGCAATTAAGCTCCTTGCATTCCATTGCAAAATACAGAACATGATAATTAGCTTATTCATCATCATCCTCTTTGATCAACCTCAATTCCCTCTACCTCAATTACCTCTACCTCCCTCTCCTGTGGCTTAGGTGCCTTCACTTGACTGTCAGAGCCTGTCATAAATGCATGCAATGCAACTGGGTCACACGCTCCCATTCCCAAGAACCTCCCTGCTGCCTCAGGCTATGTCCAGACGAAACCGATTTCGGTTGTATCAGTCAAAGTTAGGGATGTCCCGATCCGATCATGTGATCGGGATCGGGGGCCGATACCGTGATTTTCAGAAGATCGGGATAAAAAAAATAAAATAAAAAAATCAGGATTATTATTATTATTTTTTAAACTTTTTTTTTTAATTCAACAAACATGACCATGTTCACGTCTTAAACTCATACTGAGGCCTTAAGCCCTTCCCATAGTCGAGCGGACCGTACACGGAGCAGACTCCCGCAGGCTCAAAGCGGACCCAAAGGGTACTCAAAGCAGACTCAAAGCAGAGTCCAAGTGCGAAGCTCCTATTTTCTGACCCGCGGACGTCCGCGGCACCCACTTTGTGTCACACAAAACGCTGCTCGGGGTCTTTGTTGACCGTGACCTGCATTAAATGTGACACCGCGCGAGGAGAGTTTGAGATTAGCCCTTGACGCCATCGCCATCTTGTGGTAAAAACGATGGCACAGATAGACGCACATTTTGAGGAGAGACTGGCAAATGAAGTACAGAAATACAGACATTTATATGATACATCACTCCGGGACTATAAAATGCTGGCGCCACTAGCTGTATGTATCTGTAAACTGGCGCGAGACATGTAGGAAATTGGTCCGTGGAGGTCCGCTGAGGTACGATCGACTATGAAAGCTCAATGAGTCCAGTGGACCTCCGCGGAGTCCCGTCCGTGTACGGTCCGCTCGACTATGGGAAGGGCTTTAGTTTTGGTTTTAAATTGCATATCATCATTCATTTATTTATTGTCACAGAGCAGAAGAATTTTGCCAAAACAAACGCATTTCCTTTGATTGAATTATACATCAAATGATTTATGTCAATGATGAGGGACATCCACTAGTTGCAGAACTTGCAGTCACCTGATTTTTACAGACGATGGCGCCATTGCTCTTATGAAGCAGCAGGTTGGAGGCGGAGTTTTTAGATTACTCCGGTTGCAATGCCTCGCTTGAATGAAGTTAACTTTTCACCTGGATAACGTCAACATTCAGGGTGAATGTAATGTGAGAAATTGGGATGGGAGAAAAAGAAGAAAAAAACGTTATTTATTATTATTATTTTTTTTTTTTAATTTTTATCGGATCGGGAAAGATTGGTATCGGTAGATACTCAAAATCACATGGTCAGGATCGGATCAGGAGCAAAAAGATTTGATCGGGACATCCCTAGTCAACGTATTTGATCGTATACCTTTCATCCACACAGAACTGCGTTCTGGCAGCCTGAAGACGGTACTTTCTGAGACCGGCTCTCAGAGTGCGCAATTCTGAACCCCCCCCCCCCCCCCCCCCCCCCCTGCGTCACCATCTTTACAAGCGATACGCGTCTTCTCCTGAACCGATGATGAAATAGCCCACCTCTCCCCTACCCCGGTGTGCAAACCAGCGTTTCCGTTAGAACATATTTGTGCCGGTCTGGGTGTCCTGCAAGATTTCTATCACCGGACATATTCGAGATATTCCAGTCAGAGTTTTAAACAGCAGTCTATTATAATCACATTTTTATGAGCTAACGAATTCCGTTATAATTGGACATGTGTATTAATTACATCAAGCGAAGAATGAGAAATTGATTTGCAGAATCAAATTACTATCTCTCGCCTCTCAAGTTAGTGCGATACGCTACCAGCATCAAGCTCCTGCCCCGCAGGCTCCCGCTGCAGCAGCTCTGTCACACGCACCCCCAAATGAATCTCGAGTCGACATCGCTTCACCTCGTTGTATCAGACACGTCACACATATCATAATGTTCAACTTCACACACAGCAAACTGTAGTTGATCATCACATTGCCTCGTTTGCTAGCTCGTCGCCACATGCAGAGAGGACGAGCCACATGCGTGTAACGCATTTGTTAATTTCATTATAGGTTAATAAAGGTTATAGCCTACATTTAGTTATAATCAATAATATGCATTACTATGTGACACGGCAGTCAACCAACAGTTGCATATGATTAAAAATGTCAACACTCACTCACCCCGTCTCTCGTTGTGCCTATCCGTTTTGTACCTGCGACGGCTGCGAGAACAGCGACTTTAGTTGCTGGTTCGACTTTAATAGATCCCCATTGGAACAGGCGAGGCTCGCAACGGTAGCAGCAGACTGGGGATGCTCTTTGTGGTTCAATCAATAAATTAATAGTAAAAGTACGCTCGACATTTTTGTTTCTTTTCCGCGGGAGCCACCACGGCATCAGCGTCAGCGGTCTCTGTGACTTCAAGTTCAGAAGACTCATCTTCGTTGTCATTATTAGACCTGCTTGTGCTTGGTTTCATGAAATATTTACTAAGCTTAGCTTGTTTCGCCATCTCTCTCTCTTCCTCGTATACCTGTTTGTCGTTATTGTGGCCAGAGCGTGCAGGCTCAAAAAAAAAGAAAAATAAGTTTCACATCTGAGCGGCGCAACAATGAAACTGAAAATGGAATTATTGTTTCGTTCATCGCATAGGCTATTTAATTTTAGCCGATTTTAGTTTCCAGCATTGCATCTCACCAACTAGGTAACAACATAGCGTGAAGTGAACACTCAACAGACTCAATCCACCACCACATCATTGTCTGCTGAGCTGCAGAATGAATGGGAAGAGATGCTCTGATGCTCACCTTTCAATCTGCTAGGTTACTGACAAACTATTATCTGGCTGACGTTAACTACCTCACTAACATAGCAAACGGATGTGATAAGCATGACATTTACATTTTACATTTAGTCATTTAGCTGACGCTTTTATCCAAAGCGACTTACAAGTTCTGTACGACAAGCCATCAGGAAGGGCACAACTCTATCAGCTGAGCAACAATGTTCATCAAAGTGTTGAGTGCTACAGTGTAGGTTAGTTTATTAGGACAAGTGCATGAGTGACATGGCGTTTGTCAGGGTTATATTGGAGTTATATTGAAAAGGGAAAATGATGGGTCATTGTATATTAACTTTCTAGCCATGTATTTCACAAACCATTTAGCAACTTACAGTGCAGACACTGCTTGACTCCACACCACAGTCTGCTCTGCTCAGCTGTGATGCTACTCTGCCACATGTGCTGTGGACAGTGCTTAGTCTGCTGACTGAGAGTATTGTAAACAATGGAGTCAGCGTGCGCTCTGCTGGTCAAACTAAGTGATGACACCATTTCTAAGCAATAAGCAATCCTTTTCTGCATTCAGTTCTGTAAAAACGTTTTCATATCAGATCTTATTGGCCAACATATACGCCAATATGTCTGTGATCGGCCAATATCGGCTGACCGCATAATCGGTTGGGCTCTAGATCAGACCACCTGTAGTTGATACTGATCCATCAAATGTAGCTAATGTTGACCTGGTAGCGATATTGGCTATAGGATCTGTCTATCCCCATATATTGGTTCAACATGTTACTTTCCTGGTACGAGTGTAGTGTGAAATGTCCCATTGTTACTTTCAACAAATTACTTTTAAATAATTGTATGCCCTTCTTTCTAGACTCCATTGCCTTACTGCAGTTTATCTGTGAAGAGGAGGTTCCCCCTCAGCAGCAGGAGAGGAGCCCCAGTCTGGACCAGGAGGACCCACAGCCCCTACAGATGAAAGAGGAACAGGAGGAACTCTGGAGCAGTCAGGAGGGAGAGCAGCTTCAAGGTCTGGAGGAGGCTGATGTCATAAAGTTCACATTCAGTCCTGTCCCTGTGAAGAGTGAACATGATGAAGAGAAACCTCAGTCCTCATGGTTTAACCAAACCCAGGACCCAGAGTCCCTACAGATGAAAGAGGAACAGGAGGAACCATTTCAAGATCTAGAGGAGGCTGATATCATAAAGTTGACATATAGTCCTGTCTCTGTGAAGAGTGAACATGATGAAGAGAAACCTCAGTCCTTGTGGTTTAACCAAACCCAGGACCCACAGCCGCTACAGATTAAAGAGGAACAGGAGGGAGAGCAGCTTCAAGGTCTGGAGGAGGCTGATATCATAAAGTCGACATCCACTTCTGTCCCTTTGAAGAGTGAACATGATGAAGAGAAACCTCAGTCCTCACAGCTCAGCCAAACCCAGGACTCAGAGCTCCTAAAGATGAAAGATGAACTACATCAAGGGCTGTATGATGATGACCGTTCTGGAACTGAGACTGAAGACAGTGATGACCGTTCTGAGACGGATGACGGCGATGACTGGAATGAGAGTGGAGGACCAAGTTTGATGACTCTGAAACCAAAGAAGACAAAGAAAATTGAAAGTTTTTCCAACAGCAGGCCTGGGTTCAGCAAGAAGGAAGATCTGAAGACACACATGAGAACTCATACTGGAGATAAATCATTTAGTTGTTCAGTTTGTGGAAAAGGGTTCAGCAAGAAGGGAGATCTGAAGACACACATGAGAACTCATACTGGAGCGAAACCATTTAGTTGTTCAGTTTGTGGAAAGGTTTTCAGTCAGAAAGGACATCTGAATTGCCACATGAGAACTCATACTGGAGAGAAACCATTTAGTTGTTCAGTTTGTGGAAAGGTTTTCAGTCAGAAAGGAGATCTGAAGAGACACATGATAACTCATACTGGAGAGAAACCATTTAGTTGTTCAGTTTGTGGAAAGGTTTTCAGTCAGAAAGGAGAACTGAAGAGACACATGATAACTCATACTGGAGAGAAACCATTTAGTTGTTCAGTTTGTGGGAAAGGATTCAGCCAGAGAGGAAGTCTGAATAGCCACATGAGAACTCATACTGGAGAGAAATCATTTAGTTGTTCAGTTTGTGGGAAAGGATTCAGTCGTAAAACACATCTGAACAGCCACATGAGAACTCATACTGGAGAGAAACCATTTAGTTGTTCAGTTTGTGGGAAAGGATTCAGCAATAAAACACATCTGAACAGCCACATGAGAACTCATACTGGAGAGAAACCATTTAGTTGTTCAGTTTGTGGGAAAGGATTCAGCCGTAAAGCACATCTGAATAGCCACATGATAACTCATACTGAAGAGAAACCATTTAGTTGTTCAGTTTGTGGGAAAGGATTCGGCCTGAAACAAAATCTGAATAGCCACATGAAAACTCATACTGGAGAGAAACCATTTAGTTGTTCAGTTTGTGGAAAGGATTCCAGTAATAAAGGAGATCTGAATAGCCACATGAGAACTCATACTGGAGAGAAACCATTTAGTTGTTCAGTTTGTGGGAAAGGATTCAGCCAGAAAGGACATCTGAATAGCCACATGATAACTCATACTGGAGAGAAATCATTTAGTTGTTCAGTTTGTGGGAAAGGATTCAGCCAGAAAGGAGAACTGAATAGCCACATGAGAACTCATACTGGAGCGAAACCATTTAGTTGTTCAGTTTGTGGGAAAGGATTCAGCCAGAAAGGAAGTCTGAATAGCCACATGAGAACTCATACTGGAGAGAAACCATTTAGTTGTTCAGTTTGTGGAAAGGTTTTCAGTCGGAAAGCACGTCTGAATAGCCATATGGTAACTCATACTGGAGAGAAACCTGTGGAAAGGTTTTCAGTCTGAAAGGAAGTCTCAATAGCCACATGAGAACTCATACTGGAGGGCAACCATTTAGTTGTTCAGTTTAAGTGGAGAGTAGACTTGAAAAGAAGAACATTATACACAATAGGAACCCTGTGTACTTTTACTAAGCAGTATACTCAATAGGAACCCCATGCATTTTTTTTGGGAAGGCACAGAATGATTATGAGGTGGCTATCACTGGAACCAGACCCTCTTTGCTAGTATCTGGAGCTTCAAAACAGGATTTGGAATTGGCTTTCATGTATTATTCCAGTGGTTCTCAACCAGGATTCTGGGGATGAATGCATTTAATCTAATCTAATCTTGTGTATGTTGCTTTTAAAGCTGCAGATGGCTAAATCAAATATGCTGTATGGAGGCTACTAAGGGTAACTATATGAACCACCCTCCTGTTGACCAAAGGGTTTCAACCACTCCATTGTGTTATATGGATATGGGTATAATTAATGTAGGTATGACTACAGTGTTAGACAATCGCAGGCAGTGGATAAGTATGGATTGAGTATAGACAACGACAGAGTTCATATGGTATGGAACCCTGATGAAGTCACGTTTGTTTTGAAACGTTAGTGATTATTTTGCACCCTAATAAATATTTTTCTAAAGATGAATATAGGCAACAGAGCCTTGCATATAGGTAACATAATTCAGAGTTCTAGAGTAGGTAGAGTGGGGGGTCTGTCAGCGATCACTGTTGTCATTGGCAAACTTAATTATCATGTTGGAGCTATGCGTGGTGTTATGGAAAATATATGTTTCATCCTATACAATTTTTACAGCTTACTGGGCCTATTAATACTCTAGATTGCATGTTTATAGCTCTGTTAAATACATATTCTCTGTACAGCCTTGACTAGTTAATATAGTTAACTAGTATACAGTTTATCAGACACTAGGGCGACAGTCTTAACAGTGTTCTTTAAACAACGACCAAGGCCCAGGACAGTTTGTCTTAGTTATGTCATATTTTCAGAATATGTCATCTTGTACTTTTTCTTTGTTGTCTTTTGTTTCATATAAATCTTGTGTCAGATAAGACAAAACCCCTAAACCCATCTTTGTTTTCCATTTTGTCATATTTTTTTTCTTTTGTCATTCCAGTGTATTTAATTCTAAGTCTGACCAGAGCTCTTTCTCACTTTCTGGTCAGACACTTGTGTTACACTTGTCTCTGATTGTAAACTGAGGATACTTTCTGTGGCCACAGAAATAAACTTCTATCTGGATTTCTACAGTTTCACTGTTAATTTAAAATATTCCACAACAGTGGCTACACAATTGTGGGTGTACAGGGAGTAGAGGAGGATGTCAGGACACAGTTCTCAGGGGCTCCTGTGTTAAGTGTCAGAGAGGGGCTTAGGTGTTGGGTCCTATCCTCACCACCTGACGATAGGGCTGCTTGATTAATCAAATTGAATTCATGATTTTGGCTTCCCACGATCATGAAATCAAGATAATCAACATAAAACGATTATTGTGATGCATGCTTGTTGCTAAAAATGTTTCCTATGTTGTAAAGTGCACCCCTCCCCAACCCCAAACAGTAGTTACAACAGCTCGTGTTGAGGTGAGGAAGGAGCTATGGCACGTTTCTCCAGTTCTTTTGAAACGTCTTTGGGAACAGAAAGGCAGCCTTTGGTCGAGAACAAAGGTCAAATTAATTCAGTCGTCATATGATGCAGGGCTTGACGTTGCAAGCGTTTCACTTGCATTTGCGACTAACCTGGTTGCGTCATTTGAGCAGACAGACTAATGTTTACCTTTCCTGAAATATGGCTAACAGTGGTTTGATTAATTGATTGAACACTTTATTAACAGATTGCAGAATGGATACAGTACGGCTCAATACAAACAATTGTTAAGGGGATGCAGACCAGAAAAATACTTTTGTCTTGTTTACATCAAAATTTTAAATTAATCAAGACATTTATGACATACATGACACAGTACTGATGCAGTACTGTTTGTCGTGTTGCGGTCTCCCTAGTCCCGTGGTTAGCATTAACGTTACAACAACGTTAACTTCTTCTTCTGGCTCTCCGGCAGTCTGAGTCTAGACACCTGTCGGCGTATTGCTGCCTCACACTGTGTTAGGTACTGCACAATACTGTGGCCTTACACCTTATGATGCAGGCCTGTGTCCACAAGAAACTCCATGACAGCTTTCACCACTGCACCTCAGGTTTTAGTATATTCCTCATATATTCATCCAATACTGCAGTGAACAGCACACTCCTCTTCGTTGTGTATTTGGCACATTCCATAATCACATGTTGCACCGTTTCTTCTGCCCCACATTCACACAGTCCATTTTCATGCTTCCCGATGCGAGCCAGGCCCCCTGCTAGTCCAGTGTCCAAACCTTAACCTGGTCATTATCACCTGTTCCCTTCTGTTGTTCCCCAGAGTGACGTTCCCTCCCCTAACATTATTCTGTAAACTGTAATAAAACCGTCCTCCTTTTTCTCCCTCCCATTCCTTCTGCCACCTCCTGGTTATCTCCTCCTTTATTTTACTGTGGTATTCTGAGACCCCCAAGGCTAAGCCCACATCCACCTCCTCCCTCCTCAGGGCCTCTTTGGCTGCCAAATCAGCAGCCTTGTTGCCCTCCACCCCCACATGGGCTGGAACCCATATGAACCCCACTTCGATTCCTGCCCGATCTACTCTATAAAGTGCAGTTCGCAGATGAGATCTAGCCTAACCTGTGACCTCCCACCCTGCAGAGCCATCAGTGCAGCCGCCGAGTCTGAGCAGATAACCACCTGCTGCGGCCTCACTTCTTCCACCCAATGTACTGCCCATAATAAGGCCACTACTTCCGATGTGAAAACTGACACCCCATTTGACAGCCATCTGCTCTGGGTGACACACAGGGCGGCAATGTAGACTGCGAGCCCCACCCTTTCACTGTTCTGTGTAAATCTGTAAGTGGCCTGCCCAGTTCTCCGGCATCCTCTCCCTCACCAAATCTTCTGGGTCTCCTCTCAATCCCAGGTCCTCCTCCACTCTTATCCTGTAGACCAGGGGCACAAGTGCCCCTAAATAAAAAATGTAGGGGCACAGAATCTTTTTTAGGGGCACTTTTTTTTAAATAAGAATTTTACCATTCTAGTGCAAACAAATATGTTCCTCCTGCCTCATTACTGTGGTCCTTTTATTTAACATTTAAGTGCTTTTGTTTTCAGGTTTATCTTTTATAATGAACCAACTGAAGTATTACCACAGCTGCAAACATTTCTTCTTTCATTGATAACAGTATATTAACAGTGTTGATTAGGGATGGGTATCGTTAGGATTTTATCGATACTACTACTCTTATCGATACTGCTTAACGGTTTGGTACTTTATCGATACTCTATTTTGCAAGACTTATTAAGAACAGAATCAACATTGCTTTATTATTCTTTTATATAACTATACTGCACATGGCTACTTTTTGATCAATTAATACAAGCAGTCAGATAAATTAACTATTTTGGGACTTTATTTTATTTAGAAAGTTCTTAAATCAGAATGTCCCACCCAATACTCGGCTGTTAAAAACGGGTCAATACTCCATTTTATTAGTAGAGATACTTTTAGCCTGATGCTGTATTTTCCATGAGTTGAGTGGATGCATGACCGGGGGTGTGTGTGTGAGCGCACGCTTTGCGTAGTGGGCGTGTCAACATTGTCAGCTGAACTCGCACCAAACAAGGCATAGGGAAATAGTCGGACAGACATCACAGAATTATTTCATAATACAAAGTTTCTGAATGGATATTTGGATTAAACCAAGTTGTATGCAGTGATGAACGGTCTTTCCCCGCGGAACACAAGTTACTTAACGTTACACGGGTCGCGACTCGCGCTATCTAACGATTGCAGTACTGTGTAACTTATTTTTTTAATTATGTTTTTTTGGTTGATTTTTTTTATTTGTTTGTACTACCGGGCAGTCCGGTAGAGAGAGAGGAAGAACGGGAGACAGAGCGGGGGGAAGATATTCGGCAAAGGACGCCGGGTCCGGGAATCGAACCCGGGTCGGCCGCTTCGCGACGCAGCACGTTACATGGTTCGCCACTTGGGTGCCCAGTACTGTGTAACTTAATGTTACACAGGTTGCGCTCTGGGTGCCCACCTGTCGAGATGCTTCCAGCTGCAGAACCCCAGAACCACCACAGTAGCGGCGCTTAGAGGCCCCGGCGGTTACAGACCCCTCGCTTCCATTGGCTGATTTGGGTCACGTGACCGTCCCACCCAATGGCTGAATTGGAGTGTTGCACTGCGGGCATTGGCTGATTTGGGTCACGTTGCACTGTGGGATTGATTGATTGATTGAAAACTTTATTAACAGATTGCAGAATGGGTACACGTGACCGCCACAGGCCCTGATTGATTGATTGAAAACTTTATTAACAGATTGTAGAATGGGTACAGTGACCGATTGATTGATTGATTGAAAACTTTATTAACAGATTGCAGAATGGGTAAAGTGACCGAATGATTGATTGATTGATTGATTGATTGAAAACTTTATTAACAGATTGCAGAATGGGTACAGTGACCGATTGATTGATTGATTGAAAACTTTATTAACAGATTGTAGAATGGGTACAGTGACCGATTGATTGATTGAAAACTTTAACAGATTGTAGAATGGGTACAGTGACCGATTGATTGATTAACAGATTGTAGAATGGGTACAGTGACCGATTGATTGATTGATTGATTGAAAACTTTATTAACAGATTGCAGAATGGGTACAGTGACGTCACAGGCCCGGATTTATTGATTGATTGAAAACTTTATTAACAGATTGCAGAATGGGTATAGAGGTGTGATAGGTGGGATCGGTGTGATAGGTGTGATAGGTGGGATCGGTGTGATGGGTGTGATAGGTGGGATCGGTGTGATAGGTGGGATCGGTGTGATAGGTGTGATAGGTGGGATAGGTGTGAGAGGTGTGATACAGTGACTGTCACAGGCCCAGATTGATTGATTGATTGATTGATTGAAAACTTTAACAGATTGCAGAATGCAGTACAGCTCAATACACACAATTGTTAAGGGGATGCAGACCATGCAGTACTGTTACATTTGTGACATACAGTAAATATATACAAGGGGGAGGGAACTGTACATTTATGATGAATTGAAAATGGGGGACCCTGATGTAAACAAGACGGAAGTCTTTCTCTGGTCTGCATCCCCTTAACAATTGTGTGTATTGAGCTGTACTGCAGATATATTTCAATTGCCTTACTTATTTACATAAGTATTATAGGCCTACAGCAGTATTGTACAGACAGTCTGTGTGAAGTATGTGTGGTTCTCCAGCTGCACAAAGGCAGAGCAAGAGGCTCTACAGAGGGTGGTGAAGGAGGCAGGCAGGATTGTCGGGACTCCTCTATCAAACATCACCTCCGTCTTCACCTCCCGCTGCCTCCACCGCTCCAAGTCCAAAGCTGTTCTTAAATCTTGAACTCTTGGCATGTATGGACCGGTATCTCCTCCCTGGGGGAAGGAGCTGAAAGAGGTGATGTGCTGGGTGAGACTGGTCCTTGATGATACACTTGGAGCGGTACAGGCGTGTTCGAGATGGATTTGGGTTTGCCTCGACTAGTAGACGAGAGTAGCCGAGTGAAGCCGGGGGAGGAGTTAAAAAGGCGGACACTGCCGATTTCACGAGAGCCTCTCGCCTAGTCTCGCATGGCAGATACGCTTTCACCTCACCACACACACATTACACACCTGTCCAGCTCATTATAATGCGATGGCCGTGTGCAAAATTAGATCAGATTCAAATGTACAGTATGTATGTATATATACAGTATTGAGGCAAAACAGACGACGCATGTGTGTGTCTGACAGCTTGAAGTTTTTCATGATGATATGATGATAACGCATAACATAATAAAGTTTTCAATCAATCAATCAATCAAACGTCTCATAACTCCCTGGCTGTCACGTGGCTGGTGACTGACAACTTTTCTGAGCCAATAGGCGCTTTGCGCGACCGTAGCAAGTCTCTTCCCAGCCGGGAGCAGCCAAGTGAGAGGTACTGTGGAGCCTCGCTCTGAAGGCTGTGCGTGGCTCGCTCCCGCGAGAGTTCCGCGCCTCGCCTCGTCAGATTTTCAGAGCAAGTCGGACAACATTCTAACCGTCATGCAACGCGCTTGGCGAGGCCGTAGTAAAACCTGCGCAGATCTGCGTCCGCCTATCCCATCTCAAACACGCCTTACCTCTCACCCGGCTGCTCCCGGCTGGGAAGCGACTTGCTACGGTCGCGCAAAGCGCCTATTGGCTCAGAAAAGTTGTCAGTCACCAGCCACGTGACAGCCAGGGAGTTATGAGACGTTTGATTGATTGATTGAAAACTTTATTATGTTATGCATTATCATCATGATAAACTTCAAGCTGTCAGACACACACATACACACATGCGTCGTCTGTTTTGCCTCAATACTGTATATATAATTCTGTTTTGCCTCAATATACACAGTATACATATATATATTGATGCAAAACAGAATTATTCAGCAGTGTGTTGTGTGTGCGTGCGTCCAGGAGCGCGCAACAAGATGGTATACATTATGGTATATGAATAGTATATTCCACTATAGCAGTATATGGTGTGCTGTACATTTGAATCTGATCTAATTTTGCACACGGCCATCGCATTATAATGAGCTGGACAGGTGTGTAATGTGTGTGTGGTGACGTGAAAGCCTATCTGCCATGCGAGACTAGGCGAGAAATCTGAAGTGTCCGCCTTTTTAACTCCTCCCCCGGCTTCACTCGGCTACTCTTAGACAGGGTCAATTTTCAGAAAATCATAACCCTGAAGGCATTTCGTGTTTATTTTTGGTACACAACATTTCTAGGGGTATTAAGGGGTGCTGAATCAAAATCTGCTGTATACCAAGCTCAAAAATGTCAAATAAGGCCTCAAAATTGAGAAATCCAACATGGCCGCCAGCGCTAGGCTGAAATCTATTTAAGGGCATATCTTTTTGACTAAACAAGGTAGAAACATGAATGAAATGTGTTTTTATATGTTTGCATACATGAGGAATTTAAAATCATATCCTGATTTTAGATCAGTTGTGAAAATGTTGCTTGAAACTCATATTTATAGCAGAAACGGTGGTCGTTATTGATGCATAACTCATCAACCAAATAAGAAAGAAAAGCAGGATGATCCCAGGCCATGGATTTATTCATCAAACTCTTTTCTCTTGATTTTTTTTAATCAACATGTAATTTATGCAAATTAGATAGTCCTTAATATGCGTACAGTAGCTTAGGTACAGTAATTTATTGTCAGTCATCAATCGTATTCAGGCAGGTGTCACAGGTGTCTTGCAGTTGCATGATTCATCCAATGCCACTTTTCCAGAATAGAATAGAATAGATTATAATATAATAAAATAAAAATATTATTTTACTATATCAATATAAGTGAAGGTTCAAGTTTCTTTATTAGTTATCATACAGAATACAGAATACTTTGCATGAAATGTTTCTTTCTGTGTTGCTCCTGAGAGTGTGCTAGATAATAACAAGATAGTATAAAATAAGTATAATAAGTATAAAATAGAAAGTCAAGAAGTCAAGTACGTAAACAAGTGTAAACAACAAAATTGTTCAGTGTTTCTATATATACAGTATGTACAGCTGGTACAAAAATGGTGAGGTATAGCTTAGCTTGTGGTGCCACCTTGTAGTGGTGAGGTGCAATAAGGAATGAGAATGATGTGCAATTTCCTTACCAATAATATAAATATAAAGTGTAAATTGTGTCTAAAGTGGTAAAGTGGGTGATACAGTGTGTTGTTTATTTAAGTGAGTGTATGTGCACTGTGGGTGTGTTGATGGTTTGCTTATTGTTCATTGTTCATTCATTGAGCATCCTGATGGCCTGGGGATAGAAGCACCTTCTGAGTCTCTCTGTGCTTGCCATGGAGACTCCGGTATCGCTTGCCTGATCGCAGCAGTTCAAAGAGGCAGTTGTTTGAGTGGCTGGAGTCTTTGATTATTCTCTTAGCCTTGCCCATGCACCGCTTGTTGTAAATGTCTTAGAGAGTGGGAAGCCCACCTTCAATTGTGCGTTCGGCTGAACGGGCCACTCTCTGTAGTCTGCTGCGGTCTTGTGCAGTGCTATTCCCAAACCAGGAGGTGATATTGCCAGTCAGGATGCTCTCTATTGTGCATGAGTAGAAGTTCTTGAGGATCTTCTGACTCACGTTGAACTTCCTTAAGCGCCTATGGAAGTAGAGGCGTTGTCGTGCCTTCTTGATAACACTGTCAATGTGTGTGGTCCATGTCAAGTCCTCGGATATGTGGACTCCGAGGTACTTAAAACTGTTCACTCTCTCAACCGGTGCCCCGTCGATGCTATGGGGGCTGTAGTCCCTGACCCCGACCTCCTAAAGTCCACAATCATCTCCTTTGTTTTGCTGATGTTCAGGGAGAGGCTGTTCTCTTGACACCATCCCGCTAGAACCTTAACCTCTTCCAGGTAGGCCCTCTCATCGTTTGCAGAGATCAGGCCCACCACTACTGTGTCGTGAGCAAATTTGATGATTGTGTTGTTGTTCCGCTGTGCCACACAGTCATGTGTGTACAGGGAGTGGAGGAGGGGACTCAGGACACAGCCCTGGGGGGCCCCTATGTTGAGAGTGCTGGATGAGGAGGTGCAGTTGCCTGCTCTCACCACCTGGGGTCTGCCTGTCAGGAAGTCCAAGACCCACTGGCAGAGGTCATAGTTCAAGCCCAGGTCCCTGAGCTTGGCTATGAGTTTGGAGGGGACTATGGTATTGAATGCTGAGCTGTAGTCGATGAATAGCATTCTCACATAGTTCCCCTGCCTCTTGTCCAGGTGTGATGCTGCTGTGTGCAGCACATGGGCTATGGCGTCCTCCGTGGACCTGTTGGGGCGGTATGCAAATTGCAGGGGGTCCAGGTTGATGGGGAGGGAGGAACAGATGTAACCCTTCACTAGCTTCTCAAAGCACTTCATGGCTATGGAGGTGAGAGCTACAGGGCGGTAGTCGTTGAGGCAAGCTGGCTTGGATTTTTTGAGTACAGGGATAATGGTGGACTTCTTCAGACAGGTGGGGATGACAGCCTGTTCTAAGGACAGGTTAAATATGTCAGTGAATACCGGGGCCAGTTGGTCGGCACAGACTTTTAGGACGCGGCCGGGGATACCGTCCGGACCTGCTGCCTTCCTGATATTCACTTTCTTAAACGTCCTCCTCACCTCATGTTCTGTTATCCTGAACACTGAGTCTCCATCAGCAGTGCCCCCCCCCCCCCTCCTCCATTGCAGTGGTTTGTAGGCTGGTGCTGTTATTCCCAGCCTCAAACCTCGCTTAGAAGGTATTGAGATCATTTGCCAGTTGGATGTCACTGTTCAGTTTGAGGGAGGTGCCTTTGTAATCTGTCATCGTTCTGAGGCCCTGCCACATAGCTCTAGAGTCAGCCTGTTCATATTGAAGTTCAATTGAATCCCTGTAGCGCCTTTTTGCTTCTATTACTGTCCTCCTAACATTGTATCTCACCACCTTGTGGTCATTCATGTTGCCATGTTGTTGTTGCCATGTTGTCACAAGCCTGGCGTTGTATGCTGAGGTGCGCACCTTCAGAGCTTCACGGACGGATTTGTCTACCCAGGGCTTTTGGTTTGGGTAAACTCTAATTGTGGTAGAGGGGATTGTTTCTTCTACCAAAGTACAAACAAAGTCCAGCACTGTTTCCGTGTAGTCATTAATATTATCTGTGTTATCGTGGAACACCCCCCAGTCTGTACATTCTAGTGCAGCTTGGAGCGTCTCCTCCGACGCCACCGTCCAGCGCTTCACCTCTCGCGATACTACAAGAATGCGCTTGAGACTTTGTTTATACTGCGGTACAAGAAAGATGGCGTCGTGATCTGACTTGCCGAAAGGACTGGCAGCATGTGATTTTTAACCGCTCTTAAATTGCGAGTAGCAATGGTCTAAAATATTCCCGCCTCTGGTAGAAGAAGTCACATGCTGGTAGAATTTTGGCAGCACTTTTCTCAGATTAGCGCTATTGAAATCACCCACAACCACAATAGCAGCGTCAACGTTAGCTGCTTGGAGCTTGTTTACCTCGTTGTGGAGCTTGGAGAGCGCGTCGCCTGTGTTTGCTTGTGGTGGAATATACACTCCGATCAGAATGACCGACATTAATTCTCTCGGGAGAAAGAATGGCCGGCACTTGATGGATATATACTCCAGGTTTGGGGAGCAGTGGTTTGAAAGCTCTTTCACGTTGCCTGGATCACACCAATTGTTGTTCAACATGAAAGCTATTCCACCTTCCCGCTTTTTACCGGAATCTTCCTCTGTACGTTTGAATACTTGTTACAGTAATCCTTACAGTGACAGCTTATTCACACTCTTCCTCAGTGTTCCGGCAGGTGTTGACTTTCTTACAGTTGCATGCTTCGATACATGCCATGTGACTCTTCCTGAATAGAATAGAGTAGAAGATAATTAAAAGATTATAGCCAGCTCCCGTACAAGTATATTCGAACACATGATACAATTGTCCTTACAGTGATTTATTCTGTTCCTTCATTCCTTTTTTTCTCTCTGTTATAGGCATTATGTTCACAATTCTGTTAACGACAAACAGTCTAGAGTATACAGTCTTGCAGGTGGATGTAGAGATGTAGAGATCCAGCTTTCATGTAGAGATGCGTACATCGGATTCTGTCATAGTGAGCCAAGAGTAGAAGCAGCACATCTGTGTCACGCGCTGACACAACGATTGTTTCCACTGGAGCCTGGATGAGAAAATCAGACGTGTATCAGCTTCCTCATGGTCAGCACTCAGAGAGGAGACTTCAAGATCTGGATCTGTTGACTTGACAGTTGTCGCTTCAGCAAACCTCTCTGATACTACAACTACAGGTTCATCATCCGGGCTGTGTTCTATCAGGTGGTTTGAGAGTAGTTGAGCGATATCTGATTTGTTGTCTTCAAGGGCCATGAAGCTCGACCAATCGGCAGGAAGTGGAACAGACTTGTTTTTGATTTCACGACGTACTGGTCTGTGGCGCTGTTTGCGTTTCACCCTTGTGCCTGTTTTGATGGATTGGTCATGGTATCTGTCAAAGACGACATCTACCCTCTGGTATTTTGCTCCCATCTTCAACACGGTGTCAGTGAACTTGTTGGCATAGTCACCAAATGTTGTAGTGTCAGGTGGCTTTCCGAGTGCCATTACCAGAGCTTGGCCATCAATGACCAGGCAGCTGGGTCCCTGAAGGGTAAGATCTGCAGGGGTTTTAACTTGTTTCGTCAGTATATTTGCTAACACAGACTTGTTGGTGGAATGTAGACTCCCGTTAGTTGTGGCCAGATATGGCGTGATGGGCATGAGCTCATGCTGGAGGATATTGTCAAGGTCTACCTTACGACCTGCTCTGTAAGCTGTGATGAGCCTTTGTAGAATCTGCCTGTCCACTTTGATGGTGTTTTGCTTGTTCTTGGAAAGTTGCACAACTTCATACAAAGAGGCAAATGTCTTGGCTTTGTTCTTTCGAATGGGTGATTTCAGGTTCAGGTGCTGGTCACTATCTGGAGGTTCACACAAACGTTTGTCCACAAACATGTTCAGTTGTGCCTGTCCAAGGTGTTCTGCGCCAAGTATGGATTCTTGAATCTACGGTGTGACTACGTCCTTGTTGATGTATGTAAGAAAACTTACAAAAGCACATTTAATTCAGGTTTGTACCTTGTGTAGTCACACTTAACTCATTAAGCCCCACCATTTATTTTTAGAAAATTCGCCTAAAACAACATGCTTACATTAAAATGCTTATATATCCAGATCTATAAGAGCTACTTGCATAAACTTGGTGCCTGAAGAAAGCTAAGACTTGGGGGATTCTAATGTTGGTGTCCAACACTGTACAGTTATTACCAAATTGCTGTCGTATTCCTGCAAACACTGAATAAATGTCATTTTTTTATCCTCACCTATACAAAGATTACAGTTAGACAGTCAAAAACACCCTGTTACTCATGGTTGCACCCCAGCTATATTCCTACTCTCTTCCTCCATAGGTGCAGATGTTCTGTGCAAAGTTTCATGTCAGTAGAATAAAAACTGTGGGTTTAGCACCTGTTTTTGTGGAGAGAGGGCCTGGTGCTGGCGGCCATGTTGGATTTCTCAATTTTGAGGCCTTATTTGACATTTTTGAGCTTGGTATACAGCAAATTTGGATTCAGCACCCCTTAATACCCCTAGAAATGTTGTGTACCAAAAATAAACATGAAATGCCTTCAGCACTTTATACAAGCACATTTTCTGAAATTCTGCCTAGTCTATCTCGTCTACTTTCGAGGCAAACCGAAATCCATCTCGAACACGCCTAGTCAGACAGTCCAAGGCCGAGGCAGCTGCAGTGTGTGACGTCAGTCATACCTGATGTTTCTGCAGAATAGCCTAAAGCTTTTTTACGACGCAGTGCTTGAAGTTGAGTGGGATGACACAACTGTCTGTGAGCTTTTCCAGCTCATGACCAGTCTAAGGCTGAAACTTGAACAACGATCAAAGGACCGTTATTTTGGATTCGAGACCAGTGCGCTCATGCAGAGGTTTCCTAGTTCCTACCACACAGGCTGCTGCGATCGAACAGGACTTTTTAATTTTCTATCAGAGAGCGCTCGCTTACCTAGACAAATGGTTTGATTTCTCTCATCAGAATGACCTGAAACAGGTGTCATGCTTGGCTCTCAAGAAGAGAGCATTCAGCTTCCAAGAGTTTCGCGAAGCAGCTGAAGCTCTTAATATCAGCAGCAAACTGGACTCTGCATTGTTTAAAACATTTTGTGGGTTCACCAGACACATATTGCGGAGACTGTGCTGTCTCACCTTTTCTTTATGTTATATAGGGTTTGTGGAGACTTTGGGTCTCACCCTTTTTTGTTATGAGTAACTGAGTGATCCGCTATTCACAATAAAAACATTATTATATTGTGAAGATCAACCATCGCATTCCGTCTCCTCTCTTCTACACTTAACTGCTAATAATGCTCAGGAAAAGATGGCTGAAAAGACTTAGCTCCTGATCTTTCTATTAATGGAGTGATTTTATCAGCTTGGATACCAAGATTGATGGTTACCTGCTTAATGATGAAAGTGTGATTAAATAAAGATGTTGGTGACATAGACGGTAGCGGCTGAGAAGGTGATTGGTGAAGCATCTATACAGTTTAATAAGATTAATAACAAAATGTGCTATATATAGCCTACCGTCTGCGTCGAATATGAAATAAAGGCATTTAAATAATAAATACATTTCTTTAATTTTAATTAGCAAAAAAAAAATATATATATATATATATATATATATATATATATATAATATAAATACCTCTTTGTTCTACCGTCAATGCTCGTGCATGATTATCCATATATGGTCATGAAACACCCCCCATGGGATGTGAAATAATGGACTGACCCGAGCGGAACTCTGAGAAACTTCACGGGAGATTGTTCACTGAGGCGCTGTCGAACCAAGAAGACACAACCCGTGTTATGGGATAAATAAAAGGCTGACTTGTACACGGTGATGTCAGATATCAACGGCTCCCTAAGACCATTGCTGCAATTAGAATAGAAATACTTTTATTATCCCGTGGGAAATTAGACACTGCAAATCGCTCAACATTTAAACATTTAGACAGGACAGGTCACAAATTAGAATAATAACACAAATCAAATCAAGTTGCCTAGGATAAGAGTAGAGTAAAATAAAATAGGATAAAATTAAATGAAATAAAATATACAGAAATAAATACAGTAAGAATATACTGAGCATGGGGTAAACAATTTGGTCACTATAATTATAATTTAAATCTAACTAAATGAAATATGAAATATATATTCCAGTATTCAGTGTCACAAGGTGCAGTATGCTTTAGGCAGTGTATTGTCCTCCTTGGGTTCCAATAAGACCTAGATCAATGTCTGGCAGCCGTCGCTGCCCCCTGTTGTGGAGCCTGGAGGCCGCTAGTCGCGTCCTCCTGCCACTATTGAGCTGCCGCTCTGTGCTCAGTGATGGAGTGAGGCACAGTGATGCATTATATAGTCTGATGGCTGTTGGAATGAAGGACTTCCTGTGCCGTTCAGTGCTGCATTTGGGTAGTGTGAGCCTAGCACTGAACATGCTCCTCCTGTCAGTCAAGTCTGTGTATAGTGGGTGGGTGGGGTTTTCCCTGATGGCCTGGAGCTTAGCGAGGCTCCTCCTCTCCGCCACCCTCGCTAGAGAGTCCAGCTCCACCCCAACCACGCTGCTGGCCTTCCTGACCAGCTTATCCAGCCTGGTTGTGTCCACTGCTCTCAGTCCGCTGCCCCAGCAGGTCACAGCGTGCAAGAAGGCGCCCGCCACCACCGACTCATAGAACATCCTCAACATCTTTGTACAGACATTGAAGGATCTCAGCCTTCTGAGGAAATAGAGTCGGCTCTGGCCCTTCTTGTATAGTGCTTCTGCATGTTTTGACCCGTTCAGTTTGTTGTCGATGTGCACACCGAGGTATTTGTACACCTCAACCATGTCCACATCAACTCCCCTGATGGAAACGGGGGTCACAGGTGCACTCCTCCTCCCCAGCTCCACAACCAGTTCCTTGGTCTTCGCCACATTTAGCTGCAGGTGGTTTTTATCGCACCATGTGACAAAGTCCACTACCAGTTCCCGGTATTCCCTCTCGTCACTGTCCTTTATACATCCCACTATCGCAGAGTCATCAGAAAACTTCTGAAGGTGGCAGGACTCTGACCGATAGTGGAAGTCGTTGGTGTAGACAGTGAAGAGGAAGGGAGAGAGGACTGTCCCCTGCGGGGCCCCGGTGTTGCTGACCAGTCTGTCTGACACACAGCTCCGTAGGCGCACGTACTGTGGTCTTCCCCGTCAGATAGTCCACAACCCAGGACACCAGGGGGGCCTCTACTTGCATCGCCTCCAACTTCTCACCCAGTAGCCCAGGCCTTATGGTATCGAAATCACTGGAGAAGTCAAAGAACATGATTCTCACAGTGCTCCCCGGCTTGTCTAGGTGAGTGTAGGCTCGGTTCAGCAGGTAGATGACAGCATCCTCTACCCCCAGTCGGGGCTGGTAGGCGAACTGGAGTGGGTCTAGGTGGGGTTTGGTCACCGGGCGGAGTTGCTCCAGGACTAACCTCTCCATGGTCTTCATTATATGAGAGGTTAGAGCCACCGGCCTGTAGTCCTTGGACGTGCTGGGACGCGGGCACTTGGGGACAGGGACCACACAGGAGGTTTTCCACAGTGTCGGGACTCTCTGCAGCCTCAGGCTCATATTGAATATGAACTGGAGCACATCACACAGCTGAGAGGCACAGGATTTGAGTACCTTTGGGCTCACCCCATCAGGACCCGCAGCCTTGCCTGCGTGTAACTTGCTCAGCTGTGTACTCACCTGGTCTGCAGAGAGCCATACTGTGGGGATCTCAGGTGTTGGGGGGGGGGGGGGGGGGCGGAGCGGGTCTTGAAGCCGCGCAGGGCAGACAGGCTGCACCAGAGATGAGGGGGCGTGGGCA
Organism: Notolepis coatsorum; assembly: GCF_963971535.1. Classification (NCBI taxonomy): domain Eukaryota; kingdom Metazoa; phylum Chordata; class Actinopteri; order Aulopiformes; family Paralepididae; genus Notolepis; species Notolepis coatsorum. The sequence continues at coordinate 12,636,103 of NC_140183.1, read as the reverse complement.
GTTGGGGGGATGGGGGGGGGGGGGGGGGGGGGGGGGTTGCTCGAGTTGAAGGGCTGAGAGGTGTGGGGGTGGGCAGGGCAACTGAAGTGTCGGGGGGGGGGGGGGGGGGGGGGGGGGGGGCAGACTGGCCGGGGCCGCTGTGTCAAACCTGTTGTAAAACAGGTTTAGCTCATTAGCCCGGTCCACATCTCCATCCACTCCCCTTCCCACTGCCGGTTTAATGCCGGTTATTGTCTGCATTTCAGACCACACTTGTTTGATGTTATTGTTCTCCAGCTGCCCTTCCAACTTCCTCCTGTATTTGTCTTTGCCCTCACTGAGTTTAATTCTCAGACGCCCCTGAACTCGTTTGACCTCCTCCCTGTTGCCTGCGTTGAAAGCCCTCTTCTTCTCGTTCAGAAGGGCTTTGATGTCCTTAGTGACCCATGGTTTATTGTTAGGGTAGCAGGTAACAGTCCTAGATGGAACATTGGAGTCCACACAAAAGTTGATGTAGTCTGTGATGCACTCTGTGAGCCCATCGATGTCCTCTCCGTGGGGCTCACACAGTGCCTGCCAGTCTGTGACCTCAAAGCAGCCCTGTAGTGCCTCTTGAGCCTCCTCCGACCACCTTCTTACAGTTATTTTGGTCGCAGGCTGTCTTCTGACCAGAGGCACATAACAGGGGTTGAGGTGAACCAGGTTGTGGTCCGACCAGCCCAGCTGTGGTAGTGGTGAGGAGCTGTATGCCTCCTTGATGTTGGCATAAAGCAGGTCCAGGGTCCTGTTCTCCCTGGTGTGGCAGCTGACATATTGTTTGAAGTTTGGTAGAGATTTGTCCAGTTTTACATGGTTAAAATCCCCTGAGATGAGGATTAAAGCCTTCGGGTGTTTCGTCTGGAGACGTGCAATTGCGCCGTGGATGACGTCACACGGGGCCGTCGGGTTTGCCGAGGGGGGATGTAAACGGCCATCATGATAACGTGGGGGATTTCTCTTGGCAAATAGTATGGTCCGAGTCCTACAGCTAACATCTCTATATCCGGGTCACAGTGTCGCTCTTTGATCGTAATATGGCTGGGGTTACACCATCTCTTATTAATAAATAAAGCAAGCCCCCCTCCTTTACGCTTGCCGCTCCCGCGGTTGCGATCAGAGCGCACAATCTGAAACCTGTCTATAGAGACATTGCTATCGGGAATATCTGTGTGCAACCATGTCTCAGAAAAACACATAATGCTACACTCACGGTATTCCTTCTGACTGCCGGTAAGCACGGCCAGCTCATCAATCTTATTTGCCAGAGACCTCACGTTGCCCATGACGACGGAGGGGAGATATGGTTTAAATCTCCTTCTCTCTCTCTTCTGCCTGGACAGCTCAAAATACTAATAAAGACCGTTCGTTGACCACTGTTTGGCGTTGGTGGTGTGTCATTATAACCGTGCTGTAATATGAATGCCTTTATTAGTTGTGTTCGATTGGCTATAATATGATTTTTAGAGGCTTCTATTTTGTTGTCGGTATTAGCCTAATACCGACAACAAAATAGATGCCTCTAAAAATCATATACTATTAGGTAGCCTATATGAATTACATATAATAGCAGCCATAGCCTACATTATGCAACAGTAACTTGCGCATATATAATAGCACAATGTCCAGCCCTGCGAATCTTGCACAGTAAACTAACTTGATCATTAATCTAGCTGTTGTATCTTTACGCTTATGAAAACATTAAATAATATGTTTTCATTGCATTAATAGCCTATATTCTCAAATGGCATTTAATGGCTATCCGACTCCTCGTCGCTATCCTCGCGGACGGACCAGTGTATACCTTATATCATATTCCTATTCATATTCATATAATAGTTTACTCTATCAGCATACCAGCATGTAATACGTTCTTTGTTAGAACTCAACTCGTTATTATTTTGCGCATAGATTGCAGAAATACGGGAACGTTTTGATTTTTATTAGTAAGTAAGTAAGTAAGTAAGTAAGTAAGTAAGTAAAGTTTATTTATATAGCACTTTTCACAGAGACAGCTCACAAAGTGCTTTACATACAGCAGAAATTAAATTGAAATAAAAAGCAAGAAACCATTCAAGAGATAAGATAGAACAAAACACAATGCATCACAGAGAAACAAAACAAAACAAAAGACATATTCTATACCTGAAGGAGAAGCTCAAATATTACCCAAAGGCCTGTTTAAACAGTAATGTTTTTAGCTGATTTTTTTTAAATTTCAACAGACGATACAGCTCTTAGGCCACGAGGAAGGGCATTCCAGAGTCTAGGCGCTACAGACTGAAAGGCTCTGTCACCTTTGGTGATCAGCCTGGTGCGCGGAATGACCAACAGATCCTGGTCAGCTGTCCTCAGGGTCCTGCTGGGCACATAAGGTTCCAGCAGGTCAGTTAAATATTCTGGTGCCTGGCCGTGCAGAGCTCTGAAAGTGAGCACCAGGACTTTGAACTTAATTCTAAAATGTATAGGAAGCCAGTGCAAGGAGGCCAGAACTGGAGTAATGTGACACCTTCTGCTTGATCTGGTTAGCAGTCTTGCAGCAGTATTTTGGATGAACTGGAGGCGGTCTATGGATGATTTATTGAGGCAGGTGAGAACCGAATTGCAGTAGTCTAGACGAGAAGAAACGAAAGCATGGATGATCAACTCTAGGTCAGAGTGGGAAACCATCGACCTGAGTTTAGCAATATTCCTGAGATGGAAAAAACAGGTGCGGGTCACCGACTTGATGTGGGTGTCGAGGTGCATGGTCTGATCAAAGTTTACCCCAAGGTTCCTGAGGTTGGGGCTCACATTAGTTTCTAGGGGCCCAAGGCAACCAGCCACCCTAGATGCAACGCCATCAGAGGCCACGATGAGCACCTCGGTTTTGGCCTCATTTAGCTGGAGGAATTTGCTAGCTAACCAGGCCTTAATGGCCGACAGACATTCATTTAAAACAATAAAATTAGAATTAAAATCATCAGGGCAATCAGGTTTAAAAGAGCAATACAGCTGGATATCATCCGCATAAAGGTGGTAGGAGATGCCTTTAAAAGCGTTAATAATGTGTCCTAATGGGAGCAAATATAGTGAAAATAAAATTGGACCAAGTACCGAGCCCTGGGGGACCCCACAGGAAAGGGTAACGGACTCAGACACATGGGGGCCTACTCCGACTGAGAAACATCTACCTGAGAGATAGGACTCAAACCACTCATGTGCACTCCCTGTGACACCCACCCAATCTCTGAGCCTATTTAGCAGAATGTTGTGATCCACAGTGTCAAATGCAACACCGAGATCCAGTAGCACTAAAATGGAGCATCTACCTGAGTCGGCGGACATCATTAGATCATTGGATACTTTTAAAAGTGCAGTTTCCGTGGAGTGTTGCTTACGAAAACCCGACTGGAATTTGTCGAGAATGTGGTGTTCATTTAAAATGGATACAAGCTGGTTGGCAACAATTTCTTCTAAAATCTTGGACATAAATGATAATTTGGAGATGGGCCGATAGTTACTTGGTAACGAGGCGTCCAGACTTGGCTTTTTTAAAAGCGGCTGAACGATTGCCTGTTTGAAGTAGGCGGGGACCTGACCAGAGACCAAAGAGAGATTTATGATGGAAAGCAGACTGGGACCAATAGTGCTGAAAACTTCCTTTAGTAGAGAGGTTGGGATGGTGTCTAATGGGCTAGAGGAGGTTTTTGTGCTTCTCACTAGCTCTGTTAGGTCGTTGAGGGAAATGGGTGAGAAGGAATTCAGAGTAGACTGACTGTTGGGAGATAACGGTTGGATTGAGGTTGAGGGTGTAATACCTGCCCTGACATTTGCAACCTTATTGACAAAAAATAGGAGAAAATCATGACAGTCCTCATCAGATAAAACAGGTGTGACAGGGGTTTGTGGACTGACAATGATATTAATGGTGTCTAATAGGACTTTGGGGTTTAGTTTGCTAGATGAGATTAAGTTTGTGAAATAGGCAGCTCTCGCATCCTTAACCATACTGTTAAAATCAATTAAAAGTTGCTTAAAATGAAGACGGTGTATGTAACTGAGGGGTACAATTCCCTGACTGTATTGATAAGTATGGTATCATTAAACCACTACCGTCTTATGTACATTCCTACTGGCCATACAGTACACAGGTATCTAATGATGAACACTTCCCACAATGACTCGGTTCCACACAAAACTGGATTTAAGTATTTATTAGCAGCAAAAGGTACATAATATACTTTACTTTACTTTACTTTGGATGCGCTTATAAGGCAAAGGAATGTGCGTAGGCAAATCAATAACGAATGTCCATTCTCATATTACGCAGGAGATAATAATACAACCTGAATCTTGGGAATTATATCTATGGTACACTAGTAATATAGCGGGAGATACTGGTAGGGTCCCCCCGGTTGTAAGCCAGCAAGGGTAGAGGATTTGTCAGTAGTAGAGTCTGGGTCAACGATGATAAGGAGACTCCAAGTACAGGAGACGGTGCAATAAGATCTTGATCCGCAGACGAATACAGCCGTTCTCCGTAGCATGTAGCTCCACATGGAAGAAAGCTAGCCGGCCTCAGACTTCTGAGAGGCGGACTCGACGTGGCTCCTCACAGGGTAAATCCCACACAATTGTGGGTGTTGGCGATTCTCCGCTCCATTAATTACAGGACCAAAAGCAAATATAATCCAGCCGAAAAGGGCTATGCAGTCGTCGTCGGTAGGTTATCCAGTGTACATAATCCACACGGTCCTCGTCTAGGGCCCCTCGGGTGAAAGCGCCATGGTAAGCAGCCCAGCCTGGATAAGCACTCTAGCTGGTACGAGGAAACGTTGGTGATGCTGGTCACTGTAGAACTTTAGCCGCACGATACACTATACACAAATAGACTATTACTGACTTAATAGAATAGGTCGAACTCGACGGTACAGCGTTAAACTCTGACACTTCAGTTATTAATTCGCACGCGGTCTCAATGCTCTATTTGGGGCCAAACAGGCCATACTTCACCGCACGTCGTATCGTGGGTGAGGCTTCAACTTTAGTTACTAAGTGCTTCTGTATTCACCTGCGCCGTATTTATACGCTTAGGTGAACAAACTAGTACCAGCTTTATTCCTGTCTCATATCCTTGCGCAATACCGTTCATGTCCAGGCAAGTCCCCGGCGGTGACTTTGAACCAGACCTTGAAGGTATGGCCTTGGCGCCTGTGGACCGCTGTCCAATAGGAGAATGAAATATTATGGTCTGTACTAGGCTAAAGGGATATTCCGTGTATATGTACAAGGAATATACAAGGGATATCAAACGATATACAAATATTATGCAATATATATCAATCAATAAATATATTCGGTTTAATCTGATCCTTCGTAACAGTGTACATTAAGCTGAGTGGACTTCCACTTTCGCTCAATACACCGGCAATTTCTTCTAAAACGACGAATATCCTCATTTAGCCAGGGAGAGGAATTTAAAGTGCGAACAGTGCGGGATTTCAGAGGAGCAACTACATCTAAAATGTCTGAGCAGTGCCGGTTAAAAGCATGGACTAAAGTATCAATGTCGCCATTAACGTTCAGAGATGGCACCACACTGCTCTCAAAGGCTGTGGACGATTTTTCTGCTGAGAGGTCATTAAGCATGCGCAAGCGTTTAACTCGCTTAGTGGAAATAGTGTCAGTTTTAAAAACTAAATTAAAAAGTATGCATTTGTGATCACTTAAAATCATTTCCTCATAAACAATGTTATCTATGTCTAATCCAAGAGTAAAAACAAGATCAAGTGTGTTACCTTTGTTGTGTGTGGGGCCCGAGACATGTTGGACAAAATTGAAGGATTCAGTGATACAAATAAAATTGGTGGCAAAATTGTCATTACTGTTATTAATATGGAAATTAAAATCCCCTAATAAAACGATTTTTTCCAGTTTGATGATGGAGGTTAGAAAATCGCTAAAATCTGTCAAAAAAGAACTATTAAAACCAGGGGGTTGATAAATTAAAATACAATAAAATGGGTCGGTGTACCCAACTTTGGTGATTAAAAGTTCAAAGGAGCTGTGTGTATTAATAGAGTGCACAGCCCTGGAGGAAAAACAGTTCTTGTGCACCAGCGCTAAGCCGCCTCCTACGCGACTGGTGGTGGCATTTGACCGGGGGGGTCTGGGGGCACAGGTAAAAGAGAAGTTTGGCGGACACAGTTCATTTAAAAATACATATTCATCTGACCTTTGCCATGTTTCTGAGAGACAGAAAAAGTCCAAATCTTTGGCCGTAATGAAATCATTTAGGATGAAAGATTTGTTAGCTATAGAACGGGCATTTAACAAGGCCATTTTGATAGCCTTAGGTCCTAGTTTACTGGGTGGTTGTGACAGTGGGCACAGATGACAGGCATTCGCGCCCCGGCGAAACCTGCCACCAGACTCCCGTGGACTACGCCGTGACCAGTGATTTATGATGACTGGGATGGGGAAGGGGGAAGAGCTGTCAAGAGGGTTCACAAAAAACATAATACCATGTAGCATTGGGTAGCAGCCAGTATGACCTAAATGATCAACCGGGGATCTGGTAGTGATTTGAACAGGAATAATAGTGACATAAGGGTTGGGACTATGAGTAGACACAATATTAGTTACAGGGGAGGGAGGGTGTTGGTCCAGCTGAGCATCCAACACAGAGAAGGTGTTATGTCAGGCCACGACACTGGAGATGTGACATGCAAAGTTTTTTGCCAGAGCTGCAATCCCATTGTGATTGGGGTGGAGATTGTCATGTTTGTAAAGTTTAGACTCAGTCCAGACTCCAGAATGAGTCGAAGTGGCTGATAAAGCCGTGACCACAAGCTGAGCTGAAATGTCGCAGCCACTGATCGGCACTGTATAGCCGACTAAAATGTTCTGAGCTCCGTCTAAGGGTGGGGATTAGACCGGAGAATGTGCAGGTTTTCCCAAGGCTCTCTATCAGCACTGCCAGCGTTTCGTAATCTTTGGTGAGTTTGATGTGCCCGTATGTCTCGCGATGGTCTGCTGATTGTCTACACCTGAGGCTGACGTCATTCACTCCCACATGCACGATTACTGTATGAGCAGATGGGTAGCGCTCCACAATTGATGGGATATGTTGGATTAGATCAAGAATTTTTGCACCAGAAAACGAGTACGAGATGCCCTTGGGAATCGGGACGTTTCTCACTATGGAATCCCCCACAAGGATGTATTCCGGAGGGGAAAACAAAGAGGGCTTGCCAATATTTGCGGTATCCTGGGGAGGTGAATGGCTAGCATCAGCTATGCTAGCTGTAGCAGCGTTATCAGCATGCGAGGAATCAAGGGAGGCTGTGGGTGTGGGGGCCAGCGGGGAGCATTTGCGTGTACGCTTACCGGAGGGAGAGAGAGACGTAGACCGTGACCTGGAAACGTTGCTGCCGGCACAGGTGCGTTTCCTACGTGAGGTAGCCCCGTCTCCCTTCACCGTCTTGGACCAGGCAGCTAGTCCAGCGGCGCTATGTGGCCAAATTGGAGAGATCTCGGGGCAGTGAGACGGTGGCGTTTCATCGTGGAGTTGAAGATGTTCCTCATCACGTCTCAGGGGATCAGGAAACTGCGGGGTCAGCTTTCTTTTCTTTGTCTGCAATCCCTTTGTCTCCACCGAGGCCCAGGAGGATGCGGTGTGAGGCTTGCTATTTGCGGCTAGCGTTAGCCCAGGGTAGGCAGCCAGCGAAGCGGCGCCGCCACGCCGGAGGGTCCGATCTGGGGAAGCTTCTCCTTGGTTAACATCATGCTCGTCAGAAGAAGGTGATCCCGAGGCGTCTAAGTGTTCTAATAAAAGGCTTTGACATTGTAAAACTAAATACGTGGAATTTTGTAAGCATAATACACGTCATATCACCCACACAATATATGCTCTGTGTCCAGAGCATGTATGCTTTTCATTCATTTAAGACACATTTTTGCAAGGGTTTTGTAATACACATACACCCTCTGTTCTCATTGCAATGCGTTTTTTATTCTTTCTTATACAGTAGGAAGGGGGAAGAACACTATATCGTGGGTGTTCTTATGACTTGTATTCTGCTTACAGCTTCGAAATTCCACTTGTTTAGTTTAACGTAAAGCCTTTTAAATATAATCAAAACGTTCCCGTGTTTCTGCGGTCTGTGCGCAAAATAATAACGAGTTGAGCTACGCGGAGCGCAGTCAGTCAGTACACCCCGTATATTCCGATAACGCTATATAAACCATGCTGCATTCATTCGGAGAGAAAGACCTATTATTCCAAATGCTATTTATAGGGTTTTGACCATAATTACACTACTGTTGCTATTTTACAATGAACTATAATGAATTACGGTTCATACAGAACACGCCAGTGTTGAAACTAATGCACAGAAGCTTATTTCCTTGTTGTAATAATATATTCTACCAACGGGCACCAGCTACGCATGCTCCGAGCTGTGTGTAAATATACGCACAAAGTCAAGCACAAGTTCAAATTGATAAGTCCCACACTTTGCTTAGAAATGATCGTACGCAGGGGTTACGCACATATCTGTGCGTACGCAACGTTGATAAATGAGGGCCCAGGCCTATTCCATCCAGGGAGCCTGCTGTTATCATAGGGAATGAGTCTGAGATCGCAAAAGTCCAATGCCGCCGCCTGGTGGTATGCGGCCGGTGTTGCACATCTTTTGAAACGTTGAGTCTTTGGCTGTGCGTCGATGATATAGGTCCGGGCGGACTATTCTTAGTCGGACAAGTGTAGCGGTTCTAATGCTCGGATTGAGAAGAAACAATTACTCCCGTGGTGGATTCTGTGTTGGATTATGTTGGCGGAACGATGGACATCAATACTTGGAATGGCGATCAGATAATTGGAATATTCTTTTCGGGGTACATCCTAGGCAAGGTAAGGGCTATATGGTATCAATCTTGCGTTGATCCAATAATGTTTTCATTGCGATCCGAGCGTATGTGTGTAGCGCTACTCCATAACGTATTCCGTTGGTGACGATCAAAGCATCGGAAAACGACCCCCCCCCCCCCCCCCCAACCTTTCATGCATTCATGATGGAACATAATACCGATCATATGCATTTGATTTTTTTAAAGTAGCGTGTGTAGGGACAAAACGCCAATGCATTTACTATAATACACGTTGCGGCTTATAACCAGCCTCTCAGGAATTGGCCCGGATCATTCCGAAATAACACTCATATTCACCACGGTATAAAACGGTAACGTATGGATGGGAAAATTATTTCTTTTTTGCATCTTGACCGGAAGAAACCCAGTGTCAAATGACTATAGTATTGAATCCATGGCTATAATATGGAATATAGATTTAGCTCTACAAACAAGGTGACAGTTCCCTATCTTATCTAGTGGTGGCCTCGCTACAGACGGCTTTCGGCTAATAGCTGGCACAAGTGTTAATGCTCTGCAAGATAAGCGTATAGGTCTTAAGCTTGTATTAAATGCAAGCAAAACTAAATTCATGGTGTTCTCCCGGGCCAGAAATATAAATCTAAATAATTTTCTTATATCGACAAAAAATAGGAAAAATGGGTCTGATATAGAAAGGGTAACTGAATATAAATATCTTGGAATCTGGCTCGATGATACATTTTTGTTTAAATATCATATAAACAACCTTGCCAGTAAATTGAGGCAAAACATTTGTTTCCTGTACAGGAATAGATCTAGTTTCCCAATGATGTGTAGGAAGAGGGTTATTGAAGCAGTCTTTCTATCTGTTTTGTATTATGGAGATGTGATTTATAGAAATGCTGCCCCTTCGGGGGGGGGGGGGGGCACTGGAGGAAGTAAAATGTATCTAGTCCTGCCCCTTCCTTACAATATATTACATAAAAAATATAGTATTTCTTAATCTAAATATAATATAAATCTACAAATGCCAAAAAAAATTATATATGTGGAACTTCAGTCACCTTATTACTTAGTCCTCTCTCTTGTACATGTCCAAAAATACTTGTTTATAGCGGCCTTTGAATTGGTTTGTATTATTGCTCAGCTTTATACTGGCATCTAGCCCATTCCAAAGGGACATCCCACACACTGAGATGCACATGCTTTTCAGAGATTCAATGCCCCTCATAAATTACCCATGTAAATTTTTTTAATGTAGCTTGGCAACATGTTATTTATTACCTTAAACATAATTTGTGCAGTTTTGAATTTAACTAAGCCCATGAATTTCAATGTTTGGCTCTTTAAGAATCAAAAGCAAAAGTACTCCTTGTACAGGTGCATCTCAATAAATTAGAATATTGAGGAAATATATCGGTTGCCTCCGTGCCACAGTGATTCATGCAGAAGGACCCCGACCAAGTAGAGTGATATACCTTTCAGTAGGCAGACATTTCTGTAATAATATATATATACCTTTCAGTAGGCAGACATTTCTGTAATAATGTATATATACCTTTCAGTAGGCAGACATTTCTGTAATAATATATATATACCTTTCAGTAGGCAGACATTTCTCTAATAATATATATATACCTTTCAGTAGGCAGACATTTCTGTAATAATATACCTTTCAGTAGGCAGACAATTCTGTAATAATATATATTTTTTTGTATTGGTCTTATGTAATATTCAATTTTGATCAGATACAGAATTTGGGGTTTTCATTAGCTGTAAGCCATAATCATCCAAATCTAAAGAAATAAAGGCTTGAAATATTCACTGTGTGTAATGAATCTATATAATATATATATATATATTATATATTTTTAAATTGAATTACTGATGAATTGAGTGCACCTGTATGCACCTGTACGTGGTGCCTGTGTATTCCAGTGCTGGGGAGCATTCAGGCCTTAATGCGTTCACTTCTAAAGGTTCTGTTGACGCGGCATGTGATCCAGTTACTGCGCGCTGCAAATTAACAGTGGCTCGGGAGGTAGAGCAGTCGTCTGGTAATCCGGAGGTTCCCGGTTCGATTCCCGGGCTGCGTGTCGATGTGTCCTTGAGCAAGACACTTAACCCCTAATTGCTCCCGATGAGCAGGTTGGCACCTTGCATGGTCGCCTCCGCCGTCGGTGTGTGAATGTGTGAGTGAATGGGTAGAATGTGAGGAACAAATTGTAAAGCGCTTTGGATAAAAGCGCTATATAAAAAAGCAGCCATTTACCATTTAAATCAGTAGCGGGCTGCGCGTATGAAGCGGTAGTCTCTCCGTCCGTCCGCCCGCCTGTCTCTCTCTTCTTTTCCCTTGTCTTTAGTCTGTGTTGCTGTAATGGGGCGAGAATGGGGGGGAAGCGGTGACACACAAATTAATTAAAGGGTACCTTATAAATGGCTTTTTTCAGTGTTTAGCATTGTTATATAGTAATAGGGGTTAGTATTGGGCCTCATTCATCAACGGACTTACGACAAAAAGGGCTTTCTCTTAGGGCCATTTGAGTCATTTTCGGGCAAGACATGAATATAGACAATATATTATAATATAATATTAATTATATATGTTTTATTGGGACGGTTGGTGAATCTCAAAATCGTCCCGAAAAGGTCTCAAATGGCCCTAAGAGAAAGCCCTTTTTGTTTAAGTCCTTGGTGAATGAGACCCAATGGGTCTGTGTCTCTAAATACCATATTGGCGGATTGCTCTCATTCAGTTGAGACAATTTCCTCCTCCAGTTAATTAGGTAATTCTGATTTGACTCGCTCGGTGACGTAACTGGGAGCTGGTGGAGCTGATTGTGATCTGATTGGCTCTGTGGTTGTAGCGCATAGTGAAACCCGATACTTCCTCAAACGAGAGGCAGAGAGCGAGAGAGAGAGAGAGAGAGGAAAAGCGAGAGGGAGAAACAGATAGAGAGAGAGAGAGGCTCATACGCTGCATTTCTCTGAGCGATCTCTCCTCAGCTGTCTGCCCCTGCTTAGTTTACACACACTCGCGTTGCGCTGTCGTCTCTCTGTCTGTCTCTCTCTCTCCCTCTCTATCTCTCTCTCTCGAGTCGGGAGCACTAGCATATCACTGTAATATCTTTGCGCATGCTCCCACGCGCACGCCCGTATTCCGATCCGTACAATAATAATCACAGAGGTATATATTGTCATTTGAAACAAGTTACCAATGCATTGTCCCGTGGGATTATGCCCCCGCGGCAAAATTACTTAGTATCCTCCTCAGTCTCTCTCTATCTCTCTCTGTGCCAGTCGCAGACTGTGTGGATGACTGTCACTCAAAGTGCTTATGGGCAGAGCCAACACAGCCTGAAATCCAAAGTGAGACAAATGTGGCTTTTGAGTACTTGATTAGAAATATAAAACAATGAATTGTTTTTAATAAAACCTTACAGATGTGTTCAATAGACTCACAGGAATTGTGTAAAGTTGCCCAAATAGTGCTAGGAATAGCAATGCATGTCCCCTTTAATGTCCATGGTCCTGAATTTATACACACACACTAACTACAGCGAGCCCCACTCATTTCATATACTGTAGTACAAATTAAGGCATCCAATATGATTAACCCCTTAACAATTGTGTGTATTGAGCCGTACTGTATTGTACCCATTCTTCAATATGTTAATAAAGTTTTCAATCAATCAGTCTTACCTTAATGCAGCAATATGCGACGTTTTCGTCTTGGAATCGTAGGCAGCAATGATCTCTTCTGCTTCAAGTGTGTGTGTGTGAGATCACTTTCGATGTGAAGCAGACTCAGAGTTGTCAGTCTCTCCTGGCCCATGGTGGTTCTTAGCCAGTTTCGGATGCGCCTCATTGCTGAGAAAGACCGTTCACATGTTGCTGTGCCTATGGGCAATCACAGAGCCAAACGGAAAAGCTTTTCATATTTTGGATGATGTCCAGACACAAGTTCCCTTCTGATGTTTTCAGTGGATCCGTTTTGGATTTGTGTTGACACCATTGTCATCTCAGTCAGTGTGAGTTTGGGGTTGATGTTGAGTATTTTTGCATACTGGCTGATCAGGCTCTCTGCACCCCCGTAATCACATTTGAACACAGCATCAACACTTTTAGCAATGGCCAGTGACTGCAGGGAAAATCTGTCTCGACACTCGCAGAAGTGTGTCCAAAACAGGATAGAACAGCTGACTGGCCCATTTCTGTTTCATGGTGGTTGCTGTGCTTGCCTCGTACTCTCTCTGGCCTAGAGTGCTGGTGACGACGCTGTCTGTGAGAGCAGCTGGCTGTTTGACAGGGCGCTTGCGTGGTCGTCTCTCATCCCCGCTCTCCATACAAACGTCAACTGACTGGCAGAATATTTGGATTTCGCTCCAGATGTCATCCCACTTTTGACTGTCGGTCCTCATGTTTTCGAAGCTTTTCATCATCAAAAATTACGTATATCCATTTTGCGTTTCTGCGGCCGTCGCTGGTGTTATCTACAAAGAAACTGGCGGGTGAAAATTCAAATGCAGATGTTTACACAAACGGGTGCAGCGTGATTGGTTACTGCCTGCAGTCTGGAATGTTAAACGGTCACAACACCTACCCATTGACTCCTCGGTCAGCCGACCCTTGCGTAATTGTCACCACAGCCCTACACACACACAATATCGTAGCCTAGGCTGCCTATATAATAATGCTGCGACTGGGGCTGCCCACATATATTATTTATATATAAATGCTAAATATTTACATCAGACATATGTACAGACAATGTACAAACAAACAATAATTCTACATATTAGGTACAGGCAAGCATATGGTGTTCTGCAGGGCAATGTTCACATGTGTAGTTATTAACCATGTTTTGAAGTGGGTGTGGGGCTAGACCATGGAGGATTTTGAAGACCAGACTGACATCGGTTAGTTTGATGATGCAGCGTGATTGGTTACTGCCTGCAGTCTGGAATGTTAAACGGCCACCACACCTACTACCCATTGACACCTCGGTCGGCCGACCATTGCGTAACGTAATTGTCACCACCGGGCTGCAGCAGCTCTATACACACACACAATATCGTAGCCTATAGGCTGCCTATAATAATTCTGCGACTGGGGCTGCCCATTTGGCTAGGCATAGCCTACCCTCGCCTTCAATACCCACCGCCTATGAGGGAAGGGTTGAATATGTCCTTGAACACCCCCGCCAGCTCCGCCGTGCATGCTCTGATCACCCGGCCTGGGTGAATAATGAGTGGCAGCTGCAGTGGGATCAGGAGAATAGGGGAAGACAGTTACATATAGTGCAGCTATAGTGGGATCAGGAGACTAGGGGAAGACAGTTACATATATAGTGCAAAACAGAGTGGGTAGTGTGAGAATCAGGGGAGGAAATAGGAAAGAGGAGGTGGTGAGGTTAAGAATAGGCCACAGTATGTTGAAAGGGACTCTTAAAATGATGGGAAAGCATCCAACAGGGTTATGTGACTGTTGTCAGGTAGAGGAGTCAGTGGAACATGTAGTGGTTAAGTGCAGGAAATATTCATCAGAAAGGGGGGACATGATGGAGGGAATGGAAAGAGCAGGGTTGACAGGAGCTGGTTTGAAGGGCATATTGGAGTGTGGAGGAAGTGGACAAGGCAGGAAGTGTTTGATTAGCTTTCTTAAGTTTCAAGTTCAAGTTTCAAGTTCAAGTTTCTTTAATAGTTGTCATACAGAAGTACAGAATACTTTTATACAAAATGCTTCTTACTGTTGCGCTCCAGAGACTGTGCAAGACAAAATAAGTATGAAATAAAATAACATAGTAAAATTAGAAGTAAAAAAAATGAGGTCACAGTGTTCAGTTTAGACATATGTACAATGTTCGATGCAGAATAGACGTAGTTACCATACAATATACAATACTGTGCAGTGTACTAATATACAATACTATATAGTGCAAGGCAGAAATGGAGAAATGGGACGAGGTGCAATTTAGGTACAATTCACAGTAGGTGTACGAGTTGTAGTGCAAATCCTTTATCAATAAATATAAAGTGTAAGTGTGTTTGTGTGATCTAAAGTGTGGAGAGTGGGTGCTGCAGTGTGTTGTTTGTTTGAGTGAGTGTGTGCGTGTGGGTGTGTGTGCTGTGTGCATTTGATGGTTGTTGCATAGTGATTATTGTTCGTTTAGCAGCCTGATGGCCTGGGGATAGAAGCTTAAGCGAACAGGACTGTGGGACAAATATGATAAAAATACATTGTAGGAGATAGATGATACGAGTTTGGGGGGTAGGATTTTAATTTCATTTATTTTCATTTTGTTTGTGTTTAGGTTTTAATTTTATGTTTAGTAGGTTTGTATAGGGTGGTGATGTTAGGGTTGTGTATTTTGTTTTGTTTGTTCTGGGTTTGTTGTTTTCTTTTCTTTGCTGGGTTCTTGCCTTATCCGCTCCAGTTGGGTTGTACAAGAAGGAAGGCGTGTCTACTTTTCGTAGCTCCATTTCTGCAGACCCCTCTCTGATTGGTTGAGCCCATTTCTGCAGACCCCTCTCTGATTGGTTGAGCGAAGCCCCTCTCTGATTGGTTGAGCGATTGGTTTAGCTCGTCACGCGGTAAAAGGCGGATGTAATGTTATCATATCAAGAAGATAAAAAGAAATTTACTACCAGATTCGCGTATAACGTTATTTCGCGTGACTTCGCGGTTTATTCATAACGTTATGCACATTTCACATCACAGCCAGCTGTCAGAAACTGTACATTGTAACGTTATATAATAACGTTATGTTATTTCGCGGTTTATTCACATAACGTTATTTCACGTGACAAGTTCAACACAGCCCAGCTGTCAGAAACTGTACATTGAGGGGGGTTGAATCACTGTTTAGTGTTTACACTCCCCACTTACTGTAACTGTACCATGACGCACTCCCCACTTACTGTAACTGTACCATGTTCTACATATAACCTCATCTCATGCACCTTGTTGTGTATCCTGTTTTTTTTCCCTCATTATTATATTCAGAGTTAATTATATTGTTTACACTGTCTTTCTTCTATTATAACCCTGCCCATTTGATGTAACCAAATCATATTCAGAAAGTATCACAGAGACTTCTATTGACCAAGGAATTAGTTATTATTAGTAAGACACAACATTTCCGTAGCAATCCGACATTGACCACCAGACTCTTTCTCTTAAGGGATTAACTGGGTTAATTAATATAAATGTTATATTGTAACTGTCTAGTTACACATTGGTTCCGAAACATGTATGTTCCAGGCTGCAATTACAACTTTGAATCTGAGAGAGCTCTGGTCAGCGAAGCCGGCGATGCGAGCGATTATTATTGGTTTTTAATGACAAACCAATTACATAATCCAACATATGTGTAAAGGCACACACAACATATTCCAGTTAACGGTATATTTTTTTAATGATTCGTTATGGCGTAATCAATACTTCCATGCGTATAAATTGCGTTCGCGACCTCCATGTTTTGGGGGTATTCATGAGAAAACTCGGATCCGGGATTCGGCTCCCATCCGTCGGGCAAGAACTGTGGGTTTTCAGCCTCTCTCTTTCGATTCCTGGCTAGAGGCGCTTGTCACGGCTCATGCGCATGCGCGCGCTCGGCCAATCAGAGAGGGGTCTGCAGAAATGGGCTCAACCAATCAGAGAGGGGTCTGCAGAAATGAAGCGCGTCTCTACATTTTGTAGCTCCAGTTCTGCAGACCCCTCTCTGATTGGTTGAACTCTATTTCTGCAGACCCCTCTCTGATTGGTTGAGTGAAGCCCATCTCTGATTGGTTGAGCGAAGCCCCTCTCTGATTGGTTGAGCGAAGCCCCTCTCTAAGGTACGCGAGGAAAAAAGATACTGCAAATGTAATGCCGCAAATATAATGAAGACGCATCAGCAATGATGAGCGTTTTTCCTGTACTCCGCCGCGTGAATCTAATCTGGATGCGTACCCTGAACTTGTGGTAGGACTAAGACTTTCGTCTTGTTTACATCAGGGTCCCCCATTTTCAATTCATCGTCTTGTTTACATCCAGATAGACAGTACTGCTACATCTAGACATTTATGACATACCAGATTTACAAATACAGTACTGTTTGTGGTACAAAAAGAGTCCAGAAAAGAGAGGCTATACATTTGACGTAGAAACTGTACATTGGAGGAGGTTGGGTGGGTGGGGGGGACTGTACATTGCTTCTTCTAAGTGTCTATGCTTTTTTTTGTCAGTATTTACTAGTACTTAGTTCTATTGACAGGACCTAAATAACTTATGTACATATACCGATATGCCCTACTCTGTTTACTTGTTTTATTGCACAATGTCGTTCTATTGACGGGACCTAAATAACGTATGTACCGATATGCCCTACTCTGTTTACTTGTTTTATTGCACAATGTCGTTCTATTGGATTCTATTATATGTTATTACTATTGTATTATGCACATCGTTGCGGGCAAGACCACCCGCATTTCATTGTAAACTTGTATGCAAATAAACAACTTGTGACAAATAAAACTCTTGACTTGACTTGACCACCAGCCTCTCTCTCTTAAGGAATTAACTGGGTTAATTAATCTAAATGTTATATTGTAACTGTCTAGTTAGGCATTAACTGTGTTAATCTAAATGTTATATTGTAACTGTCTAGTTATTGATTGATTGAATTGATTGAAAACTTTATTAACAGATTGCAGAATGGGTACAGTACAGTACAGCTCAATACATACAATTGTTGGGGGATGCAGACCCCAGAGAAAGACTTTCATCTTGTTTACATCAGGGTCCCCCATTTTCAATTCATCGTAACATATATGACGGTTGGGCATATATTAGGCATTAACTGTGTTAATCTAAATGTAAACAAGTTGAACGCGTCACAATAACGTTATGTGAATAAACCTATAACGTTACAATGTACAGTACAGCTGGCTGTGTTGTGAATAACGTTATGTGAATAAACCTATAACGTTACAATGTACAGTTTCTGACAGCTGGCTGTGTTGTGTAATGTGCATAAGTTATGAATAAACCGCGAAGTCACGCGAAATAACGTTATACAGTTGTACAGTGTCCCCCCCCCCCCCACTCCTACCCAACCCCCCCCCCCCCCCCCCCCCAACCACCTCCAATGTACAGTCCCCCCCCACCCCCACCTACCCAATCCAATGTACAGTTTCTACGCCTAATGTATATACTCTTTTCTTTCTGGACTCTTTTTGTATCACAAACAGTACTGTAATTGCAAATCTGGTATGTCATAAATGTATAGATGTAGCAGTACTGTCTATCTGTATGTCATATATGTTACGATGAATTGAAAATGGGGGACCCTGATGTAAACAAGACGAAAGTCTTTCTCTGGTCTGCATCCCCTTAACAATTGTATGTATTGAGCCGTACTGTACTGTACCCATTCTGCAATCTGTTAATAAAGTTTTCATTCATTCATTCATTCATTATACGCGAATCTGGTAGTACATTATGATAACATTACATCCGCCTTTTACCGCGTGACGAGCTAAACCAATCAGAGAGGGGCTTCGCTCAACCAATCAGAGAGGGGTCTGCAGAAATGGTGTTCAACCAATCAGAGAGGGGTATGCAGAACTGGAGCTACGGAAAGTAGACACGCAGAAGGAAGAGAGCACTCTTCCGGTGACGGAAGTAGTTGCTACTCTGGTTGCTACTAGCTCCTTCTCCTCTCTGACTACACCACCGCCATTCTCTCGTCGTTCTGCTAAACAAAGGTACGTTAGGTTCATGTAGACCGCTCCGTTTTGTTACAGTGAAATCTGCTTTTATTCATCTACTGACCGCACATCTTATCTGTTGGGCGTTTCTGCCACTTTTCCATACAGACTGGGCCTTGACCAGAGGTAGCTGGACCAGCTAACACAGCTAAGCTGCTATGCTAATGCTAATGCTAACGCTACTAACATGTTGTGAGATTGGGACGTTAGGTCAGAAACTGGTGCGACTCTATGTAGAGAGAGAAATGTGCGTTTATTCAGCTCGTTACTAATAATCACCGAACAGCTCAACTGTTGAGCATTTCAGCCATTTTTTTTTGCTTTACTTGAGAGGCTATGCTATGCTTCTAGGATGAGGATGGGATGGAGGAGATAGCAGCAAACCGGTCTCGCCCACGCAGGCAGAGGGGAAAACATTCTATCCTCTGGACTGGACAGGAATGGATATTCCTTTATTGATCCCCTTGGGGAGATCCAGTCGTCATAGCAGTGGGGTGGGGGGTACAGGTATGGTCAGGGACCGGGTAATTACTTACTTATTTTGGGGCATAGGCCGTCAACAAGGGTTCTCCAAGCATCCCGATGGGACACACCTGGGGCCACAGCTGGAGAGGTTGGATCGGGATGGTCAGGGTTTGATTGATTGATTGAAAAGTTTATTAACAGATTGCAGAATGGGTACAGTACAGTACAGCTCAAAACATACAATTGTTAAGGGGATGCAGACCAGAGAAAGATTTGTCTTGTTTACATCAGGGTCCCCCATTTTCAATTCATCATAACATATATGACATACAGATAGACAGTACTGCGACATCTATACATTTATGACATATCAGATTTGCAAATACAGTACTGTTTGTGATACAAAAAGTGTCCAGAAAAAGAGTGTATATACATTTGATGTAGAAACTGTACATTGGAGGAGGTTGGGTGGGTGGGGGCTGTACATTGGAGTTGGGGGCGGGGGGGGGGGGGGGTTGGGTAGGGGGACACACACTGTACACTGTACATTGGAATACTGACAAAGCCATACTTGGTAATTTACTGTACAACTGGGTTAGGACATTTGTAGGGGCCAGTTTCGAATTGCAGTCTCACGTAGGTGTTTTTTGAGAGTGTTTTTGAAAGTGGGTAGTGATTTACATTCCTTTACAGCTTAGGGTAGGCTGTTCCACATTGATGTGGCATAATTGCGAAACGTGTTTAGTCCCTTGTTTGAGCCGAATCTGGGTTTAACATGATTTGTGGAGCTCCCTCTGGTGTTGTGATCGTGGTATTCACTGACCTTTGGGAAGTATTTTGACATGTACATGGGTACCTTGGTCGCGTAGTGTATCTTGTAGACCAGGCCCATTGCAAGTTGCTGTACTCTAATAGGAGAGCAATAAATATAGGCAATGAACAAATTAATCTGAATATACAATTTTAATAAATTAAACCGTATACACTAGGGGTGGGACAATACATCGATCCAGATCGATATATCGATCTATTATCAATAATCAAATAGGATCGACGCAACGTAAAAAGATCGATTCATATTGCGATACTCTTATTTTGAAAATCCCCGCGAGTCATATCCGCCGGCGCCCAGTATTGTGAAACTCCTTGTAGAAATTACAGCAGTGTTTGCGTCTGCTGTAAAGCACTACAGAGCGTCTATTTTGCGAGCCGATATAAGTCTGTGCAGTTTTTTCCCCGCAACGGGTCAAATGCATATAACAGGCGTTGCATCGTCGCCATTCCTTTATGCCAACGTCGCGTTAAATATCTAAATGAACGTCGCGTTGGCTGCTAAAAGCTAAGCAGCTAACCGTGAGAGAGAACAGGAGAGTGGAAAGGGGACTTGGAAGGAGGAGGGGTGGGGGCTGTGGGGGACTGTGTGTGTGTGTGTGTGTGTGTGTGTCTGTGTGTGTGTTAAAGCTCAATATATAAAAACAAAAGTGAACAGGAGGTCTATTTGTATTAAAAACAATAGATTGTTTTTCATTTAAATGTCTGGAAGAGCTCAAAAATAAATACATCAATTGATATTTCCGTAGCCTTTTTTTAGTTGATCTAAATGTGACTGATTGTGTTAAATGGGCACATAATATCGCCTCATATCGATCGCAGACACCTGAATTGAATCGTATCGTATCGTATCGTGGCAGACTTTGTGATATCGGCAAATATCGTATCGTTGTCCAAAGAATCGATATCGTATCGTATCGTGATGAAACTGATGATTCCCACCCCTAGTATACACAGAGGTGCAGATGAGAGTCTGTATACCATATTGGTCATAATATAAGTAAATAAATATAGGCAATATAAAATATGACTAAAAGTCAACTGTATACGTAGGGTGGGGAAAAAATCGATACATAGTAGTATCGCGATACTTTACGTGGCGATACTGTATCGATACAGGGACGCCAACTATCGTGTCGTGACGCAAGTATCACGATAGTATCTTATTGTGAGGTCTCTGGCGATTCCCACCCTAACCCATCTGTCATAATATGCGATGCGTTATAGTCCATCCAGGGTTTAGTGGTTAACACATTGGGCGCCGGGGGTTGTGCCCATCATTGTACCCAATCTGCCACCGTTGAAAGCCTATGGAGATGTTTACCTTCTTTGCAGGGCTATAACTTTTAAAATTGTATTGCTATATTGACATTACTATGGCCCATTCAACATCGATTATCTATCGTTCAGGATGTGGGAACGTTATATTTTTTCATTCATACATTGTTGTGTTAATAGCGTAGACTAGAGAATATAAGTATGTTTTTTATCTTTTCTGCTGTAATTCCAAAAACAGTAGTTATAGGCCCTGAAGCATATGATAGATTATCGATTGGCATTTCTTTCCTATACACGCTATATTAAAAAATTCAAATGAATATGATCGGTATACATTATGCTTCATCATGCGTGAAGGAAAGGGGGGGGGGCATTGTTTATAATTCCTTGATCATCAGTAACGGCTTTATTTAGTATGGGTTGATATATTGATCAGACTGATTGCAAACAAAGAAATGCACAATCGGGTAGGGCTGGGCGATATGACGATATTATATAAATATCGGGTACAGTTCATTAACGATACACTTTTTAAACGTATCGTGGATATCGTGATGTTTTGCCCAAGAGGCTTGTATTGCGTCAATCTGGTCCACACGTTGACACTTTTGAACAGCGCCGCCCCACACACACACTACTGCATCAAAAGTTACTACTTATGATAACAAAGGCATTCGTTTTGTGGCATTGACGTTATATAGTTACACTTTCAATAACATCAGCGTATTTACATAGCAACGACCAAGGTCGACCTAGATATAGCAAGCATTAGCCGTTCATATCTCAGCCCGTGCTGACTCCGTTGTGCCCATTCTGCGGTCTGTTAATAACGTTTTCAATCAGACAGATGTATGGAAAGGCTTTTATTATAACATCCGTTGCAGTAAAATCATTATGCCTCCAGTCATTTAGTCATTCTGCAGAGCTAAAAGCTAAACGTCGGCCGCGGCGAGCTACCGCTGCCATTGTTGTTTTCATTGAGCTCTCCAATGGCGGAAGTAAAAAATGAATACGCGTTTGCCGATTGGTGCTAAGAACAGCAGGGCGGGTGCAAGCGATGTGACGTAATTGGCAGACGCGACTGTCAATCAAAATGATTCTGTTTGCCGACTGAATGAATATAAACGTTATTAACAGATTGCAGCATAGGTACAATACAGTACAGCTCAATACAACAACAGTCAACAGTGGACTGGAGGATGCAGACCAGAGAAAGACTTTCGTCTTGTTTACATCAGGGTCCCCCATTTTCAATTCATCATATTTCATATCTAAATCATATAATATCTCATTGCTAAATATATGCAATATATAATCTAATAATCCAATAATCTAAATCTAATATATAATATAAAAATGGTAAATGCATGGGTATTTTATTTTGTCTTTAATGTTAGCTTGCAAACTCAAATACTGTCTTGGTAAGCCTCATAATGAATTGTTTGGGGAAAAAAAGAAAAACATCGTGATGCGTATCGTGTATCGCCGAAAGGTCAGAAAATATCGTGATATCATATTTAGGCCATATCGCCCAGCCCTACAATCGGGCTGAAAATAATAAAGTTAGTGTCCTCTTACTGTTCGCAGATGAGACTGGAGGAAAAAGATCCAAATTATTTGACGCTGATCTCCTACTAAGATCCATTTCCGGTTTGTATGGCGCAATAAACGCTGAAATCATATCGATTATTGCGTTATGGAAGCGATCCAAATGCACTCCAGTGTTTGTCTGGAGTCCCGTAACAAGATATGACTGCCGGAGGGATTTCCTCGACGCACCGACTGCCACTAACGGTTTGACGTGAAATGTAACTCGCCCGACCATCCACCAGGCGGCAGTATTGAGGCGTTGCAAATGCAATATCAGAACAGGGTTCAGTTGGCTCCCGGAGGGAGGCTGGATGAATTATGAATGCCATGGCTAAAAAATTAAATATTGATTAAAAAAAAAAGGCTTACGCCGTTCCTGGCGTTCAACGCATGGCGGGCAAAAACGGCTTGAGCCGTTTATGGCGACCAATGTGTTAAGAGTAAGACATTCCTAATAGTTCTCAAGTTCTGCGTTGGTTCTCCAGCTGCTGGCAGCAGTCCGTGCCCCCAGTTGTGGAGCCTGATGGCCTCTGGCGTGAAGAACTGGCAGATGGTCACACAGACACCCACGTTGTAACAGTAACGTTAGTGCCAGCTGGCTTGCTGTTGCTGTGGCTTGGTTTTGAAAGCGCTCCTGTCCTTACCGAGCCGTGTGTAGGTGAGGAGGATCTGACAGTGATCCGGGCTTGTTCAGTAGTGGTAGAAATCTGTTATCCAACTGATATTGGATTATCTGTGGTGACCATCCATGATCCATGGCTGTTCTTTTATATTATTATTAGTGTTATTATTATTAGCCACGGCAGCCTCAGATATTAGCCCTTCATTAGCAAAATCCAGAACTAACGTTAGTTTAGCAGTGTTTCTCATCTGTTTATCTGACATACATTATCCGAAGTTAGCTTGGTTTAGGAGTCATGGTAAAGTTGTATTATTTACAGTTTACCAAACAATTATTTTTCAATCTTCTGTAGATGTCCACGATATTGCATTTAGTTGTATTTTCACTTAATTTAGTGTACTTTCTGACAAGGAATATATATTTTTTTTTTACTAAGAGGTTGGCTAGTCGATTACGGCTACTTTCGACCGATTAGTCGACTAATCGACTAATATGGGTCAGCCCTAATTACTCATAATGCAGTTTTTAATAATATGTTGGTGACTATTGATACCAGAAAGTCGACTGGGGCTGGGGAGGACAACTTGGACCCTTACTTTCTTAAATTAGCTGCTCCTGTAATCATGGAGCAAATAACCTATATTTTTAATCTCTCTATATTAACAGCCATAGTTCCCAGTATTTGGAAAATGGCCCATGTCTCTCCTTTGCATAAAGGTGGAGACAGAACTAGGGATGCACCGAATGGGAAATTCTTGGCCGATACCGAAAGCCGAAAGGCCGAAAATGATTCATAAAATAGATTTTTTTTTACCAATGTTGTTCAGCTACCTGATTATGGAAAAATATATGATTATGGCTAAACTTAACTTAAATAATAAATAATCACTATTATGGGTCTTTTTGTATCACAAACAGTACTGTATTTGCAAATCTGGTATGTCATAAATGTATGTCATGTATGTCATATATGTCCTGATGAATTGAAAATGGGGGACCCTGATGTAAACAAGATGAAAGTCTTTCTCTGGTCTGCATCCCCTTAACAATTGTGTGTATTGAGCTGTACTGTATTGTACCCATTCTGCAATCTGTTAATAAAGTTTTCAATCAATCAATCAGAGAGAGAGAGAAAGAGAGAGAGAGAGGCGGACATCTGTGCTCTACTGAGCACACCTTTCTAGTCCCCAGATGACTTTGGCACAGTAGACGGCGTCAATGTGAGAGAAACAATCCCTCCCCCTCTCGCTCTGAATAATATGCATATTAGATCACTCAGTAATATATATAGTAAATAAGGATAAAGTATGTTAAAGACGCATTTATTGGACTCGTTGCGCGCGGAGTTTACATACTGTAGAAACAGCGCGACTCCCGAGGAGATGCATTGCTCCCGAGTCCCAAGAGGAGTATCACGCAGGACAGACAGCGTCAATGTGAGAGAAACAATCCCTCCCCCTCTCGCTCTGAATAATATGCATATTAGATCACTCAAGTGATATATATAGTAAATAAGGATAAAGTATGTTAAAGGCGCATTTATTGGACTTGTTGCGCGCAGAGTTTACATACTGTAGAAACAGCGCGACTCCCGAGGAGATGCATTGCTCCCGAGTCCCAAGAGGAGTATCACGCAGGACTGAAGAGCTCACAGCGCGCATGTAATGAATCCGCGTTTTGATGACATCATCACAACAACACGCGTTAGGTTGCTTCTGTTTCGGTGATATATTTTCGGTGAAAAAACTCTTTCGGCCAAAAGCCGAAAGGCCATTTTTGGCAATTTTCGGCCGAAAACTTTCGGTGGCCGAATTTTCGGTGCACCCCTAGACAGAACTGACCTGAAAAATTATCGTCCAATTTCCAAGTTGTCCTGCTTAGCTAAAATCCTGGAATCACTGGGACGATACATCGATCCAGATCGATATATCGATCTATTATCAATAATCAAATAGGATCGATGCAACGTAAAAAGATCGATTCATATTGCGATACTCTTATTTTGAAAATCCCCTCGTGAGCATTTCCGCCCGGCCGGAACAACAACAGTAGCTCAGTAGCAGCGTGTGTTAACGTTAGAGTCCACCTATTTTGCCCGAAATAAGTGCCTGTTGTTTTTTCCCCCACAAGGGTTCAAATGCATCTAACATGCTTTCCATCCTCGCCATTCCTTTATTCCCATGTCGCGTTAAATACCGAAATTAACGTTGCGTTAGCGTGAGCTAACTAAGCTAAGCAGCTAACCGTGAGAGGAGAGGAGAGAGGAGAGGGGACTTGGGAAGGAGAAGGGGTGGGGGCACTGGGCAGTCTACCTTTCTGTGGGGGACTGGGGCAGGGGCATTGTGTGTGTGTGTGGTGTGTGTGTGTGTTACTGAGGATGGACAGATAATGTTGATATTTAAACATGAATACATAATAAATGTATTCATGACCATCATGCAACATAAAACAATTGTAGGAAGTTTGGGAGAGGAAGGGGTTTTAGCTTGCGTGTTGTGAGTTCCAAAACATTTTACTTAAAGTTTAAAGGGGCTATGTATTGCTATTCCTAGCACTATTTGGGCAACTTTACACAATTCCTGTTAGTCTATTGGAGACATTTGTAAGTTTTTTTTTTTTTTTTTTTTTTTTATAATATATAAATGCATTGTTTTATATTTCTAATCAAGTACTCAAAACCATCATTTTTCTGTCTCAAGAAATCAGGCTGTTATGGCCTGGCTCCGCCCATAATCACTTTGAGTGACAATCAGTCCACAGTCTGCACAGAGAGAGAGAGAGAGTTCTCGGCAGCTTGTGTGTTTCTTTTTCTTTCTTTCAATCTTTTGCGGGTCTGTGGCGCGCGGCCGGCAGGTACCCCCCCCCCCCCAAGTGCCCCCTCTCTCTCCATCTCTCTCTCCCTCTCTCTTCCTTTCTCTCCCTCTCGGTGATGAGTCCGCGCGCGGCAGAGAGAGAGAGAGGGAGGGGGTGAGAGAGAGAGAGAAAAAAAAGACGGCCCCCCCTCTCTCCCTCCCTTCCTCTCTCTTCCTTTCTCTCCCTCTCGGCTCATGAGAGTTAGCGGCAGCAGCTTGTGTTTTTTTTTCTTTCTTTCTTTCCTTTCTTTTCTTTTCTTTTCTTTTGTCTAGTCTAGGTAGAATGGGGGCGGGCATTAGCTCCAACCACAGAGCCAATCGCATCACCCAGCGGCCGTATGACGCATATTGGCCGTTCAAAAAAAAATGACCTGATTTACTAGAGGACGAAAGGGGCTGGGCTGAATCTGAGCAATCCGCCAATATGGTATTTAGACACTAAAACACATTGATACGAACTTCTATTACTATAATACAATGCTAGAGACTGAAAAATGACATTTATAATACATAGCCCCTTTAAAGCTCAATATATAAAAAGTGAACAGGAAAATTAAAACAATAGATTGTTTTTCATTTAAATGTCTGGAAGAGCTCAAAAATAAAAACATCAATTCATATTTCCGTAGCCTTTTTTTAGTTTATCTAAATGTGACTGATTGTGTTAAATTGGCACATAATATCGCCTCATATCGATCGCAGGCACCTAAATCTAATCGTATCGTGGCAGACTTTGTGATATCGGCAAATATCGTATCGTTGTCCAAAGAATCGATATCGTATCGTATCGTGATGAAACTGGTGATTCCCAAAATCCCACCCCTACTAGTGAATAACCAACTCAAAACATTTCTCTCTAATAACTCTATTCTAAGCCCCCATCAATCTGGTTTCAGATCCAACCATAGTACAATCTCAGCCACCACTTTAGTTATAAATAGGGATGTCCCGATCGCATTTTTGGCTCCCGATTCGATCATGTGATTTTGAGTATCTGCCGATACCGATCTTTCCCGATCCGATCTTTCCCATTAGTAACCAATTTGACGCATGTTTGTCAGAAACTGGCGAAGCGACATAAGCCCCTCTGTTGCCTCAATAGCCCATCGAGCGCGTCGGCTCACATTACATTCACCCTGAGCATGTGCGTCATACGAGAAATATTAAAAGTTTCAATCTGTTTGCAGTATTGTATTGTATTAGTATACATTCACAGTGTTCGACTTACGTAATGATTTGCTCCATTTTGGTCTGAAACGTAGACAATAATCCTCACAAAGCGAATGTTGACGTTATCCAGGTGAACGTTATCTTCATTCAAGCGAGGCATTGCAATCAATACAGCTGTTTGGCAAAGCTCCCACCGCCTCCCCCATTCCTTTGCTCGCTCTAGTCACATAACGTGACGTATTAGATTGGTTGTGTTGAACGCAGCTCTGTTCTTTCCTCCACGCGGAACGTCCGCCTTGCAAACATTGCAACTGGCTATAGCAGGGGTCAGCAACCCTAGGCACGTGTGCCCGCATTGGCACGCAGGGGCATTTTCATTGGCACAGTGGGCAGCAGTAAAAAAATATATATTTTTTTTTAATTTTAATTTTTTTTTTACTTCGCTTTGAAATATTATAGTGAAATATTTTGCACTGTTGTCGCATTTATCTTGTTGAAACCCTCCCACAGGTATTTTTTTGTAAGTCGACTGTTTTGCACACCCCTATGACAGCTATACAGCTGTTCCCATGGTGCTCAGCTGTCAGCAGTCAGCTGGCCTCCCGCGCCCGCGCGCAGTTCCCAGGTAATCACACAGTGCTGCGGTTGCATTCTGTATGTGCCATCTTTCATGATGGCAACCCCCGCTAAGAAAGTTAAAGCAAAGGAAATTCGGGCATTCCAGCCCTCGTGGACAGACGACTACGGTTTTGTGTGTCAAAAGGACCGTGCTGTGTGTATTTTATGTTTAGAAAATGTAGTTTTTTGTATTATTTTTTAATAATTTTTTAAACAAACACATAAACAAACATGACAACACACGATAAGATATACAAGCATTAGTTGTCAGTAGGGCTGGGCGATATGACGATATTATATAAATATCGGGTACAGTTAGGGTGACCACCTGTCCCGCGACTCGCGGGACAGTCCTGATATTGGGCCGTTTGTCCCGCGTCCCGCAACAACAAAGCAATGTCCTGCAATTCAAAGATTAAAAAAAAAAAAAATATATATATTTTTTATTTTTTATTTTTTATCTTTCAAAGATTATTATTTAAAAAATGTTTTAAATGTTGTTAATTTAATGCCTCGTTCCAATACCCTCTTATATTTAAAATAAAAAAATCGGGCGACGTCACAAACCAATGCATTGCGCAGCCGAGCAATAGTATCCATCTGCAGGACCACAGCACCGACACATTTAGGACCGCAACACCTTGCGGACCCACACTCTCCAGACCCTCGCTCCCATTGGCTGATTTGGGTCACGTGACCGTCCCACCCAATGGCTGAGTGGAGAGTGTGGGTCCGCAAAGTGTCACGGTCCTGAGAGTGTCGGTGCTGTGGTCCTGCAGCAGGATGCATCTCCAGCCGAGGCTGCTGAGCAGCTCACTCGAGTCGCGCTGCCTGTCACCTGTCCGAGCCGGTGTTCTGCGAAATTCTACTACTCTGCTGAGAACTGCTGCCGTAGCGCGAATCGCCTATATGTTTGGACAGCTGGGTGACGTCACCCTATAGTTCACTCCGAATTCCAACAGGTGTACCGACATTTTATCATCTACAAATACATTCGGCTGCAAAGCCAATTACATGCAAATATTTACATGCATATACAGTTCAAAAGGTGCAATGAAAAACATATGTTTAAGATATTGTTTAAGATATATCAACAACAAGACTCAACAAGACGTTCGTCAGCAAGGTGGCAGGATATTGTAGTGTGAACGATTGTGGGTCATGCGAATGCGTGCGCCATGCGTGCCAGCAGGTATAGTAGAATTTCGCAGAACACCGTTTCAGATTATCCCCAAAAGGTAGAATGCAGGATCTGCCACTGACAGGAGCTTCACCATCACACATGGAGGAGAGGGGGACGTCACATATAGTTGTTCAGCAAGTCTGGCCCGACTATTATTGAGAACTGAATCAATCAGAGGGTCGGTTTGTTATAATAACAGAATACACGGGGAGTATCGCCGGGACACTGTCCAGAGGGAAGGGGGCAATAGAATCCGCAATAGAATATCCCCAAAACCGGAGGTGAGTTTAATAAGATTAATAACAAAATGAGCTATATATAGCCTACCGTCTGCGTCGAATATGATATATAGGCATTTAAATAATAAATACATTTATTTAATTTTAATTAGCAATAATTTTTTTTTTTTTTTTTTTTTTTTGCCCCCCCCCCCCCCCACATGTCCCGCATTGTCCCGCAAAAGCAGTGCTGCTGTCCTGCGACTGAACCATTTTGACCTGGTCACCCTAGGTACAGTTCATTAACGATACACTTTTTAAACGTATCGTGGATATCGTGATGTTTTTCCCAAGAGGCTTGTGTCACGTCAATCTGGTCCACACGTTGACACTTTTGAACAGCGGCGCCCCACACACACACACTACTGCATCAAAAGTTACTACTTATGATAACAAAGGCATTAGTTTTGTGGCATTAACGTTATATAGTTACACTTTCAATAACATCAGCGTATTTACATAGCAACGACCGAGGTCGACCTAGATATAGCAAGCATTAGTCGTTCATATCTCAGCCCGTGCTGACTCAGTTGTGCCCATTCTGCGGTCTGTTAATAAAGTTTTCAATCAGACCGATGTATGGAAAGGCTTTTATTATAACATCCGTTGCAGTAAAATCATTATGCCTCCAGTCATTTAGTCCTTCTGCGGAGCTAAAAGCTAAACGTCGGCCGCGGCGAGCTACCGCTGCCATTGTTATTGTCATTGAGCTCTCCAATGGCGGAAGTAAAAAATGAATACGCGCTTGCCGATTGGTGCTAAGAACAGCAGGGCGGGTGCAAGCGATGTGACGTAATTGGCAGACGCGACTGTCAATCAAAATGATTCTGTTTGCCGACTCAATGAATGAGAACGTTATTAACAGATTGCAGCATGGGTACAATACAATACAGTACAGCTCAATACATCAACAGTGGACTGGAGGATGCAGACCAGAGAAAGACTTTCGTCTTGTTTACATCAGGGTCCCCCATTTTCAATTCATCATATTTCATATCTAAATCATATAATATCTCATTGCTAAATATATGCAATATATAATCTAATAATCCAATAATCTAAATCTAATATATAATATAAAAATGCTAAATGCATGGGTATTTTATTTTGTCTTTAATGTTAGCTTGCAAACTCAAATACTGTCTTGGTAAGCCTCATAATGAATTGTTTGGGGAAAAAAAGAAAAACATCGTGATGCGTATCGTGTATCGCCGAAAGGTCAGAAAATATCGTGATATCATATTTAGGCCATATCGCCCAGCCCTAGTTGTCAGTGTACATCCAATGAAATCACATTTTAGTTAATTGTCTTATATAGGATATACCCTTAATACCTGTTATCTAAAAACCTACACACATATGCTCCAGCTCGTACCCCCCCCCTTCCGGACCCCCCATTGGATAATCCATCCACTTTCCCTCGCTCCTAACCAGACATTACCATTATATGCTAGCTTTTATTTTCTCCACCACTTCTAACCACAATGTCATTTTGGATTCATTGAGACCCAAAATTCTTGCTGTAGATATTTCTTGATAGATCACATCGAGATATGTAATAATCCAGACCTTTCGGCAAATTTTTTCCGGTTGGAACCATCGTGATGCTATCAGCTTTTTAGCCACTGTGATACTCAATCTCTTTAGCTGTGGATGTACTGCACACTCAAAAACATCATTCAGCAGTAGTACAGAGGGGTGTACAGGTATATTCCAAGTTAAGAGATTTGATAGTTGCTGGGTCACCTCTTTCCAGAATATCTTAACTGGTGGGCAGTCCCAGTACATGTGCATAAATGTCCCCTTGTCCCCATTTGTACATAAGGAGCATTTGGAGTCTTGTATAAGACCCATTTTTTTCAGTCTTATAGGAGTCAAGTATGTCCTGTGAATATAGTTAAGATTGATTTGTTGATGGTCCGGGTTCCTTGATGTGAATCGAATATAATTTGCCCAGGCTTCTTGCCAATCAAAATCACTTTCCAGGTCTGGTATATCCCTCCTCCAGATGGAGTCTAGGTGGAGGGTTTCATATGAGGACGTTAGTAATTGATGATAAAAATCTGAAACAAAACCTCTTGATGTCTCTCTTTCATAGAAGAATTTGTGGTATCTGTGGTGTACAATTGGTATATTTAATGGAACACTGTGAGCCTTCAAACATGCCAATAACTGTGCGTAAAAGTAATATGTGGACCTGGTGAGATTACATTTTTGGCGTATTTCCTTGAAACTACAAAAACCCTGTTTATTGAAGACGTCTCCTAATGAGTGTATGCCTTGCTTTTCCCATCTAGGGAATCTTATAGGTTGTTTTCCTATCCAGAGTGCATTGTTATTGAATAAGGGAGTATGATTATGCCATTTATGTAGGGTAGAATATTTTTTTTGTGTTTTGCGCCATATCCGGATCGCATGAGTGATTATAGGGCCAAATTTCCGTTTGCATTGCTTAATTGGTAATTTGGTGTATACTATGCCCTTCAGCTTGTGTGGAGCTACTATATTTTCTTCTAAATTTCTCCAGGATACTAATGCTTGGGGATCAAACCATGTTGTTAGTGGTCTTAAAGTGTACGCCTTAAAGTAGTGGTAGAAATCTGGAAATGCCATACCTCCGTCTGCTTTGTTTCTCTGTGCGGTGGATCTTTTTATACGTGGTGGTTTGTTATTCCAAATAAATTTGTATGTGGAGGAGTGTAATTCTTTCCAGTAACCCTTTGGAGGGGGTAACGGTAGCATTGAGCTGAAGAAGTTGATTCTAGGTAGGACGTCCATTTTGATTATTGATATACGTGCCTGTACTGAGTTTTTAAGTTTCGACCACCTGACAAGGTCGTATTTGATTTTGTTTTGGATTTTTATGTAATTGTGCTTCACCGTTTGGCTTATGGTGGGGAAAATCTCAACTCCCAAACATCTAAATTGTTTTACCATCTGTATCTCTTTTGGGAGGGTTATATTTCTTTTTGCAGGGGCGTTAAGTGGGAGGAAGGCCGACTTCGGCCAATTTATCCTAAATCCCGATAGATCTCCAAAGTCCTCAATCAGCTTGAGAAGATGAGGCAATGCTGTGTTGGGGTTTTGCATGAACAGTATTACGTGGTCCGCATATAAACTAATTTTGTGTTGTGTGCCTTTGATTATGATTGGTTCTATGGATTGGGATTGTCTTATATATTGTGCTAAAGGCTCTAATGATAGATCGAATAGTCCGGGACTAAGAGGGCAACCCTGTCTGGCTGAGCTTGATACCGGAAAGATTTTGGAGATGATTGTACCTGTCCTGTTGTAATCATGGCCGATGGGTCTTTGTATAATACTTTAATCATATCAATGAATCCTTTTCCTAACCCCATCCTTTCTAATACTGCCCATAGATACGACCATTCCAACCTGTCAAAAGCTTTCATTGCATCCAGGGACAGTATCGCCTTAGGTGTGTTGTCTTCCTTGTTGGCATCTAGTACGTGTAGTAATCGTCTTATGTTATCGGTGATCAAGCGACCTCTTATGAAGCCAGTTTGGTCCGGGTGAATTAAAGATGTCATATGCTTTTGTAGTCTGATGGCTAATACCTTAGAGTACAGTTTGATATCGGTTCCGAGGAGGCTTAAAGGTCTATAACAGGGGCAGGGGAGGAAACTAACTTTTTGGCTTACCAGCCAACTGGCGAGTATCTGATTTTTTTTACCAGCCAAACAGATTTTTTACCAGACAAAAAAAATCGCTAATTGTGATAATTACTTCTTTGTATGTCAAGCCGCGTCAATGTTGTGTATGCATCTGGGTAGGCACACTGTGCCTTTAAGACAGCACGGTGGTCTTACGACAGTGCTGTGAAGTACCGTCAAGTGTTGTGGTAACGTCAGTTGGGTTGGTGTGCTGTTGTGCACAGTGCACTGGTTGAGCTAGCCCCTTTCGTGACTGCGATGTGCAAGCCAGGGGCTTTTGAGCATGAAATAAAATGTCTAACCTTACGTCGTAGTCCGGTGCTTTTTTGGAAACATTATAGTCATAACAGATACACCTAGCTGGCTGCTTTGAGCACACGGGGCTAACGTTAGCTAGCAAGCAGCTATAGCTAAAACGCTAACTAGAAGCTAACCACTGTATACAGTTCCAGTAGACTAACATTACACCTCTGTGATTTAAATGTGTCCTTAGTAACTTATACTCAAGGGTTGTACTAGGGTTGGATGCAGTTCCCAGTTGGTCAGTCTGTCTGTTTTCCATCTTCTGCTGTGTTTAACGTTATCTGTTTGCGAGTGCTCCTGATGGCTAGCCTAGTACCGCGGGACTTTTATTATTATATGTCCGCAGGTTGGCCAGTACTGCGCAAACGTTTATTAAACATTATATGTCCGCGGGTGGTCTTGTGCAGTGCTCTCGTGGCACTGTCAACTAAAGCGAACACTCAGAAGACGCGCACCGTTTGCCAGTGCAGTGATTGCAGAATGTTTAATTTTTTTGTATACTCGCCAGCAGGGGAGGAAACTAACTTTTTGGCTTACCAGCCAACTGGCGGGTATCTGATTTTTTTTACCAGACAAACGTAAAAAATACTAGCATTTGGCCAGTAAAGTGGCCTAATTTCCTCCCCTGAACAGGGGTCTCAAACTCAATTTACCTGGGGGCCGCTGGAGGTGGAGTCTGGGTGAGGCTGGGCCGCATCAAATATTCCACAAAAAAAGGGTTTCAAGTATTCAAAAAAAAGTACAACTGATCCAATCTTCTCAATCTTATCTTCAGGCTTCTTAGTGGTGTCAGTAGACTTATCCACAGCTGTGTCAGTAGACTTATCCACAGCTATGGAAATGCACTGTGCCAGTATTTCAGTTATTCTGGTTGCTGTGCGATCTGAGGGGGATTTGCTTTTGTTTGCCTTCAAACATGGTCTCCATCACTTCAGTCATACATTATTTTCAAATAGCTACCGTTTCTTGGCATATAGTCACATAATTGGTTTGGTGCTGGGACCAGGGGAGTAGCTGGGGGGGGGGGGGTTAGGATGATTCCAAGGGCCCAGCAAATGCCCCAAATTTTTTTATAGATTGGGGGCCCCACATTTTTTAATAGATTGGGGGCCCACAAATTGATTCTTTCATGGGGCCCAGAATCTCCAGCTACGCCCCTGGCTGGGACTCAGCATGAACGGATTATTTTCCCGTCCATTCACCTTTGAATGCAGTCGACATTTCTTTTACTGACCATCTTTGAAAATGCCATATTTTTCTGCTGCCTGCCTGCTGGCGAAAATAGGCTAATAGCTACATTTATCTCACAGAGATAAAACTGGGAGCGAGTTTACTGTAGAATAGATGCGCTGTCAACTCTGCTCCGATTTGAACTGAAAGAGAGAGACGACATGCAGTCCGTGAAGACCCGCCCTACTCCCCTACTCTGCATCTGATTCGCAGACTGTGGGTGAGGGGGGAAAACGCTGACGGGACGCGTATGTGATTGGACCAGACCCATACACAGACACACAGTGGCAGTGCTGCGGGACATGCAGAGCACTGCTCGCAGAGGAGAGAGAGAGCGAGGATGCATTTGCTTCCACTTTACTTGATATCACTCCGGAATCACGTTTCAACCAAGTCACTAACATAACGTTGCTGTCATGAGCCTGCGCTATGGTAGCCTACAAGTGATAAAATAAATTAAACTTCCAACTCTCGCGCAACGACTCGGCAAACAGTTGCGCGCGGGCCGCACTAACACTAAACGTTGACGTCCAGTAGGGGGCCGCAAAATATCATCCCGCGGGCCGCAATTGGCCCGCGGGCCGCGAGTTTGAGACCCCTGGTCTATAACTACCGCACTCGGTGGGGTCTTTGTCTTTTTTAAGGAGGA
Source organism: Notolepis coatsorum (assembly GCF_963971535.1). Classification (NCBI taxonomy): domain Eukaryota; kingdom Metazoa; phylum Chordata; class Actinopteri; order Aulopiformes; family Paralepididae; genus Notolepis; species Notolepis coatsorum. Next base: position 12,600,719 of record NC_140183.1, on the reverse strand, counting down.
CTGTTATGAGTGCAATATGGTCATTCTTATGGAAGTTCCCCTCCTTAACTGAGTATAAAATCATATTTAGTAAAAAGGGTCCAATTATGTCCCAACAAGAGAGGTACATTTCTGGTGGGATACCGTCTCTTCCAGGGGCCCTACCACTTTGCATTTCAGATATGGCCTCCCTAAGTTCATCTAGTGTGATCGGTGTTTCTAACTGTTTAGCGTCATCCTCTGAAAGTTTAGGGAGAATAATTTGATTAAGATATGTGTCCATTTTGTTTTGATCGAAGGCCGTTTCTGATTTACCGTACTTTTCGGACTATAAGCCGCGGCTTTTTTCCCCATTTTTCGACCCTGCGGCTTATATAACGGTGCGGCTTATATGTGGACCAAACCCGAAAATTTTTAAATCGAAATATTGCTTTTTTTTAGTATACTATTGCACTAAATGGTAACACTTGTTATGCAAATATGCAACTTGTTTGTTGAAATGTTAATAAATGGGAGCTTCCTCAAACAGCCATCTCTTTTCCGACAATCCCCTCTGTGCACGAACCCTTACATATGGTAATTAAACATTAAAACACCTGTCCTGCGGCTTATAGTCCAGTAGTTATATCTGCAAATTTTGCATTAATTCTTAATCGCATGGCTAATAGGTGACTAGGTTTAGAACCTTGGGAGTACTGCTGTTGTCTTGTGCTACGTATTTGTATTTCCGATTGTTGTCTGTATATGGCATTGATCTCTTTTTTTAGTACCTTAACTTGATTTTCTAGTCGAGTTGAGTTGTTGTATTTTAAAGAATTAAATAACGTTGAGTAAAGTGTTTCCAGCTCAGCCAGTTTTGTGCATCGATTCTTGCGCATTTTGGAGGAAAAGCTATCAGTGAAATCTTTGATCATTCCCTTTACCGACATCCATATTATTCTAGGGTCTTGCACCGAGTTTGCATTCTCCCGCAGGAATACTATAAGAGCTTCTTTGAGTTGTGTAATGAATTCCTTGTTATTAAGCAGCATCGAGTTAAATCGCCATCTTGGGGCTCGGGAAGATAGTATACCAAATGTTCCTTTTAGGAGTAAATAACAGTGATCTGATAGTGCATTGGGTATCATTTCCACTTCATAGTTATCAAATAGTCTCGGGGATGCAAAGCAGGGGTGTACAGTGCGATATATATGTTGCACGTGCGACACTGACGTCAGTCTGTGCGATGAAAGGATTGACTTCAATAACACTGGTGCGATGGCCCGCTATCCACTTGGTACTTGTAGTCTTGTGCGATTAAATACAATGTCCCTTCTGCGTAAGACTCCATATATCAAACACCAAATCCCATAATCCCTAGCGAACAATATCCCCGCGAGTTGCGAGCAGTGACTCATATCCGCTCGGCTCAGATCACAACACAGCAGGACTCGTCTCAGCAGCAGCAGCTCGTCTCAGCAGCGTTTGGAACGCGGACATTGAAACAGAGCTAGTGGATATTGTTGTTGCGACCCAAAACAAATCCCTGCTGTTTTATTCGGCAACGGGTCAAATGCATATAACATGCTTTGCAATCCTCGCGTCATAAAGTCCGAAATGAACGTTACGTTAGCATGAGCTTACAACAAGCTGTTCATAGCCATATAGAGAGAACAGCAGACGGGCAGAGTGAGGAGGCGGGGGCAGACATTCTCCCTTCTCTGTGTGTGTGTGTGTGTGTGTGTGTGTGTGTGCGTTTGGAAAGATCACATGAAGTCAGACGAGTATATTATATTGATAGTAAATGTACTGAGGGTGGACAGATAATGTTGATATTTAAACATAAAAAATACAATACAAAATAAATGTATTCATGATCATGCAACATAAAACGGTTGCGTGTTGTGAGTTCCAAAACATTTAACTTAAAGTTTAAAGCTCAATATATCAAAATGTGGCACTTTACAGTGAACAGGAGGTCTATGTGTATTAAAAACAATAGATTGTTTTTCCTTTAAAAGTCTGGAAGAGGTCAAAAATAAAAATGTCAAATGATATTTCCGTTGCCTTTTTTGAGTTGATCTAATGTTACTGATTGTGTTAAATGGGCTTATGTTATGATATCGTCTCATATCGATTGCAGGCACCTGCATCGTATCATATCGTGGCATATATCTAGAGCCATATGAAATCCGCGTTCACGGAATCGCGGACGGAATCGCGGAATTGACCAATAAAAATGGAATCAACTGCAAAACGTGGAATATTGCAGAATTTGGCCTAATCTGGACTGAAATTCCGTTTTTGGGTGGAACGCTTGGTGCACACGCGACCGGGGAGGCGGACGCTAGAGCGGGTTACACACAACACAGGCAGTCTCCCAAGCGTCTCGCTGCTTCGGTGTTTACATCGTCAAGAAGCTAATAAATTCCCCAATAAGCCCTCAATTCAGAGCAGAGCAGTATCCTAATGACTTTTATGCCTCCGGCGATAAGGTGTTTTGCTAATTCTGTCAACGTTCCGTGGACTGGACCCGCAAAAACACTTGCGACACTATTGTGATTAAATAGCTATGAATGAATGAATGAAAACTTTATTTAACAGATTGCAGAATGGGTACAATACAGTACGGCTCAATACATACAATTGTTAAGGGGATGCAGACCTGAGAAAGACGTTTGTCTTGTTTCCATCAGGGTCCCCCATTTTCAATTCATATAGACGTTAGGACATGATCGCTTCTTGCTAAATCTAGTGCACCCATCCATTTGTTTAATGCAAACGAGTCATTATACACTGCCCTTTATAATCGAAATAAACTTAAATAGCTATGAAACGTTTTACAGTACATAGGACTATAGATGGAAATGATAGCTTCTTGCTAAATCTGGTGCAATCCATTTGTTTAATGCAAACGATTGTCATTATACACTGTCCTTTATAAACGAAATAAACTAAACTAAAGGTGCCTAAATTATGCATTACTATATTTCATCACAATAAAATAGATATAGCTAGGCTACTGACATTGTGATAATGTCAGTAGTAGCTAGCTGTATCCATTGTTTACACTTGAAATGTGTATTTTTATTTTGTCACAATATTATTTGAAAAGTATTGTGTAAAATGTAACTGTATTTCTGAGTTGCAGCACTTAAAAACATTAAATGGACTGTTATATCATATTCAATTGTAGACATTTATTCATTCCCACTTATTAGACACTATTTCTGATGGTAAAATGAGCATAAAAAGCAAAATACAGAATTCTGAAATATTAAAACGGAAAAAACGGAATTTGGGAAAAAATAAAATGGAATTTGGAAAATAATAAAACGGATTTCATATGGCTCTACATATATCAGCAAATATCGTATTGTTGTCCAAAGAATCTATATCGTATCGTATCGTGATGAAACTGGTGATTCCCACCCCTAGTAGAGTCCATACACCCAACACCAAATCCCATAATTCCTTACACGTAACCGTAACGTGTCTGGCTGTGTGACGTCAACTTGTCAGCATAAAATGACAGCCAAACATGGCACTGCAACTAAATAACACAAATACAATAGGCACATTTGTGACTGTTACAAATATAACACATTTTATACTTGTGCTACAAGATTTTGGCCTGTGCTACAAAACGATCAACCTCTGTAGCACCAGTGCTATGTGCAAAAAAACGTACAGCCCTGCAAAGACATAATCTATTCTGGATAGTGTGTTATGTCTCGCAGATCGACAAGAGTACTTTCGGGTCGTGGGATTAAGTGATCGCCATAAGTCATTTACACCTGTAATCTTCGACCAATCCTTTAATGCATTAGATGAATTCTTTTGTTCGCTGGAAAAGGCGAGGTAAGATGTGTCCATCCTTGGATTCCAATGGCATTAAAATCAGCACCTATTATAAATGAGTAATCGGGAAGGTCTAACATTGCATTGGTTAGTGTAGTGAAGAAACCCACTTCGTACAAATTTGGGGCGTATACCGCTACCAACGCTATTTTCCTGTTCTTGTGTACAATCTTAGCTATAGTTATCCGACCATCTACATCAGACCATACTCCCTTTAATTCAATATTCAACTTACGTTTAACTACTATGGCTACACCCCGAGTTCTCGTACCAATAGAAGAGTGACTAATATTATGATATGTGTTGTCCGCTAACTTATCTATGTCTTTCTCTAGAATGTGCGTTTCGCTTAGCAGAGCAACGTCCACCTGTTCTTTTTTCATCAGTGTGAGCACGCTTTTGCGTTTGAGTTGGTTATTTATTCCCCCAGTGTTCCAGATCATTATATTCAAACTAGCCATAATCTATACATGTTGTAGTGTAGTTTTTGGTAATGCTTCTGGAGTGCGAGGCAACAATAGATATACATCCAACTAGTGAGGTCCCGTTGAGAGCCGAGCTTAAAAACATACATATATACAAATAAAAATCCCCTTCCCTCCCCTCCCACCGAGAGTCGTACAGGATTGTGTTCCATGAACACAACCTTCGCGTATGACTCCCTCCCTTAAACCACCGGATATCCCAGAATGATCCAATTATCCTTAACATTCCTATGTATACCATAGGATCTAACATTCTAAATTCTACCATAAGTAGAATGTCAACTGTGGCTTGGCCACTTTCCCGTTAAATAAAAATTAAAATAAGATAAAAATAAAAATAAAGACCAAAAATAAGCTTCAATTATCATGCCATAATCACATACATTTTATATGAACTTGTGTAATTTATAATAACCCAGGCATAATATGGAGGTATTGAACTGAAAAGAGAACCTCAATAAATCAGAGAAAAGAGAAGAAAAAAAAACAAGAAAAAAGGAAGAGAACATTAACTTAGATCTTAAAAGAGCTTTGCTATGCTTAAACATCTAAAGTATAAATTGGAGAAGTAGTGGAAATATTTCCAATTAATAAAAAGCAGTTTTTAAATACGTATATGCAGCATTTCCCCTGGCCAGGGGTGGGCAATGATCCGTTGTGAAGAATGTTATTCCAGCCGGCCGCTGCTGTGATGGTTCTGTGGTTCTGCAGCTAGATGCTGTTGGTTATTCCCCCGAAGGGCTTCTGGTAGTATGTCTGGCCACGTATAGCCCCTTTCGTGACTTTCGGTTTGCAAGCCTGTGGCTTTTGTGACCGGAGTCACTTGCCCACCCGCCCCGATCACCCAGTAGCGAAACGACCAAGCGTCGTCAAGGGGCTCGCGGTGTGTCAAGAATACATCAGATCTGAATTTCAAAGATACCCAGCGTACAATATGGGTCTAACACAGCTTCACGATGGGGTCTGGAAGCTCGGAGTTGCTAATAAACAGTTTAAAACATTGTTACTCGACGAGTGGTATTTACAGACCGAACGTCCATCTCCGCCGTTGGTGTCACAGCGCATGCGCACCATGCCGCGTTCACGTTACTGGGAAGAAGCGGAAGAACCAGTTTCCGACTGGGAAAAACCATTCACGTCAGCCTCCTAGTGGTAATTCCTACTAGGACATATGGGATTCTTTTATAGACCCCATATCTCCCACTTCGCGTCACGAATTGCGGAAGTATGGATGTGGGCGTTTCATCCATAGATATATATAGAGTCAAAGCGTGAAGGCTTCCTAGTTGTAGCAACCTATATCTATGGTAGCAACGAGATGTCCTCTGGTTCTTCCGCTTCTTCCCAGTAACGTGAACGCGGCATGGTGCGCATGCGCTGTGACACCAACGGCGGAGATGGACGTTCGGTCTGTAAATACCACTCGTCGAGTAACAATGTTTTAAACTGTTTATTAGCAACTCCGAGCTTCCAGACCCCATCGTGAAGCTGTGTTAGACCCATATTGTACGCTGGGTATCTTTGAAATTCAGATCTGATGTATTCTTGACACACCGCGAGCCCCTTGACGACGCTTGGTCGTTTCGCTACTGGGTGATCGGGGCGGGTGGGCAAGTGACTCCGGTCACAAAAGCCACAGGCTTGCAAACCGAAAGTCACGAAAGGGGCTAGGCCACGTATTGCTGTTATTCCAGAATGTTCCCTATATCAAAGAATGTTTTAGATTAGTGATGCACCGATGTGAAAATTGTGGCCGATACCGATAACCGATATTAATATTGTTGTTCTGGCCGATACCGATATTTACCGATGTCGATATCTCTGTATAGAAAACACTTTTTTATGAGTGATAAGTTATTTATTTGATGATAATCAAATAAAGAGCTATTTTCCAAAACGCATAATTTTTTTTACTTTTGTAACTTATTTTCAGAAATGACTGATATTTTGAAACTATTTAAGGCCAAAACATGCAAAAATAAAAAAAAATATAAAAAAAAAATAATTAAAAAAAATGTTTTTTTTTCTTTTTTTTTTTTTTTTATAAATATCGGCCCTATCTTGATATCGGACCGATACCGATGTGTAAAAAAACGGCCATATCGGCCGATATTATATCGGCGGCCGATATATCGTGCATCACTATTTTAGATGTTATTCCAATATGTCGTTTTTACAGTGTTCGAATGTTCCAGTATGTTCTGGAATGTTGTTAGAATTCCATACTCTTAAAATAAGGATCACTTCAACGCCATGTTCATCTTCTCTATATCGTTCCAATTTTTAATCCAATATGTCCGCAATAATAGAAGCCCAACGGGGAAAACATTCAATAACTCTGAGCTCGTAGGTCTCTCTGTCCCAAATCATCGGTTCATTAAAGTTTATACTATATGGTGTCCATGCATAACAGAGATTAAAAGGCCATTTATACACTATCCTGCGTTTTGTGCTGCCATGTATTTGGCTGCATCTTCAGGTGAGTTGAGGAAAACCCTTGCTCCTTGTTTATCGACTATGCGAAGTATTGCAGGGTATATTAATAGGGGTTTGTATTTCTCCAGATAGAATTTAGACATCACCGTCTTGAACTTGGTTCGTAGGACCACCACCTCCCGACAATAATCTTCAAAACAGTGTATTGATATATCCTTGTATTTCAGATTGCCTTTCATCCTGCGAGTTTCACGAATAATAATTTATTTTATTCTGACTTGGCGCAGGATAACCAATATCACTCTGGGTCTAACGTTATTGTCACTGGATCGGGTCCCCAATCTGTAGCACTGCTCCACCTCGGGTACTTTAGGAAGGATCGCTGGTCCCAGGATTTTCTGTAATTCTGTCGCAAACTCTTCAGGGTGTGCGCAGCTCACCGACTCATCCAGACCGTAATGCAGTAAAACAGTGAAAGTAGCCTTAAACTATGTAGTGTAGACTTAGTAGTGTAGCCTATTAGTGTAGACTAGGCATGTGCCGGTATGACATTTTGAGGGTACGATAACCTTGGGCAAAAATACCACGGTTTCACAGTATTCGGTACATAAAAAAATCCCCCATTGAACAAAACGTATTTTATTACAGTGCACAATAAGCTTTTCTGTAAGTGTTATTTATGAATGTGCTACGACTGTCTGTATTACACACAGAGGGAACTGTCTGACCACTTTCAAACTAAGTACAGAATATACAATACTTCCATTTGACATTAGCTATTTATGGGTGGAATATTCCGATTCTAGATCAGTCACATTAAACTTTCTTTTTGTATAGCTTATAGGGGTGGGCTTGAGTAATCGATTGATCGATTACTCACGGCTATGACAGGGCTGTACGCTAAGCTTTTTCACTAGGGGCACACTTGCCCCTAAATGAGAAATTTAGGGGCAAAAAATATTTTTTAGGGTCAAATTTTTAAATAAAAATTTTACCATTATTAAAAAAATATGTTCCTCCTGCCTCATTACTGTGGTCCTTTTATTTAACATTTAAGTGCGTTTGTTTTCAGGTTTGTATCTTTTATAATGAACCAACTGAGAAAGTGTGTAAATCACTAATAGAACAAAAACAACAAACTGTGTGTGTGACGTGTGTGTGCGCGCGCTTGTGTAGTGCTCCTTGAATGAGATCACCACAACACACACACCATTGCATTAATCAGGATGACAAGAAACTCTGCATACATTTGTTTCACAATGAAAAGTGCTTTAGAAATCAAATGAATTATTATTGTAAATAACCCCATGAAAGGTTTATTATTTGTATGGGTAATTACCTGCTTCATATTTGTGATGTTACTGGTTTCAGTGTGTGCCTAAAGTGATCAATGTGTTGGGCCGTTTATAGAGATCTATGCCAATTAATGTTTATGTATATCCGGGACTTTTTTTAATAAGAATTGAGAGGTATTTGTATATGTGACCTTTATTTTGAAAACCGTGTTGCGACGCAACCTTATTTACATTTGCGCTTTTGACAGTGAAATGTTCAGTCCAACTTAGCTGGAAGGAAAGACTAAATCAAAAAGGTTTAATTGACCCGTATGAGGCTCTTACGGTAGGACTACTCACCTAATGCATAGCTGAACCTGAACGTTAGAAGTGTCCGTGTCCCCGTCAATCAATCATCACATCATCACGTCAATCATCATCATCTTATCATCTCTCCACATCGGACGTGGTTGTCATAAGATGGACTGATATCCACTCCGTTGTTCTTGCAGAGCAAAATTTGCGTCTTAAATGTATTGAAATGAGGTGCTTCTTTGGCGATGCAATAGCCCATATTGAAAGGAAGAGAGGCCACATTCAGTTTCGTTTTGCTAGGAATTATGGGATTTGGTGTTGGATGTAGACTACGCAGATAGGGACATGGTCTTTAATCGCACGATAGACTACAAGTACCAAGTATATAGCGTGACCCAGATTCACTCCACACGCAAATCTTTTTTTTCACTCAGGCTATCGGTGAACGCAGTAAGTTCATTAATTGCCGACAGATTCTTTCATAGCACCACGACATTGTGTCGCACTGTACAGCCTTGGTTGTAGGCTAATGTTTTTTAAAAAATGTATCCAATTTGTATGGATTAATTTAGGAGTGAAATGCGAATGAAGGGTTGAAATCACAACTCGCAACGTTGCTCCCAAATAATATTTCCAACTCGCAACCGCCAAATTAAGGGGCAATTCGCGACGAGATCATCGCAGTGTACAGCCCTGTATGAGATAACTCGATCTTTCAGCCAAGCTAATGAATGAATGAATGAAAACTTTATTTAACATATTGCAGAATGGGTACAATACAGTACGGCTCAATACACAATTGTTAAGGGGATGCAGACCAGAGAAAGACGTTTGGCTTGTTTACATCAGGGTCCCCCATTTTCAATTCATAGTGACATTTATGACATACACAACATACATGCAGGGAACAAACTTAACTTTTTGACTTACCAACTACCAGCCAGGCAGATTTTTTACCAGCCAAAAATTATAAATAGCTTTTTAGTATATCGCCATGTGTTATTATTACTATAATACTCTTATGCTATTTTCAATTAATATCATAAACAACATAAGGAATATTAGCATAATTTTTATTGGACTGAAGGAATGAGTCAGCGTTAATAGTTTTAAATGCAAATAATTTATTGAAACATAGAAGTGGGGTCGGTTGGGAGACACACACACACACACAATGGGGGACCCTGATGTAAACAAGACGAAAGTCTTTCTCTGGTCTGCATCCCCTTAACAATTGTGTGTATTGAGCCGTACTGTATTGTACCTAGGGCTGCACGATTTTGGGAAATAATCTAATTGCGATTATTCTGACAGATATTGCGATTGCGATTTGCGATGCGATTATAACATATTTAAAAAAAAAAATTACAAGAAGAATGTTGCTGCTTTCTGTAGTCGGGTCCCAACTGCAAAATTACTGTATTACCCTGTATTATACACTTTTACTATCATGTAGACTATTCTGCTTTGTGTTTACATGTGATGTATTGTATACATGCACATTTATTATGTTCTTGTGTGATGTATCGCACATTTTATTGCTGTGTGATGTATTGCAAATGTTATTGCTGTCATCTTGGCCAGGTCTACCTTGCAAAGGAGATCGTGTATCTCAATGGGACTTCCTGGTTAAATAAATTATTATTATTTTTTTTTAATTGCAGGCTTGGCGATTTGATAATTGCATCATTCCAAATCGCGATTTCGATTAAAAAACGATTAATCGTGCAGCCCTAATTGTACTACCCATTCTGCAATCTGTTAAATAAAGTTTTCATTCATTCACACTGTTTCAACTCACCCCCCCGCATCATATTGTAGTCTAGTCTGTCTTCAAACTTCCACTCCTCTCAAAACTTTTTTATATTTGAATATCAACATTATCTGTCCATCCTCAGTTTACTATAATATACTCCTCCTGACTGACTTCGTCGTCTTTCCAAACGCACGCACACACACACACCCTTTCCCCAGTCCACACTGTCTGCTGTTCTCTATGGCTCTGCCTCTGATCAGGATTAGCTTGTTAGCTTACGCTAATGTAACGTTCATTTTGGGCGATGTGGGCATAAAGGAATGGCGATGATGCAAAGCGTGTTAGATGCATTTGACCCGCTGTGAGAAAAAAAAAACACCATAGACTTATTTCGGATCGCAAAATAGCCGCACTGCTGTGTAGCGCTGCTCCTCTGCTTGACCGACCTGCGCCGCAGACAATAGCACGGACTGGGCGGATATTACTCGTCGAGTTGCCATGGAGTTTTTTCAAAATAAGAGTATCATATGAACCGAACGTTGCTAGCTGACGGAGCCATCGATATTATGACTGGAGCTGCGCTTGGGGCGGAAATGAGACCCGCACAGGATTTGAGGAACTACACGCCAACCCTTAAATCTGCACGCCATTGGTGGGTGGCGGTGGGTGTACTTATTTTGTTCCCTGCATACATGACATTTATGACATGGGGACATACAATGGCATACAGGTATATAGTACTGTTACATTTGTGACATATACGATATGCAAATATACAGTACTGTTACCCAGAAATCCTAACATAAAATATATACATATGATGGGGAGGAGACTGTATATTAGGAGGGGAGAAACCCCTCTTTATCATCAATGTACATAGATACACACACTACTGCACTATGAACTGCCAGCTAGCTGGCTACCTAGCCCCTTTCGTGACTGTGATGCACCGAGTGGATTCACTCGGTGCATCACAGTCACGAAAGGGGCTACTGGCTACCCGAATCCACAACAGCCAGTCAGCCAACCGTACAAAATACAGTCTCAGCCAATCACATCGATTTGTACAGTTAGTTAGCTCCAATCCATTGCGAATTAAAAGGTAGTCAGTATTAGCTAGCTACAGTTGCTAGGTAGCTAACATTAGCTAGCTAGCTAGCCAACAGCTGCAACTTGCTGTAAGATGAGAAAAGACAGCGAGGCTTGAAGGCTAATCTTAACCAATCTAAAATCAGCATTAAATGTAAGAACGTCAAGCTCACGTTTGATTGGTTAGAATGGTCACTGTCAACTCACAAGGCACATACTGACTGACAAACTAGCGAATGGACAGAGAGGGGGGAGGATCGTTTTAAATTTTTTTCGATTTTAATACCCTATTCCAGGGGTGCCCAACCTTTTTTGAACCAAGATCTCCTTTTTAATTTGCCACCTAGCCGAGAGCTACCAGCCCAAATTTGACCTACTCTCGGCTAGTATTAGTAGTAATAGTATTATTAATACCCATTCAATATGCACATGACGGAACATATTATATGGCATATAATATTTTCTGTCATGTGCATATTGAATGGGTATATAATATGATATTTAAATATTTTATATATCATTGTAACGGTGTAGTGTAGGAATTACAAGAATGACAAGACTGTAACTTCTCACGTTGGGCATGCAGGCAGCATGACCCATTTATTTCACACTGCATACACACTGACAACACACACTCAATTCAATGGGCATGAGAAAACATATGTTTACATTGTCAAAGCAAAAGTGGAACAATACAATCAAAACAAAAATGATACATGTACAATTAAAAGGGAATAGGAATGACGTGTAAACAGAGCTGTCACATTGCAACTGACAACACACACAGTCAATTAAATTCAAAGAAAACATGTTTACATTGCCAAAGCAAAAGTGGAATACAATCAAAACAATTCCACTGATAGTTCTCCTTTATCTTTTTTTTTGTAGAATTAAATGTCAGTCATATATGTCATCCTCACTGTCTTGCTCTGAATTGTCAGCTGTATTTACAATGCAGTGCACTTTTCCAGCAGTGGGTTTTCTTTTGCTTTTTTGACACACTTTTGCAAAGTGATTCTGTGATCCACATGATTTGCACTGTTTCCCAAATGCTGGGCAATGTTCTCTGCCCCTTGGATGAGAGTTGCCACAGTATTTGCATGTATAATCTGTGTCTCCAGTTCTGGGTGAATAGCTCCGTCTCCCTTGGTTATGCCTGACTTGTTGACTAGCAACGGTGTGAACAGCGTCGTTGGCGCATGGGCTCGCTATCTCCATCGCTCTCACTCCCATATCAGCCTGTTCCGCTGCTCGGCACATTTCAATAGCGGTGATTAACGTGAGCCCTTTCTCTCTCAACAGTCTGCGTCTTATGTTCTCGTTTGCAACACCTAGTACAATTTTGTCACGAATCACTTCATCTCTTAGCTGCCCGTACTCACAGGTTGCTGCCTTTTCTATCAGTCTGGTCACAAAACTGTCTATGGATTCGCCTTCCTCTTGTTTGCTGCTCCCGAACACGTACCTTTCATATATGACGTTCTTCGCCGGTTTGAAGTACTTTTCCAACGTATCCAGTATGACTTTAGCATCCCCTTGATCCTGTTCGGTGAGATTCAGGTTGTGACGGTAAATGTGCCTGCATTCACTTCCCATCACACTCCTCAGAGTTGCAGCCTGAATGTTCATGTCCTTCTCGGTTATACCCGTAGCGAGTGCATAGTCCTCGTATTCGGCACGGAATATGTCCCAGCTGGCGCTCCAGTCGCCTGTGAAGCTCATTGGGGAGGGGGGTGCAATATTAGCCGCCATGCTAGCTGACAATAGCCCAACGTTACTTGTCTCGGTCTCCGTAATGTTGTCTTCAGAACCGGAGTCCGACTGTGACATAGTCCGCTAATATGTACATACGGACGTAAGTTCAACTACTTCTGACACCATGTTTGTGTGGATGTTTCTACGGCATGAATAACGACAGACACAAGTATCAAGTTCAGTGTCTGTAATCAAAGTGCTTCACATTCCTCTACATCCGGGGTATTCATGAAAACAACAAAAGCAAGCGATTGCCGATCGCCTCGATCTAACTAGACCCTGTAACAATGATTTTCCAAAATAATCTCGCAGCAGGGCTCCAGACTAACTTTTTTCACCACCGTCCCGAAATACAATTGTTATCGTCCCAAAGTGAATGTAAACCGTCCCAAAAATCTAAATGTCGTATCTTTACTTTTTTTTCATTATTTCAAATGATTAGGAAATAAATAATACGTTTTTTTTTTAATAATTATTTATTTGAACAATAGGCACATTATATCAACAGGTAACAACAAAACAACAACCAAAGCAATAACAATATTGAAAGACCTTTCTTATTTTATGGTCAGTAATAGTGTGTGTGTGTGTGTGTGTGTGTGTGTGTGTGTGTGTGAGAGAGTGATGAATGAGAGCAAGCATCAAGTCTCAGTTGCCCCAGTCTTTGTTTCTGTAGAGAAAGAGAAAATAAATGTATTTAGTCAAAAGGCAACTTATTTCGCAAGAATCATTATGTTATGATAAAAAATATATATACTGTATATATATTGTTAGTGTTAATGATGTCTTGTAGATTATTATGGATATTTGTAACTATTATTTTAAGGAATGATGGGATAGTTTAAGAAGTAATAAAACATGTAGTGAAAAGTACAGAAATCATCTGACATATCTAAGGGAGTCAAAGTGTCCAATTTCATGGATACTGTAAGGAATACAAGTGTTCATTCAGCCATATTTATTCCAAACTGAACATCTTCGGTGGCAGCATAGTCATTACAACAGACATTTGAGCCTCGTGGATTCCGTACTTGTGTGATGTCACACCAGGCAGGAAGTCAAGACACACAGTTGTAAACTAGAGCATAGATATGAGCTGCGTGATTTTCTTTCGTAGTGACATGTAAACCAACAGCCAATAAATGTGAAGTTAACTTTGAACCTCGGTTGTCAAGCCTCCTCAATATAACAGATACACCTAGCTAACATGGGGCGGGCTGCTTTGAGCACACGCGCACATACACACACACACAGGGCTAACGTTAGCTAGCAAGCAGCTATATAGCTAAAACGCTAACTAGAAGCTAACTACTGTATACAGTTCCAATAGACTAACATTACAAATGTGTCCTTACCTTTGTTAGATTCTGATCAATTAGCCAGTATCACGTCTCCGTCTGTTTGGCTTGTGTTCTCATTTCCATCCACTGACTCTGCATTGTGTAATTGATTCCCCGATGTCTCCTCATACTGGCTTATAAAACCTTATCATTCCCCGTTAGTGCAATCCGCAGCATAAGTATTCACCACCTTCGTAAGAATTCGACACTTCACAGTGTACTACCTTACAAGGAAAAGCGTTGTTTATTCCATAAACAGAAGCCTCAGCTCAGATGTTAACAGATTGTATTGTCCTTGAAAAGCCTTTTCTAACGATCTCTCGGAGGTCATCGCGGCCTGGTGGTCATTCCAGAAGCCTGTCGTCGTGGTCGTGCCACGTCAGTCCTCCCCTCCTTTCCCCGCGAGGGGAGGGAGAATCGCTTCCAAGTCTCTGATGGTTCCTCTCTCCTCTGTGGGATTCGTTTCTCAGTCGTTCTTAGTCTCAGTCTGCCTTACACCCGGAAACACTGTTAGATTTATAGGACCTTCGCCATAGCAACGACGGCCCGCCCCTCTTCTGGTTGTCATGTGCCGCTGCCATGACAACAGCTTTAACCTTTAAACACATTTCAAAACGTTTCATTACTGTCAAACCCCCCATCGCTCTGCTCTCTGTCTCCTGTGCCCGCCGTTATTATTATTATATTATAAATTATTATTATTATTGTTGATGTTCTTGACGGAATGTCAACACCCTGCTCGCTGGCAGTGTGCTGCTCACACTGACTCCTGCTCGCTCTGAACCACCTCCCCCACTGTCAGCATGTTTGCACAATAAACTGTTCCAAATCCTCTTCTTATTTAAACACGTATGATTATTCATATTTCACAGTTTTTGTTCTTCATGTTTCATTGACGACCAAGAGGCAGAAATGCAGTTCTCAATTCCATTCCATTTAATTCGTTTCTCCCTTTACAGGTTTTTCTAGAGCAGAGCAGCAGCGAGGCATAGCTTATTCTAACAAACATTCTGTCAACTAACTTCTCCCGAAGGATCAAACACACCCTTTTACAGGTGGCACGCGTTGCTAATTAGCGTTCAATTGTGTGGTCTAGGCCTGCGCGCAGCTGACTTCCCACTGGGGGCAAAAATAGTGCGTTACAGAATCTAGTCTATAATGCAATCTAATTCTAAACAATATGATAAACAATGTAACTTGAATCTCCATTTAGGCTATTATAAAACATATTTATGCCAATTTCATTTCACCTTTTGCTACAATAATAAATGATATATTTCAAGCTGTTCAAATTATATATTACTATCAAAAAGTCACAACACAGCATGCACATTTCGACCTCTCTGACGTGGCCCCTTTAGATGCGGTCATCTCCCCCAATATATACATCACATACATTGAAAAACCACCGATTTCTCTCACCTTAGACTCAAGGGTTGTACTAGGGTTGGATTCAGTTCCCTGTTGGTCGGTCGGTCTGTTTTCCATCTTCTGCTGTGTTTAACGTTACCTGTTTGCGAGTGCTCCCTTGACTGATGGCTAGTACCGCAGGACTTTTATTAAACATTCTATATGTCCGTGGGTCTTGTGCAGTGCTCTCGTGGCACTGTCAACAAAGCGAGCATTCAGAAGACGCGCACCGTTTGCCAGTGACAGTGATATGCGCATGCGCACTCATGGCCGTAGCCAGCTATGAGGTCACCGAGGTCTGGACCTCGGTAACTATTTGTAACTAAAAATATATATATATATATATTAGGCTTGGGCGGTATAATTTTTTTCATACAGTCATACCTTGATTACCTAATACTAGTGATGCACCGATGTGAAAATTGTGGCCGATACCGATAACCGATATTAATATTGCTGTTCTGGCCGATACCGATATTTACCGATGTCGATATCTCTGTATAGAAAACACTTTTTTATGATAATCAAATAAAGAGCTATTTTCCAAAACGCATAATTTTTTTACTTTTGTAACTTATTTTCAGAAATGACTGATATTTTGAAACTATTTAAGGCCAAAACATGTAAAAAGAAGATTTTTTTTTTAATATCGGTCCTATCTTGATATCGGACCGATACCGATGTGTAAAAAAACATCCTAGTGGGGAGCTCCAGTAGCTCACCACGTACCGCGAGTGCTATTTCAGCGCCGTGGACAACCGCGCTCACGCGGATCTGGGGCTGAGCGCGTTCGAATCCCGGACGGCAGCCGTGCCTTTCCCAGAGTGTCTTTCCCCCCCATCTGAACCCTTTCAGCCTGCTTCTGTCGGTCGAACTTGACCAAGTATGAATGCGAAGAAAAAGCGATAAACGCTAAAAGAACCAGGTGACTGGTCAAAGTAAAAAAAAAAAAAAAAACATCCTAGTGCTAACGTTAGCTCTCAGAATGGTAGCAGTTCGCCCGCAGCAACACACAACAACAACACACACACTCTCGTTACCACAACGCTTTACGGTATTTTCACAGCACTGTCGCAACATTACCGTAAAGCGTGAACACCGTTGTGATCATACACAACAGTTAGCTCTCAGAATAGCCAGTTAGCCAGCAGCACCAGCAACGGTAAGCGTGTCTCATTTAATTTCCAGTCCACCAATGAAGCAGGGTTTACCCTCCTCCTGTGTGTAGACAACCAGCTCTGCATGGCTCGCTCTACTAGTGAGGACTGGTCTCGCCCTCTGCTGGCGCGTGTGTGCACTACAACAAAACTCCGTTTTGACGGTATTGATTTTCAATACCGTCGGGATTTCTAAATACCCTGGTATACCGTAATACCGTCATACCGCCCAAGCCTAATATATATTAGGCACTATTTATACTCCAACAGGGAAAAAAACGTTTATTTCTACATGCCTTCGTTTGTGCGCTATCCCATGCAAAAAAATTTCCTGTTTCAAAACAAGCCAGTCTCGTTTTCTGGAACGCGAGATATGACGTGTTTTGTGCAGCATGCGCATATTTGTTCGGGTTGCTCGCCTGAAACCTATATTATTTCCAGGTCAAAGGTAAACACGACCATATATGGAATGTTTCTGGTCACAGGGCCACCAAGGGGGGCGGGGGTCGTTTTTTGACGCTGGGATAATTACAAAGGCATGTTTTATGATGGGGTTCGGTCAAATAGATGTTACCTTTGTCAGCAGGTCCACCATAAATTACGATGGATGGATCGTCACCGTTTGTCCTTCATAATGATCTCCAATAGTTCGCTCTAGGTGATGGCCATTGCCGAACGTTAGCTGGCTGTAGTATTGGGTGCTCGCAACTCTGCGACAGATTATGTTGCCTCCTCTGCGGTTTGACTATAGTATTTATTTTTTTCTATCCACTTTTTCTCTCATTTTCTATTTTTTCTCCCATCCCAATTTTCATATCATCCAATTCAACCCTCCCCTGTCTTTGAACGCTGTTTCATGCCTCCCACAAGCCGGCTGCAATGTGGACTAAGTCATACATAGCACGAGTCCCCTCCGATACTCGAGGTAACAGCAGTCGCATCTTTCCACCTGCGCGGCTCGATCTTTCAACGTCAGGGGTCTGGGCTTTGGAGGGGCCCCGCCCCCGTCGCTTCCTGATTCTACTGCGCAGGCGCACCAACCGACCTGTAGGAGTCGCTGTCCACAACGCTCAATCCCCACCCATCAGTTTCCCTCCCCCTAATACTGCCAATGTGTATTAGTGCGGACGACCAGCTAAACTGAAAGCAATGTGGAGCGCTGGGCTCGAACAGGGAGGCGAACCTGTTCGAGCCTAGTCTCCAGTATTCGTGGTGAGCGCCTTGCCCACTGCACCACGTAGCCGCCCTGACTATAGTATTTTTATGATTTACCAGAGGTGCTGAGTCCGGTGTAGTCTGGTGAAAATGCACGTTATCATCCATAAGTGTGATAGTTTTGTCCTCTTCATAATAGTCTCCCAGGCATTAAAGCGTTCCGTCTCCAGACGGATTTCCGTCAATTTGATTGGGAGTTTTGTCAATTCGATTCGCAGTCTGACGGAATTGGCTACCTGGTATAATATGATTTGTAGATGCATACAGATTGAAACAAAATTTAGCCAATCAGAGGCGTCAAATATCATGAAAAAGGGAAATATTTTCTATCACGCCAGTCATTGGCGAGCTGCGGAGCAATAATGGCAGGACTCAGCGACTCGAGAGACAGGATTACGCTGCTCGCTCCGCGGTTGCAGCTGGAGGCTATTGGGCGAGTGACATTTGCGAGGTCTGAGAGCTCTGTCCGCCACATGGCAGGGTAACAAAATAGTCATGTAAAATAATTAACACTGTGGTGTGTTTTGGTTTTACGACAGTCGCCTTTTTTGCAGCCTCGTGCGTCAACTCTCCTTGTTTACCGACGTCACATCCACCACCCACTTGCACTGTAACGCTGCTATACCGATTAGCTAACGTTAGCTTAATAGCGTCGGTTAAATGGAAGGAGTAAGCCGGCCACTAAAAAGAAAAACCACCGCAGTTTTCTCAGACGAAAAGGATGAGCAGCACCACCCAACAAAAGAAAGTTTCGAGAGGAATGGAAGTTTGAAGATAGCGGTGTTTGAAGAGACTGGCTAGGCTACTGGGTAGAGCCATATGGAATCCGCGATCACGGAATCGCGGACGGAATCGCGGAATTGAGCAATAAAAATGGAATCCACTATAAAAAAAATTAATTTTTTTTTTTTTTTTTTTTTTTTTTTTACTTTTTTTTTTTTTTTATGTTGTGGGACTTGTACAGCACTTTGTTCAACTTTGTCAGTGCTGTAAAGTTTAAACCTTTTAAAATCTTAGACAAACAAAACACTTTGCTTTCATGAAATATTGTAAGCCGTCATTTGAGGCTTTATAAAAGCAGCACAATGAACACAAATCTGTCAGTGTCGAGTCCGACCTCATCTTAAATAACAAACAGCATTGCTTGTTGTAGTTAACAAAGAGAGGCAGAGTTGATTTTGCAAAAGTATATATAATTTTTTTTTTTTTTTAAATAATCAAATTTTATTTTCATATTCGAATCCCATGCCCATCGAACGAAGCTTCAAAGTATTTAAGACGGCCCTATTAAATGGACTGTTATATCTTATTAAATTGTGGACATTTATTCATTCCCACTTATTAGACACTATTTCTGATGGTAAAACGAGCGTACAAAGCAAAATACAGAATTCTGAAATATTAAAACGGAAAAAACTGAATTTGGAAAAAAATTAAATGGAATTTGGAAAAAAATAAAACGGATTTCATATGGCTCTACTACTGGGGGCTGTAGTGGTGAGTTAACTTGTTCCGTGTTCCGCAACTATGTCAAAAAGAAAAACAGAAACAACACATTTGTCATTGTCGTGTTTAGGGCTGTCTTAAATACTTCGAAGCTTTGTTCGATGGGCATGGAATTAGAATATGAAAATAAAATTCGATTAAAAAAAGGGAAAAAAAAAGTGTGTGCAAAATCAACTGCCTCTCTGTTAACACTTTAACTGCCGAAAACGCCGGAACTCGTCATTCCCCGCCATGCTCAAGTTGCCGAGGACGCCGGAACTCGTCTTTGATATCAATATTTCAAAAATCTGTGAATCATATTTCCGTTCTGGAGCCTTCACACACAGTTCTGATCTCCTCTCATTCCTCTAGCGGTTCAAGACCGCCATCTGGTGGCCGATCGGCAGATCGAAAAAACGGATGTCCACCTTTAACCCGGCAGGACTCACTCCATATGTGGTCTGGGCACTCGCTAATGTTAGAGAGACTCAGTCTTCACACAGTGAACATCGATCGCTGCAAATAACTCGAAAAAACAACATGATTTGGACGTATATACTATTATACAACCAGGAAATGGACCGGGTATTTAGACATCCCATAATGGAAAACTGTCTACCCCACGCTGATCGCCCAACGGCCCGCGGAGACTGGGGTGAGTTTTAGCGTGTAATATTACCGTGTTCGACACTAACTGCTATGATGAACATTTGACCCACATTAGATTAATGGTATAATGCTGCCCACGGAATTATAAACGATCCCCCGCCCATCCGGTCATCATCAGATGATACGTAGAAACTTCTAGAAGTACGTCCAATTGAAATTTTTTATCTCGCACAGATTCCTACCAAACTGTATTTCATCATCAATATAATGCATTTGGGGCTATAAATCACGTTCTGGAGAAAGCTGCAGAAAGAGATGAAAACATACTTATACTTTAGATCATATTTTAGTATGAATATGTGAATGAAAAAGTTTAACGTTGCTACACCATGAACAATACATATAGAACCTTGAATGGGCCCTAATAATGGCAATCTAGCAATAGAATTTAAAAAGTTATAGCCCTGCAAAGAAGGGGAACTTCTCCATGTTAAATAGAGCTGGCAACGGATGGTATATCATGAATTTAACCTTAGGCAATCAAAGTGTTAACTACAACAAGCAATGCTGTTTGTTATTTAAGATGAAGTCGGACTCGGCACTGACAGATTTGTGTTCATTGTGCTGCTTTTATAAAGCCTCAAATGACGGCTTACAATATTTCATGAAAGCAAAGTGTTTCGTTTGTCTAAGATTTAAAAAGGTTTAAACTTTACAGCACTGACAAAGTTGAACAAAGTGCTGTACAAGTCTCAAAAATAAATAAATAAAAAATTAAAGTATAATAAAAAAATTAAAATAAAAAAAAATTAGCATAGAAAACATTGCAAAATGTGCATTGGAAAAAAGCTGTGGTATGTTGACTCCAGCCACTGAGCTGTCCCTTACAACTGCTGCAATCTCATCAAGAGTGTTCACCTTGGTCTTTCTGAAACGCTGTCAATATACCCCCCCCCCCCCCTTTTCTCACGAATGGAACAAGGTATCGTCAAAATCCATAGCCAGCTACCAGGTCAACTGTAGTCGATTATATTACTTTATTATGACATTAGGTAGCTTTAAATCCAATTTGGGAATCCGTAGGCCCTGAGCGCCGACCTTAGTTGAAGGTAAATTAAGAATGATTCGTCGGGTATGTCATAAAACTCTTTTAGGTCCTGAAACGCTCAAAGACCGTTCTTATCATATATGTATTCCAGAGTATGAATTCCCCTCTTTTCCCATTTGGGTATATATATATATATATATATATATATATATATATATATATATATATATATATATATATATATATTCCCAAGGGCTCATATTTAGCAATTTTTTTCACTATTTGGGCAATTTTACACAATTCATGTGAGTCTATGGAACACATCTGTATGTTTTTTTTCAATAAAATTCATTGTTATGTATTTTTTAATCAAGTACTTTGGTGCACCACTTTCTGCCCTTGCAAAGTCCAAGCTGTTTTTTGCTGGGCTCCGCCCATACTCGCTGAGAGAGAGAGAGAGACTCATATATACGCAAGGCGGTGACGAGCATCAGTAACCAACTAGGGCTGCAACTAACTATTATTTCGGTAGTTGACTAATCTGTTGATAATTATTTCGATTAGTCGACGAATCTAACGCTTATTTCTGTCACACTCTCCATCTCTGCTTCCTGTGGGCATGGCTCCTTTTCCAGTGCATGTTTTACCTCACATGCTCAAGTCTGCACACCTGTGAATGTCACAATGTTGTCCAGTCCCGGCCTTAACATAACATGATCCCATAGCAAATTTAAAAAAAATTACTTGTGAAACATTTGAATTTTGGTTCTTATGCTACTTGCTTAATCAAATGTTTTTTTTTTTTTTTTTTTTTTTTATCCACTTTTTCTCCCATTTTTCTATATTTTCTCCCATCCCAATTTCGTATCATCCAATTCAACCCTCCCCTGTCACGAACGCTGTTTCTTGCCTCCCACAAGCCGGCTGCAATGTGGACTAAGTCATACATAGCACAAGTCCCCTCCGGTACTTGAGGTAACAGCAGTCGCATCTTTTCACCTGCGCAGCTCGATCTCTCAGTGTCGAGGAGTAACGCGTGGGAGGCTCACGCTGCCCCCGACACTTCCTGATTCTACTGCGCAGGCGCACCAACCGACTTGTAGGAGTCGCTTGTTCACAACGTTCGATCCCCACCCTTCAGTTTCCCTCCCCGTAATACGGCCAATGTGTATTACTGCGGACGACCAGCTAAACTGAAAACAATGTGGAGAGCTGGATTCGAACACGCGAATCCTAGCGTCTCCACACTGGTGGCGAGTGCCTTGCCCACTACACCACCTAGCCGCCCTCTTAATCAAATGTATTTTAATAACATAAATACAATAATCAATCATAATAAACAAAATAAATTAATTAAATAATACAATTTAAAGTGCAAGTTTAAATGTAAAGATAATGTGCAAATAATGTTTTAATAGTAACTCAAAGTAGCAGCCTCTGCCCCAGCACTGTGGTTCTGATGGGGCTGTTAACCTGGTCCAGGAGGGTGACATGGATCCACTCACTAGGCTCCACCATCTCCAACAGCTGTAGGGGGAGAGGAGAGGAGGATGAGTCAGATCAGACAGACTTCTAGGTATTTTGTGAGCTGTGCGTGTGTCTTACTCTGATATAAGATAGCTAGCAGTAACGTTCCCTGTCTCTGCAGTCTTGCCTGCGCTTTAGCCGAAAAAGTTCAACTTTTTTCAACTGAGGGGGAAAAAGGAGCTAGAGACCATGGCGCTATACAGACGGTAAACGTTTGCACTAGTTAACATTAGCTAGCTATCTTAACTTAGCTAATTAATACTCCAGTCTGCAAAAAATACGACACTCAGTGCTAATTGACGGAGCTGTAAACACTGGTAGCCTAGCCAAGCTCTAGTGTTTACTGTAAGCTTGAAAGATGCTCTGATGCTCACCTTTCAATCTGCTAGGTTACTGACAAACTATAGCTGGCTAACGTTAACTACCTCGCTAACATAGCAAACAGATGTGATGAGCATGAGTGACATGGCGTTTGTCAGGGTTATATTGGAGTTATATTGAAAAGGGAAAATGATGGGTCATCAGTATATTAACTTTCTAGCCATGTATTTCACAAACTAGTTAGCAACTTACAGTGCAGACACTGCTTGACTCCACACCACAGTCTGCTCTGCTCAGCTGTGATGCTACTCTGCCACATGTGCTGTGGACAGTGCTTAGTCTGCTATTGTAAACAATGGAGTCAGAGTGCGCTCTGCTGGTCAAACTAAGTGATGACACCATTTCTAAGCAATAAGCATCCTTTTCTGCATTCAGTTCTGTAAAAACGTTTTCATATCGGATCTTATTGGCCAACATATACGCCAATATGTCTGTGATAGGCCAATATCGGCTGACTGATTAATCGGTTGGGCTCTAGATCAGACCACCTGTAGTTGATACTGATCCATCAAATGTAGCTAATATTGACCTGGTAGCGATATTGGCTATAGGATCTGTCTATCCCCATATATTGGTTCAACATGTTACTTTCCTGTTACGAGTGTAGTGTGAAATGTCCCATTGTTACTTTCAACAAATTACTTTTAAATAATTGTATGCCCTTCTTTCTAGACTCCCTTGCCTTACTGCAGTTTATCTGTGAAGAGGAGGTTCCCCCTCAGCAGCAGGAGAGGAGCCCCAGTCTGGGCCAGGAGGGCCCACAGCCCCTACAGATGAACGAGGAACAGGAGGAACTCTGGAGCAGTCAGGAGGGAGAGCAGCTTCAAGGTCTGGAGGAGGCTGATGTCATAAAGTTCACATTCAAACCTGTCCCTGTGAAGAGTGAACATGATGAAGAGAAACCTCAGTCCTCATGGTTTAACCAAACCCAGGACCCAGAGTCCCTGTGTGATGTCTGTGGCTGTTGGTGTGTTACGACCTCACCATTCCTATTCGAGCACTTCTTAAGGTGACAGCTCAGCCCGCTTCCGGGTTCGTTGTTATGGCAATAAAGCTAGCTACAGCCATTTGTCTGTAGTCCCTGTGAACAGCGTATTCAGTGTGATTACTATGCTACCATTGTCCGGGATCACATATATAATAAATGGCGATGAGTACGGTTCATCCAGTGACGGCACTGGTTGAAAAGAATCCACGCTAATGTTGGTTTGATGACGGAACGGGTGGAAGAGGAATCTACACTGACGCTGGTTAGCGTAGGGGCTAACGTCGGCGGATCTGCTGCGGGACAATCACACAGAGGGATGGCTGGTATCATCGGGCATATCGTGGCTTTTGATGAATCGACGGAGCAGTGGCCGACTTATGTGGAACGGTTTGAACATTTTGTAGCTGCAAATGACATTTCCAATGAGAAGAGGCTCCCGGTGTTTTTGAGTCTAATAGGGGCAACAACATACGGGTTACTGCGCAGCTTGATTGCTCCGGATAAACCGGGGGATATAACTTATGCTCAGACTGTGCGAGCATTGCAAGGACATTTTTCTCCCAAGCCCATTGTCATTGCGGAAAGATTCCGTTTCCATAAAAGACATCAATCGGAGGGGGAGACAATAGCCCAGTATATTGCAGATTTGAAAAAGCTGTCGGAGCACTGCGAGTTTGGCACGTACCTGTCAGACGCGTTACGGGACCGGTTCGTGTGTGGTCTCCTCAGCGAGTCCATACAGAAGAGACTATTAACCGAGAATGCCCTCACCTATCACAGAGCAGTGGAAATAGCCGTTGCTATGGAAACAGTGGCGAGGGAGGCACAGCAACTCAGCAGCTCTGTAAAAGTGAATGTAATGTCTCTCTCATCTACACCTGGGAGAAAATGCACCCGGTGTGGGAGGACCAACCATGTGGAGAGTGGCTGTTTCTTCAAGGACCAGGCCTGTCACCGTTGCGGTAAGAAAGGCCATATTGCACGTACATGCAGAGAGAGCAAGCAGGAAAATAAAGCAGCAAGTGACACAAGATGGGAGCAAAGAGACAGGGGGGATTAACACAAGATGGGAGCAAAGAGACAGAGGGGGAGAAAGGTCAAAAAGGCAGATAAATAAGTTGAACACCAGGGGGATGCAGAGTGATACGGGGTCAGATTCAGATGGGGAATTA
Source organism: Notolepis coatsorum (assembly GCF_963971535.1). NCBI lineage: Eukaryota > Metazoa > Chordata > Actinopteri > Aulopiformes > Paralepididae > Notolepis > Notolepis coatsorum. Next base: position 12,575,458 of record NC_140183.1, on the reverse strand, counting down.
GCCCTGCACAGGGTGGATGCAGCAGATGATGTGTCTCAGCAGGGCGGTTCAGCCTCATCAGTGATTTGGGTTAGGCCAAAAGTGGAGGGGCAAATGATTGACATGGAGCTTGATTTTATTTTATTTTATTGATGGATTAAAAACACACAACAAGGATCCAAAGGATAACATGAGAGAGTAAAACTATTATTTCCGTCATGGTCCCAGGGCTGTTAGGCCACAACAAAAACACGACAATAATACAAAACTCATACATTTAAAACATTATAAGACTAACCTATCGCTAAAATTGTATACCCCACACTAACTATAGACAAGTGTCATTGCTCTCACAGTTCTCGAAAGTGCTTGAAAAACTGTTTTCGCATAAGTTAGATGGTTTTGTGGAAAAGAACAAACTGCTGAGCGAAAGCCAGTATGGCTTTAGGCAAAACAGATCAACAGCGACTGCCTTAATGAATATTATTGAAGAAATAACAACAGCAACAGATAAAAGGAAATTAACAATAGGGGTGTTTATTGATTTAAAAAAGGCATTTGATCTTAGATCATAATATTCTAATTTCTAAATTACGTTCATATGGTGTGAGAGGAATGGTTCTAGAATGGTTGAGTAGTTATCTCCACAATAGGCAACAATATGTGCAGTTGGCAGATGTCAAATCTGAGCTCATGAAAATTGAATGTGGGGTACCGCAAGGTTTGGGGCCCAAACTCTTTCTTTTATATATTAATGATATTTGTGATGTTTCAAAACTATTAGTTTGTCTTGTTTGCTGATGATACAAATTTGTTTTGCTCTGGAAATAATTTAAAGGAACTAGCTGAATATATTGTGTATGAAATGACAAAACTAAAGAAATGGTTTGATGTAAATAAGCTATCACTGAATCTGAAAAAAACTAAATTTATGATTTTTGGCAATCGAAAACTAGATGAAAATATAGTACTGACCATAGATGGAGTTGATATAGAGAGAGTTAATTAATTTCGTTTTCTTGGTGTGATTATGGATGATAAATTAACATGGAAATCGCACATAGCACACGTTAAAAAAAAGATGTCCAAGAGTATTTTTGTTATGAATAAAGTAAAGGATGTGTTAGAGTATGAGGCAATGAGAACGTTAGGTTATGACTATAACCAAGTTCTGTTAACACTAGTGAACGCTCAGCGTCTCATGCATATATCTCGCTTCAGCATATATACACTGAATAAATTTCAAAATGTACCTTTAAATGCCAGCATTCATCTGGCCACACCCCCATCCGCTTACCTATATAAGCAGGGGTGGTGCCACACACTCATCTCCTTCCCAACAAATTTCACCACAATGAAAAATCAAGGGCCGCAGTGGCGTCTAGACGCTGAGCGTTCACTAGTGTTAACAGAACTTGGTTATAGTCATAACCTAACGTTCTGTATCACACTAGCTCACGCTCAGCGTCTCATGCATAATAGGAGCTGAGCGGGAGCTAGAAGCTCGACAAATGTACCCTGCTGAGGCCCCCCACAACCATCAGATCAGGGAGGACCGAGCCCCCCCGACTCCCCCTAATGGAGGGCACCCCCCCTATTGAGGGCTTCACGGGAGGGCGACGGACCCGACCGTGCGAAGAGGCACTCAAGCAACTCAACGCACAGGGTGAGCAGACCGTGGCTTGACCCCACGACTACACACACGCACAACCCGCATGCCACCCGGGAACGAACGGAGGGAAAAACCTCGTTACTGCCCCCAGAATCACGGGGTCAAGGGTAAACCCAACCCTGTGGCAAGGCCGTAGCAGCGGAGCGCGAAGGAAGACCCAGACCCACCAAAGGGACTGGACCCCCTGGAACGGGGGCCCGGAGAAGTCCATGATGCCAGCATCAAGACCCCACCAGGTGGGCACTTAGTGACCCCGCCCCCCACATCGCCAGCGTATTCGGACAAAGGCCCCTCAGCCGAGCGGGCCCTGTCCCCCCAATAGTACACCGCCTGGCACACTGACCCTGCAGAACAGGCAGTCAGCATGGCCGTAAGCACACAAAAAAGGTTAACCAACGGAAGCAGGCAGCGCACCGGGGAAAAACCAGGCAACAGGCTATTAACCCTAGCCTGGAGACTGCAGACGAGACAGGCGCCAGAGGGGACAGCTGAACACAGCCGCCCCGGCGGAAGGGGCGTAAGCTGGCGGTGTTGCATGACCAAGCCTCCATTTAAAAAAAAAACCCACCCAGAGGGGTTGAGGCAGAGAAGGCTGACACGATTGGCAGACGTCATGAACGTGCAGGGGCACCCTCAAACGGTGAACCCGGGAGTTGACACTGCTCCAACACACCAGGGAATCAACCACCTTGGTGTTACTCAATGCGGTGGTTGTTCCTATAACCCCTCAAGAAAAAACTCCAAAACACACCTGCGGGTATACACCGGCTATACCGCAGTACAAGTGTTTTCGTTTTCCAAAAAAGGGTTAACCCAGGCCTACGGGTCGACGAAACATTACTTCGGACCGGGCCCGGCGATACGGGAAGCACAGGGTCACCAGAGGAGGTCAAAGACCACCCCAACAGGCCCCTCTTCGCCATGCGTGAGAGAGGAGCGAAAAAGAATGGAGAACCAGCCCCAAGCACACCGTACTTGGTATTCCCAGGCGGTCTCCCAACCAAGTACTAACCAGGACCAACCTGTGTAGCGGCCGAGATCTGACGAGATCGAGCGTGTACAGGTTGGCATGGCCGTAAGCCATTACGACAGTGCTGAGTAAAAAACGTACCCAACCAGGGTCTCCATAGTGCTTAACCCTGTGACACCCGGACCGACCTGGCATTTTTCCCCCTGAAAAAAGCCCAAGTCCCTCAGGGTACCAGAACAGCAGATCTGCATCCCCGGCGGACAACGGGTTCAACTGATCCGGACCAGCGTGACCAGAACCAGTCCTGTGCCCTAACCACGCCGACATGCCTACTCCAGGAGAAAAGGCAGATATGCGTGTTGATCTTAAACATGAAAAGAAGGCGCCACCCAGACGTTCGGGCGAACCGCGCCCGGTGGCCCACCCCCAGGGCGTGGGACCCCTCTACATATGTTCAGATCCATTCCGTCATCATCCCCCAGACATGAACGAGAATCCGTCGATAACAAAAACCAGGTTGTTGGATTTGGTCGTCGGAAGAGGAAAAACCTCCATCCCAGTTGCTTTATAAAAACGCCGTTTTAACCTCAAGCAACCAAGGCGTGCCAGTCAGTCGCCTGTTTACAGAACACCCCGAGCTAGCACTATACGTGCGTCGGGACACACCCACATCAATGAACAGGCTATTTAGACCTGTCATTGAATCCCCAAGGCGCCATGGGGAACGACAAGAGGGGTGTGACCAGCGTTTCCGTTAGAACATATTCGTGCCGGTCTGGTTGTCCTGCAAGATTTCTATCCCCGGACATATTCCTGAAATTCCGGTCAGAGTTTTAAACAGCAGTCTGTTATAATCACATTTTTATGAGCTAACGAATTCCGTTATATTGGACATTTGTATTAATTACATCAAGCGAAGAATGAGAAATTGATTTGCAGAATCAAATTACTATCTCTCGCCTCCCAAGTTAGTGCGATACGCTGATCCAGCATCAAGCTCCCGCGCCGCAGGCTCGCACTGCAGCAGCTGTCACACGCACCCCCAAATTAATCTCGAGTCGACATCGCTTCACCTCGTTGTATCAGACACGTCACGCATATCATAATGTTAAACTTCACACACAGCAAACTGTAGTTGATCATCACATTGCCTCGTTTGCATGCAGAGAGCGAGAGGACGAGCCACATGCTCGTAATGCGTTTGTTGATTTCATTATAGCCTACATTTAGTTATAATCAATTATATGCATTACTATGTGACACGGCAGTCAACCAACAGTTGCATTATGATTAAAAAATGTCAACACTTACTCACCCCGTCTCGTTCTGCCTATCCGTTTTGTACCTGCGACTAGATCCCCATTGCATTGGAACAGGTGGACTTCTGCGAGGCTCGCAACGGTAGCAGCAGACTGGGGATGCTCTTTGTGGTTCAATCAATAAAGTGTACTTTGTATACGTTCAATCAATGTTATCTCTCGTACATCATAGACGCTAGACTACTAGACTATAATGTCGTACCTCAGCCAGGAGAATTTAACTTTCCACTCGGGCCGCCGCCTGAACGCTCGACATTTGTTTATTTTCCGCGGGAGCATCGGCGGTCTCTGTGACTTCAGAAGACTCATCTTCGTTGTCAATGTCATTATTATTAGACCTGCTTGTGCTTGGTTTCATGAAATATTCGTTAAGTTTAGCTTGTTTGGCCATCTCTCTCTCTCGCTCGTATAGCTGTTTGTCGTTATTATGGTGGCCAGACAGGCTCAAAAAAAGAAAAAAAAAGATTCACATCGGAGCGGCGCCATCCGCGCTTTATTAGAGCGAAGCACAATGAAACAAATGTAATGATTGTTTCGTTCATCGCATAGGCTATTTAATTTTAGCCTATTTTAATACAATTCAAATAATAAAATTGTGCTTAGAGGAATTATTTCCACCGGACATTATGACCGGAGATATTTAAATATTCGGACTTCAACATATTTTGCCGGTCAAATACCGGTAATTACCGGCTAACGGAAACGCTGGGTGTGACACTTCCTAACTCCAACTCTTTTTAGTAGAAAAGAAGGAAGCACCAACAGTATGTATCCCAGTCTACACAGCCGGGGGTAAAAACATTTTTACATCCCACCACCCTCCCATAGGAAGGAGACAGGAATCCCCAGAGAGACTTCCCACGCGAGCTGTACAGATTGTAAAGAATATATTGCACCTTGAGCCATGTAAAAAATTGGATTTAGGGCTCTCCGGGGAGGAGGCACTGAACCCATACACACTCAATAATCGAATTGAATCGAATACATACACAATAGAGTAGGACTCCTTCTAGAGGGTCCACTCACCTTGACAATCTGAGGAGGAGGCTCTGTACTCTGAAGGAGGCTCCCTCACATGGAAGGAGGAGTCCCAACTCACAGAAGGCCCGAATAGGAGCTTGGTGAGGAGGAGCCCTGACCACCCCCCGAAACAGATCCATCACATGGACCTGAACAGCACACGGAAGTCCTACCAACAGAGACACGCACGGTGACGTACTCTATGGCGGGGGAATTTCTGCGGTGCACACGCCCAATATTCCAGGCCGTGTGACCAGGAAACTCCCTCCCCCCCCCACCCTGTAACGTGCCGAACCGCAACGTGACAGGAACCTTGAAGGACAGGTGGGTTTACCCCTGAACAACAGAAAAAAGGGTAAGGAAAGGTTACCAGTTCACCCCTTTACGACCCCACACCCATGATACGATGTAATGACAAAAAGAGAATATGTCACAGTCATAGTCAGCTCTATGAAGCGTCTGACAGCTTCACACAGCGCATGAGCCAACCTGCTATCTGATTTTTACTAAGGAAAAAAACACAGAATAGAGAGGGCTCTTCAAGAGCCCCGGTACCAAACTTACACATGTGCTTCTGTGGCCAGTAACCAGTTGTAGGTCACATGACACACACAACCCATCATCACCTACAAAAAATGGCAAAAACACTCTACAGAGGAACGCCGTTTTTCATAATGAGAGAATACATAATTCTCGATTATTATCGGCCACAGGCCTTGCTAAGCACACACGAAAGCGACCAAACAATCTTTTCTTTTAGGAAAATAAAGTTTCTCCAGCAGTTTTAGCACAACCTCAGCAATCAAGCTAAGGGTTACATCGCATCCCTACCACACAGAGACACAATGTAGTGCAACAACATGTCTGATAGGAGGATGAAGAAGTCCCCAGGGAACCGGGGGGAAACACAATCCTCCTACTTTACCCTTAATACGGCCAGTTAAAACAGGAAAACCTGTTAATATGTGAACACACTGTTCATTGTCATTACAGGCTGAGAAAAGAACATTCTTTACTCATTTGTCACTAAGCATAGCTTTATAGGTTGGTTAACCCCCTTAGTTGTGAGTACACGGTACATATAAACACACATGATGTTTCTCAACACAACAAACCAGATCATTTTCACATCTGAAACAACCCGATTTGCACGGAGAAGCTAAATACCTAGTGACAAGACAATTCACACACAACTCGCGTCGTATCCTAAATGTAGTGCAGTAACACTCGTTTTGGAAAACATCGTTATTTACAAAACATTTAGAAGGGAAAGCCAGAAGAAGTGTACAAGGTCTGGTCAGACCTGGCCTACCCGGAGCGTAGATCAACGAAGTGCAGTCTCAAGACACTGTAGAAACACAGCCGTCCTGTGTTGTTCGATCTGGGCAGCGTCGCCGCTCCAACCCGTCGCTACGGTCCCCTTTGTTGACGCAGGCTTTGCCGTCCTGGCCCAGGGCAGGTTCGACGAACATCCTCTGTCAAAGATGACGTCGTAGTCAAGAGTGTTTAAAACATGTTATAATCAAAGCACGTTCAACAGAGTAGCATTAAGCTAACGGCCGCTCCAACCGTCGGTCGCTACTGCCCCTGCCCGCGAGACGCCGAGCGAACGGCGCACGCGACCAGAGGGGAGCTCGCGGCGGCGCGCGAGGAGCCGGAACCACCCCGCGCTGGGCCTTGGCCGATAGCAGCAAGCTAACGTTTCCTAGTGATCACAGCAGGCTAGCGCCGCAGCAGTGATTTTACCAACACCCGACGGAGCCAGCACAATACCCAACTGGCCTGTGTAGCTGACTTTGAACACAGATCTTCTGCTAAAGAACATCTATGCCCATATCTCCTCGTGAGGGAATACTCTCATTTGGCTATGAAAGATGGGGCCTTAACACGGTGACAGAGAGATATCCACTCGTCCAGAAAACACAGGGATCACCAGTGTTAATGGTCGTGGCCCACTAGTCAAACTATAATGGGCTTCAGATCAAGGTCTTCCGCTGCTGCCCAAGAGGCTGAACCAAAAGACCTTAAACTGGGGCCGGTGTTCGTAAACATTGTCAGTTAGCCCCCATAGCACTAACAGACAAGTGGAGCCGCAAGCAAACAGTACTCACCCAACCTGAAACCCACCGCTTCTCACAACAGCGGCGCGTCCTACAGTTCAGCTGTGTCCTGAAAGGTTTCACCCCAACCAACACAGCAAGGAACTGCAGTTGAGAGGCATGCAGCGGCGTGCTCCCAATACGAAAACCGGTGGAGGATTTTTAGAATGATCACCATCTTCCAGACACTCCAGTGACGAAGACAATATCGCCGTATTTTCTCAAATAGTGAGAGAGAAAATAAAGATATGATGTCAACGTATCTCCTTGTTCTTCCTTTCCTCGTAAACATTGCTTTTCCAGCTAATATTTTTCTCCACGTCAAGTGGGCATATAGCAACACGTTGCTTGTGATGAAATTTGAGAAGGAGATGAGTGTGTGGCACCACCCCTGCTTATATAGGTAAGCGGATGGGGGTGTGGCCAGATGAATGCTGGCATTTAAAGGTACATTTTGAAATGTATTCAGTGTATATATGCTGAAGCGAGATATATGCATGAGACGCTGAGCGTGAGCTAGTGTGATACAGAACACTCTACTGCTCACTCATCATCTCACCTTATATCAGTTATTGTGTTGAAGTATGGGGGAATACTTATGGGACTAATATAAAACCATTATATATACTACAGAAGAGGGCTGTACGAATCACACATAAAGTGAGTTATCGAGAACACACAAATATATTATTTATTAAATCTAGAATAATTAAACTTGAAGACATGGTTAAGTTTCAAACAATGTTAATTATGTTTAGGGCAAGAAATAATACACTGCCAGAAAAACTACAAAATCTTTTTCATTTAGAAAGTGAGTTTAGTAGGAGAAAATACAATTTTAAACATCAGTTTGCACGTACCACACTTAAACAGATGTGTCCTTCAGTTATTGGTATAAAGTTGTGGAATTCTCTCCATAGCGAGCTTAAGGGATGTAATAGTGTTTATCAATTCAACTAAATGTATAAAAAAAAAAATTTAGTCAGTATGAAAATCAAATGTGATCTGAATAGTGAGATATTTTTTTCTTTTTTCTCTTTCTTTTATTCTTTATTCTTTATCATTATTATTTAATTTTTTCTTGTTTAACTGTGGATTGTGTGTTTCTTTTATAATGGTATAAATGATTATTTGTGTAAATTAGGTTGTACGCCGACCATTAAGTAAATACTTGTTAGTTTAGGAATAAGGGGCAGGTAACTATAAGATTTATTCTTCTTCCTGCTCCTTTTGTCCATGGAATGACTATTTATGATTGTGTAATGAAGAAACTATGATTGTATGATTCCATGTGGCAAATAAAAACTCTGAACTGAACTGAACTAAAAACTGACAATAACACAAAACTCATACATTTAAAACATTAAAAGACTAACCTATCGCTAAAATTGAATACCCCACAATAACTAAAAACTGATTGGAAACCCATTCAAACTATAGGGGTCTATTCCTCTATAGACACGGGGGCAGCCGTTTCACTTATATCAGAGAAAATGTATAGTGAAAAGTTCAGTCATATTCGCCTGCGCCACACCCACATTCTGCTGAAAACATATACAGGTGAAGTGATCGCACCAGTGGGGGTGGTAAAGGTGAAGGTTCAAATGAACAGAGACCAAGCACGGCTCTCACTATATGTGGTGAAAGGCGATGCACCCCCCTTGTTCGGCCGTGAGTGGCTGAGAAGAGTGAGACTGGACTGGAGAGCCATAAAAACAGTTAGATCTGGACAACGCATGCAGGGGAACACGCTGGAAGCAGTGTTAAAGGGGCATGCCAATGTATTTAAGGACGAACTGGGGACATTGAAGGGCTTTGAAGTAGCTCTGACACTCAAGCCCGAACATCAGCCGAAGTTCTCTCAGGCCCGGGTGGTTCCCTATGCACTTAGGCCAAAGGTGGACGCTGAGCTAGAGTGCCTGCAACTGCTAAATGTAATTTCGCCTGTGCAGTTCAGTGAATGGGCGACCCCCATTGTGCCTATCATTAAGAAGAATGACAGTGTGCGCATCTGCAGGGATTTTAAAGTGACTGTGAACCCGGCCCTCTGTACTGAACATTATCCAATACCCCGGATAGAGGATATGTTTGCTTCCCTAGCGGGGGGGCAGCGGTTCAGCAAGCTGGATCTGGCTCACGCATACTTGCAGGTGCCGGTGCAGGAGAGTTCACGCAAATATCTCACCATCACAACGCACAAGGGGATGTTCTGCTATAACCGACTGCCTTTCGGCATAACGTCAGCGCCCTCTATCTTTCAGCGTATTATGGATCAAGTCCTCCAGGGGCTTCCCAATGTGCACTGCTTTTTGGATGACATATTGGTAACTGGATGTAATGATGCAGAGGACCTGAAGAATCTGGAGGGGGTGCTGGGTCGATTGGAGAAGTTTGGTCTCAGGGCGCAGCGAGGGAAATGTGAGTTTTTCAAGGACTCACTGGAATACCTGGGACATTATATTGACGCCACAGGCCTTCATAAATCCCCAGAAAAGCTCAGGGCGATTGCTGAGGCCCCAGCCCCGACAAATGTGGGCCAGCTGCACTCCTTCCTGGGATTAATTAATTATTATGGTCGGTTTGTTCAGGACATGGCAACGACACTCAGCCCCCTTCACGCGTTACTACATAAGGGGACACCATGGAAATGGTTACAGGAGTGTGGGAAGGCTTTCTGCTCAGCTAAGGATCAACTGCTCTCGGAGAGGGTGTTGACACATTACAATCCCCAACTGCCAATCATACTGGCGTGTGTGTGAGTGACGCCTGGCCCTATGGCGTGGGCGCGGTGATTTCGCATGTGATGCCGGGAGGTCAAGAGAGGCCCATAGCGTTTGCCTCCAGGACATTGAATAAAGCGGAGCAAAATTATGCTCAGATTGAGAGGGAGGCCCTGGGGATCATATTTGGCGTGCGCAAGTTCCACGCCTATCTGTACGGGCGCCATTTTACCCTACTCACAGACCACAGGCCCCTGACTACAATATTGAGCCCCAGTAAAGCTATCCCATCGATGGCGGCTGCAAGACTGCAGTGATGGGCCCTAATATTAGCTGCTCACAACTACACGATTCAGTACAGGGGGGGCGGCGGAACATGGCAATGCGGACGGCCTCTCACGCCTGCCACTGCCGGTTGAGCATAAGGACAAACCAGGTTCAGTGGATACGGTACTGATACATCACCTTGAATCGCTGCCAGTATGCAGCACTGACATTCGTAAGGAAACGAGGTATGATCCAGTGCTCGCTCAGGTGATGGACATGTGTTTGTCAGGACACTTCCCTGTGGCGCAAGGGCAGGACAGTGCACTGATTCCCTATTACACAATAAAAGATGAACTCTCAGTGGTACAGGGGTGTTTGTTGTGGGGAAATCGGGTGATTGTGCCTCCAAAATTGAGACCCCAATTACTACAGGAGCTGCATGCAGGCCACCCGGGAGTAGTTCAAATTAAAGGTGTGGCTCGTAGTTACATCTGGTGGCCGGGGATTGACGCTCAAATAGAACAACAGGCCAGAGTGTGTCAGTCGTGTCAGCGCAACCAGAAATCTCCCGGTCTCTCCCCACTTCACTCCTGGCCGTGGCCAGGCACTCCGTGGCAGAGGATACATGTGGACTTTGCAGGGCCCTTTGAGGGTCATATGTTTATGGTGGTGGTGGATGCTCACTCCAAGTGGCCAGAAGTGAAGCTGATGGGCTCCACCACAACCGCTAAGACTATTCAAGTACTGCAGGGGTTGTTTAGTCGCCATGGATTGCCAGAAGTTCTGGTGAGCGACAATGGGCCGCAGTTTACTTCATACGAGTTTGCGTCTTTCCTCAAGGGAAATGGAGTGAAGCACATGCGCTCTGCTCCTTTTCACCCGGCCACGAACGGTCAAGCGGAGCGCTTTGTACAGACACTAAAACGCTCATTGAAAGCGTCCCGAGGAGCGACGACAGTGCAGCACAGAGTGGATTCGTTTCTGCTCAGCTACAGAAATGCTCCCCACGCCACGACTAATGAGTCTCCGGCGGTGCTTTTCCTTCGCCGCCGACTCCGCTCCCGCCTTGACCTTCTCAAACCCAGTGTGGCAGCGGTGGTGGATCAAGCTCAGACAGTCCAGCAGGGTCGCAGAGCCCAGTTAGCCAGAGACAAGGACTTTGCATCGGGAGACCCGGTGCTGGTCCGTGATTATAGACGGGGGGAGGATAAGTGGATGCCAGGGGTGGTGGTCTCCCAGGAGGGGCCAGTATCCTACACAGTCGGGGTAGGCTCGGGGCATTGGAAACGCCACACAGAACAGATGCGGGCCTGTGACCCGATGCTACTCACTTCAGGGGAACCAATACCACCAGCCCCATTGGCGCAAACTGCGACAGTCCTTATGCCAGATCCAGTGACCGTTTCCCCAGCGGGCGGACAGGAGTCCTCCCTAACCGGTCCCTCAGTCACGCACACTGAGGCAGCTGACTTAGAGCCAACCAGAACATCTACAGAGACTAGTAGGAGGTAACCGGTGAGGGTAACTAGGCCTCCTGATCGTCTCACATATTGAGCGGGACGTTCCGACAGTCTCAGTTGGACTATGGGGGTTATTGCACTATTGTTATATTAGGAGGGGTCATTCAGGGGCACTTTATCACTATATTAGGTACTGGGTTTGGAAGTGGGGACAGCGATACGATTAAGTGGGGAGGAGTGTGATGTATGTGGCTGTTGGTGTGTTACGACCTCACCATTCCTATTCCTGCCCTCTAGGGGGAGGGGGAGCACTTCTTAAGGTGACAGCTCAGCCCGCTTCCGGGTTCGTTGTTATGGCAATAAAGCTAGCTACAGCCATGGTCTGTAGTCCCTGTGAACAGCGTATTCAGTGTGATTAATATGTTACCATTGTCCGGGATCACATATATAATAGTTAACATTAGCTAGCTATCTTAACTTAGCTAATTAATACTCCAGTCTGCAAAAAATACGACACTCGGTGCTAATTGACGGAGCTGTAAACACTGGTAGCCTAGCCAAGCTCTAGTGTTTACTGTAAGCTTGGTGCTGTTTAGCTAACGTTACATACAGCTCGTTGGTGGACTAGCAGGACGCAGCCTCAACATAAATGAAATAGCGTTCGCTTAGCAAGCAAACAAATAGCGTTGTTTATTGACTTTCCAGCATTGCATCTCACCAACTAGGTAACAACATAGCGTGAAGTGAACACTCAACAGACTCAATCCACCACCACTTCATTGTCTGCTGAGCTGCAGAATGAATGGGAAGAGATGCTCTGATGCTCACCTTTCAATCTGCTAGGTTACTGACAAACTATAGCTGGCTAACGTTAACTACCTTGCTAACATAGCAAACAGATGTGATAAGCATGAGTGACATGGCGTTTGTCAGGGTTATATTGGAGTTATATTGAAAAGGGAAAATGATGGGTCATTGTATATTCACTTTCTAGCCATGTATTTCACAAACTAGTTAGCAACTTACAGTGCAGACACTGCTTGACTCCACACCACAGTCTGCTCTGCTCAGCTGTGATGCTACTCTGCCACATGTGCTGTGGACAGTGCTTAGTCTGCTATTGTAAACAATGGAGTCAGAGTGCGCTCTGCTGGTCAAACTAAGTGATGACACCATTTCTAAGCAATAAGCATCCTTTTCTGCATTCAGTTCTGTTAAAACGTTTTCATATCGGATCTTATTGGCCAACATATACGCCAATATGTCTGTGATAGGCCAATATCGGCTGACTGATTAATCAGTTGGGCTCTAGATCAGACCACCTGTAGTTGATACTGATCCATCAAATGTAGCTAATATTGACCTGGTAGTGATATTGGCTATAGGATCTGTATCCCCATATATTGGTTCAACATGTTACTTTCCTGTTACGAGTGTAGTGTGAAATGTCCCATTGTTACTTTCAACAAATTACTTTTAAATAATTGTATGCCCTTCTTTCTAGACTCCCTTGCCTTACTGCAGTTTATCTGTGAAGAGGAGGTTCCCCCTCAGCAGCAGGAGAGGAGCCCCAGTCTGGGCCAGGAGGGCCCACAGCCCCTACAGATGAAAGAGGAACAGGAGGAACTCTGGAGCAGTCAGGAGGGAGAGCAGCTTCAAGGTCTGGAGGAGGCTGATGTCATAAAGTTCACATTCAAACCTGTCCCTGTGAAGAGTGAACCTGATGAAGAGAAACCTCAGTCCTCATGGTTTAACCAAACCCAGGACCCAGAGTCCCTACAGATGAAAGAGGAACAGGAGGAACCATTTCAAGATCTAGAGGAGGCTGATAGCATAAAGTTGACATATAGTCCTGTCCCTGTGAAGAGTGAACATGATGAAGAGAAACCTCAGTCCTCGTGGTTTAACCAAACCCAGGACCCACAGCCGCTACAGATTAAAGAGGAACAGGAGGAACTATTGGCCAGTCAGGAGGGAGAGCAGCTTCAAGGTCTGGAGGAGGCTGATATCATAAAGTCGACATCCACTTCTGTCCCTTTGAAGAGTGAACATGATGAAGAGAAACCTCAGTCCTCACAGCTCAGCCAAACCCAGGACTCAGAGCTCCTAAAGATGAAAGATGAACTACATCAAGGCCTGTATTATGATGTCAGTTCTGGAACTGAGACTGAATACAGTGAACCAAAGAAGACAAAGAAAATTGAAAGTGTTTCCAACAGCAGGCCTGGGTTCAGCAAGAAGGGAGATCTGAAGACAAAATCATTTAGTTGTTCAGTTTGTGGGAAAGGATTCAGCCATAAAGCACATCTGAATAGCCACATGATAACTCATACTGGAGAGAAACCATTTAGTTGTTCAGTTTGTGGGAAAGGATTCAGCCATAAAGCACATCTGAATAGCCACATGATAACTCATACTGGAGAGAAATCTATTAGTTGTTCAGTTTGTGGGAAAGGGGTCAGTCAGAAAGGTGAACTGAAGAGGCACATGAGAACTCATACTGGAGAGAAACCATTTAGTTGTTCAGTTTGTGGGAAAGGATTCAGCCGTAAAGCACATCTGAATAGCCACATGATAACTCATACTGAAGAGAAACCATTTAGTTGTTCAGTTTGTGGGAAAGGATTCGGCCTGAAACAAAATCTGAATAGCCACATGAGAACTCATACTGGAGAGAAACCATTTAGTTGTTCAGTTTGTGGGAAAGGATTCAGCCAGAAAGGATATCTGAATATCCACATGATAACTCATACTGGAGAGAATTCATTTAGTTGTTCAGTTTGTGGGAAAGGATTCAGCCAGAAAGGAAGTCTGAATAGCCACATGAGTATTCATACTGGAGAGAAACCATTTAGTTGTTCAGTTTGTGGGAAAGGATTCAGCCTGAAACAAAATCTGAATCGCCACATGATAACTCATACTGGAGAGAAATCATTTAGTTGTTCAGTTTGTGGAAAGGTTTTCAGTCAGAAAGGAGATCTGAAGACACACATGAGAACTCATACTGGAGAGAAACCATTTAGTTGTTCAGTTTGTGGGAAAAGATTCAGCCAGAAAGGAAGTCTGAATAGCCACATGAGAACTCATACTGGAGAGCAACCATTTAGTTGTTCAGTTTAAGTGGAGAGTAGACTTGAAAAGAAGAACAGTATACACAATAGGAACCCCATGTACTTTTACTAAGCAGTATACTCAATAGGAACCCCATGCACTTTTTTTGGGAAGCCACAGAATGATTATGAGGTGGCTATCACTGGAACCAGACCCTCTTTGCTAGTATCTGGAGCTTCAAAACAGGATTTGGAATTGTCTTTCATGTATTATTCCAGTGGTTCTCAACCAGGATTCTGGGGATGAATGCATTTAATCTAATCTAATCTTGTGTATGTTGCTTTTAAAGCTGCAGATGGCTAAATCAAATATGCTGCATGGAGGCTACTAAGGGTAACTATATGAACCACCCTCCTGTTGACCAAAGGGTTTCAACCACTCCATTGTGTTATATGGATATGGGTATAATTAATGTAGGTATGACTACAGTGTTAGACAAGTATGAATTGAGTATAGACGGCGACAGGGTTCATATGGTATGGAACCCTGATGAAGTCACGTTTGTGATTATTTTGCACCCTAATAAATCTTTTTCTAAAGATTAATATAGGCAACAGAGCCTTGCATATAGGTAACAGAATTCAGAGTTCTAGAGTAGGTAGAGTGGGGGGTCTGTCAGCGATCACGGTTGTGTCATTGGCAAACTTAATTACCATGTTGGAGCTATTTTACAGCTTATTGGGCCTATTCATGTTCATTCATTCATGCGACTGCATGTTTATAGCTCTGTTAAATTCATATTCTCTGTACTCTCTGTACAGCCTTGACTAGTTAATATAGTTAACTAGTATACAGTTTATCAGACACTATGGTGACAGTCTTAACAGTGTTCTTAAAACAACGACCAAGGCCCAGGACAGTTTGTCTTAGTTATGTCATATTTTCAGAATATGTCATCTTGTCCTTTTTCTTTGTTGTCTTTTGTTTCATATAAATCTTGTGTCAGATAAGACAAAACCCCTAAACCCAACTTTGTTTTCCATTTTGTCATATTTTTTTTCATTTGTCATTCCAAGCTGGTGTATTTAATTCTAAGTCTGACCAGAGCTCTTTCTCACTTTCTGGTCAGACACTTGTGTTACACTTGTCTCTGATTGTAAACTGAGGATACTTTCTGTGGCCACAGAAAATAAACTTCTATCTGGATTTCTATAGTTTCACTGTTCATTTAAAATATTCCACAACAGTGGCTATGGGTACCGTTCACATTTGAACCGATACGGTACCGGTACCTGTGAATCGATACCGGTACCCAACGGTACCTTTAGTCTCAAAAGCTTTTATCTACTTACCTCAGTTGTGAAAAAAAAAAAAAACACTTTAGACCGTTTTTCGGCTTGCCATTGCCCCGACTGCTTTGTTGAATCAAGTAGAATCCTAGGTAAGCGTATATTGTGTGTGTGAACGTTGACGTAAAAAAAATAAAAGTTATATATATATATTTCTTTTTTTACAGTACCGAAATCTGGCACCGACGGATCTCACGTGAATCGGTACTGGGTAGTACCGACGTGATTCCGTAGGTACCTTTTAAAAGTACCTAATTCGGTACCCATCCCTGGCTACACAATTGTGGTTGTAGAGGAGGATGTCAGGACACAGTTCTCAGGGGCTCCTGTGTTAAGTGTCAGAGGGGCTGAGGTGTTGGGTCCTATCCTCACCACCTGACGATAGGGCTGCTCGATTAATCAAATTGAATTCATGATTTTTGGCTTCCCACGATCATGAAATCAAGATAATCAACATAAAACGATTATTGTAATCCATGCTTGTTGCTAAACATTTTTCCTATATTGTAAAGTGCACCCCTCCCCAACCCCAAACAGTAGTTACAACAGCTCGCGTTGAGGTGAGGAAGGAGCTATGGCACGTTTCTCCAGTTCTTTTGAAACGTCTTTGGGAACAGAAAGGCAGCCTTTGGTCGAGAACAAAGGTAAAATTAATTCAGTCGTCATATGATGCAGGGCTTGACGGTGCGAGCGTTTCACTTGCATTTGTGACTAACCTGGTCGCGTCATTTGAGCAAACAGACTCATGTTTACCTTTCCTGGAATATGGCTAACAGCGGTTTGATTGATTGATTGAACACTTTATTAACAGATTGCAGAATGGGTACAATACAGTACGGCTCAATACAATCAATTGTTAAGGGGATGCAGACCAGAAAAATACGTCTTGTTTACATCAGGGTCCCCCATTTTCAATTAATCAAGACATTTATGACATACAGATATACAGTACTGTTTCATCAAGACATTTATGACATGTAAGACATACAAATATACAGTACTGTAAGAGAAAGATATAAAAAAAAACATTAGAAGTGGAAGAAACTACATTGACGGTCGGTGGCTAACAACAGTATATTTGTGCAAGAAAGCACCTCTATTACAAAGCATTTGCGTCAACCCTTCGTGCACCGTTTCATCGTGTTGCGGTCTCCCGAGTCCCGTGGTTAGCATTAACGTTACAACAACGTTAACTTCTTCTTCTGGCTCTCCGGCAGTCTGAGTCTAGACACCCGTCGGCGTATTGCTGCCTCACACTGTGTTAGGTACTGCACAATACTGTGGCCTTACACCTTATGATGCAGGCCTGTGTCCACAAGAAACTCCATGACAGCTTTCACCACTGCACCTCAGGTTTTAGTATATTCCTCAGTGAGATGCAAGGCAGCCCTGCATCCAATACTGCAGTGAACAGCACACTCTTCGTTGTGTATTTGGCACATTCCATAATCACATGTTGCACCGTTTCTTCTGCCCCACATTCACACAGTCCATTTTCATGCTTCCCGATGCGAGCCAGTCCCCCTGCTAGTCCACAGTGTCCAAACCTTAACCTGGTCATTATCACCTGTTCCCTTCTGTTGTTCCCCAGAGTGACGTTCCCTCCCCTAACATTATTCTGTAAACTGTAATAAAACCTTCCTCCTTTTTCTCCCTCCCATTCCTTCTGCCACCTCCTGGTTATCTCCTCCTTTATTTTACTGTGGTATTCTGAGACCCCCAAGGCTAAGCCCACATCCACCTCCTCCCTCCTCAGGGCCTCTTTGGCTGCCAAATCAGCAGCCTTGTTGCCCTCCACCCCCACATGGGCTGGAACCCATATGAACCCCACTTCGATTCCTGCCCGATCTACTCTATAAAGTGCAGTTTGCAGATGAAATCTAGCCTAACCTGTGACCTCCCACCCTGCAGAGCCATCAGTGCAGCCGCCGAGTCTGAGCAGATAACCACCTGCTGCGGCCTCACTTCTTCCACCCAATTTACTGCCCATAATAAGGCCACTACTTCCCATGTGAAAACTGACACCCCATTTGACAGCCATCTGCTCTGGGTGACACACAGGGCGGCAATGTAGATGGCGAACCCCACCCGTTTACTGTTCTGTGTAAATCTGTAAGTGGCCTGCCCAGTTCTCCGGCATCCTCTCCCTCACCAAATCCTCTGGGTCTCCTCTCAATCCCAGGTCCTCCTCCACTCTTATCCTGTAGACCAGGGGCACAGGTGCCCCTAAATAAAAAGTTTAGGGGCACAGAATTTTTTTTACGGTCACTTTTTTAAATAATAATTTTACCATTATAGTGCAAAAATATATGTTCCTCCTGCCTCATTACTGTGGTCCTTTTATTTAACATTTAAGTGCTTTTGTTTTCAGGTTTGTATCTTTTATAATGAACCAACTGAAGTATTACCACAGCTCCAAACATTTCTTCTTTCATTGATAACATGACGACATCAATCCTAACAATGCAAAACAGTCAGATAGTTGTACATGCAATCTGACATCTGGAAAACCTGTGAAAGCCTGCTAACTGAAGAAACACACTCCTCAATGTCAGTTTCAGTATTTAATAACAGACAAAGATGAAGACACTCTGAAACAGACAAGACAACACACTCAGCTGACAATGTGTAACATGAATACATAATAACACTATGGTAACACATAAATATATATATCTGTATAATGCATATAATATATATATAATATGTATGAACAGCAATAGTGCAATAAGCATCTCACATGATGAACGAGTGAACGAAACGTCTCTGCCGCAGGCGAGTGAGGGAATGAGAACTAAGATGGCTGCTCAGCAATAACAGCGCAGATCAAGGCATGTCCGGTTGGGTGGCGTCTCTACATTTCGTAGCCGCATTTCTGCAGACCCCTCTCTGATTGGTTGAACTCCATTTCTGCAGACCCCTCTCTGATTGGTTGAGCGAAGCCCCTCTCTAGGTACGCGCTTGGTTTGAGCGAAGCCCCTCTCTAAGGTACGCGTAAGGTTATCGCGGTGCTCGCGCCAAGAAAAGAAAAAAGATGCCGCACATTAATATGGCAGCAAATCTTACAAGACGCGTCAGCAATGATGAGCGTTTTCCCTGTACTCCGCCATGTGAATCTAATCTGGATGCGTACCCTGAACTTGTGGTAGGCTAGACATTTTCAATTCATCGTCTTGTTTACATCAGGGTCCCCCATTTTCAATTCATGATAACATATTATGACATACAGGTAGACAGATAGACAGTACTGCTACATCTAGACATTTATGACATACCAGATTTTGAACTTGTGGTACTGTAGGCCTAGACATTTTCAATTCATCGTCTTGTTTACATCAGGGTCCCCCATTTTCAATTCATGATAACATATATGACATACAGATAGACAGTACTGCTACATTTAGACATTTATGACATACCAGATTTACAAATACAGTACTGTTTGTGATACAAAAAGAGTCCAGAAAAGAGAGGCTATACATTTGACGTAGAAACTGTACATTGGAGGAGGTTGCTTCTTCTAAGTGTCTATGCTTTTTTTTGTCAGTATTTACTGGCTTTCAAAAAAATAACATCTTGTTGCTTGTGTGTTGAAGGACTTTTTACCGAAGGGTTACACATATCATGTCTGCACGTACAGACGTGCGGTGAACCCATCCTGCGTTGACCATACCTCTTTTGAGGCCACTGTGCGAATGACTCACCAGTCTGAGGAGGAGATCCTGGTGTGGTTATGCATGCCCTACTCTGTTTACTTGTTTTATTGCACAATGTCGTTCTATTGGATTCTATTATATGTTATTACTATTGTATTATGCACATCGTTGCGGGCAAGACCGCCCGCATTTCATTATAAACTTGTATGCAAATAAACAACTTGTGACAAATAAAACTCTTGACTTGACTTGACCACCAGCCTCTCTCTTAAGGCATTAACTGCGTTAATTAATCTAAATGTTATATTGTAACTGTCTAGTTAGGCATTAACTGTGTTAATCTAAATGTTATATTGTAAGTGTCTAGTTAGGCATTAACTGTGTTAATCTAAATGTTACATTGTAACTGTCCAAAGCATTAACTGGGTTAATCAGAAACTGTACATTGTAACGTTATAGGTTTATTCACGTAACGTTATTTCACGCGACGCGTTCAACTTGTTTACACTCCCCACTTACGCTAACTGTACCATGACGCTCAACCAATCAGAGAGGGGCTTCGCTCAGGGTGTGGCCGGTGTGTAGGCGCAGAGGAAACGGCGGTTGCGCAATGTCAGGCGTCCCGAACCGTCGACCCTGACCCGATACTGGTCGTGGCCCAGTGACTCCACCACCACCCCTGACCTGTCCCATTTGTGAGGAATACTCTCTCGCCGAGTGCCAACGGGCGGAGCGGTCTTGAGTGAGTCCCCAGAGACTCTGTGGTACGGGACATACAGGTCCGAAGGGCGTCCTCCTTTGCTGCCCATGCCTCGCGCCACAGCAGGCCGATATGCGGGTTCGAGAACTTCTCGAGGCGGTTCACGAAGGAGAGCGAGCCCCGAAGGGGGCGGCCGAAAATGATCTGCGCTGGCGAGAGGTTGCAGTCGGGGTCAGGTGTGTTTCTCAACTGCAGCATCGCTCGCAGGAAGCGGTCCTGATCAAGGCTGCCCGACGGGCCGGTGTTGGACATCAGGAGGCGCTTAGCAGTCTTCACCGCCACTTCCGCCCTCCCGTTCGACTGTGGAAAGCTGACTGAGGATATACGGTGCTTGACGTGCCATAGGCGGAGGAAGTCCTCAGTGTGGCTCGCCTTGAATTCCGGACCGCTGTCGCTTGAGAGCTCCTCCGGTACGCCGAAGGTGGCGAAGAACGAACGGAGGTGTTGGACCAGGCCCGCTGAGCCTGCCAGGGCAGTACCAGCCGTAGAGCTCAGGACCTCTACCCAGCCCGAGAGCCGGTCCCCAACAACTAGGTAGTGGCGGCCCCCATAGTTGAAGAAGTCCGCAAACACCGCCTCGAACGGAGTGGATGGGGGTGATGATGGCAGGGGGGGTGTAGCCGCCTGTGACGGATCATTGCGGTTGCAGTCTGCACACCCGTCCCTGGTGGCTTGAATGTCCCCTGACATCCCGGGCCAGTAGACTATTGCTCGGGCATGCTGCCCCATCGCTAAAGTCCCCTGGTGGGCGGCGTGCCGAAGGACTCTCTCACGGAGGGATGGGGGAACCATGACCCGGTCCTGATAGAGCAGGACGCCGTCCTGTGCGTAGACGGACTCACAGACCAATGACAGGCTCGCCAGGGCGGGGTCGTTGACGTCAATTCCACCCTCCTGCTCGATGAGGCGGAGGAGGTGGCCAAGGCCCTCGTCAGCCGCTGTCTCTCGTGCGAGGAGGGGCCAAGAGACGGCACCGAGCTCTCGTGCATCGTCACGGATGGAGGCCATGAGTGCTGATTCCACGGCGTCAGGCTCGCTCGGCAGCCACAGTGAGATGCCGTTCGTCGAGCCCGAGGGGGAAGGGTGCCTTGAAGTGGCGTCAGCGGCATAGTTGCTCTTGCCAGGCAGATGCACAATGTCAAAGCGCCACGGGAGGGTGCGCTGCTTGAGTCTAAATAGACGCGAGTTCGTAATCTCATCCAGCGTGCGGTCGCCAAAGATCTTCACCAGCGGCTTGTGGTCGGTGACCACGACGAGGTTGTCGGATCCCTGTGTGAAGTACAGCGTCTGTTCCAGACCCCAGGCCACGGCCAGGGCCTCTCCTTCGACAGCCGCATAACGCTGCTCCGCAGGGGACAGGAAACGCGACCCCGCGAGGGTGATCCTCCATCCTCCTGAACAGCAGTCCGGTATGCCCGAGGCACAGTGACAGTGCTGCTGGAGCAGGAAGTAGCCAATGCCGAGCTTGGACCAGTCAGGGCGGAGGCAGGTACGCTTCTGCATGTCGTAGATCTCCACGCCCTCACGGATGGCCCCAATTATGGCCTGCTTGGACGTCTGGAAGGCCTCCTCCAGAGCGGGGGACCATCGGAACACACAACGTGGGCTGAGGAATGGCTTGAATGGAGCCATCGTGTCACGCAGCTGGGCATAGTTAGCCACCTGGTTAACAAGGCCGAACCAGCTCCTGATATCCGTTGTGGAGCCCGGTGTAGGGAAGTCCCGGATGGCGTCCAAGTATTTTGGGAGTGGTTCGATGGTAGACTCCGATACCCTGAAGCCAGCGAAATCGACGCACCTCTCCGCGAATTGAAGCTTATCCGGGTTCAACACGATGCTCGACCGGCCGACACGCGTGAGGAAGTCGATGGTCCTCCACCAGTGTTGCTCCAGGTCAGTGTCATAGTGGATGGTGTCATCCACACAGCGTTCCTTGCGCTCATAGTCCGAGAGGACGGCGTCGAACCGGCGGTTGTAGCCATCCCCTGACGACAGGAAGCCCTGTGGTGCCCTGGTGTAGCGCCAACGGCTGAAGGGCGTGATGAAGGTAGTGAGGTGGCGATCCGACTCACGTAGGGGGACGCTGTGGTAGCCGTTCCAGGCGTCCGTGACGGTCTTCCAGGTGCCCTTCGGGACGCGGCGTGCGAGGTGGAACTTGTTGAGGGGGGAGAGGTCCATGGTTCTGCGGGGGGAACCGTCATGCTTCCAAGTGACCACCATACGATGGCAACGCGTGACAGGCTCGCCGTATGGTACACGTTCAATGACCCCAAGGGCCTCGTCCCGCAGGAGGTCATCGTGGACCCTCCGCTGCCAGTGTAGAGGCACGTTGGCCGCGGTGTGGCATGCCTTGGGTGTAGCTGCGGGGTCCACGTGCATCTTGATAGGCGGTCTTTCCATGCATGGCAATGAGGGCAGGTGTTGAACGTCGATGAGGCATATCTCCCGAGTAGCCACCCTTTCATCCTGCTGTTGTTCTCTGGCGTACAGGGGAACGGCAGTGCCGCAGGGCGCGCGGGGGGGACCGTGCGCTGGGGGCATGAGCACTGTGCGTCCTGGGGGTCACCTGGCCCTACGCAGCCGCCGTTGGTTGACCTTGAAGCATTTATGGACAACGGCTGGTCTGGCGTGTCAGCCGTGTCAGGGCTACGCCTGTCCCTGGGCCCCCCTGTAACGTTGTCCGACGGGAAGCTCATAGGCAAGAGGCTGAGGTTGAGCAACGACTCGTAGGAGAGGTACATGGCCCGGACTGAGCTGCTCACGTATACCATGGAACGGCAGGACGTAACGCGCCCCCCGCTGCAGGTCGTCGAGAGCCTAGCGAAGAACGCTCCCTTGATGGCTATGGGGGATCGATTGGCGGCTGACAGGCTGAGGCTGACGGGTCGCAGGTCGTCCTGCGTGAAACCGCAGGCCAGGAACTCCTCCAGAGACCAAAGGTCCGACTGCACGCCAGTGTCTGCGACGGCAGATATCCGAGCCCCTTTGGCTGAGCCCCGGTTGCTGGTGCCATCCCTCAGTCCGACTGGCATGTCCACCGAGATAGTGATCAGTGCTCGGGGGTGGTCTCTCAGCCTGGCTCGTTTCCATTCGCCCTTGGAGAAGATGTGGTGCTCGAGTCTGAAAGGTGCAGGTCTGTTAACACAGCCATGCGACGTAGGGGCGTGGCGTCGGCGATGGCCCCTGCAACGTCGGCCAGGGCGGGCTCCAGCTTGAACCGATGAGACCTGGGAGATCAGCTCCGACCCCACGGCGGCCTGTTGACCGTCGGATCGTGGCTGTTGACGCCTCTGTTGTCGGCGGGCCCTGTAGCAGCCGATGCACACCTGGTGAGGCTTAGGATTCCACCCGCGAGGCCACTCCATGAAAATGTTAAAGACGCTCTTGCATTCCGGGCATGACGCTCGTTTAGCCCTGTCTCCAGGGCTCGGGCGGGGCTCGTCTGTGGAGTCGTCTTAAGGCGCCGGAATGATGACATGGCTGACAGGGAGGGCGACGGGAGAGTGTTACGGGCCATCTCCTTGTTCTCGACGAGCGCGATTACCTCGTTAACTGGCTTGACCAGGATGTCAGTCGTCCCCAGCGTCTCGCGGCGTATGTCCGAGTCATAAATGCCATTGAGCAGGTCATCGCGGATAATGTGGTCGGTGTAGTCGACGTTCGCACCACACACGCATGCCGCACTATATGCGCATGTCTCTGCTTTGCCCCGCACTCTGGCAGCGAGTGCGCGGAATGTCTCGTTGCGTTCCTGTCGTAGCTGAAGTAGTTCGGTGCGCAGGACACATGTAGCGACCGGGATGACAGCCAGAGAGCGCATGACGGCGATCAGGTCCTGCAAAGGTCCGGTAGCGGCGCCGGGGGCGGCTTTCAGCAGGCTGTCTCCAAGCACAGGCCCGGCGCACTGAAACAATTGGACGGGGGCCTGGGCATCCTCTATGCCTGAGCCGGTGCAGAATACGTCCCAACGTCGGATGAACACGTTCCATTCCTCTTGTGGTATAATATGTCCTCATGTAAATATGTTCCCCTTACCTGTGCCCCCCCCCCCTCTCTGTGGAATCACCCCCCTCCCCTGTGTCCCCAAACCTGTACCCCCTCCCCCCCATCTGACCTATCAAATGGGACCACACACCCCCCTTGTTGAACTATAAAGGGCTCCTCCCGACCACAATCAAGGCTTCTTACCTGGGTAATTTCAGCTGATCACCTGGGGTGAGAGCCTCAGCCATTCTCTCTATGTAATCTATCTGTTTGGTTAATAAACCCTTGTTATTATCCAAGCCTCGGTTGACTGAGCACATTCTTCATCAGGATATCTACAAATATCCCACACTCTGTTGACACACCCACGTCAACCCTGGGCCGATCGAGTCTCGGGCCGCGAGGGGCTGGGGCCTGGGCCGGCACGCCCATGACAGGCGCTGCGTGCTGGTGGTTCAGGCCATGAATAGTCAATATAGCACTGACGAGTGCTTCAGACAAGTCTTGGGATTCGAACTCGCAGCCGGGGGCAGGGCATCCAACGACGACCATGGTGTCTTCATGAAGAAACACACTCCTCAATGTCAGTTTCAGTATTTAATAACAGACAAAGATGAAGACACTCTGAAACAGACAAGACAACACACTCAGCTGACAATGTGTAACATGAATACATAATAACACTATGGTAACACATAAATATATATATATCTGTATAATGCATATAATATAATATATATAATATGTATGAACAAACAGCAATAGTGCAATAAGCATCTCACATGAATGAGTGAACGAAACGTCTCTGCCGCAGGCGAGTGAGGGAATGAGAACTAAGATGGCCGCTCAGCAATAACAGCGCAGATCAAGGCATGTCCGGTTGGGTGCTGGTAAGACGCTGCCCCCTAGTGGCCGGCAATAAACTCTTCACTAACAGTCACAGATAAAATAGTATTTAGAAGGTCAATACAGAAGAAACAACCTGGTCATTGATGGCATAGCTGAGTTACCTGGAGAAACCTGGGGAGACACAGAAGAGAAGGTGAGGAGCGTCATGGTGGAAAAGCTCCAGTGTGACGTACATGGGTACGTGGGTTGGTCATTACCATTATTACTGTATTTATGACACCATCTGAACATCAGGTTAGTATATGTAAATGTGCTGTTTTGTATGTGTGATGTTGTGTCATCTCCTAATCTTCTGTTCTGTTCCGCAGATGCCACTCATCTCCCTGATTGGATTGGTTTCACCTGATTGGTGCATCTTCAGGCAGGCAGTGGAGATGAGTGAATAACAGAGTGGGAAATGACACACGTCCGGGGCGCCTCATTTGAGTCACTGCCATGTTCCAGAATGGAGTGAGGAGGTTGCCCTCTCGTCTAGCTGTCTGGAAGTGATATCTTGTGGTTTCTCTTTGTGTCCCATGACGGGCACAATTGTATTTATATTATTTAGTGTTTGTTTGTATATATGTATGTCTTGTTTGTCCTCCCCTACCTTTTCCCCTTGTGCATTATGGTGGAGGTTTAAATCCCTATCACCATAAATATATAATTTACTATTTGGAAAACATCTTGTGTTGTGGCTTTCTTACCTACCTGGGACATTGCTTTGAACGCATTTACTGAGAGAGGCTGTTTTTTGTTCATGTGCAGCCGGCTCCAGTTATTATTCTGTGTGGTCCTTAGACCTTTGTACATGACATCCAGCTACAGAGGGACATTGAGATGGAGAGGGTGCACCGAACAGGGAAACCTGTGGAAGGATGCGAGAGACCAAGACCCATTGTGGTGACATTTTCAAAACACAAGGACAGATCAGCGGTTCTTCAGAGAGCCAAAAACCTCAAAGGAACAAACATTTACATAAACGAAGACTACACAGACGCTGTCCGTCTGAAAAGAAAATAACTGTTGCCCAAGATGAGAGCTGCTTGTGAGAGAGGAGAGATCGCCTTTCTGAGGTATACTTACTTTACTTATCCTCTTCGTCCCGGTTGGGGCATAAGGCCGCAATCATACACTGCCACTGAATCATGTCTCGTGCTTTGGCCTGCATTTCGTCCCAGGAAAGACCCATCTCCTTCAGCTCCATCATCACTGTTCTTCGCCAGGTGTTCTTTGGTCTACCCCTCTTTCTCTTCCCAACTGGGGTCCATCTCAAGGCAACTTTGGGTAACCTTTCATTGGGCATCCTCAATACATGGCCGAGCCATCTTAACTTCCGTCTCTTTATCTCAAGGGACATATGCAAGCTGAGGTATGACAGACTGATAATCCGACCCCGAAGTAGCACCCCAAAGCAGCAGAGGGACAGTTGAATGGTTGTTGCCCTTGCCTTGCTTCCTTTTTTTCTCTTTTTTTTAGATTTTTTGACGTTTATTGAGAACGTGCCATAATGACTTTACAACTACCGAAGAAGGGACTAAGAATTGCCCATCTAAATATTTGTAGTCTAAAAAACAAGGTACAAGAACTGAGTTCTGTCCTATTTGAAAATGCTTTACATGTTACAGCCCTATCTGAGACACATCTAGACACATCAATAGATGACAATCAGGTTGCAATACAGGGGTATAATTTATACAGGCTTGATAGAAATAAGCATGGAGGAGTTGTTGCTTTTTATATTCAAGAATATATACCTGTCAAAGTACGAATAGATCTAAGTGCACCTGGTGTGGAAATGCTATGGCTACAGGTTCATCTACCTCACCTTAAACCAGTTCTAATAGGCTGCTGCTACAGACCACCGGGCTCAAACATACAGTACCTTGAAGATATATGCAAGATGCTACAAATAGTCACTGATATTGACAGAGAAATATATTTTGTTGGAGACCTTAATATTGACTGGTTCTCCAAAACATGTACATTAAAAAAGAAATTAAGGGATGTGGCCAATGTGTGCAATCTATCACAGATTGTGAATGCACCAACCAGAGTTAACATCAAGTGCACAGGAAAATCTTCAACTTGCATTGATCACATTTTCACAAACTCTGTGGAGATGTGTTCAAAAATAGTATCTGTGCCAGTAGGCTTTAGTGATCATAACATCATTGCAGTAGCAAGGAAAACTAAGGTGCCAAAACCTGGGCCTAAAGTTATATACAAGTGAATGTACAATAATTTCAATGAAAATGTGTTTGTTGAAGACTTGAACAAGATACAATGGGATAATGTGACTGAACTAACGAGTACAGAGAATGCCTTACAATTATTTATGAAACTGTTCTCATCCATCTGTGACAAACACGCCCCTATGAGGAAATTAACGTTCAAAACAACTAAAGCCTCTTGGCTTGATTTGGAGTTGAGAAGCTGTATTAAAGAGAGGGATCAATTGAAAAAGGGTGTGTGGTATAATTCCCTTCTCAAACTGTTATGGGTTAGAAAGTACTGTTGTAATCTTGATTCCCCAAGACAGGTCAACGGCTATGGGAGGAATTGAACTCGGTAAGATCAGCGCACAACACGTTAGATAAGTCTCATATTGTTCTTATCCCTAAAAAGAGATCATTAATATACATAGGCTCTAAGAATAAACCACAAGTAAAGTAATATTGATTAGATTATGCACTGAAAACAGTCATTTGGTCTGGGCAAACTGGATCTAGAGTGGAAGTCTCCCTGATTAGAATGGGTCACAAAGGCTAGAGCAGCCCCCCGGGAGACCACACTATTTAAATACGACAGGATGCTGGTCACTTTGGCCGGCCAGATTTAACATTAGAACAGACGGCTGTGTTGACCAAAGCACAACGCTGAATAGGGCTGTCAACAGACGCCCGTTTATTACGATTGACAAGTCAACAGTTTCTATAGAAGTGCTGAGAGCAGCCACAGAGTCTGGGGGATGTAAAGATAAGCACCATTTGGTACATCACTTCAAAGAGTGTTCTGTTTCTGCAGGCACATAGTAACTGCCTGTAAATAAAGGCTCCTGTCTGCTAGAACAGATAAAAATAGCTTTAGTTTAAACTGTAGTTTTAATGTAAAATAGACATTTATAATAACAGTAAAATGGTATAAATTAAAAGATAGAATTTTCTAAGTAGGTTTAAAAGTATCTAGAAGATGATAAATAGGTTAAGAAAACACCTAGACTCTTATCCACATTTGTAAAGTCTAATTAAGCCAGTAATATAGTTCGAATATGTGTAATGTACTTAGAAAGTTAATCTAACGTCAAACATAAGGTTATAGAATTAACAAATGCAACAGGTTGTCTTAAAACCAAAGAGACTAAAATAGATAATCATTTGAAGAACCTATATTCAACTAAAATATAGGTTTCTTTGTTCTTGGTTAAAACCAACCGATAGGGCTAAATTGGGGCTTTAGAAAGGCCATAAACTTCTGGAAAAGACTTAAATACATTGTTTAAATCTTGTCATAACTAATTCTTAATCTGTTAAATACTGTACTGTTAAACGTTAAACAATAGAACTATAACTCATTCTCTTAAAGATATTAGGGACGGCTCTTTAAGGGAGCCAGAGAGCCGCCGACCCTAATCAAAATGGCCGCTATGCGCCTTAGCCAATCAGGGCGTAGAGCTCCGCCCCCTGACGAATCAAGTCGTCGTTCTCTCAGAGGCGGGGTTTAAGCTTTAAAACCGCCTGCACAAAGAGAGACGGGAAGAAGCTTCTGGAAACATTCTATGCACAAAGCTGGACGGAGGGAGGCCTGCCTGCAGACGCTGCACGAGAATACCATCTTTCTGTCTCCTGGCAACAAAGAAATCAACAATCAACGACGCTACACTGCCAAAGCTCCATTGAAGATACTACTTATGATTAGACTAATATTAATGACAAGCGGCATAGTGCTTTGATTCATTGATATTATTGCACATTCCTTTTAATTGAACCAGACGATTCTTGTTCACTTTTGGACCTTGAAATAAAAAGGATCTGGGAAATAACAAATCTCTCATTGATTCTCTGTTCCTCCGCCGTACAAACAACAGTGGGTTCTTATTTAGTGAGTTTTAGGGTCATACAGAACACAATGCAGAGTAGATTAGATATATGGTTTAAGTAAACCCTATCTCCTATTACGATAGATGCTATTGCATCCGGTAGCTCGGATGATTGGGAGGCCTACCGTTTTCTGAGAAACAAAGTCACCAAAATGAATACACAGAAGAAAAAACAATACTATAAATCCAAGTTTGAAGAAATTAAAGGTGACAGCAAAAAGGTATGGAGAACCTTAAATGAGGTCATGGGAAAGAATAAAACAAATACGATGCCCTCGTTTATAGAAGCGGCTGGTGGATTTATTACCAAACCTCGAGATATAGCCAATCATTTTAATGATTATTTTATTGATAAGGTGGAGATGATAAGGAATCAAATGCTGCCAGTGGATGGTAAGCTGTCTGAATCAATAATTAAACAGCATATTATGCATACAAACAAATGTTAATTTGATTTTATGGATATAAATCTAGAGCAAATGGAAAAGCTTCTCTTGTCCATACAGTGTGACAAACCTTGTGGTCATGATAACTAAGATGGTAAACTGCTCCAGCTGGCAGCCAGAATTGTAGCAAAGCACTGTGTCATATTTTTAATCTATGTCTAAGTGAGGTTGTTTTTCCTCAAATGTGGAAGATAGCTAAGGTCACTCCACGTCCAAAAAATGCTAAACAGCCTTTTAATGGAGCAAATAGTCGACCTATTAGTATTAGACCTCATACATCACGAGTTGCTGCTCATCAAACTAACTGAATATGGATTCAGAACTGCAGCTGTTAACTGGATAAAAGGCTATCTATGTAACAGACAGCAATGTGTTGTGTTTAATGGTACCCTGTCCAACTTTAAATCCCTACAGTGTGGAATTCCACAGGGAAGCTGCCTGGGGCCCCTCTTCTACGCATTTTTACAAATTATTTGCCATGGGTATTAGAAAATACATGTATGGTTATGTACGCCGATGATACTACAATGTATGCATCATCAGACAAGACAGAAGAGCTTAATGAAGTCCTTCAGAGAGAATTGAACTTAGTGTCCACTTGGGTGTCTGAAAACAGGCTGAAGTTAAACATCTCAAAAACCAAGAGCCTAATATTGGGATCCAAGCATGCTATAAGAAAAGACGTGAAGCTAAGTATATCTTTAGACTGAACAGCTATTGAGCAAGTTAGAGAGGCAAAGCTGTTGGGTGTCACACTTGATGGAACACTCTCATGGTCAACTCACACCAACAATGTGGTTGCCAAAATGAGCAGAGGTATTTCAATTATCAGAAGGTGTAGGTATTTTCTAGCCGATCTGATATTGAAGCAAGTGATACAGTCATTAGTTCTTTCTCACCTTGACTACTGTCCAGCTGTCTGGTCTAATGCCTCAAGACAAGAGCTCAATAAGATCCAGCTCACTCAGAACAGAGCGGCCCGTCTGGCCCTGAACTGCTCAATGAGAAACAGTGTGGAGGGGATGCATACCAAGCTGTCGTGGTTGAAGGTGGAAGACAGACTGGATTGCAGCTTGATCTTGTTCATGAGGAATATATATATCTGTTTGTATTCACAGCTAACATGTACACATGATTGACATAAGTATAATACTAGGCATGCCTGTAGGGAAACGTTCACACTGCTACTACCAAAAACCAATGCAGCAAAGAAAACTGTGTTATATAGAGCCATGTCATATTGGAATAAACTGCCAGTACATCTTACTCAGATAACCAGTAAGATAAGTTTTAAAAAATTATTTGAAAAGAGCATTGAGAGAAAAAGAAATTAGTTTACATTAAAGAAAAACACAGATACTGTAGTTTACACTGTAAAGATATGACTGTCTGAGAGTTTAATCCATTTTATTGTATTTTCTGTGATCTGATATGTACTGTAATGCTATTTGGAATTATTTTTATATGTAGGAATATTGGAATATATTTTTAAATGTATGCTACTATAATGTTATGTATGTATGTACTGTTTTTGTTGTGTGTGGACCCCAGGAAGACTAGTTGTTGCTGCGGTGATGACTAATGGGGATCCGTAATAAAGATACAATAAAGATAAAGATAAGAGTGTATTAACAGTGTTCAATTTAGGGATGGGTATCGTTAGGATTTTATCGATACTACTACTCTTATCAATACTGCTTAACGGTTTGGTACTTTATCGATACTCTTATCGGTTATTTTTGATTATTTTGCAAGACTTTTTTTTTTATTAAGAACAGAATCGACATTGCTTTATTATTCTTTTATATAACTATATTACTGAACATGGCTACTTTTTGATCAATTAATACAAGCAGTCAGATAAATTAACTATTTTGGGACTTTCTATTTTATTTAGAAAGTTCTTAAATCAGAATGTCCCACCCAATACTCGGCTGTTAAAAAACAGTTCAATACTACATTTTATTAGTAGAGATACTTTTAGAACAATAGCCTGATGCTGTATTTTCCATGAGTTGAGTGGATGCATGACCGGGGGGGTGTGTGTGAGAGAGCGCACGCTTTGCGTAGTGGGCGTGTCAACAGTGTGAGCTGAACTTGCACAAAACAAGGCATAGGGAAATAGTCGGACAGACATCCCAGAATTATTTCATAATACAAAGTTTCTGAATGGATATTTGGATTAAACCAAGTTGTATGCAGTGATGAACGGTCTTTCCCCGCGGAACACAAGCTACTTAACGTTACACGGGTCGCGACACGCGCTATCTAACGATTGCAGTACTGTGTAACTTATTTTTTTAATTATGTTTTTTTTGTATTTCTTTTATTTGTTTGTACTACCGGGCAGTCCGGTAGAGAGAGAGGAAGAACGGGAGACAGAGCGGGGGGAACACTCCCCAAGCGGCTCTCCTAAGCTAGAACGCCCGCAGCGCAGACGTCAGCCACCTCCCTACCTAGAGGAATACGCTGTCAGTCTAATACCTAGCTTTATACAGACGTTAAATGCGGAAAAAGCGGATAGTAAAAGCATGTCAAATCCTACCGACCAGGCGACCTTGCCAGTAGAGACCCTAGTGGGTTCTAACGTAACTGACCAAGCTCACGGGGGGGACCAGGGGGGACATGACATGACTATACCCCCAGACAACGTCAACAGGACTGTCCCCGGAGAGCTCCAGGATAAAGAAAGCGCTCCAGGGACAGAACCCGACCCACTACCAGAAGAGAAGCGCGCCCAGGAGATAGACCTCGGGGCGCGCCAAGAGAACAGATCTCCAACGAGCACTG
Source organism: Notolepis coatsorum (assembly GCF_963971535.1). Lineage (NCBI taxonomy): Eukaryota > Metazoa > Chordata > Actinopteri > Aulopiformes > Paralepididae > Notolepis > Notolepis coatsorum. The sequence continues at coordinate 12,542,929 of NC_140183.1, read as the reverse complement.
TCAGAAGCCGATCACCTCCATCAGTGTCTTCCCCCAGCGAAGCGGACAAGATGCTGGCGCAGGCATTCATCGCCACCCTGGCAGCCTCCACTGAACGCGATCGACTCCAAGCACAGACGCTTAGTGAGCACGAACATTCTTCCATGGAACAAGAGTGCCTCCGGGCGCAACAACTAAGTGAGCGCGAACACTCTACCATGGAAAGAGAACGCCTGCAGGCTCAACAACTGAGTGAGCGCGAACAATCTGCAGACCAACGAGAGCGCCTTCACGCGCAACTCCAAGCGCAAGCCCTTAGTGAACGCGAACACTCTGCAACCCAGCGAGAGCGCTTCCAGGCGCAGCAAAGGAGTGAAGACGACCGCATACGCCTGGAGACCAGACGCCTCCAGACGGAAGAGAATATTGAAAGAGACCGCGCCGATGCACAGCGCGCCGCCGCCGATGCACAGCGCGACGCTGCCAATGCACAGCGCGACGCAGCCCAAGCCCAGCGCGAAGCAGAGTGCGACATCGCTCACATCAAGCGCGAAGCAGAGCGCGAAGCAGAGCGCGACCGGCTAAAGGCGCAGATAATGGAGCAATTGATTGCCAGGGCGACACCCCCTCTCTCCGCACAGAGCTCCAGGGCACCTTCCCCTACCCGACCAAGTGACCCGGAGCCCGGCCAACAGAAGGATCCTATCCACGTCTCCGAACCCCCTCCCCGACCGGTCCATACGAGACCCAGCAACCGGGAAGAACCGGCCTATGCCGCAGAGAGACTGAATAGAAGACTTCAAGACCTAGAAGACCTAGCAGAGGAAGAGGAAGAGGAGGAAGGTCAAGCCCACCAGCAGCAACGTACTCCACAGGACCAGGAGGTCCAGTACAGCCCAGACTTCACCCCCGAGGCACGGCGCTACAAACCCCCGACTCAACTCAAGGGTGAGTTTGACGCACAGCCAGCACCGAGGAACAGCACCTGGGTACCCGGGCCTTGGTACCCACCAAGTACCAGCCCACGACAACACGTACGGGGAGACTCGCCCAGGAGGCCGCTCCCCCAACGCTCACCGATGTGCCAGCCATCCATGGCATCGCACCTTGGCACACCGACGTTCCCGGACTTTACGCACGAGGACAGAGCACAGTACACGGAATTACGGATGTGCTTAGAGACTATGATGTCCGACGTCCCTGATGAGTCGTACAAATATGCTATCCTCCTCAAGCATCTCAAGGTGCCCAGAGCGCATAATATAGCGCTGGCATATTCCAACTCAAGTACCCCATACTCCGCGGCTCTAGTAGCCCTCGACCAGCGTTATGGACGCATATGGGACTACGTGATACAAGAAATACGGAATATTGACCGTCTCCCCCCAGCCACAGACAATCGATCATTGGATGACCTCTCTATCAAGGTACAATCCCTGGTAGGGATGCTGGGGTCCCAAAAGGAAAAAGGGAGACACGAACTATATGCTAACTCTAATGTAGAACGAATATTAGAGAAGCTCCCTCCAGCCCGCCAAGAGCGCTTTAGGCGGCAGAGAGACCACCGTGATCCTGACGGTCCCGAGCCATCCCTCCTAGACCTGGCCGACTTCCTCGCGAGAGAAGTCAGCAGCCTACGACTGGATACGTTCGTGCGGAGTGGACCAAGCCCAAGAGATGGACCTCGGAGATCCAATGATAACCGCCGGTTGGTGACCGTTATGCACCAAGCCGAATCAGTACCGCGGCACAAGAACCACAACACCCCCTCGACGAAAGAGAAGTGGAAGATTGTATGCCAGTACTGCGAGAAAGAACATTGGCTGTCTCAATGTGACACTTTCAAGAAGATGACCGCTGACGAGGTGAGTCAGTGGATCAAAGCCAACCGCCGCTGTTACCGCTGTGCGCGCAGCCATATGGCAGCCGAGTGCCGCCTAAAGAAGAAATGCAGCAGGTGTGACGGCGCCCACTTGGATGTCTTGCATGACAGCAACAGGAAGAAACTCGCACCCCCAAGCAGCACCAGAGTAAACGTCATGTATATCGACCCCGCCAGCAGCGGAAGCTCCCGAGTGCTCTTGAAAGTGGTCCGAGTGATATTAAGCTACGAGGACAAGGTCATGGATTCTTACGCCGTCCTTGACGATGGGTCAGAAAAGACTCTCCTCCTCGCATCCGCTGCAGCCCGGCTGGGTCTGCGGGGGAGCGAAGAAACAATGACGATTCGTACTATAAGAAGAGACCTGAAGACAATAAAGGGTGAAAACGTCTCCTTCACTATCGCAGCAAGCGGGCAGCCCGAGAGGCAGTATAGGATTACTAACGCTTTCACCAGCCAAGACATAGGCCTGTCACAGTACACCTACCCCATCCCCAAGCTGATGGAAAAATACGTGCACCTACGTCAACTACCTATACCGCTCATCGACGGCGCCACCCCGACCCTGCTCATAGGATCCGACCACGCACACCTCATCGTCCCAACGGACCGGGTCCACATAGGGCCCAGAGGCTGTCCAGCAGCAGTCGAGACCCGCCTAGGATGGACACTACAAGGCCCCCTCTCCAGGTCTCCCAACCGACCAGCAGCCACTCGCTGCCTCCACTCCAGAATGACAGAAGAAGACACCACCCTCTTACAGCACGTCGAGAGGCTATGGACACTAGACACAATGCCCTTTAAGAACGAAAAGAAACACATTCGACATCAAAGGGATGTTCCTGCAGGTGCGACTAGTGGAAGAGGACAAGCCCCTGCTGCGGTTCTTATGGAGAGAGAGGATCGGGGATGAGCAACCATCCATCTACCAATGGGAGGTCCTCCCTTTCGGAACCACATGCAGCCCATGCTGTGCTACGTTCGCACTGCAAAAACATGTCGCAGAGGACCCAGCAGCTGACGAGGAGGTCCGACAAAGTGTAGAGAGGAGTTTCTACGTGGACAACTGTCTACAAAGCGTCTCGACGCCAGAAGAGGCCGAGGCCCTCCTACTCAAGCTCCGCGCCTCCCTGATTAAAGGCGGCTTTGATCTCCGGCAGTGGGCCAGCAGCGACCCTCAAGTGCTTCGCAGCCTCTCCCCAGAGAACAAGGCAGCGGGCAGCGAGACCTGGATGGCGACCATCCCAGGTGAAGCCCAAGAAATGACATTAGGACTAGTCTGGCGCTTCAAAACAGACTCGCTCCATTACAGACACACACCCCTGACCAAGGAGCAGGGAAGGTCAATTTCACTACCGACCACCAGACGGAGTGTATACAGAACACTCGCCAGACAATATGACCCGTTGGGATGTATCCTACCTTACACCACCAGGGCAAAAATGATTGTGCGAGAGCTGTGGGACAAGGACCAGGGCTGGGACGACCCCATACCCGACCACCTTGCTTCCACATGGAGAGAGTGGGAAAAGGAACTCAACTCGCTCCCAGGTGTCAACATACGCCGCAGTTACTTCCCACCCACAGTGCGGCTGGAGACGTGCCAGATGGACCTGCACGTCTTCAGCGACGCCTCAGAAGTAGCCTACGGCTCGGTGGCTTACTTGCGGGCCCGAGAGGAGGGAGGAGAAATACATACCGCCTTCATCCTGGCTCGCTCAAGGATAGCCCCCCGCAAGCAACAATCGATCCCGCGTCTAGAGCTCTGCGCAGCCCTAGTAGGAGCGCAACTCGCCACGTTAATCCAACGTGAACTCACCATCCCGGTGCAAAGAACAATCCTGTGGTCAGACTCCATGACCGTACTCACATGGATCCAGTCCGATTAGTGTAGATACAAGGTCTTCGTGGGAGTCAGAATCACAGAGATCCAAGACTTAACAGAATCAGCATGCTGGAGGTACGTGGACACAAAACAGAACCCAGCAGATGTCATCACACGGGGAATGTCCCTAGATGACCTCACACGTCACAATATCTACAGTGACGGTCCCGAGTTCCTCAAGCTCCCGGAAGAAGAGTGGCCTAACCCCCACCCACGGGAGGCTAGTGTCAAGAGGAGGCAGAGATGAAGAAATCTATGTTCTGTGGGTTGACGCACACACCAGTCCCCACTAGGGCTGTCTTAAATGCTTCGAAGCTTCGAACGTTCGATTCGATGGCACAAGCTTCGAACATAAAAAAAAAATCGAAGTTAAAAAAAAAGAAAAAAAAAAAAATCTTTTTAATTTTTTATTTTTTTACTTCGATTTGTACATTACTACATTGTACATTTCTGCTCACTGGCCACATGTGGCTGCATCATCAGCCGGTGATTATCTAAAAATGCCAGGTATGGACATGATTAATTGGTGAGGCGATTAATTGGTTAGACTATTAATTGGTCTATCACTACTAACCACCACTTTCTTAGCCCTTTAGATGAGGTGTTTTTAAAGCAGAATACCTTATCAATCAGCATAGTACTGCCTGGTGTGTGTGTGTGTGTGTGTGTGTGTGTGTGTGTGTGTGTGTGTGTGTGTGTGTGTGTGTGTGTGTGTGTGTGTGTGTGTGTGTGTGTGTGTGTGTGTGTGTGTGTGTGTGTGTGTGTGTGTGTGTGTGTGTGTGTGTGTGTGTGTGTGTGTGTGTGTGTGTGTGTGTGTGTGTGTGTGTGTGTGTGTGAACTACCCATCCCAGTTAGGACAGCCGAATCCCGTCCAATCTTTCGCCGTCGACTAAAGACTCACTTCTTCAACCATTATCTGAAATGATATAAAAAAGAAAAAAAAAGAAAAAAATCTAACCGTGACTAACCTTACTGTCATGCACTTGTCCTAATAAACTAACCTACACTGTAACACGCAACACTTTGATGAACATTGTTACCCAGCTGATAGAGTTGTACCCTTCTTGCTGTCTTGTCGTACAGAACTTGTAAGTCACTTTGGATAAAAGCGTCAGCTAAATGACTAAATGTAAGTGTGTGTGTGTGTGTGTGTGTGTGTGTGTGTGTGTGTGTGTGTGTGTGTGTGTGTGTGTGTAGGTGTGTGTGTAGGTGTGTGTGTGTGTGTGTGTGTGTGCGCGCGCACCTTGTAGAATTCCACACATAAGAAAGAAAGATACTGGGATGAATAAACAAAATAGGAAATAAAATGTAGAAATGCATGCAATACATAAATAAATATGAATCTCCATATATGAAATATAACATTTAGATAAGGTGCTACTGAGATGTTTTTGGTGAGTTCTTTGTTTTTTTGTGGAAGTTGCCCTTCTTAAAAATGCATGAACATTCACTGATAATTGGTCTGTAGTGGAGTCTACAAGGTCTACATTGCCGGACCATGTAGAATCCGGACCTTGTAGACTGACATAATTCTGTGCATAGTTTAGTCTACACAGGCCATATTTCAAATAATCAAAATCTTACTTCATTCATCTTAAACATTCTTGATTTGGGGGATTGGTAGTTCCCATGAAATCTGAAGTTGTTCAAACGACAACAGCGATCCACCTTGAATTAAATCACACAGCCGAGTGAAACCTTGTTGGATGCGTCAGTCACGAAAGGGGCTACTTAATTAATTAATCCAACCCACTTTATTTATAGAGCACATTTAAAAACAACAACGTTTACGAAAGTGCTGTACAAGTCCCACAACATAAGATAAAAAAAAAAAAAAAATGTTTTTTTTATTTTTTTTTATTTTTTTTCGAAGCTTCGAATTAAAATCGAAGCTCGGCGCCGAAGCTTCGATTGCCAAAAAAAGCTTCGAAGGTCAGCCCTAGTCCCCACCGACCCTAACATAGACGACTGCCCCACCCTTGAGAGTGCGCAGTTAAAGACATTCCTGTGGCACCACCCTGAGGTTCCCTCCACTACTGACATTAATGCAGCTAATTACGAAGAAGCAGAACTCCTTCTGCTACAGCGAGCCCAAAGAGACTCGTTCCCCGACGAGCTAGACTGTCTGCAGGGATCAAAGCCAGTCCCGTCAGACAGCAGACTGCTCCACTTGGCCCCTGAGCGCGATGCCCATGATCTCATCAGAGTGGGTGGTCGTCTGAGAAGGGCCCCGGACTTAACGGACGACGTCAAGTTCCCTATAGTTCTCAACAGCCGACACAAGGTCACAGAGCTCATCATAAAGAAATACGACGAGGATGTGCACCACGCTGGGGCAGAGAGAGTCTTCGCTGTGATCAGACGTCGCTATTGGATACTGCAAGGAAGAGAAGCAGTACGACGCTTCCAGCGGACCTGTCTAAACTGTCGCAAGTGGCGAGCACAGCCCAGTATACCCAGGATGGCTGACCTGCCTCCCTGTCGCCTCCGACTTGGCGACAAGCCCTTTCACTCCACCGGTATGGACTGCTTCGGCCCGCTGTATGTGAAGAAAGGAAGAGGGACGGAGAAGAGGTGGGGTATTGTATTCAAATGCATGACCACCCGAGCAATACACATAGAACTCCTTCCAACCATGAGTACGGACTCATTCCTTATGGCCTTCCGGAGATTCACAGCGCGGAAAGGAAAACCGTCTATATTACTGTCTGATCACGGGACAAACTTCAAAGGCGGAGAAAGAGAGCTGAGAGAGAGCTTCCAAGCTATGGGCCCAGAACTTAAGACCCACCTCGCTCCCTCTCAGATTGACTTCCAGTTTAACCCCCCGAACGCCCCTCACTTCGGGGGAACCTGGGAACGAGAAGTACGTTCAATAAAGACAGCCCTGTACGCCGTGCTTGGGGCCCAGACCGTGGCTGAAGAAGTCCTCACGACAGTCCTCACAGAGATCGAGGGAGTATTGAACTCAAAGCCCCTCGGTTACGTCTCAAGTGATGTAGCAGATGTCGACCCAGTCACCCCCAACACTCTCTTGATGGTGCGGCTGGACCCCGCGCTCCCACAGACGGTGTACAGACCTGAGGAAGCGAACGGCCGAAGAATGTGGAGGTACAGTCAAGTATTGGCTGACAAGTTTTGGAACAGTTTCCTCCTCCACTATCTACCGTCTCTACAGACCCGCCAGAAATGGGTAAAAGATAGAGACAACTTGACGGAGGGCACAGTCGTCATGATCATAGACCAGTCACTACCCCAAGCTATGTGGCCGGCCGGCCGCGTAAGCAAAGTGATCACTGGTGCAGACGGAAAGGTCAGAGCGGCAGAAGTTCTTGTCCAGGGACGGACATACACCCGACCCGTGGCGAGGCTGATAGAGTTGCCAAGGCTCCCTGACTCCCTTGATGACGACCATGACCCACTGACTTTGTGAATTGCCCTACTCCCCACAACGGACATTGAGTAGTTGACAAGACGGTTAATCTGTCTCTGCTTATCTAATTAGGTGCGGACTAATTAGGAGGCGGCTGGTACAAAGGGTCAGATTAAACCAAATATATATATTTATTACTTGAGATACCTTGTATAATATTTGTATATCGTTTGATATCCCTTGTATATTCTTTGTATATATACACGGAATATCCCTTTACCTAGGTACAAGCCAGACCATAATATTCGTTCTCCTATTGGACAGCGACCCCTATGCGCCAACGGCCATACCCCCAATGGCAAGTTCAAAGCCACCGCCAAGGCATGTCTCAACATGTCCAGGTTGCGTGTAGCTTTATGCCAAGCAAGCAGTGCAAAAATTTACCATAGTGGCGTGCAGTAATGCGCCTTTCATTTTCCGCCGCCCAGCGCCCAGGTCGCGCGGAAATAGGCTGTCTATTGCCATTCTCTTTGACAAACTCTAACCTTAACCAGCTCCTTAACAGCGCCGCCTAACCTTAACCATAGAAAGAATATTGCCATTCTCTAACACAAACTCTAACCTTAACCAGCTCCTTAACAGCGCCTAAACTTAACCGTTCTAACCTTAACCAACTCCGAAACAATGCCTAACCTTAACCTTAACCTTAACCATGCCTAACCTTAACCGGCGAAAGAATACACGTTAAAAAAAAGATCACGTTAAAAAAAAAAGATTTGATGGGATTCGAACTCACCAACAACGGACCGCAGGATCGCAGGACCGCTGCTCTGCGAGGTGAGCTATAGCGCCGAATGAGAGTCATGGCGTTTTTGGACGGTTACGTAATTCCAACCAAGGCGGGATCTCATGCGCATGCGCGGGCACCTCGCGCGAGCACGCCGGCGCACGCACGCACCTGAGCGAGCACGCCGCCGCCGGTGCACGCACGGTAGAATTTGTCTAAGCGGGGCCTGAAAAGAAGGGCGCTTTGCCAGTGCGGTGACGAATGCGGAAGCATTTTTGCACTGCTTGCTTGGCATAAAGCTACAGGCGTCCAGGTTTGCGCAGTAATACGAGACAGAACTGAGGTTGGCACTAGATTATTCACCTTACGTATAAATACGTCGCAGGTGGATACAGCAGTACTGAGTATCCTAAAAGTTGAAGCCTTCACCACGATACAACGTGCCGTGAAGTGGGCCTCTTTGCCCCTGAATAGAGCCTTGAGAACCGCGTGCGAATAGATAGCTAAAGTGTCAGAGTTTAACGCTGTATCGTCGAGTTCGACTTATTCTATTGTGAAGTAATAGTCTATCATTTATAGTGTATCGTGCGGCTACCGTTCTCCGTGACCAGCATTACCACCGGTTCGTCGTACCTATAGCTAGTGCACTTATCCAGGCTGGGCGACCTAAACTCGCGCCACCACCCGAGGAGTCCTAGACGAGAACCGTTGGATATGTACACCGGAGAACCTACACCGGCGAATGCAGAGCCTTTTCCGGCTGGATTATATTGCTTTGGTACTGTGGCTGCTGGAGCAGAGAACCCTCTACCCCACTGCTGTGTGGGATCTACCCCTGTGAGGAGCACCCTCGAGCCCGCCTCTAGGACCACAGAGGCTGGCTAGCTTTCATCCATGCTGTCGTGCATACTGGAGTATAGCGGCACGGTGGTGTAGTGGTTAACACTGTCGCCTCACAGCAAGAAGGTCCAGGGTTCGATTCCCGCTTGGGGACCAGGTTTCCATGATGCCAGTTACCCAGGTGGGGTATCTCCCAGGCCTTTCTGTGTGGAGTTTGCATGTTCTCCCCGTGCTCGCAAGGGTTTCCCCCCCGATAAGATAAACCCAATGGAAAAACATGCACAACAACAAGATCGCTAACGCTGTGGCGTCCTTGACGAAGACGGACAGGAGCACTTGGATTGGTCCCCTGGCGCGGCTCACGTTGACGCCTGTCTGCTCCCGGCTGCCCTTGGGGGGGAAGGACGACGGGATGGGTTAATCGCAGATACGAATTGCATGCATGCATTGCATGTGTGCCAATTGATGACCTCGGAGCAGGTCCTAAATTATTATAATTATTATTATAGCTGTTGCTTTGTCTGCGGACCAAGGGAGTACTGCACTGGCTCCTGTATCTGGAGCCTCGTTATTCCGCGTTGATCCAGACTTTGCTCCCGAACATTCCTCTACCCTGCCGGCTTACAACCGGAGGGAACCCCCTAGTGTCTCCAGCTGACTACGAGTGTGCCTTATGTAATTACTATGCTACAGGTGGCGTCAGTTATACCCATCTTACTATTCTCATGGACTTACGCTCTTGACCTACTTTAAGTGTTCTTCGCCTTACAAGCGCAATTATAATTCTCAATCTGTAACCTACCGTTGCTGCTCTAATAATAAATACCTCTAACTAGAACTTTCTTTGTCATTGCCGTATTCTTGTGTGGGTGTTCACCAGATATACCATGTACTGTATGGCCAGTAATTAAAGTACATAACTAAGTAGTGGTTTAATGATACCATACTCTCAATACAGTCAGGGAATTGTACCCCTCAGTTACATAACTATTTTATTGCAATGCACTATTGCATTATTTTATTCTATTTTACTAACTATTTTATTGCACTGCACTATTTTACTTTGTATCAGTGAATCATAGACGCCTGGCCATAAGAGCATTCGGAGCATCTCTGCTCTCCCACTATTTAACTTGGGGGAGCAAAGGTATGCTCTTGCTCCACCACTTTTTAATCATATGAAAAATATGATATATCCCCCCCCAATATATACATCTAACCATAACTACGTTATGGTTAACTGAGTTTTATAGTGAAAAGAGCAGCTTTATTGGTCAAGATTGAAGGCTCTATATTGCAGGAAATTGCACGTACAGGTTCATTAAATTAAAAAAAAAATGCTGTGGAGGGGGTCGTGCCAAACCACCCCTTGCCTGCCAAAAAAAATAATAAAAAAAAGGGCACCTGTCTGGGCTAAGCCCCGGATCTCATACAATCCTAAATCCGCTCCTGTCCGCCGCGCATGCTCTGATCACCCGGCCTGGGTGAATAATGAGTGGCAGCTGCAGTGGGATCAGGAGACTAGGGGAAGACAGTTACATATAGTGCAGCTGCAGTGGGATCAGGAGACTAGGGGAAGACAGTTACTATAGTGCAAAATAGAGTGGGTGGTGTGAGAATCAGGGGAGGAAATAGGAAAGAGGAGGTGGTGATGACAAGGTTAAGAATAGGCCACAGTACGTTGAATGGGACTCTTAAAATGATGGGGAAGCATCCAACAGGGTTATGTGACTGTTGTCAGGTAGAGGAGTCAGTGGAACATGTAGTGGTTAAGTGCAGGAAATATTCATCAGAAAGGGGGGACATGATGGAGGGAATGGAAAGAGCAGGATTGACAGGAGCAGTTTGAAGGGCATATTGGAGTGTGGAGGAAGTGTTTGATTAGCTTTCTTAAGCAAACAGGAATGATGGGACAAATATGATAAAAGGACATTGTAGGAGGTAGATGATACGAGTTTGGGGGGTAGGATTTTAATTTAATTTATTTTAATTTAGTTTGTGTTTAGGTTTTAATTGTATTTTTAGTAGGTTTGTATAGGGTGGTGATGTTAGGGTTGTGTATTTTGTTTTGTTTGTTCTGGGTTTGTTGTTTTCTTTTATTGTTTTCTTTTCTTTACCGGGTTCTCGCTTTATCTGCTCCATTTGGGTTGTACAGTAGGTGGCGGTATGCGCCTTTCTGTGGTTGAGACCCGCCATTAACCCAATAGAAGAAGAAGAAGAAGAAGAAGAAGAAGAAGAAGAAGAAGAAGAAGAAGAAGAAGAAGACGGAAGTAGTTACTAGTACTACTAGCTCCTCCTCCTCCCTGACTACACCACGCGCCATTCTCTCGTCGTTCTGGTAAACAAAGGTACGTTAGGTTCATGTCGACCTCTCCGTTTTGTTACAGTAAAATCTGCTTTTATTCATCTACTGACCGCACATCTTATCTGTTGGGCGTTTCTGCCACTTTTCCATCCAGACTGGGCCTTGACCAGAGGTAGCTGGACCAGCTAACACAGCTAAGCTGCTATGCTATGCTAACACTACTCTACTAACAGTACACGTTGTGAGATTGGGACGTTAGGTCAGAAACTGGTGCGACTCTATGTATAGAGAGAAATGTGCGTTTATTCAGCTCGTTACTAATAATCACCGAACAGCTCAACCGTTGAGCATTTCAGCCACTGTTTCGGCTTTACTTGAGAGGCTATGCTATGCTTCTAGGATGAGGATGGGATGGAGGAGATAGCAGCAAACCGGTCTCGCCCACGCAGGCAGAGGGGAAAACATTCTATCCTCTGGACTGGACAGGATATTCCTTTATTGATCCCCTTGGGGAGATTCAGTCGTCATAGCAGTGGGGTGGGGGGTACAGGTATGGTCAGGGTAATTACTTACTTAGTTTGGGGCATAGGCCGTCAACAAGGGTTCTCCAAGAATCCCTCATGGGACACACCTGGGGCCACTGCTGGAGAGGTTGGATCGGGATGGTCAGGGTAATAGGAGAGCAATAAATATAGGCAATAAACAAATGTAATCTGAATATACAATTTTAATAAATTAAACGTATACACAGAGGTGCAGATGGCAGTCTGTATACCGTATTGGTCATAATATAAGTTACAATAAATATAGGCAATATAAAATATGACAAAGTCAACTGTATACTGTAAAAATCGATACGTAGTAGTATCGCGATACTTTACGTGGCGATACTGTATCGATACAGGGACGCCAATTATCATATCGTGACACAAGTATCGCGATCGTATCGTGAGGTCTCTGGCGATTCCCACCCTAACCTATCTGTCATAATATCTACAGTGCGACCATATTGCTCGCATATGCCCCTAAAAATATGTGTGTGCGAACCTCAAAAATCAATTACGCGCACGGTGTGCAAACTGCTGATGACAGCCTAAGTCGTACTTTTTATTTCTCCGCTGAGAATCGTTAAACTACAAGTCCCACATTGCACTCAAGCCAACGGTCCAATCACAGTAGAGTGAAGTGACTGGTTTCATGGGAAATAAAGTAAATGACCAATCGGAAGCTCTCATTTTGCTTGTTTACTTCCTGAAACTCCGCCATTGCTCAGGGCTCTCGTTTTCCGAGACACTAACTTATTATAGTCTCTCTCTTACCAATAGCAATAGATTTTAGAACACCTAGATTTATCGATAGCAATAGTAATATATCGTTAATGCAACAAAACGAATGCCTTGCTTTGTTAATCATAACGTTGATGCAGTAGCATATGTCGGTGTGTTGGCTGTAACGGACATGACAATAACATAACGTGTACACATAGAGCTGCCGCGATTACCGCGGTATCGCTGTTACATCACGGCCACCGCAGAGTAGGCTGAATACCGCGTCACCGCTGTTTTTTATAATAATAATAATAAATTACCTCCTCTCGTTGGGCTTGCGGCTCTGCAGATATACCCTACTCATCTATCGCGGTTCCAAGCGACCCTATTGGGTACCAGAAAAGTCACGTGAAACATTGCAGACCACTGATTGGTCAGAAGAGAGACGCGTCACACGTTGTAGCGTCATGCAGTGTGTTACCACCAATCGGCAAGCGCGTATTAGGTTTTTACTTCCTGAATGTCAGATCATCACAACACGGCTAATAACGTTAGCTTTAACTCTCCGCCGGAGTGGACTACGATCGCTCCTAAGGAGTACTAAACGAGACATAATGAATGAGTTCTATACACTTGTCTGATTGAAAACTTTATTAACAGACCGCAGAATGGGACAACTCAGCACGCTCTGAGCAAAGAAAGGAACTGAGATATGAATAGAGTATTGCTTGCCTTGCTATTGTCCGGTAAATACGCTGATGTTATTGAACGTATAACTATATAATGTTAATGCCACAAAACGAATGCCTTTATTATAAAGTAGTAACTTTATAGTAATAATAATAAGAAAGGGTCGGGGGGGGGTAACCAGCCCTGCCCGCGACACCGAGTGAACGGCGCACGACCAGAGGGTAAACTTCGAATCCGTGTTTCACTTTCAATAACTAATGCGTGCTTGCCGAATCCCAAACAATATTCATGCTGCAAAGTCATCCTCTAAAAATAGACATTTAGACTAGAGGCAGGCTATATGCTATAAAGAGTAGACTACTACTAAAAAAAAAATGCATTCAAACTTTTTATTTTTTATTTTTTGTGTGCATGCGGTAATAACCGCAGCGGTAGGAAATATTTTGCAAATTTGTGCGGTAAGGAAATAATCAATACCGCGGCAGCTCTATGTACACATTAAAATTGCGATAATCTATTCTAACATTTTAAAATCGATGCAGTTGAATTTCCCCCTTAGGATCGATGCATTGTTACACCCTACACCAAAGTCACTGGCCCACTGTGTATCGTGTGTATAATAACTTGGCTAGCGTTATCAACAGTAGAGATGGGCAATAGGGTCCAGCACATGTTAATGAACATCAAGTACAAAATACAAAATGTAAACATGCAGGGTTGTAGCAAGAGCTAATTTACACACATGCACGCACAGTACAAATATACATTTATTTTTGAAAAAAAAAAAAAATGTTACTTGAAATATTTTCACTGTGCTCCTAAATATTTTTGGGTGCTCCTAAATTTCTTTGTGTGCACCTACATTTTTTCATTTAGGAGCACATGTGCTCCTTGGGAAAAAGGTTAGCGTAGAGCCCTTAGTCCATGCAGGGTTTAGTGGTTAACACATTGGGCGCCGGGGGTTGTGCCCATCATTGTAACCAGTCTGCCACTGTTGAAAGCCTATGGAGATGTGGGTGGCTACGTGGCGTAGTGGGCAAGGCACTCGCCACGAAATGCTGGAGACGCTGGGCTCGTCAGTTCGAACCCAGCGCTCCACATTTGCTTTCAGTTTAGCTGGTCGTCCGTACTAATACACATTGGCCGTATTAGGGGGTGGGAAACTGATGGGTGGGGATCGGGCGTTGTGGACAGCGACTCCTACAGGTCGGTTGGTGCGCCTGCGCAGTAGAATCAGGGAGTGTCGGGGGCAGCGTGAGCCTCCCACGCGTTACTCCTCGACCACTGAGGGATCGAGCTGCGCAGGTGAAAAGATGCGACTGCTGTTACCTCAAGTACCGGAGGGGACTTGTGCTATGTATGACTTAGTCCACATTGCAGCCGGCTTGTGGGAGGCAAGAAACAGCGTCCGTGACAGGGGAGGGTTGAATTGGATGATACGAAATTGGGATGGGAGAAAATATAGAAAATGGGAGAAAAAGTGGACCAAAAAAAAGAGAGCCTATGGAGATGTTTACCTTCTTTGCAGGGCTATAACTTTTTTAATTGTATTGCTATTAGGGCTGACCTTCGAACAGCACTTTGGTAAACGTTGTTGTTTTTAAATGTGCTCTATAAATAAAGTGGATTGGATTAATGAATTAAGTAGCCCCTTTCGTGACTGTGACACAGCCAACACGGCTGTGTGATTTAATTCAAGGTGGATCGCTGTTGTCGTTTGAACAACTTCAGATTTCATGGGAACTACCAATCCCCCAAATCAAGAATGTTTAAGATGAATGAAGTAAGATTTAGATTATTTGAAATATGGCCTGTGTAGACTAAACTATGCACAGAATTATGTCAGTCTACAAGGTCCGGCAATGTAGACCTTGTAGACTCCACTACAGACCAATTATCAGTGAATGTTCATGAATTTTTAAGAAGGGCTACTTCCACAAAAAAACAAAGAACTCACCAAAACATCTCAGTAGCACAGTATCTAAATGTTCTATTTCATATATGGAGATTCATATTTATTTATGTATTGCATGCATTTCTACATTTTATTTCCTATTTTGTTTATTCATCCCAGTATCTTTCTTTCTTATGTGTGGAATTCTACAAGGCATTTACATTCACATTTACATTTAGTCATTTAGCTGACGCTTTTATCCAAAGCGACTTACAAGTTCTGTACGACAGGTCATCAGGAAGGATACAACTCTATCAGCTGAGTAACAATATTCATCAAAGTGTTGCGTGTTACAGTGTAGGTTAGTTTATTAGGACAAGTGCATGACAGTAAGGTTAGTTAGGGTTAGATTTCTTTTATTTTATTTTTTTTATTTTATTTCAGATAGATGGTTGAAGAAGTGCGTCTTTAGTCGACGGCGAAAGATTGGACGGGATTCGGCTGTCCTAACTGGGGTGGGTAGTTCATTCCACCATTGTGGGGCAAGGACTGAGAATAGGCGTGTAGGTGGTGTATATGTGTTTGAGGATGATATCCTTCAAACAGGCAATAGTGATGATATAATTTGGGCAGTGCTGAGCTGGGTTACTTTCCTCCAGTGTATTTGTCCCCCGGCCCCACCCAATGGTCCCATGCATGCACACACACACACACACACACACACACACACACACACACACACACCGAAGTAAAAATAAATAATTAAAAAAAAAAAGTTGAATTGATTGATTTTTTTTTTTATATAAACGTCGATTTTTTTTAATGTTCGAAGCTTGTGCCATCGAACGAAGCTTCGAAGTATTTAAGACAGCCCTAATTGCTATATTGACATTACTATGGCCCATTCAACATCGATTATCTATCGTTCAGGATGTGGGAACGTTATATTTTTTCATTCATACATTGTTGTGTTTTTTTTTTTATTATTATCTTTTCCCCCCTCCTTTTTCCGATTTTTCTCCCATCCCACTGTTAGTCGTTTTTGCCAATTCCCAACCCCCTTCCTGGTTGTTGCGCACCCCCCCTACTGTTGGTCCGAGAGACCGGAGACTGTCACACTCGCATGCTTTTCTCCGACGCATGTGCAGCCATCCGGCAGCCAGCCTGGCCGCTCAGATTCTCACTGGGAGAGTATAACGTGTGGAAGCAGGGGGCGAAACTAGAGCCCGCCAAGCGCCATTGGCGGTCAGTTTTTAAGTTTGGTGACTGCCACTGAGAGGTCTGCCCGCCGTGTGGTGGGTACAAAATAGTCATGTAAAAATAAAAAATCTGCGGTGTGTCTTGGTTTTACGACAGTCGCCGTTTTTGGCAACCCCGTCTCTCACGGCGCGTCATCTCGTTGGCTTGTTTACCAACGTGACATCCGCTACACGCTCTTCTTCTGCTCTGTAGGGAGCTCAGCTAACGTTACGCCCACCTAGCTAACGCAGAGTAGCCAACGTTAGCGAAATGTAATAACGTTAAATAACATTAATCACTGATGCAGTATGTGGAACTAGGGGTGGGCGATATATCGAGTATACTCGATGTATCGCGGATTGTTCTACCCGAGATGTAGTACTGTACTATATCGCGAACATGAGTATTTAGTTTATATGGCGCCGCCCGCGGCCGAGAGACACTCTCAGTGCTTTCCTCGAGAAGGGACGGCGGAGCTATAGGCTAACGTTAGTGTATTGGTCCCGAGTGTAGCAGGGACGGCGGAGCTATAGGCTAACGTTAGTGTAGTCAGGGCTGTACAGTGCGATATAATGTTGCGGTTGTAATTTCATTAGACAGACCAGCGCGGACCTTTAATAACATGTAATTTAATTGACACGAGCAATGAGCTAACGGTAGCTGCTAACCAAGGTATCCATTAGGATTATGCTAAGCTAACTAGCGATAGCTGCTAACCCTGGAAAACGGTCAAAGCGGACTCCACAAGACTAGTTCCATTCATGAGGAAAGGGGGTGGGTTATATTGACAATGCTTGACAACAGAAGTTTAAACATAACTTCATATTTATTGGTTATTCGTTTCTGTATATCATTCAATTTCCATCTCCGTGTGTCTCCATCTCCATCTCTTCCTGTTTACATTCGAGTGTGACGTCATCACTTACGGCAGCTTAGACGATCAAAACGCGAACCTAGAACAAAACCTGAGGGGGGGGGGGGCTTGCTCTCTTGTTCATTCTCGCCCCCTCTCTCGCTCTCTCTCTCTCTACATTCAATGATTTAAAGTAGCCAAACGTTACAGACAGTATAAATACTAACTGGATAGTTGATGAGATAAACATTTAATTTCATTATCCGAAATATTCTAAAATCATTAAGTCTGCTATAAGCCATTATACCTTTGTGTGTGATTATTATTTTCTCACAGTAGGGTGTGTATATATATACATATATATATATATGTGTGTGTTTGGCTAAAGTGGATAGAAAACACAGTACTGTGTAAAAGTCTTAGGCACCCAAGAGTTTTTATATAAATTGTCTTAGATGTAAATAACATTTTTTATTAGTGTGTCAGTAGACTACTCTTAATTAGGGATGCTCGATATTGGCTTTTTTACCGATACCGATATTCCGATATTGTCCAACTCTTAATTTCCGATACCGATATCAACCGATATCAACCGATACCGATATATGCAGGGTTTCCCCGTCCAAAAAACTGAATAATTTCAGGTAACTAATAATTTCACTGGATATATATATAACAAATATTGTTATTGTTTTTTTTTGTTTTTAAACCGATACCGATATTTTCCGATATCACATTTTACTGCCGATATCGGCCGATAATATCGGTCGGCCGATAATATCGGACATCCCTACTCTTAATGCAAACATATGTTGCAGGGACTTATTATAATCATCATATTGGCGTGACTGTATGCATCAAATGGTTAAATCAAGCATTTTTAAGTGATTTAGAGGAAATGTCAAAATATCGTGATATATATCGTGTATCGCGATATGGCCAAAAAATATCGCGATATCATTTAGAGGCCATATCGCCCAGCCCTATGTGGAACCATATTAAAGGAGTAAGCCGGCCGGTAAAAAGACAACTCACCGCGGAAGAAGTGGCAGCAAGAGCGAGCCGTTAGCTCACGTTAGCTCTATATGTCCCAGTAAACTAAATAGTTCACTGAGGCGTTGTCTTAAGTAACGTTATCTAGCGGGCTAGCAGTAGCTACAGATAGCTCCTGATATCAATGTCTTATCAATGCGTATTCTAACTGAGGGCATGCTGAATGTGATTTGACCAAAGCACAGTAACGTTGTACCAATAGGGTCCAGCTGCAGCGCCGGAGAATCCTTGCATGCTGAATGTAGAGTATAGGGTCCAGCTGCAGCGCCGGAGAATCCTTGCTGGAGGCTACTCGAGTATACACACAGACAGTGGAGCAGATAGCGAGCATTTTGACTTGTTGCGTGGTGGCGATGTCTCGCAGATAATACAACTACAAGTATGATTATATAATATATATATTTTATAAAAAAAAATGGCTGGTAAGAAATATGCTTGGCGGGTAGAATTTCGCTCCCTGTGTGGAAGGTCGCACTACCTCTCTCCAGATCCTACCCTCGCTGAGCAGGCGCCCCGACCGAACTGTAGGGGTCGCTGTCCACAACGCCCAGGACCCACCCGCCAGCTTTCCCCACCCCATAATACTGCCAATCAAAAAAAAATAAAAATCAAGGGCTTTTTTTGCCCCCCTTAATTGATTTTCAGGGGCTTTTTTTGTATTTCGGGGGCACAGAATTTGTATGATGAAAATTAACATAAAGATTATAAAACATTTGACACATTTTTTTTACAGTCTTCGTCCCTATGTTTGATAATGTAATGTTAATGTCTCCATATATAGGGCTCTACGCTAACCTTTTTCCCAAGGAGCACATGTGCTCCTAAATAAAATGTTAATAAATAAAATCTAAATACAAATTTAGGAGCACACAAAGAAATTTAGGAGCACAGTGAAAATTGTTCAAGTAACACACACACACACACACACACAATGTGTGACATGGCTTGGTTTCATGTTTTGAAGTACCTTCAATTATCTGTAAATAATACATACATACTGTATCTAAATAGATGAAATATTATTGTCCCTGAGGGCAAGTTGTGTTGTTGTCTTGATATATCTACAAATATCAGACTAATAGCCGGTTGCCTCTGGATCAATGAATGTCTAATATTGAATAATATTATTAGCTATTTTTAACATCCCTAATTCCAACAGTCAAGAGGCTTGTTTCAAATTGATACATGAAAAACCCCACCCACTCAACAACATCCACCTCAAACACAACAAAAGAACAGAGCATCTCATGAACGTATGTCATGGACTTTATGGACTGTCAGCTGAACTCGCACCAATGCATAGGGAAATAGTCAGACATCCCAGAATTATTTCATAACTCAAAGTTTTGAATGGATGTTTGGATTAAAATGATCCCGAAGACGGCATTGGAACGTTTGTGAGTATAGGCTCTGGCCAGATCTATCAATAAAATACGTTGCGCGCTCAGCGCTGTGGAATGAAGGAAATGCGCATCGGGATCGGATTTGGATGTTATTCTTTGGAGTTGTGTTAAAAATGGAACGGTCTTTCCCCGCGGAACACAAGTTACTTAACGTTACACAGATCGCGCTATGCAGATGCTTAGCTTGCTAACGTTAAGATAGCAGTGTAACTTAATGTTACACTATGCATGCTTGATGAAAGCAGAGCTCTCTGTCTGTCTGCGTTCGCTCCTCTCAAGTACCTGTAACACGCAGCGGGCCCCGCCTCCCTCCCTCTTTGCATTCCATCCAAAAACTGAATTTCAGTCCAGTTTCTGAACTATTAACAGCGGAGCTGTTTTGTAATCTTCACTCGTCTCGCACACTGCAAGTAAATGATTTTTCCGGTTCGCACACACACATATTATTGGGGGCAAATACGAGGGAAATGCTCGCACTGTAGAGCATATATATAATTAGTAAACTGTCTGGGGCTTTTCTTGCCCCCCTTAACACTTTGGCTGCCTAAGGTTAAATTCATGATGTACCATAGATTGCCAGCGCTATTTGTCTATGGAGAAAGTCCCCTTCTTTGCAGGGCTATAACTTTTTAAATTCTATTGCTACATTGCCATTATTAGGGCCCATTCAAAGTCCTATATGTATTGTTCATTGTGTAGCAACGTTAAACTTTTTCATTCACATATTCATAGTAAAGTATGGTCTAATGTATAAGTATGTTTTCATCTCTTTCTGCAGCTTTCTCCAGAACGTGATATATAGCCCCAAATGCATTATATTGATGATGAAATACAGTTTGATGGCAATCAGCGCGATATAAAAAATTCCAACTAGACGTACTTCTAGAAGTTACTACACGTCATCTGATGTTGACCGGATGGGCGAGGGGGCGTTTATAATTCCGTGGGCAGCGTTATACCAATCATCTAATGTGGGTCAAATGTTGATAATAGCAGTTAGTATCGAAGACGGTAACGTTACACGCTGAAACTCACCCCAGTCTCCGCGCGCCGTTGGGCGATCGTCGTAGAGTAGAAATCTTATCATTATGGGATATATTTTTACCCGGTCCATCTCCAGCTTGTATAATGGTATATACGTCCAAATCATGTTGTTTATCGAGTTATTGCCAATCGATCACCGTGTAGCGTGACGAGCCAGAGTCCCATGACCTATAGCGAGCGCCCGGAAGTACTACGGACGTCTAGGACAACCTCTATGCAACATCCTGTTTGGCGATTGCGCCGATCGGCCACCAGATGGCGCTCCTGAACCGCCAGAGAGCTCAGTGGGTCCTGCTGGTGGATCTCAGGCCAGCGGAGGGGACATATGAATCCGATCGCAGATTTTTGAAATATTGATATAATGACGACGTAACGCGTCCTCCGGCAACTTTAGCATGGCCAGCAAAGACGTCTAAAGACGGTTCCCGGCAGTCAAAGTGTTAACTGATTTTCGAGGGCATTTGGTCAATTTTCTAGGGCATTTTTGCCCCAAGCCCCCGTTAATTTCGAACCCTGCTGCCAATTGTATTAGTGTGAACGGCCAGCCAAGCTGGTGACAACGCCGGGAGCTGGGCTCGAACCAAGTATCTCCGGCATTTGTGACGAACGCAATCTCCGCTACGCCACCTGACCGCCCAACATTGTTTTTTTTTGTATCTACTTTTTCTCCCGTTTTCTATTTTTCTCCCATCCTAATTTCGTATCATCCAATTCAACCCTCCCCTGTCTCGAACGCTGTTTCTTGCCTCCCACAAGCCGGCTGCAATGTGGACTAAGTCATACATAGCACAAGTCCCCTCCGATACTCGAGGTAACAGCAGTCGCATCTTTTCACCTGCGCGGCGCGATCTTTCAGCGTCAGGGGTCTGGGCTTTGGAGGGGCCCCGCCCCCATCGCTTCCTGATTCTACTGCGCAGGCGCACCAACCGACCTGTAGGAGTCGCTGTCCACAACGCCCGATCCCCACCCATCAGTTTCCCTCCCCCTAATACTGCCAATGTGTATTAGTACGGACGACCAGCTAAACTGAAAGCAATGTGGAGCGCTGGGCTCGAACAGGGAGGCGAACCTGTTCGAGCCTAGTCTCCAGCATTCGTGGTGAGCGCCTTGCCCACTGCACCACGTAGCCGCCCTACCGCCCAACATTGTTGTGTTAATAGCGTAGACTAGAGAATATAAGTATGTTTTTAATCTTTTCTGCTGTAATTCCAAAAACAGTAGTTATAGGCCCTGAAGCATATGATAGTTTATCGTAGGGCTGGGCGATATGGCCAAAAACGTTATCGCGATAAAATTATACAATTATTTTCATATAACTCGATATCGATAATTATCGTAGATATAATGTCTGTCAAGTTTAATTAACTTCTTATGCCCGGCGCCGATGGACGGGCTATTAATAGACTTGTTTTGCTGCTGCGAATGTCTCGAGTTGATGTCGTCATCAGTCCGCGCACGTTAGCAGTTAGCCAGAGCAAGCAGTGTATCCCATGACAATGTACTAAATATCCCTAAAATACTCTGTTCCGCCCCAATACATTGCAACAACGTCCACCGTATACTAGGGATGGGTACCGAATTCGGTACTTTTGAGGTACCGAACCGAAACACGTCGGTACTACCGAGTATCGAATCAAGTGAGAAACCAAAAAAAAAATAAAAAAAAATAAAAAGAAATATTTTTAATTTTTTTTTAACTTTCTTTTTATTTTTTTTACTTTTCTCTTTTCATGTCAACGTTCACACGCACAATATATGCTTACCTAGGATTTGACTTGATTCAACAACAAAGCAGTCGGAGCAATGACAAGCCGAAAACTGTCGAAATTGTAGTTATTTGAAGTTTGGATTTTTTTTTACGACTGAGGTAGGTAAATTAAATTTTGACAGTTTTCGGCTTGTCATTGCTCCAACTGCTTTGTTGTTGAATCAAGTCAAATCCTAGGTAAGCATATATTGTGCGTGTGAACGTTGACATGAAAAGAGAAAAGTAAAAAAAAGGTTAAAAAAAAAATTTATAAAAAATATTTATTTTTAATTTTTTTTTAATTTTTTTTTCGGTTTCTCACTTGATTCGATACTCGGTAGTACCGACGTGTTTCGGTTCGGTACCTCAAAAGTACCGAATTCGGTACCCATCCCTGCTTTGTTGTTGAATCAAGTCAAATCCTAGGTAAGCATATATTGTGCGTGTGAACGTTGACATGAAAAGAGAAAAGTAAAAAAAAGTAAAAAAAAGAATTAATAAAAAATATATTTTTTTAATTTTTTTAATTTTTTTTTTTAAAGTACCGAAAAAAGGTACCGTTGGGTACCGGTATCGATTCACAGGTACCGGTACCGGTATCGGTTCAAATGTGAAAGGTACCCATCCCTACCGTATACCACAGACTACTATAACCGTGGCCTCAGAATTCACGCCACACACCCACTCGGCACGTAAACTATAAAATAGCGCCGTGCAAGCTAATTATCCTAGCCAGCCAAACTATAAAATAGCGCCGTGCAAGCTAATTATCCTAGCCAGCCATGTTTCCAATGTACTAAATATCCCTAAAATACTCTGTTCCGCCCCAATACATTGCAACGACGTCCACCGTATACCCCACACTACTATAACCGTGGCATCAGAATTCACGCCACACACTCACTCGGCACGTAAACTATAAAATAGCGCCGTGCAAGCTAATTATCCTAGCCAGCCTTGTTTACTACCTCTCTACCCAGAGGTGCAGCGCGGGTCTCCTTCGCTCTCGGCCATCTACTTCACTGATTGGTTGTTAGTGCGTGTGCTCATATCCAAGCTTGGAAAATCGATATATCGAAACTTTGCGATCACGTTTCATGTTTATTTCGAGGAAATAATTTATCGCGATAGTTATCGTTATAGTTTTATCGCCCAGCCCTAGTTTATCGATTGGCGTTTCTTTCCTATACACGCTATATTAAAAAATTCAAATGTATATGATCGGTATACATTATGCTTCATCATGCGTGAAGGAAAGGGGGGGGGGGGGCGTCATTTATAATTCCTTGATCGTCAGTAACGGCTTTATTTAGTATGGGTTGATATATTGATCAGACTGATTGCAAACAAAGAAATGCACAATCGGGTTGAAAATAACGTTAGTGTCCTCTTACCGTTCGCCGATGAGACTGGAGGAACAATATCCCAATTATTTGACGCCGATCTCCTAGATCCATTTCCGGTTTGTATGGCGCAATAAACGCCGAAATCATATCGATTATTACGTTATGGAAGCGATCCAAATGCACTCCAGTGTTTGTCTGGAGTCCTGTAACAAGATATAACTGCCGGAGGGATTTCCCCGACGCACCGACCGCCACTTCCGGTTTGACATGAAATGTAACTCGCCCGACCATCCACCAGGCGGCGGTATTGAGGCGTTGCAATATCAGAACAGGGTTCAGCTGGCTCCCGGAGGGAGGCTGGATGATTATGAATGCCATGGCGAAATTTTTTAATATTGATCTAAAAAACGGCTTACGCCGTCCCTGGCGTTCAACGCATGGCGGGCAAAAACGGCTTAAGCCGTTTATGGCGACCAATGTGTTAAGAGTCAGGCATTCCTAATAGTTCTCAAGTTCTGCATTGGTTCTCCAGCTGCTGGCAGCAGTCCGTGCCCCCAGTTGTGGAGCCTGATGGCCTCTGGCGTGAAGAACTGGCAGATGGTCACACAGACACACACGTTGTAACAGTAACGTTAGTGCTAGCTTGCTTGCTGTTGCTGTGGCCTGGTTTTGAAAGCGCTCCTGTCCTTACCGAGCGGTGTGTAGGTGAGGAGGATCTGACAGTGATCCGGGATTGTTCAGTAGTGGTAGAAATCTGTTATCCAACTGATATTGGATTATCTGTGGTGACCATCCATGGCTGTTATTTTATATTATTATTAGTGTTATTATTATTAGCCACGGCAGCCTCAGATATTAGCCCTTCATTAGCAAAATCCAGAACTAACGTTAGCTTAGCAGTGTTTCTCATCTGTTTATCTGACATACATTATCCGAAGTTAGCTTGGTTTAGGAGTCATGGTAAAGTTGTATTATTTACAGTTTACCAAACTATTATTTTTCAATCTTCTGTAGATGTCCACGATATTGCATTTAGTTGTATTTTCATTTAATTTAGTGTACTTTCTGACAAGGAATTGGTCTTAGTTTTTCCAATGCGACCCTGGAAACACCACTTGGAAGACAAAAACAACAGCTGCCTGCATCAATAACCAATCAGATGTTTTGGCCATCAAATGTAATGCAATATCATAGGCTTATATTCATAGATCAGAACTATACCAGTGCATCGGTCTATATATACACCCATGTGTTTTTCAGTTCTTATGAAAATCTTCCTGTCAGGATTTTCCTTCCTTTCCAATTTGTTAGCCTAGGAAAAAAGAGCTACCTGTATAGCTGGTTAAGGACTGATGGTTCTTGCTTGGCTTTCTGTGTTCCTGATGAATTTCAACTGAAAAGTTAGACCTTTGTTTGTTAGGATGAATGTGCAATGTACTGATATTTCTTTCCTTACTTTCCCCCAAGATTGATTGACTCTGAATATGACCATCCCTAGCCTCTCACAGCTTGGTTGGAGAGAACTGTCTGTCTGTTTGGTGGACTGCATGAAACCGCCACGGCTGGACCAGGAGCAGAGCTGTTTGGACTGCATGGAAACAAGTATGGAAATGTTGACTTTAATCTGTAAACATTATGATTTTATTTTCTATATATAAAAATAATAATAATAATAATAATACAAAAAAAAATCATTGACTTAGCCAAACATATCCCGGACATTGTAAATCGCTATCCATCTGCCCACACAATCATTGTGCACGCTGGGACAAATTACATTAGATGCAGGCAATCAAAGAAGCTCTGTGATGACTATGAAGCTATTGCAAAACAAATTAACAGCCTTGGCAAAGTGTGCATATTCTCCATTCCAACCCTCCGATGGAGTTCAGAGTTGTTTAGCCGTGCTTACAGTGCTGATCAGTGGCTGCAAAATTTCTGTTCAGCATGTGGATACGGATACATTGGCCATTTTGACTCATTTTGGACGATGAAGGATTTGTACAAACCTGATAAACTTCATCCCAGCTATAAAGGAGTCTCAGTTCTATCTCTCAACTTCTCCTGCCATCTAGCCAGTCTGCGTCTATTTGTTTCCTAACACATTTATGCTTCCGCGTTCGCGTTTTTGCGCTCTGATTGGCCACTGATGTTTCTGGTCGCACCAATCGTGTGACGGCAAGTTATTTCGCCGGTTAAGCTTAGGCACTCTTTCGAAGTTGGTTAAGGTTAGAGTTTGTCTTAGAGCAGGGCGATAGAACGTCAGCCCTGATTCCAAACTCTAACCTTAACCAACATCGAAAGAGTCGCCTAAGCTTAACCAGTGATAAACTAGGCGTTTGGTAGTTTGCTGCTGGTCGAGGCGGAAATGGGCACGTCACGCGATTGGGCGCACATGTCGCATGACCAGAAACGTCAGTGGCCAATCAGATCGCACCAGAAACGGCAGTGGCCAATCAGATTCGCAAAACGCGAACGCGGAAGCATAAATGCGTTAGGAAACGAATAGACTCAGCCAGTCTTGCAGACTGCCGCTATACCCCTGTTCGATATCCCACAGCAGTTATTCCTAGTATTGATAGTCGTATGGATTGTAGCCTGTGCCATTATAACATTGATATTAATAATGTTATTTCAAATATACATGTTTTAGTAAATAATAGACCTACAAGCCATAAATTAGGGATGGTCACAAATCATCAGAGTAAGGGTTCAGACTACAATTCATACAGCTACTGTCTCTGACTTGAGCACAATCCCTATGGAATCATGTTACTACACCTAAATTGCCAATTATTTTACCCAAATCCACAATCAGCCTAAATCCATCTACTAAAAAAATGCCTGGGTTTTATACATTTAAATGTGAGGAGTATATTACAACACAAAAAATTAGACCACTTGAGGATTCTGATCTCTCAGACGGATCCGGATGTCATAGTAATAACAGAATCACTGTTAAAGAAATCTGATGATGACTCTTCCATTGCACTAAACCATTATAATGTATTTAGTAGGGCTGTCTTAAATACTTCGAAGCTTCGTTCGATGGGCATGAGATTCGAATATGAAAATAAAATTCTATTATGTAAAAAAAAATATTGTGCAAAATCAACTCTGCCCCTCTCTGTTAATTACAACAAGCAATGCTGTTTGTTATTTAAAGGCCAACTTGCAGGTTAAACCCTACTCTGCAATTATGGGTAGTTTACATCATTGGTATCTAATTTAATTATTTATTATTTTCTATTTGACGCCGGAAATGCCACTCAGAAAGGGTGAAAAAGATCCACGCACGAATAACATGCACGGAGCGAATCAAAAAGCTTATCAGACGCTAGCACGGCCGTGACGTCACTTCAGGAAACGTATGCCTTATGCCCGTCCGGGTCATAGTACTACTGGCTTATGGCTATATGGCTATATGGCTCCTGCTAACGTTAGCATTATGTCTACTGTCGTGAACCATTTTAAATCGGGCCATGCAAAAGAGTTTGGGGAACGAGTAAAATGTGCAGGTCCTCTTCTCAGACCTGTGGGGCAAAGCACTGCACACACATCATGCCGGCTAGCAAGCTACACGTCCCGGCATGTTGATACGATAGTATCCCCTTTAGCCCCACTCGGTGCATCAGTCACGATAGCTATGAGCTAACTAACGTTACAAGCTCAAACACCTTATAACTACTACTATTGTCGTGTCCATAAGTTCCTTGGCAGAATACTTGTGATGACAAATGTATACAAAGAGGAGAGAACCATTTTAAATCGGGCATTCATGCCGGCTAGCAAGCTATGCGTCACGGCATGTTGATAAGCATGAACCGGTTGGGATTCGAATAGACGCAGCCCCACCCGGTGCATCAGTCACGATGGCTATAAGCTAACTAACGTTACAAGCTCAAACACCTTATAACTACTACTATTGTCGTGTCCATAAGTTCCCTGGCAGAATACTTGTGAGGACAAAGGTATACAAAGAGGAGAGAACCATTTTAAATCAGGCATTGTTATGAGTTTCGAGAATTCTGTCTACCAAGCTAAGCTAAGCTACGTTAGCTAATTTAGCTAGCTACTAACGTTATATACACAATGTACAACGACACAATGATTTACATTATTACAAATATGGTAACGTGGTTGTGGCTTTTACAAATAGTGGTTCGCTTTAGAGATGAATGGCTATGATCACGGAGCAATAGTGTTAGTGAAACAGATACATGAAACGGATACATTTTCATTCATCACTCCTCGGCTAGTAGTAGCAAGGCTCTCTATTCCCTGCCACTAGCTGTGTGTGACTCTCAGAGCTCCTCACTGCCCTGCACCTGATGTGACGTCAGCATTAAGATGACACATGCACGTTATTGGTCCATGGATTAAAATATGCATGTGCGTGGAGCTTGTGGTTTGGTTGACAAAATGTTTGATAAAAACGCTAAAACTGGGTCAATTTCGATATTCCCCCCCCCCCCCCCCCCCCCCCCCCCCCTCTTCATGAAAGTCAGCGTTGGCCTAGTCACATTGTTTATTGAACAAAAATACAACCTGCAAGTTGGCCTTTAAGATGAGGTCGGACTCGGCACTGACAGATGTGTTCATTGTGCTGCTTTTATAAAGCCTCAAATGACGGCTTACAATATTTCATGGAAGCAAAGTGTTTAGTTTGTCTAAGATTTAAAAAAGGTTTAAACTTTACAGCACTGACAAAGTTGAACAAAGTGCTGTACAAGTCCCCAAAAAAAAAGCTTGAAGCTTCGAATTAAAATCTAATCTCGGCCCGAAGCTTCGAATTCCAAAAAAAAATCGAAGGTCAGCCCTAGTATTTAGAATAGATATAATTGGAAGGTGGGGTGATCATGTATGTGAAAGTAGGGCTGGGCGATATGACGATATTATATAAATATCGGGTACAGTTCATTAACGATACACTTTTTTAGCCCAAGAGGATTGTGTCGCGTCAAACTGGTCCACACGTTCAAACTTTTGAACAACGCCGCCCCCACACACACACTACTGCATCAAAGTTACTACTTATGATAAAGGCATTCGTTTTGTGGCATTAACATCAGCGTATTTACCCAAACATAGCACACATAGCAATGTCCGAGGACGACATAGATAGCAAGCATTACTCGAGTTGTGCCCATTCTGCGGTCTGTTAATAAAGTTTTCAATCAGACAGATGTATGGAAAGGCTTTTATTATAACATTCGTTGCAGTAAAATCATTATGCCTCGTTTAGTCATGCTGCGGTGCGCTGGTAATCTTATCGTCGGCCGCGGGGAGCTACAGTAACGTTGTTGTTGTGTTGAGCTCTCGTCAAAATCAATGGAGGACATTCTGGAATGTAAAACACGAATAGCGCTTGCCGATTGGTGCTAAGAACAGCAGGGCGGGTGCATGCGATGTGACGTAATTGGCAGACTCGACTGTCAATCAAAATTATTCCGTTGCCGGCTGAATGATTGAATTAATGAGAACTTTTATTAACAGATTGCAGAATGGGTACAATACAGTACAGCTCAATACAACAACAGTGGACTGGAGGATGAAGACCAGAAAAAGACTTTCGGCTTTTTTACATAAGGGTCCCCCATTTTCAATTCATCAAAACATTTAGAGACATACAAATATACAGTAGTTTCATAAAAATGCTAAAATGCTATTGATTGATTGATTGATTGATTGATTTAAAACTTTATTAACATATTGCAGAATGGGTACAGTACAGCTCAATACATACAATTGTTAAGGGGATGCAGACCAGAGAAAGACTTTCGTCTTGTTTACATCAGGGTCCCCCATTTTCAATTCATCATATTTCATATCTAAATCATATAATATCTCATTGCTAAATATATGCAATATATAATCTAATAATCCAATAATCTAAATCTAATATATAATATAAAAATGCTAAATGCATAGGTATTTTATTTTGTCTTTAATGTTAGCTTGCAAACTCAAATACTGTCTTGGTAAGCCTCATAATGAATTGTTTGGGGGAAAAAAGAAAAACATCGTGATGTGTATCGTGTATCGCCGAAAGGTCAGAAAATATCGTGATATCATATTTAGGCCATATCGCCCAGCCCTATGTGAAAGTAATTTTTTCAGTTCCTATTCTACGTGCAATCATTATTGCCAAATGCTGTGAAATGCTTGTTTTAAAAATGAACTTTGGTACAAATCATTCACTAATTGTAATTGGAGTATATAGACCGCCATCGGCTAATGCTAGCTCTGTTGATAAAATAGCTAATGTTTTAGCTCTGTATCCTGATACTGAAATGCTCATAATGGGTGACTTTAATTTAGATTGACTGGGTAGTAATTGTGGGTATCTAAAGGAGGTTAGTGAAAATCTAAACCTAACCCAATTGGTTACGGAACCAACTAGGTCAAACCCCAAAAATCACACAAAATCTACTTGAATTGATTTAATTTTCTCCAATAGATTAGACAGGATCACTGCTAGTGGAGTTTTTGATTTAGGAATCAGTGATCATTGCCAAATAGCCTGCATCAGGAATACTAAGCTAAAGAAAACCAAATCACACAATATTATGAAAAGAAATCTAAAACATTTCAATGATCAAGCTTTCCTATTTGATCTACTCAATAGTGACATCTCATATACTTCTGAAATTCCGGATATAGAATTGGCCTTAGACTTCTTCAGTAAAACTCCCCTATCAATCATTGATAAACATGCACCATTTAAGAAACTCAGAGTGAAGAATAGATCAACTCCTTGGTTTACACCTGAGCTATCATTGCTATTCAAAGAAAGGAATAGAGCCTGGACTCTAGCCAGACGCTCTGGGGATCCATCCCATTGTTTATCTTTTAGACAGATTAGAAACAAATGTACATCATCTGTCAAAAATGCTAAATCAAGCTATTATTTAGAATGAATCACGAGTTCATACTCTGACCCAACACAATTTTGGAAAGCAGTAAATTCAAATGAAATCAAGGCTACCATTTCCCTGCCTACAGAGGTAAAATATAATGACTGTTTGATAACTGAAGGTAAAGAGATTTGCTTAGCCTTCAATAGCCATTTTGCCCAAGCTGAACATTTGTTTAATGAAGTAGACTGTGAGCATGATTGTGAAGGGCCTCCTCCTGGTGACTGCTATGAGCAAAATGAAGGGCCTGCCACCAGGGTGCGAACCATGGGGGAGCTGGGGGAGCCATGGCTCCCCTATATGAGACATCAGCCCCCCTGAAAACATGATTTGTGAATTTTTGGGGGGTCTCTAAAATACTGACAATAAATGCTATTTTTGCCATGCATTTCACATTTTTCTGTAATTTTCTGTATCATCATCATTGTGTATAATAATACAATTAGGCTATTTTGATGAATGATTTGCGCACTAATTCACTGTAATAGACAATAGCATAAATCTATGGGGTTGCGGCACTGCAGATATACCCTACTCGTAATAGATGGCAACATGCATGGTATTCTTGCGTTTACCATTCGGAGCGTGGCGGCACTGCAGCCTGCAGGCACAAATCAAACTTCACCCGCCATTAAAAAAGAAAAAAAAATACAGGTATTCAGGTCAGATAATGTCGAAAGTTAAACGAAATATCAAAGAAGTAAGCCTTCTAACCAATTTTGGTTTTACAAAGAAGGCGAAGCAGCCTGCTGCGGGGACTACTTCTGTGACATGCAGATTTTGAGAATTGGGCAGATCTTCACCATCAGGTGGGTGGCGATAATGTTGCATTTGCCTACTATAATGATGTTAGACTCAATGTGTTTGGTCGTGGACTTGTTGTTCAGTATTGGTTCATCCGTGTGTTTATGTGTAAATAGGACTGTTGTGTGTGAATTTTAGTGTTGGAGCAGAGGGGTTAATCTGAGCATGTGTATTTCAATACGTGCGTCTTCATCATGCATGCAGACACCTGTGTGGTGTGAATTAATGAAAACTTTATTTAACAGATTGCAGAATGGGTACAATAGAGTTCGGCTGAATACACACAATTGTTAATATAATATAAGGGGATGCAGACCAGAGAAAGACGTTTGTCTAATGGTGTGGACTGTGTGGTTCTGTAACGTTACTCATACCTATAGCCTATGTCGGCAAGCGTCACAGTAAAGTCCTCCCTGTGAGGCACGCGCAGCGCTGCTCACCCCCCCCCCCCCCCCCAAAGAAAAATATAATGAGCTCCCCCGAAGACCACACACTGCCTGCCACCACATCTTTCTTTGAGCCTATTACTCCTAGGGTTGTCCCCGACTAAGGATTTGGATGGTTGACTATGATTGGCCAAAATTTGCCGTTAGTCGACTATTGCTATTGGTAAAAAAATATATAATATTTTTTAAATATTTTTTTTTATCATCCTTTTGGGCTGTGGGGGGTGCTTAATGTCTGAAGGAGTCGACTGAAGGCTTCTTGTCCTCTGCAAAATCATGCAATTGGTCCACTGATGGATACATCTTGATATTTGTCTAGTCTAGTGTGTTCATTAGATGGGTGAAATCCTCTTTCAGTGCCTATGTGCCTGTTTTCTTAGGCAGTTAGCCTCTGGTATGCATGCCATTAGCGTTAGCCACGCTTCTAGGCCTCTTTTCTTTTGGAAAGAATGATACAATTTTCTTTTGTTTTTTTGTATTCGACTAAGAGGTTGGCTAGTCGACTACCCCACCTTTCGACCGATTAGTCGACTAATCCAGGGGTTCCCAAACTTTTCAGGCCGGGACCCAGAAAATAAGGCGTCAGAGAGCCGCGGCCCAATGCACATTGTCAGGCTTTTTTTTTTTTTTTTTGCCAGGTGACCGATTTTTTAAGCCAAATATCACTTCAATCCTATGAAGTTAGTTAAATATAAATGTGCATGTATACAATATACAATACATCACATGTAAACACAAAGCAGAATAGTCTACACTGATAGTAAAAGTGTATAATACAGGGTAATACAGTAATTTTGCAGTTGGGACCAGACTACAGAAAGCAGCAACATTATTCTTGTATGAAGTTATGTAATACAGATTTAAATTCACCAAGAGAGACCGGGTTGTCTAAGTGGATAATGGTCCTGTAGCCCATTCCATGCCCAAGGTGCGAAGCTTGAGAAAGCTGTTCCTAGCTAACCCTGCTCAAGCCAGAGAAAACATCTGAGCTGAGTAAGGAAAGGGTGGGGTGGGGGGGGGGGGGCATCTCTCTCTCCACTGGTTCAATTAATGTAGAAAAGTAGAAAAACGTTGCACTATAAAAACAAACTGGATAGTTGATGATAATAAACATTTAACTTCATTAGCTGAAGTATTCTAAAATCATTTAAGCCATTCTCCTTTTCTGTGTGTGTGTGTGCACGCGTCTCATATCTGGTCTGACATCAGAGGAGTTTGATAGTATTTACTGAGGATTGCCAGATAATGTTGATATTTAAACAAAACAAAAAATTATAATACAAAATAAATATACATGATCATGCGACATACATTTTTTTTTTGTAGGAACAGTTTGTGAGAGGTAGGTAAGGGGTTTTAGATTGTGTGTTGTGAAGTTTAGACTTCAGAGAGGGAGAGTAAAGTACAGAAAAAAAGGTACCATTGGGTACCGGTATCGATTCCCAGGTAAAAAGAAACATTTTCAGACTGTGTCCCGAACAGACCCACCGCGTAGGCCAGATGCAAGACGCATTTTACAATAAACCTCTGTGGGGCTGCTTAAAAAAAATTTATAATCGCAAATGTAATCGCAATCGCAATATCTGTCAGAAAAATCACAATTAGATTATTTCCCAAAATCGTGCAGTCCTAACGCTGACTCATTCCTTCAGGCCACTCAAAATTATGCTAATATTCCTTATGTTGTTTATGATATTAATTGAAAATAGCATATGAGAGTATTCTATAGTAATAATAACACATGGCGATATACTAAAAAGCTATTTAT
The DNA here is from genome assembly GCF_963971535.1 of Notolepis coatsorum. Classification (NCBI taxonomy): domain Eukaryota; kingdom Metazoa; phylum Chordata; class Actinopteri; order Aulopiformes; family Paralepididae; genus Notolepis; species Notolepis coatsorum. The sequence continues at coordinate 12,509,406 of NC_140183.1, read as the reverse complement.
AATTTTTGGCTGGTAAAAAATCTGCCCGGCTGGTAGTTTTTCAAATCTACCAGCCAAATGGCTCGTAAGTCAAAAAGTTTAGTTTGTTCCCCGAGTACAAATACGTGAGTCCCCTGCTGTGGTTGTGAGTATCCTTTATTAGCTTAACTCTGTAGCAACATCACACAGGTGTATCTGTGTATACCGTCTCCTCCCCACCGTATATTCTCTCCCCACCGTATGTATCTTTTTTCTCCCACCCACCCACCCCCTCCTAATGTACAGTCTCCTCCCCACCGTATGTATATATTCTCTCCCCACCGTATGTATATTTCTCTCCCGCCCACCCACCCCCTCCTAATGTACAGTCTCCTCCCCACCGTATGTATATATTCTCTCCCCACCGTATGTATATTTCTCTCCCACCCACCCACCCCCTCCTAATGTACAGTCTCCTCCCCACCGTATGTATATACTCTGTCAGGATCTATGGGTAACATTACTGTATATTTGCATATCTTATGTCACAAATGTAACATTACTATATACCTGTAGTATGTCATGTATGTCCCTATGACATTTTGATGTCATGTATGTTGTGTATGTCATAAATGTCACTATGAATTGAAAATGGGGGACCCTGATGTAAACGAGACAAAAGTCTTTCTCTGGTCTGCATCCCCTTAACACTTTCAGTGCCACCAGATGGCGCCATAGTTAGCGCTTGAATGCCACCATCCACTTTAATGTTAGCGTTAATATCGACTAATCTATGTTTTAAATTATGGCTATGTGTCTAATCTGCCCGTCGCTTATCAAAGAATCCTTTTCCAGTCAGTGCTGTCAAGGCAGATTGGTTTTTTATCGTATCATTTCCGTTTGAGAGCATTTTGAAAAGCACCCGTTTTGAGGTAAAAAAAACAGTCCATTCTGGGCCATTCTATGATAATCGCCTTTTACTGGAATATTCCAGAACGTTGATATTTGTCGGCCTATTTATCAATCGTTTTCAAATAAACGCTAGATGATCGATAGTATATGTGTGCGCACGCATGCTCGTGCCGTGCGCTGATAATCGCTGCTCTTATTTCCTCATGGCTTTTACAGTCAAAACAGCCATATCACATATCACATAAACGCTTATATATCCGTGAAAACGAGTCTGATTATCCTAACACTGATAACATAGATTCCTTACCTGAGGTCAGATGGTATCCAAATGGTTTATTCCAATTTCCGATCGAAAAAATCGATAATTGTATTGATCCATCGTGTGTACAGTATAACCCATATTCGCCGTGGCTCAGAGGCTCCAGAATGAACTCTGGTAGACCCCGGCTGCATCAGTGAGAAGTAAAATGTGGAGTCAAAAATCCGTTCTCCCTTCACTTTCATTGAGTCCATTCCAAAAGGGTGATTTACCATCTGGGAGACGATAGGGGGCGCTTTTTTCACATCTGATCGCCGGCGGTCCCTGGATCTCCAACGGTAGGCTCGCGTGATGCAATATGATTTCAGATCGCTAATAAAAAAATTTAAACCCGAGAATACTCGTGACGTGGCGTAAACCAGAGAAAAGCTGTGAGTGGCATACAAAGTGTTAAAGGGCTCATATTTCGCAATTTTTTTCACTATTTGGGCAATTTTACACAATTCATGTGAGTCTATGGAACACATCTGTAAAAAAAAATTTCAATAAAATTCATTGTTATGTATTTTTTAATCAAGTACTTTGGTGCACCACTTTCTGGAGGAGGGCAGCCTGCAGCCTGCAGCCCAGGGAGAGGGAGAGGGAGAGAGAGAGGGTGAGAGGGAGAGAGAGGGAGAGAGGGAGAGAGAGGGAGAGGGAGGGAGAGGGAGAGAGGGAGAGGGAGAGGGAGAGAGAGAGAGAGAGAGAAAGAGAGAGAGAGAGAGAGAGAGAGAGAGAGAGAGAGAGAGAGAGAGAGAGAGAAAAAACCAACTAGGGCTGCAACTAACTATTATTTCGGTAGTTGACTAATCTGTTGGTAATTCTTTCAATTAGTCGATGAATCTAACGCTTATTTCTGTCACACTCTCCATCTCTGCTTCCTGTGGGCATGGCTCCTTTTCCAGTGCATGTTTTACCTCACATGCTCAAGTCTGCACACCTGTGAATGTCACCCTGTTGTCCAGTCCCTCTGCCTTAACATAACATGATCCCATAGCAATTTTTTTTTAAATTACTCATGAAACATTTGAATTTGGATCTTATGCTACTTGCTTAATCAAATGTATTTTAATAACATAAATACAACAATCAATCATAATGAAAACAAAATAAATTAATTAAATAATACAATTTAAAGTGCAAGTTTAAATGTAAAGATAATGTGCAAATAATGTTTTAAAAGTAACTCAAAGTAGCAGCCTCTGCCCCAGCACTGCGGTTCTGATGGGGCTGTTATCCTGGTCCAGGAGGGTGACGTGGATCCACTCACTAGGCTCCACCATCTCCAACAGCTGTAGGGGGAGAGGAGAGGAGGATGAGTCAGATCAGACAGACTTCTAGGTCATTTGTGAGCTGTGCGTGTGTCTTACTCTGATATAAGATAGCTAGCAGTAACGTTCCCTGTCTCTGCAGTCTTGCCTGCGCTTTAGCCCAAAAAGTTAAACTTTTTTCAACTGAGGAAAAAAAAGGAGCTAGAGACCATGGCGCTATACAGACGGTGAACATTTGCACTAGTTAACAGCTAGCTATCTTAAAGGGGAACTATTTTACTATTTCTTTCACTATTTGGGCACTTTTACACAATTCCTGTGAGTCTATGGAACACCTCTGTAAGTTTTTTTTCAAAAGAATTCATTGTTTTGTATTTCTAATCAAGTACTCAAAAACAGCATTTTTCTACCTCAAGATCTTAAGCCGTTTTGAGGCTAGGCTCCAACCACTGTGTGGCCTGGTGCCAACTGCCACACCAACTGCCACATTATTATGCAGCTGAGAAATCTCTGACATCACAGATATGCACATTTTCAGATGACCTAGTTCAGTGAGGGTGAATATTGTGAGAGGAGAATTGGAAGAATGCGCCAATATGAGAATTAGAGACATAGATCCTATTAATATAAGTCCACATAGCTAGGAAACAATGCTAAACACTGAAAAGGCCATTTATAAGATAGTTCCCCTTTAACTTAGCTAATTAATACTCCAGTCTGCAAAAAATACGACACTCAGTGCTAATTGACGGAGCTGTAAACACAGGTAGCCTAGCCAAGCTCTAGTGTTTACTGTAAGCTTGGTGCTGTTTAGCTAACGTTACATACAGCTTGTTGGTGGACTAGCAGGACGCAGCCTCAACATAATTGAAATAGCGTTCGCTTAGCAAGCAAACAAATAGCGTTGTTTATTGACTTTCCAGCATTGCATCTCACCAACTAGGTAACAACATGCCGTGAAGTGAACACTCAACAGACTCAATCCACCACCACATCATTGTCTGCTGAGCTGCAGAATGAATGGGAAGAGATGCTCTGATGCTCACCTTTCAATCTGCTAGGTTACTGACAAACTATAGCTGGCTAACGTTAACTACCTCGCTAACATAGCAAACAGATGTGATAAGCATGAGTGACATGGTGTTTGTCAGGGTTATATTGGAGTTATATTGAAAAGGGAAAATGATGGGTCATTGTATATTAACTTTCTAGCCATGTATTTCACAAACTAGTTAGCAACTTACAGTGCAGACACTGCTTGACTCCACACCACTCTGCTCTGCTCAGCTGTGATGCTACTCTGCCACATGTGCTGTGGACAGTGCTTAGTCTGCTGACTGAGAGTATTGTAAACAATGGAACAGAGTGCGCTCTGCTGGTCAAACTAAGTGATGACACCATTTCTAATAAGCAATAAGCATCCTTTTCTGCATTCAGTTCTGTAAAAACGTTTTCATATCAGATCTTATTGGCCAACATATACGCCAATATGTCTGTGATCGGCCAATATCGGCTGACCGCTTAATTGGTTGGGCTCTAGATCAGACCACCTGTAGTTGATACTGATCCATCAAATGTAGCTAATATTGACCTGGTAGCGATATTGGCTATAGGATCTGTCTATCCCCATATATTGGTTCAACATGTTACTTTCCTGCTACGAGTGTAGTGTGAAATGTCCCATTGTTACTTTCAACAAATTACTTTTAAATAATTGTATGCCCTTCTTTCTAGACTCCCTTGCTTTACAGTTTATCTGTGAAGAGGAGGTTCCCCCTCAGCAGCAGGAGAGGAGCCCCAGTCTGGGCCAGGAGGACCCAGAGCCCCTACAGATGAAAGAGGAACAGGAGGAACTCTGGAGCAGTCAGGAGGGAGAGCAGCTTCAAGGTCTGGAGGAGGCTGATGTCATAAAGTTCACATTCAACCCTGTCCCTGTGAAGAGTGAACATGATGAAGAGAAACCTCAGTCCTCTTGGTTTAACCAAACCCAGGACCCAGAGTCCCTACAGATGAAAGAGGAACAGGAGGAACCATTTCAAGGTCTAGAGGAGGCTGATAGCATAAAGTTGACATATAGTCCTGTCTCTGTGAAGAGTGAACATGATGAAGAGAAACCTCAGTCCTCGTGGTTTAACCAAACCCAGGACCCACAGCCGCTACAGATTAAAGAGGAACAGGAGGGACTATTGGCCAGTCAGGAGGGAGAGCAGCTTCAAGGTCTGGAGGAGGCTGATATCATAAAGTCGACATCCACTTCTGTCCCTTTGAAGAGTGAACATGATGAAGAGAAACCTCAGTCCTCACAGCTCAGCCAAACCCAGGACTCAGAGCTCCTAAAGATGAAAGATGAACTACATCAAGGGCTGTATTATGATGACCGTTCTGCAACTGAGACTGAATACAGTGATGATAGTTCTGAGACGGATGACGGCGATGACTGGAATGAGAGTGGAGGACCAAGTTTGATGACTCTGAAACCAAAAAGAATTGAAAGTTTTTCCAACAGCAGGCCTGGGTTCAGCAAGAAGGGAGATCTGAAGACATACATGAGAACTCATACTGGAGAGAAATCATTTAGGTGTTCAGTTTGTGGGAAAGGATTCAGCCATAAAGCACATCTGAATAGCCACATGAATAGCCACATGATAACTCATACTGGAGAGAAACCATTTAGTTGTTCAGTTTGTGGGAAAGGATTCAGTCTGAAAGTATATCTGAATAGCCACATGAGAAGTCATACTGGAGAGAAACCATTTAGTTGTTCAGTTTGTGAGAAAGGATTCAACCTGAAAGAAAATCTGAATAGCCACATGAGAACTCATACTGGAGAGAAACCATTTAGTTGTTCAGTTTGTGGGAAAGGATTCAGCCAGAAAACACATCTGAATAGCCACATGATAACTCATACTGGAGAGAAACCATTTAGTTGTTCAGTTTGTGGGAAAGGATTCAGCCATAAAGCACATCTGAATAGCCACATGATAACTCATACTGGAGAGAAACCATTTAGTTGTTCAGTTTGTGGGAAAGGATTCAGCCATAAAGCACATCTGATTAGACACATGATAACTCATACTGGAGAGAAATCATTTAGTTGTTCAGTTTGTGGGAAAGGATTCAGCCATAAAGCACATCTGAATAGCCACATGATAACTCATACTGGAGAGAAACCATTTAGTTGTTCAGTTTGTGGGAAAGGAATCAGCCAGAAAGGACATCTGAAGAGACACATGAGAAGTCATACTGGAGAGAAACCATTTAGTTGTTCAGTTTGTGGGAAAGGATTCAACCTGAAAGAAAATCTGAATAGCCACATGATAACTCATACTGGAGAGAAACCATTTAGTTGTTCAGTTTGTGGGAAAGGATTCAGCCAGAAAGGAAGTCTGAATAGCCACATGAGAACTCATACTGGAGAGAAACCATTTAGTTGTTCAGTTTGTGGGAAAGGATTCAGCCTGAAAGGAAGTCTGAATCGCCACATGATAACTCATACTGGAGAGAAACCATTTAGTTGTTCAGTTTAAGTGGAGAGTAGACTTGAAAAGAAGAACAGTATACACAATAGGAACCCCATGTACTTTTACTAAGCAGTATACTCAATAGGAACCCCAGGTACTTTCTTTGGGAAGGCACAATGATTATGAGGTGGCTATCACTGGAACCAGACCCTCTTTGCTAGTATCTGGAGCTTCAAAACAGGATTTGGAATTGGCTTTCATGTATTATTCCAGTGGTTCTCAACCAGGATTCTGGGGATGAATGCATTTAATCTAATCTAATCTTGTGTATGTTGCTTTTAAAGCTACTAAGGGTAACTATATGAACCACCCTCCTGTTGACCAAAGGGTTTCACCCACTCCATTGTGTTATGGGTATAATTAATGTAGGTATGACTACAGTGTTAGACAATCGCAGGCAGTGGATAAGTATGGATTGAGTATAGACAACGACAGAGTTCATATGGTATGGAACCCTGATGAAGTCACGTTTGTTTTGAAACGTTAGTGATTATTTTGCACCCTAATAAATATTTTTCTAAAGATGAATATAGGCAACAGAGCCTTGCATATAGGTAACAGAATTCAGAGTTCTAGAGTAGGTAGAGTGGGGGGTCTGTTGTGTCATTGGCAAACTTAATTACCATGTTGAAGCTATGCATGGTGTTATGGAAAATGTATGATTCATCCTATTATATCATTTTTACAGCTTACTGGGCCTATTAACACTTTGATTACCGGCCATTAACATGGTAAAACGTGGTTGAATCAATGACTTGTTTGCAGTCAACATTGTCGAAACGCATTGTTTTTTAATCGGTTCATTTCCGTTTTATAGCATTTTGAAAAGCCCTCGTTTTCAAGGAAAATATAAAGATTCTGTGATAAAAGGCTGGAATATTCTGGAATAAGATGATAGATGGAAACTTTTATTGCCATTTCAACACTGTTGATTGGGATTTGTCTTGGTGCCACGTACAGTACAGACAATGTTAAAAACATACAATATAAAAACACAAGAATACAATATAAAAACACGAGTACAATATAAAAACACAAGAATACAATATAAAAACACAAGAGTACAATCCCCACAATAAAGAGTTTTACACAAACAATTAAAAAGAAAATAAATTGCTCAGTGTTCCAGTTTTAAAGTGCATGTTGGCTGGTGCTAGCCCTTATTGTACATAGTGCCTGTACATTTGTACTCGAGTTCAGGTGACGGACAGCCTCGGGATATGTACTGTTTTTAAAACGGGATGTCCTGCACCTGAGACTTTGGAGTCTTCTGCCAGAGGGAAGGGGGTTAAAGAGGTCGTAAGCAGGGTGAGACGGGTCCCTGATCACCTTTCCGCCGGATTTGTGTGGCATAAATGGAGGCCACAGAGGGGAGCTCACAGCCGATGATTTTTGACGCTGTGCGTACAGTTCGTTCTAAATGTCCCCTATCATGGACGGTGGTGTTTCCGTACCACACAGTCATTGAGAAGGTAAGGACACTCTACAGTGGCTCTAAAAACTGAGCATCGCCTCCCTGGACACACCAAACTTTCTAAGCTGGCGCAGGGAGTGGAGCCTCTGGTGGGCTTTGCTAATTATGAGGCTGGTGTTAACTTCCCATTTTAAATTATCACATAATTGTGATGCAGAGGAATTTGAAACTGTCTACCCTCTCCACCTGCTGGCCGTTTATGTACAGAGGAGGGTGGACTGCCTCCCCGCGCCGGAAGTCAACTATAATTTCCTTTGTCTTAGATATGTTCAAAAGCAGGTCGTTCTCCTTGCACCATACAGCAAAGCTATCGACTCCAGCTCTATAGGCTCTAACGATTGCAGTACTGTGTAACTTATTTTTTTAATTGTGTTTTTTTGGTCGATTTTTTTTATTTGTTTGTACTACCGGGCAGTCCGGTAGAGAGAGAGGAAGAACGGGAGACAGAGCGGGGGGAAGATATTCGGCAAAGGACGCCGGGTCCGGGAATCGAACCCGGGTCGGCCGCTTCGCGACGCAGCACGTTACATGGTTCGCCACTTGGGTGCCCAGTACTGTGTAACTTAATGTTACACAGGTTGCGCTCTGGGTGCCCACCTGTCGAGATGCTTCCAGCTGCAGAACCCCAGAACCACCACAGTAGCGGCGCTTAGAGGCCCCGGCGGTTACAGACCCCTCGCTTCCATTGGCTGATTTGGGTCACGTGACCGTCCCACCCAATGGCTGAATTGGAGTGTTGCACTGCGGGCATTGGCTGATTTGGGTCACGTTGCACTGTGGGATTGATTGATTGATTGATTGATTGAAAACTTTATTAACAGATTGCAGAATGGGTACACGTGACCGCCACAGGCCCTGATTGATTGATTGAAAACTTTATTAACAGATTGTAGAATGGGTACAGTGACCGATTGATTGATTGATTGAAAACTTTATTAACAGATTGCAGAATGGGTACAGTGACCGATTGATTGATTGATTGATTGAAAACTTTATTAACAGATTGCAGAATGGGTACAGTGACCGATTGATTGATTGAAAACTTTATTAACAGATTGTAGAATGGGTACAGTGACCGATTGATTGATTGATTGATTGAAAACTTTATTAACAGATTGTAGAATGGGTACAGTGACCGATTGATTGATTGATTGATTAACAGATTGTAGAATGGGTACAGTGACCGATTGATTGATTGATTGATTGAAAACTTTATTAACAGATTGCAGAATGGGTACAGTGACGTCACAGGCCCGGATTTATTGATTGATTGAAAACTTTATTAACAGATTGCAGAATGGGTATAGAGGTGTGATAGGTGGGATCGGTGTGATAGGTGTGATAGGTGGGATCGGTGTGATGGGTGTGATAGGTGGGATCGGTGTGATAGGTGGGATCGGTGTGATAGGTGGGATCGGTGTGATAGGTGTGATAGGTGGGATAGGTGTGAGAGGTGTGATACAGTGACTGTCACAGGCCCAGATTGATTGATTGATTGATTGATTGAAAACTTTAACAGATTGCAGAATGCAGTACAGCTCAATACACACAATTGTTAAGGGGATGCAGACCATGCAGTACTGTTACATTTGTGACATACAGTAAATATATACAAGGGGGAGGGAACTGTACATTTATGATGAATTGAAAATGGGGGACCCTGATGTAAACAAGACGGAAGTCTTTCTCTGGTCTGCATCCCCTTAACAATTGTGTGTATTGAGCTGTACTGCAGATATATTTCAATTGCCTTACTTATTTACATAAGTATTATAGGCCTACAGCAGTATTGTACAGACAGTCTGTGTGAAGTCTGTGTGGTTCTCCAGCTGCACAAAGGCAGAACAAGAGGCTCTACAGAGGGTGGTGAAGGCGGCAGGCAGGATTGTCGGGACTCCTCTATCAAACATCACCTCCGTCTTCACCTCCCGCTGCCTCCACCGCTGTATACTGTGTATATTGAGGCAAAACAGAATTATATATACAGTATTGAGGCAAAACAGACAACGCATGTGTGTGTGTCTGACAGCTTGAAGTTTATCATGATGATATGATGATAACGCATAACATAATAAAGTTTTCAATCAATCAAACGTCTCATAACTCCCTGGCTGTCACGTGGCTGGTGACTGACAACTTTTCTGAGCCAATAGGCGCTTTGCGCAACCGTAGCAAGTCGCTTCCCAGCCGAGTGAGAGGTACTGTGGAGCCTCGCTCTGAAGGCTGTGCGTGGCTCGCTCCCGCGAGAGTTCCGCGCCTCGCCTCGTCAGATTTTCAGAGCAAGTCGGACAACATTCTAACCGTCATGCAACGCGCTTGGCGAGGCCGTAGTAAAACCTGCGCAGATCTGCGTCCGCCTATCCCATCTCGAACACGCCTTACCTCTCACCCGGCTGCTCCCGGCTGGGAAGCGACTTGCTACGGTCGCGCAAAGCGCCTATTGGCTCAGAAAAGTTGTCAGTCACCAGCCACGTGACAGCCAGGGAGTTATGAGACGTTTGATTGATTGATTGATTGAAAACTTTATTATTGTAACTGAGGGGTACAATTCCCTGACTGTATTGATAAGTATGGTATCATTAAACCACTACCGCTTTATGTACTTTAATTACTGGCCATACAGTACACGATATATGAATATGATGAACACTTCCCACAATGAAATCGGTTCCACACAAAGGTATAATCAAGTATTTAATGGAGCAAAGGGTACATAATATACTTTACATTATTCTTTGAATGCACTTGTAAGGCAAAGGAATGTGCATAGGCAAATCAACACTGAATGTCCATTCTCTGGTTACGCAGGAGGTAATTATACAACCTGAATCTTAGGGAATTATATCTATGGTACACTAGTAATATAGCGGGAGATACTGGAAGGGTCCCCCTGGTTGTAAGCCAGCAGGGGTAGAAGATTTGTCGGTAGTAGAGAGTCTGGTCAACGATGACTAAGGAGACTCCAGGTACAGGAGCCGGTGCAGTAGCCTCTTGATCCACAGACGAATACAGCTGTTCTCCGTAGACTGTAGCTCCACAGTGAAGAAAGCTAGTCGGCCTCAGGCTCTCTGAGGCGCCGACTCGACTTGACTCCTCGCGGGGTAAATCCAACACGTGCAGGTGTCGGCGATTATCCGCTCCATAAATCACAGGACCAAAGCAAATACATTCCAGCCGCAAAGGGCTATGTAGTCGTCGGGTAGATTAATCCAGTGTACATGTCCATACGGTTCTCGTCTAGGTCTCCTCGGGTGAAAGCGCCATGTGGTCAGCCCAGCCTGGATAAGAACTCTAGCTAATACGAGGAAGCGTTGGAGATGCTGGTCACTGTAGAACTTTAGCCGCACGATACACTATACACAAATAGACTATTATTGACTTAATAGAAATATGTCGCACTCGACGGTATAGCGCCAAACTCTGACAATTCAGTTATTAATTCGCACGCGGTCTCAATGCTCTATTCTGGGGCCAAACAGGCCATACTTCACCGCACGTTGTATCGTGGGTGAGGCTTCAACTTATTGGTAACTTACTAAGGGGCTTCTGTATTCACCTGCGCCGTATTTATACGCACGGTGAACAAACTAGTGCCAATCTCATTTCTGTCGCGTATCCCTGGGCAAGGCCGGGCATGTCCAGACATGTCTTGACGGTGACTTTGAACCTGACTCCGGAGGCCGGTCCCTGGCGCCGGTGGACCGCTGTCCAATAGGAGAATGAAATATTATGGTCTGTAGTAGGCTAAAGGGATATTCCGTGTATATGTACAAGGAATATACAAGGGATATCAAACGATATACAAATACTATGCAATATATATCAATAAATAAATATATATATTCGGTTTAATCTGATCCTTTGTAACAGCCGCCCCCTAATTAGTCCCACCTAATTAGCTAAGCAGAGACAGATTAACCGCACTGTCCACTACTCAATGTCTGTTGTGAGGGGTCGGTCAGTTCACAAAGTCATGGGGTCATGGTCGTCATCGATAGTATCGGGGAGCCTTGGCAGTTCTATTAGCCTCGCCACGGGTCGGGTGTAGATCCGCCCTTGGACGAGCACTTCGGCTGCTCGGACCTTTCCGTCGGCACCGGTGATCACTTTGCTTACGCGGCCAGCCGGCCACATAGCTCGGGGTAGTGACTGGTCGATAATCATGACGACTGTTCCTTCTGTCAAATTGTCTCTCTCTTTCACCCATTTCTGGCGGGTCTGTAGAGACGGTAGATAGTGGAGTAGGAAGCTGTTCCAAAACTTGTCAGCCAATACTTGACTGTACCTCCACATTCTTCGGCCGTTCGCTTCTTCAGGCCTGTACATTGTCTGTGGTAGCGCGGGGTCCAGCCGCCCCATCAAGAGTGTGTTGGGGGTGACTGGGTCGACATCTGCTACATCACTTGAGACGTAACCGAGGGGCTTTGAGTTCAATACTCCCTCGATCTCCGTGAGGACTGTCATTAGGACTTCTTCCGCCACGGTCTGGGCCCCAAGCACGGCGTACAGGGCTGTCTTTATTGAACGTACTTCTCGTTCCCAAGTTCCACCGAAGTGAGGTGCGTTCGGGGGATTAAACTGGAAGTCAATCTGGGATGGAGCGAGGTGGGTCTTAAGTTCTGGGCCCATAGCTTGGAAGCTCTCTCTCAGCTCTCTTTCTCCGCCTTTGAAGTTTGTCCCGTGATCAGACAACAATATAGACGGTTTACCTTTCCGCAATGTGAATCTTCGGAAGGCCATAAGGAATGAGTCTGTGCTCATGGTTGGAAGGAGTTCTATATGCATCGCTCGGGTGGTCATGCATTTGAATACAATACCCCACCGCTTCTCGGTTCCTCTTCCTTTCTTTATATACAGCGGGCCGAAACAGTCCATACCGGTGGAGTGAAAAGGCTTGTCGCCGAGTCGGAGGCGACAGGGAGGTAGGTCAGCCATCCGGGGTATACTGGGCTGCGCTCGCCACTTACGACAGTCTAGACAGGTTCGCTGGAAGCGCCGCACTGCTTCTCTCCCTTGCAGTATCCAATAACGACGTCTGATCTCCGCGAAGACTCTCTCTGCCCCGGCGTGATGCACATCCTCGTCGTATTTCTTTATGATCAGCTCTGTGACCTTGTGTCGGCTGTTTAAGACTATCGGGTACTTGACGTCATCCGGTAAGTCTGGAGCTCTCCGCAGACGACCACCCACTCTGATGAGACCATGGGTGTCGCTCTCGGGGGCTAGGTGGAGCAGTCTGCTGTCTGATGGGACGGGCTTTGCTCCCTGTAGACAGTCTAGCTCATCGGGGAACGAGTCTCTCTGGGCTCGTTGTAGTAGAAGAAGTTCTGCTTCTTCGTAGTCAGCTGCAGTAATGTCAGTAGTGAGCTGAACCTCTGGGTGGTGCCACAGGAATGTCTTTAGCTGCGCACTCTCTAGGGTGAGGCAATCGTCTATGTCGGGGTCTGTGGAGACGAGTGTGTTCAATCCACAGAACATAGATTTCTTGTTTTCTGCCTCCTCTTTACTCGCTTCCCGTGGGGTGGGTGTAGGCCACTCTTCTTCCGGGAGCTTGAGGAACTCTGGCCCGTCACTGTATAGGTTGTGACGGGTGAGGTCATCCAGGGACATTCCCCGGGTGATGACGTCAGCTGGGTTGTGTTTTGTGTCCACATACCTCCAGCTTGCTACTTCTGTTAAATCTTGAATCTCTGTGACTCTGACTCCCACGAAGACCTTGTATCTGCACGAATCAGACCGGATCCATGTGAGTACTGTCGTGGAGTCTGACCACAAGATTGTTCTTTGCACCGGAATGGTGAGTTCACGTTGGATTAACGTGGCGAGTTGCGCTCCTGCTAGGGCTGCGCAGAGCTCTAGACGCGGGATAGATTGTTGCTTTCGTGGGGCTATTCTTGAGCGAGCCAGGATAAAAGCAGTATGTATTTCTCCTCCCTCCTCTCGGGCACGCAAGTAGGCCACCGAACCATAGGCTACTTCGGAGGCGTCGCTGAAGACGTGCAGGTCCATCTGGCACGTCTCCGGCCTCACTGTGGGTGGGAAGTAGCTGCGGCGTATGTTGACACCTGGGAGTGAGCTGAGTTCCGTCTCCCACTCTCTCCATGTGGATGCAAGGTGTTCGGGTATGGGGTCGTCCCAGCCCTGGTCCTTGTCCCATAACGCTCTTACAATCATCTTTGCCCTGGTGGTGTAAGGTAGAATACATCCCAACGGGTCATATTGTCTGGCGAGTGTTCTGTATACACTCCGTCTGGTGGTCGGTAGTGCAGTCGACCTTCCCTGCTCCTTGGTCAGGGGTGTGTGTTTATAATGGAGCGAGTCTGTTTTGAAGCGCCAGACTAGTCCTAATGTCATTTCTTGGGCTTCTCCTGGGATGGTCGCCATCCAGGTCTCGCTGCTTGCTGCCTTGTCCTCGGGGGAGAGGCTGCGCAATACTTGCGGGTCGCTGCTGGCCCACTGCCTGAGATCAAAGCCGCCTTTGATCAGGGAGGCGCGGAGCTTGAGTAGAAGGGCCTCGGCTTCTTCTGGCGTCGAGACGCTTTGCAGACAGTTGTCCACGTAGAAACTATTTCCTACACTTTGTCGGACCTCTTCATCAGCTGCTGGGTCCTCTGCGACGTGTTTTTGCAGTGCAAACGTAGCACAGCATGGGCTGCATGTGGTTCCGAAAGGGAGGACTTCCCATTGATAGATGGCTGGTTGCTCATCCCCGATCCTCTCTCTCCATAGGAACCGCAGCAGGGGCTTGTCCTCCTCCACTAGTCTCACCTGCAGGAACATCCCTTTGATGTCGCCGCTGATGGCCACCTTGTCCTGGCGGAAACGTAGCAACACGCCTAGTAGGGAGGGGCCGAGTGTTGGGCCGGGCAAGAGCTCTTTATTCAGATTTTGTGATCCGATCTGGTAGCTGCAGTTGAACACAATACGATCCTTGCCGTTGTGGTGGACTTTGTGGTGCGGCACGTACCATGATTCGGTCGTCTGATCGGCCTCTTTAATGTCAATTCTCTTTATGTGTCCCGCTGTGATTAGCTTGTTAATCTCAGCGCGGTACACAGTCTCCTGAGCGGGGTCTCTGGCTAGGCGCCGCTCTGTGTTCAATAGATACCGCTCCGTCGCTTCTTTTGGGGCGTGGAAGGTAGGCATACCCTCTCGCCTCAGGAGTGGAGTTGCGTATCTCATCACTCCGTTGACTTTGACTCTCTTTGTCCCCTGCTCGAGGAGGGCTATAGCGTAAATGTCTTCCTTGGAACGAATGTCTTTCTTTTCGTTCTTAAAGGGCATTGTCTCTAGTGTCCATAGCCTCTCGACATGCTGTAGGAGGGTGGTGTCTTCTTCTGTCACTCTGGAGTGGAGGCAGCTAGTGGCTGCTGTTCGGTTAAGAGACTTAGCGAGGGGGCCTTGTAATGTCCATCCTAGGCGGGTCTCGACTGCTGCAGGACAGCCTCTGGGCCCTGTGTGGACCCGGTCTATCGGGACTATGAGGTCTGCATGGTCGGAGCCTATCAGCAGGGTCGGGGTGGCACCGTCTATGAGCGGGATAGGTAGTTGACGCAGGTGCACATATTTATCCATCAGCTTGGCGATGGGGTAGGTGTACTGCGACAGGCCTATTTCTTGGCTGGTGAAAGCATTAGTAATCCTATACCGTCTCTCTGGCTGCCCGCTTGCTGCGATAGTGAAGGAGACATTCTCGCCCTTTATCGTCTCTAGATCTCTTCTTATTGTCCGAATCGTCATCTGGTTTTCGCTCCCCCGCAGCCCCAGCTGGGCCGCAGCGGACGCGAGGAGAAGGGTCTTCTCTGACCCGTCGTCAAGGACGGCGTAAGTGTCCATGACCTTGTCTTGGTAACTCAGTGTTACGCGGACCACCTTTAAGAGCACTCGGGCGCCCCCGCTGCTGGCGGGGTCAATGTACATAACACTTGCCTTTGTGCTGCTTGAGGGTGCAGGCTTTCTTCTGTTACTGTCGTGTAGGACATCTAGGTGGGCTCCGTCACACCGACTACACCTCTTCTTTAAGCGGCAATCGGCTGCCATGTGACTGCGCGCACATCGGTAACAGCGTCGGTTGGACTTTATCCATTGACTCACCTCGTCGGCGGTCATCTTCTTGAACGTGTCACATTGTGACAACCAGTGTTCCTTTTCGCAGTACGGGCACACCATCTTCCACTTCTCTTTCATCGAGGGGGTACTGTGGTTCTTGCTGCTCGGTACTGATTCTGATTGGTGCATGACGGTCACCAATCTTCGGCCATCGTTTGCTCTCCTAGGTCCCTCTCTGGAGCTTGGGGTGCTCCGCATGAACGTATCCAACCGTAGGCTGTTGACTTCTCTCGCCAGGAAGTCGGCTAGGTCTAGGAGGGATGGCTCGGGACCGTTAGGATCACGGTGGTCTCTTTGCCGCCTGAAGCGCTCTTGTCGGGCGGGCGGAAGCTTCTCTAAAATCCTCTCGACATTAGAGTTCGCGTACAGTTCGTGCATACCCTTTTCTCTTTGCGCCCCCAGCATCCCTACCAGGGATTGTACCTTGATAGACAGGTCATCTAGTGAGCGATTGTCTGTGGCTGGGGGTAGGCGGTCAATATGCCTTATCTCTTGTATTACGTAGTCCCATATGCGTCCATATCTTTGGTCGAGTGCTGCTAGAGCCGCTGTGTATGGGGTAGTAGAGGTGGCATAAGCCAGCGCTATATTGTGCGCTCGGGGCACCTTGAGGTGCTTCAGTAGGATAGCATACTTGTACGGTTCGTCAGCTACATCGGACATCATTGTCTCTAAGCACATTCGTAGCTCCGTGTACTGTGCTCTGTTCTCGTGGGTGAAGTCCGGAAACGTCGGTGTGCCAATGTATGATGCCATGGATGGCTGGCACATCGGTGAGCGTTGGAAGAGAGGCCTCCTAGGCGAGTCTCCTCTTACACCTCTTGGTGGGCTGGTACCTGCTGGGTACCATGGCCCGCGTATCCAGGTGCTATTCCTCGGGGCTGGTCGTGCGTCAAGCTCACCCGTGAATTGAGTCGGGGGTCTGTAGCGCAGAGCCGCGGGGGTAGAGCCTGGGCTGTACTGGACCTCCTGGTCCTGTGGAGTACTGTGCTGCTGTCGGGCTTGACTCTCCTCCTCTCCCTCTTCTTCTTCCTCTGGCAGGTCCTCTAGATCCTGTAGTCGTCTATTTAGCCTCTCCGCGGTGTAGACCGTTTCTTCCTTGTAGCTGGTCCTCGCGTGGACCGGTCGGGGAAGGAGTTCGGAGGGGGGTATAGGCTCTCTCTGGTGGTGGGGCTCAGGGTCGCTTGATCGGGTAGGGGAGGGTGCCCTTGACCCTTGTCTTGACGAGGCCCTGGAACCCCGTGCGGAGGGAGGGGGTGTCGCCCTGGCGATCAGCTGCTCCATTATCTGCGCTTGTAATCGGTCGCGCTCGGCTTCGCGCTTGGTGAGAGCGATGTCGCGCTCTGCTTCTCTTTGGGCACCGGCAGCGGCGCGCTGGGCTTCGGCGGCGGCGCGCTCTGCTTCGGCCCGGTCTCTTACCATATTCTCTTCCGCCTGAAGGCGTCTAATCTCTAGACGTATGCGATCTTCGTCGCTCCGTTGCTGCGCTTGAAGGCGTTCTCTTTCCATGGAAGAATGTTCGCGCTCACTAAGCGTCTGTGCTTGGAGTCGATCGCGCTCTGTTGAGGCTGCTAGGCTGGCGAGGAATGCCTGTGCCAGCATCTTGTCTGCCTCGTTGGGGGAAGACGCTGGTTGAGGTGATCCGCTCCTGGCAGTACTCGTTGGAGATTTGTTCTCCTGTGGCGAGTCCTGGAGATCCATCTCCGGGGTGCTCTCCTCTTCTTGTAGCGGGTAGAGTTCCATCCCTGGAGAGCTGTCTTTATCCTGGAGCTCTCCGGGGACTACTTCTTCGGTCTTGGCGGGGGGTAAAGTCGTGTCAGGTCCCTCCTGGTCCCTACCGTGAGCTTGGTCAGTTACGTTAGAACCCACTAGGGCCTCTATTGGCAGGGTAGCCTGGGCGATAGGGTCGGACATAATTTTACTATCTACTTTTTCCGCGTTTACCGTCTGTAGAAGGCTAGGTAGTATATTGGCAACGTAATCCTCTAAGTACTGAGGTGTCTGCCGTCTACGCTGCGGGCGATCTACTTTAGGAGAACCGTTTTGTGGAGTGTTCATCATAGGCCATGTCAATATTAATACCACTATATTAATATTACACTAGTTACCATCCGGCTCGAAGGACCAATTGTAACTGAGGGGTACAATTCCCTGACTGTATTGATAAGTATGGTATCATTAAACCACTACCGCTTTATGTACTTTAATTACTGGCCATACAGTACACGATATATGAATATGATGAACACTTCCCACAATGAAATCGGTTCCACACAAAGGTATAATCAAGTATTTAATGGAGCAAAGGGTACATAATATACTTTACATTATTCTTTGAATGCACTTGTAAGGCAAAGGAATGTGCGTAGGCAAATCAACACTGAATGTCCATTCTCTGGTTACGCAGGAGGTAATTATACAACCTGAATCTTAGGGAATTATATCTATGGTACACTAGTAATATAGCGGGAGATACTGGAAGGGTCCCTGTAACTGAGGGGTACAATTCCCTGACTGTATTGATAAGTATGGTATTATTAAACCACTACCGCTTGTACTTTAACTTCTGGCCATCCAGTACATGATATAGATATGATGAACACTTTCCCACCTGATGAAACGAAGTCCACACAAATGTATAAATCGAATATTTTATATAGCAAAGGGTATATACAACGTTCACTTAATGACATTTATGATTTGAAATGCACTTGTATGGCAAATGAGTATTCGTAGGTAAATCAACATTGAATGTCCAATCTCTGGTTACGCAGGGAGCAAATATACAACCTGGTTCTTTAGGGAACTATAGCGATGGTACTTAAATGATTATAGCTGGATACACTAAGGGGGGGGGGGGGTCCCGCTGGTTGTAAGACAGTAGGGGGGGGGGGGTTAGAAGAGCCGCTGGCGGTATCCCATCTGGCCGACGATTTCTTGGGAGAATTCAGAGTCCTGAACACGATGCCCACAGAACCTCGGTCCGCAGATGAATACAGCTGGACCCTCTGGTGGACGGTAGCTGCCGGTCCACAGATGAAGAGACGTGAGGCGACCTCACTTGGTGTAGAGCGCCGTCTCACCTGGACTCCTCTCCGGGGGGTAGTTCCAACACTCAGCAGTGTTGGCCGTTATCCATGGAATAATCAAAGCACCCAAAGCATGTAGATAATCCAAGCCGTGGAAGGCTCGCCGTCGTCCGGGTAAAGTAATCCAATGTACAGGTCCACTTGTCCTGGCCCGGAGCTCCTCGGATGCAAGCACCACACGTGGTCTGCCCAGCCTGGTTAAGACTCCAGATAACGTCAGGAACGATGGGGGTACTGCTCACTTTATAACTCTAACCGAACGATGCACCATACATAATAGACTATTATTAGCTTAATAGAACTACGTCCAACTCGACGGTATAGTGCCAAACTATGACAATTCAACTATTAATCCACACGATATCTCAATGCCTATTCTGAGGCCAAGTAGGCCTTACTGCACCACACGTGCGTCGTGGGTGAGGCTTCGCGTCTGTTACTAGGTTGGAGGGTAAAGAACTAATGGACTAAAAAGTTCTACTTTACTTGCGCCATATATATATGCGCTGTGAACAAATAGTACCATTCGTATTTTGCCAGACGTATTCCTACGCGGAACCGGGCTTGCCACGACATGTTGGTCGGCACGATTGAACTTGAACCAAGGGGCATGGCTGCTGGCGCCAGGTTCTCGTCCAATGGTAGAATGAAACTATTATGGGCTGTTAGTAGACTAAAGGGATATTCAGTGCATATTGTACAAGGAATATACAGGGGATATCAAACGATATACAAATACTATTAAATATATATCCATAAATAAATATATATATTCGGTTTAATCTGATCCTTCACAACAGTCCCCCTGGTTGTAAGCCAGCAGGGGTAGAAGATTTGTCGGTAGTAGAGAGTCTGGTCAACGATGACTAAGGAGACTCCAGGTACAGGAGCCGGTGCAGTAGCCTCTTGATCCACAGACGAATACAGCTGTTCTCCGTAGACTGTAGCTCCACAGTGAAGAAAGCTAGTCGGCCTCAGGCTCTCTGAGGCGCCGACTCGACTTGACTCCTCGCGGGGTAAATCCAACACGTGCAGGTGTCTGCGATTATCCGCTCCATAAATCACAGGACCAAAGCAAATACATTCCAGCCGCAAAGGGCTATGTAGTCGTCGGGTAGATTAATCCAGTGTACATGTCCATACGGTTCTCGTCTAGGTCTCCTCGGGTGAAAGCGCCATGTGGTCAGCCCAGCCTGGATAAGAACTCTAGCTAATACGAGGAAGCGTTGGAGATGCTGGTCACTGTAGAACTTTAGCCGCACGATACACTATACACAAATAGACTATTATTGACTTAATAGAAATATGTCGCACTCGACGGTATAGCGCCAAACTCTGACAATTCAGTTATTAATTCGCACGCGGTCTCAATGCTCTATTCTGGGGCCAAACAGGCCATACTTCACCGCACGTTGTATCGTGGGTGAGGCTTCAACTTATTGGTAACTTACTAAGGGGCTTCTGTATTCACCTGCGCCGTATTTATACGCACGGTGAACAAACTAGTGCCAATCTCATTTTCTGTCGCGTATCCCTGGGCAAGGCCGGGCATGTCCAGACATGTCTTGACGGTGACTTTGAACCTGACTCCGGAGGCCGGTCCCTGGCGCCGGTGGACCGCTGTCCAATAGGAGAATGAAATATTATGGTCTGTAGTAGGCTAAAGGGATATTCCGTGTATATGTACAAGGAATATACAAGGGATATCAAACGATATACAAATACTATGCAATATATATCAATAAATAAATATATATATTCGGTTTAATCTGATCCTTTGTAACAATTATGTTATGCATTATCATCATGATAAACTTCAAGCTGTCAGACACACACATACACACATGCGTCGTCTGTTTTGCCTCAATACTGTATATATAATTCTGTTTTGCCTCAATATACACAGTATACATATATATATTGATGCAAAACAGAATTATTCAGCAGTGTGTTGTGTGTGCGTGCGGCCAGGAGCGCGCAACAAGATGGTATACATTATGGTATATGAATAGTATATTCCACTATAGCAGTATGGTGTGCTGTACATTTGAATTTGATCTAATTTTGCACACGGCCATCGCATTATGAGCTGGACAGGTGTGTAATGTGTGTGTGGTGACGTGAAAGCGTATCTGCCATGCGAGACTAGGCAAGAAATCGGAAGTGTCCGCCTTTTTAACTCCTCCCCCGGCTTCACTCGGCTACTCTCGTCTACTTTCGAGGCAAACCGAAATCCATCTCGAACACGCCTAGTCAGACAGTCCAAGGCCGAGGCAGCTGCAGTGTGTGTGACGTCAGTCATACCTGATGTTTCTGCAGAATAGCCTAAAGCTTTTTTACGACGCAGTGCTTGAAGTTGAGTGGGATGACACAACTGTCTGTGAGCTTTTCCAGCTCATGACCAGTCTAAGACTGAAACTTGAACAACGATCAAAGGACCGTTATTTTGGATTCGAGACCAGTGCGCTCATGCAGAGGTTTCCTAGTTCCTACCACACAGGCTGCTGCGATCGAACAGGACTTTTTAATTTTCTATCGGAGAGCGCTCGCTTACCTAGACAAATGGTTTGATTTCTCTGATCAGAATGACCTGAAACAGGTGTCATGCTTGGCTCTCAAGAATCAAATCAAATCAAATCAAATTTATTTATAGGGCCCGACAACACACGTTAATGTCCCCATGGGCCGTACAGATCTTCTTTAAACAAGTCAAGAAGAAAACATAACAATAAGTAAAGAACAGAACAAGAACACCATAAGGTCCAAACATTTTTAGATGAATACAAATAAATGAAAGAATGCAAGCACTCCCAGACATACCCCACGCGAAGGTAAGGAAAAACTCACTAAAACCTAACAATAGGGAAAAAAGCTCCACAGGCAGTGTGGAGGAGAGAAACCTTAGAAGGGCCATTCAAGGGGGGATCTCCCTTCTTAGATGTTGGTGATAGTAGTGTTGCAGACGGACAGTTGGTAAGCATGCACTCATGTGTGTAGTGGAACACAGATGAGTGCATGCAATAGCAACTGTACATTTTGAAAAATTAAAGATAGAGCTAATAGCGATAGCAACTGAACATTTTGAAAGATTAAAGATAGAGCTGATAGCGAATCTATTTGAGGCACAGGGGCGGCGCAAAGAGGGTCACGTCCTCCCCGTCTTAGTCAAGGGACATTTAACACTCCGGTCGTTGCTCAGGGACAGCCGGAGACAGGGAGATAGGGGGCGGCGCAGAGAGGGTCACGAACTCCCCGACGTCATCGCGGGACATCCGGCACTCCGGTCACCACTACGAGACCTCCGGAGACAGGGGGGCACGCAGAGGGGGTCGCAACCTCCCGGCCTTCGTCACGGGACGTCCAACACTCCGGTCAACACTCCAGGACAGCAAGTCATAGGGAGACAGGGAGACGGGACAGGCGTTAGACAGCTCATGAGATTGTAGTAGGCGGACATAGCAATAGATACAAGTGGTAGGCATATATGTGAATGGAGTAGATATATGAAGTAGGCGTATTATGTGAATAGAATAGAAGTACTTAACCCAGCAATGAAACCGCGTTGACTGTTAATCTGTTAACAGTCTGTTAATACTGTTAATCAGTTGACAGGACCACGGACAGACGGCGGTGAATAACTGATCCAAGGCCTCGGAGGTGCATGTAGAGCAGTCACTACAATCTTGGCCAAGACCCCGAGGCATCCATCACCTTAGTCAGCGCCAGGAGACGGGCACTCAGAGAGAAGGGGGAGAGAGCATTCAGGGGAAGAGAGCATTCAGCTTCCAAGAGTTTCGCGAAGCAGCTGAAGCTCTTAATATCAGCAGCAAACTGGACTCTGCATTGTTTAAAAAATGTTGTGGGTTCACCAGACACATATTGCGGAGACTGTGCTGTCTCACCTTTTCTTTATGTTATATAGGGTTTGTGGAGACTTTGGGTCTCACCCTTTTTGTTATGAGTAACTGAGTGATCCGCTATTCACAATAAAAACATTATTATATTGTGAACATCAACCATCGCATTCCGTCTCCTCTCTTCTACACTTCACTGCTAATAATGCTCAGGAAAAGATGGCTGAAAAGACTTAGCTCCTGATCTTTCTATTAATGGAGTGATTTTATCAGCTTGGATACCAAGATTGATGGTTACCTGCTTAATGATGAAAGTGTGATTAAATAAAGATGTTGGTGACATAGACAGTAGCGGCTGAGAAGGTGATTGGTGAAGCATCTATACAGTTTAATAAGATTAATAACAAAATGTGCTATATATAGCCTACCGTCTGTGTCGAATATGAAATAAAGGCATTTAAATAATAAATACATTTCTTTAATTTTAATTAGCAAAAAAATATATATATATATATATATAATATAAATACCTCTTTGTTCTACCGTCAATGCTCGTGCATGATTATCCATATATGGTCATGAAACACCCCCCATGGGATGTGAAATAATGG
This sequence comes from Notolepis coatsorum, assembly GCF_963971535.1. Lineage (NCBI taxonomy): Eukaryota > Metazoa > Chordata > Actinopteri > Aulopiformes > Paralepididae > Notolepis > Notolepis coatsorum. The sequence continues at coordinate 12,486,309 of NC_140183.1, read as the reverse complement.
ACTGACCCGAGCGGAACTCTGAGAAACTTCACAGGAGATTGTTCACTGAGGCGCTGTCGAACCAAGAAGACACAACCCGTGTTATGGGATAAATAAAAGGCTGACTTGTACACGGTGATGTCAGATATCAATGGCTCCCTAAGACCATTGCTGCAATTAGAATAGAAATACTTTTATTATCCCGTGGGAAATTAGACACTGCAAATCGCTCAACATTTAAACATTTAGACAGGACAGGTCACAAATTAGAATAATAACACAAATCAAATCAAGTTGCCTAGGATAAGAGTAGAGTAAAATAAAATAGGATAAAATGAAATGAAATAAAATATACAGAAATAAATACAGTAAGAATATACTGAGCATACTGAGCATGGGATAAACAATTTGGTCACTATAATTATAATTTAAATCTAACTAAATGAAATATATATTCCAGTATTCAGTGTCACAAGGTGCAGTATGCTTTAGGTAGTGTATTGTCCTCCTTGGGTTCCAATAAGACCTAGATCAATGTCTGGCAGCCGTCGCTGCCCCCTGTTGTGGAGGCCGCTAGTCGCGTCCTCCTGCCACTATTGAGCTGCCGCTCTGTGCTCAGTGATGCAGTGAGGCACAGTGATGCATTATATAGTCTGATGGCTGTTGTAATGAAGGACTTCCTGTGCCGTTCAGTGCTGCATTTGGGTAGTGTGAGCCTAGCACTGAACATGCTCCTCCTGTCAGCCAAGTCTGTGTATAGTGGGTGGGTGGGGTTTTCCCTGATGGCCTGGAGCTTAGCGAGGCTCCTCCTCTCCGCCACCCTCGCTAGAGAGTCCAGCTCCACCCCAACCACGCTGCTGGCCTTCCTGACCAGCTTATCCAGCCTGGTTGTGTCCACTGCTCTCAGTCCGCTGCCCCAGCAGGTCACAGCGTACAAGAAGGCGCCCGCCACCACCGACTCATAGAACATCCTCAACATCTTTGTACAGACATTGAAGGATCTCAGCCTTCTGAGGAAGTAGAGTCGGCTCTGGCACTTCTTGTATAGTGCTTCTGCATGTTTTGACCCGTTCAGTTTGTTGTCGATGTGCACACCGAGGTATTTGTACACCTCAACCATGTCCACATCAACTCCCCTGATGGAAACGGGGGTCACAGGTGCACTCCTCCTCCCCAGCTCCACAACCAGTTCCTTGGTCTTTGCCACATTTAGCTGCAGGTGGTTTTTATCGCACCATGTGACAAAGTCCACTACCAGTTCCCGGTATTCCCTCTCGTCACTGTCCTTTATACATCCCACTATCGCAGCGTCATCAGAAAACTTCTGAAGGTGGCAGGACTCTGACCGATAGTGGAAGTCGTTGGTGTAGACAGTGAAGAGGAAGGGAGAGAGGACTGTCCCCTGCGGGGCCCCGGTGTTGCTGACCAGTCTGTCTGACACACAGCTCCGTAGGCGCACGTACTGTGGTCTTCCCGTCAGATAGTCCACAACCCAGGACACCAGGGGGGCCTCTACTTGCATCGCCTCCAACTTCTCACCCAGTAGCCCAGGCCTTATGGTATCGAAATCACTGGAGAAGTCAAAGAACATGATTCTCACAGTGCTCCCCGGCTTGTCTAGGTGAGTGTAGGCTCGGTTCAGCAGGTAGATGACAGCATCCTCTACCCCCAGTCGGGGCTGGTAGGCGAACTGGAGTGGGTCTAGGTGGGGGGTTGCTCGAGTTGAAGCGCTGAGAGGTGTGGGGGTGGGCAGGGGGCAACTGAAGTGTCGGGGGGGGGGGGGGGGGGGGGGGGGGGGGGGGGGGGCAGACTGGCCGGGGCCGCTGTGTCAAACCTGTTGTAAACCCCACCGGGCGGAGTTGCTCCAGGACTAACCTCTCCATGGTCTTCATTATATGAGAGGTTAGAGCCACCGGCCTGTAGTCCTTGGACGTGCTGGGACGCGGGCACTTGGGGACAGGGACCACACAGGAGGTTTTCCACAGTGTCGGGACTCTCTGCAGCCTCAGGCTCATATTGAATATGAACTGGAGCACATCACACAGCTGAGAGGTACAGGTTTTGAGTACCTTTGGGCTCACCCCATCAGGACCCGCAGCCTTGCCTGCGTGTAACTTGCTCAGCTGTGTACTCACCTGGTCTGCAGAGAGCCATACTGTGGGGATCTCAGGTGTTGGGGGGGGGGGGGGGGGGGGGGGGGGAGCGGGTCTTCAAGCCGCGCAGGGCAGACAGGCTGCACCAGAGATGAGGGGGCGTGGGCAGTTGGAGGGATGGGGGGGGGTTGCTCGAGTTGAAGGGCTGAGAGGTGTGGGGGTGGGCAGGGGGCAACTTAAGTGTCGGGGGGGGGGGGGGGCAGACTGGCCGGGGCCGCTGTGTCAAACCTGTTGTAAAACAGGTTTAGCTCATTAGCCCGGTCCACATCTCCATCCACTCCCCTTCCCACTGCCGGTTTAATGCCGGTTATTGTCTGCATTTCAGACCACACTTGTTTGATGTTATTGTTCTCCAGCTGCCCTTCCAACTTCCTCCTGTATTTGTCTTTGCCCTCACTGAGTTTAATTCTCAGACGCCCCTGAACTCGTTTGTCCTCCTCCCTGTTGCCTGCGTTGAAAGTCCTCTTCTTCTCGTTCAGAAGGGCTTTGATGTCCTTAGTGACCCATGGTTTATTGTTAGGGTAGCAGGTAACAGTCCTAGATGGAACATTGGAGTCCACACAAAAGTTGATGTAGTCTGTGATGCACTCTGTGAGCCCATCGATGTCCTCTCCGTGGGGCTCACACAGTGCCTGCCAGTCTGTGACCTCAAAGCAGCCCTGTAGTGCCTCTTGAGCCTCCTCCGACCACCTTCTTACCGTTATTTTGGTTGCAGGCTGTCTTCTGACCAGAGGCACATAACAGGGGTTGAGGTGAACCAGGTTGTGGTCCGACCAGCCCAGCTGTGGTAGTGGTGAGGAGCTGTATGCCTCCTTGATGTTGGCATAAAGCAGGTCCAGGGTCCTGTTCTCCCTGGTGTGGCAGCTGACATATTGTTTGAAGTTTGGTAGTGATTTGTCCAGTTTTACATGGTTAAAATCCCCTGAGATGAGGATTAAAGCCTTCGGGTGTTTCGTCTGGAGACGTGCAATTGCGCCGTGGATGACGTCACACGGGGCCGTCGGGTTTGCCGAGGGGGGGGTGTAAATGGCCATCATGATAACGTGGGGGATTTCTCTTGGCAAATAGTATGGTCTGAGTCCTACAGCTAACATCTCTATATCCGGGTCACAGTGTCGCTCTTTGATCGTAATATGGCTGGGGTTACACCATCTATTAATAAATAAAGCAAGCCCCCCTCCTTTACACTTGCCGCTCCCGCGGTTGCGATCAGAGCGCACAATCTGAAACCCGTCTATAGAGACATTGCTATTGGGAATATCTGTGTGCAACCATGTCTCAGAAAAACACATAATGCTACACTCACGGTATTCCTTCTGACTGCCGGTAAGCACGGCCAGCTCATCAATCTTATTTGCCAGAGACCTCACGTTGCCCATGACGACGGAGGGGAGATATGGTTTAAATCTCCTTCTCTCTCTCTTCTGCCTGGACAGCTCAAAATACTAATAAAGACCGTTCGTTGACCACTGTTTGGCGTTGGTGGTGTGTCATTATAACCGTGCTGTAATATGAATGCCTTTATTAGTTGTGTTCGATTGGCTATAATATGATTTTTAGAGGCTTCTATTTTGTTGTCGGTATTAGCCTAATACCGACAACAAAATAGATGCCTCTAAAAATCATATACTATTAGGTAGCCTATATGAATTACATATAATAGTAGCCATAGCCTACATTATGCAACAGTAACTTGCGCATATATAATAGCACAATGTCCAGCCCTGCGAACCTTGCACAGTAAACTAACTTGATCATTAATCTAGCTGTTGTATCTTTACGCTTATGAAAACATTAAATAATATGTTTTCATTGCATTAATAGCCTATATTCTCAAATGGCATTTAATGGCTATCCGACTCCTCGTCGCTATCCTCGCGGACGGACCAGTGTATACCTTATATCATATTCCTATTCATATTCATATAATAGTTTACTCTATCAGCATACCAGCATGTAATACGTTCTTTGTTAGAACTCAACTCGTTATTATTTTGCGCATAGATTGCAGAAATACGGGAACGTTTTGATTTTTATTAAAAGGCTTTGACATTGTAAAACTAAATACGTGGAATTCTGTAAGCATAATACAAGTCATATCACCCACACAATATATGCTCTGTGTCCAGAGCATGTATGCTTTTCATTCATTTAAGACACATTATTGCAAGGGTTTTGTAATACACATACACCCTCTGTTCTCATTGCAATGCGTTTTTTATTCTTTCTTATACAGTAGGAAGGGGGAAGAACACTATATTGTGGGTGTTCATATGACTTGTATTCTGCTTACAGCTTCGAAATTCCACTTGTTTCGTTTAACGTAAAGCCTTTTAAATATAATCAAAACGTTCCCGTGTTTCTGCGCTCTGTGCGCAAAATAATAACGAGTTGAGCTACGCGGAGCGCAGTCAGTCAGTACACCCCGTATATTCCGATAACGCTATATAAACCATGCTGCATTCATTCGGAGAGAAAGACCTATTATTCCAAATGCAATTTATAGGGTTTTGACCATAATTACACTACTGTTGCTATTTTACAATGAACTATAATGAATTAAGGTTCATACAGAACACGCCAGTGTTGAAACTAATGCACAGAAGCTTATTTCCTTGTTGTAATAATATATTCTACCAACGGGCACCAGCTACGCATGCTCCGAGCTGTGCGTAAATATACGCACAAAGTCAAGCACAAGTTCAAATTGATAAGTCCCACACTTTGCTTAGAAATGATCGTACGCAGGGGTTACGCACATATCTGTGCGTACGCAACGTTGATAAATGAGGGCCCAGGCCTATTCCATCCAGGGAGCCTGCTGTTATCATAGGGAATGAGTCTGAGATCGCAAAAGTCCAATGCCGCCGCCTGGTGGTATGCGGCCGGTGTTGCACATCTTTTGAAACGTTGAGTCTTTGGCTGTGCGTCGATGATATAGGTCCGGGCGGACTATTCTTAGTCGGACAAGTGTAGCGGTTCTAATGCTCGGATTGAGAAGAAACAATTACTCCCGTGGTGGATTCTGTGTTGGATTATGTTGGCGGAACGATGGACATCAATACTTGGAATGGCGATCAGATAATTGGAATATTCTTTTCGGGGTACATCCTAGTCAAGGTAAGGGCTATATGGTATCAATCTTGCGTTGATCCAATAATGTTTTCATTGCGATCCGAGCGTATGTGTGTAGCGCTACTCCATAACGTATTCCGTTGGTGACGATCAAAGCATCGGAAAACGACCCCCCCCCCCCCCCCCAACCTTTCATGCATTCATGATGGAACATAATACCGATCATATGCATTTGATTTTTTTAAAGTAGCGTGTGTAGGGACAAAACGCCAATGCATTTACTATAATACACGTTGCGGCTTATTACCAGCCTCTCAGGAATTGGCCCGGATCATTCCGAAATAACACTCATATTCACCACGGTATAAAACGGTAACGTATGGATGGGAAAATTATTTCTTTTTTGCATCTTGACCGGAAGAAACCCAGTGTCAAATGACTATAGTATTGAATCCATGGCTATAATATGGAATATAGATTTAGCTCTACAAACAAGGTGACCGTTCCCTATCTTATCTAGTGGTGGCCTCGCTACAGACGGCTTTCGGCTAATAGCTGGCACAAGTGTTAATGCTCTGCAAGATAAGCGTATAGGCCTTAAGCTTGTATTAAATGCAAGCAAAACTAAATTCATGGTGTTCTCCTGGGCCAGAAATATAAATCTAAATAATTTTCTTATATCGACAAAAAATGGGAAAAATGGGTCTGATATAGAAAGGGTAACTGAATATAAATATCTTGGAATCTGGCTCGATGATACATTTTTGTTTAAATATCATATAAACAACCTTGCCAGTAAATTGAGGCAAAACATTTGTTTCCTGTACAGGAATAGATCTAGTTTCCCAATGATGTGTAGGAAGAGGGTTATTGAAGCAGTCTTTCTATCTGTTTTGTATTATGGAGATGTGATTTATAGAAATGCTGCCCCTTCGACTATAAAACCACAAGATTCTGTTTATCATCCTGCTCTTAGATTTATCACTGGTGACAGATATGATACACACCACTGCATCTTATATGAGAAAATGGGTTGGTCTTCTCTGGCAGATAGGCGAAATCAACATTGGTATTTATTTATCCTTAAAGGAAAACTCCAACATTTTGGGAAATTAGTTTCACACTTATTTTGCTGTAAGGTACTGAATTCTCCACTTGCACAACCTGAAAGTAGGCACTTCCGGCTGACTTCCGGTTGCCAATGGTACTTCCTGTCCCATCCAAATACATTGGTTTTAGCTACTTTTCTCCCCTTATTTAAACAACTTTGTCGTCACAGAGAGGCAATGAAACGTTGGTATTATTATAGTATAGAATGTATTTAATAAGCAAACGTTTGTCAGCAGGGTTTTTGGGCTGTATTTCATGTAAAAACGTTTACTGTTAGTTTCCTTGCTCAGCCAGCATTAGCCTTCATTAGCTAACAGAAGCTAGTGGTTAAACAGGCCGGATTAGCTTTGAGCTAACTATCTTTCCCGACCCATGTATTCATTCCATTCTAAACATAACGTTAGTTTACAAAACATGACCTGTCTATATAACGTTGAGGAACAAATTATAAGTGTGTGGGTGTGTGTTTTTGTGAACATTGGACTGCAAACAGAAAATGCATCACAGTTACAGACAGTAGCTACTGTTAGCTGCACCCAGGCTGGCTGCACTCAGGCGGCGCGATCAGCCTGTTGGACAGGGAATGAAGATCTCCAGCGAACACTTCATTGCCTCGGATTATGTTGTTGGGGGTGGAAGGTTTGTCCAGAAGACCACTAATCAGCTGAAGCCTGATACGGTTCCCTCGGTCTTCGACAGACAGACCGGCGCAGGCTCCCGGGAGCGATGGCTAGCTAGTTAGCACCAGCCGAGGACCGGCGTTAGCTGCCGGGAGCGATGGCTAGCTAGTTAGCACCAGCCGGGGACCTGGAGCGATGGCTAGCTAGTTAGCACCAGTCGGGGACCGGCGTTAGCTGCCGGGAGCGATGGCTAGCTAGTTAGCACCAGGTTGGTCCCCGGCTGGTGCTAACTAGCTAGCCATCGCTCCCGGGAGCCTGCGCCGGTCTGTCTGTCGAAGACCGAGGGAACCGCATCAGGCTTCAGCTGATTAGTGGTCTTCTGGACAAACCTTCCACCCCCAACAACATAATCCGAGGCAATGAAGTGTTCGCTGGAGATCTTCATTCCCTGTCCAACAGGCTGATCGCGCCGCCTGAGTGCAGCCAGCCTGAGTGCAGCTAACAGTAGCTACTGTCTGTAACTGTGATGCATTTTCTGTTTGCAGTCCAATGTTCACAAAAACACACACCCACACACTTATAATTTGTTCCTCAACGTTATATAGACGGGTCATGTTTTGTAAACTAACGTTATGTTTAGAATGGAATGAATACATGGGTCGGGAAAGATAGTTAGCTCAAAGCTAATCCGGCCTGTTTAACCACTAGCTTCTGTTAGCTAATGAAGGCTAATGCTGGCTGAGCAAGGAAACTAACAGTAAACGTTTTTACATGAAATACAGCCCAAAAACCCTGCTGACAAACGTTTGCTTATTAAATACATTCTATACTATAATAATACAAACGTTTCATTGCCTCTCTGTGACGACAAAGTTGTTTAAATAAGGGGAGAAAAGTAGCTAAAACCAATGTATTTGGATGGGACAGGAAGTACCATTGGCAACCGGAAGTCAGCCGGAAGTGCCTACTTTCAGGTTGTGCAAGTGGAGAATGACGTGACAATAAAGGAATGTGGGGGGGGGGGGGGGGGGCACTGGAGGAAGTAAAATGTATCTAGTCCTGCCCCTTCCTTACAATATATTACATAAAAAATATAGTATTTCTTAATCTAAATATAATATAAATCTACAAATGCCAAAAATAATTATATATGTGGAACTTCAGTCACCTTATTACTTAGTCCTCTCTCTTGTACATGTCCAAAAATACTTGTTTATAGCGGCCTTTGAATTGGTTTGTATTATTGCTCAGCTTTATACTGGCATCTAGCCCATTCCAAAGGGACATCCCACACACTGAGATGCACATGCTTTTCAGAGATTCAATGCCCCTCATAAATTACCCATGTAAAAATGTTTAATGTAGCTTGGCAACATGTTATTTATTACCTTAAACATAATTTGTGCAGTTTTGAATTTAACTAAGCCCATGAATTTCAATGTTTGGCTCTTTAAGAATCAAAAGCTAAAAAAATATATAAAAAAAAAAAAAAAAATCAAAAGCAAAAGTACTCCTTGTACAGGTGCATCTCAATAAATTAGAATATTGAGGAAATATATCGGTTGCCTCCGTGCCACAGTGATTCATGCAGAAGGACCCCGACCAAGTAGAGTGATATACCTTTCAGTAGGCAGACATTTCTGTAATAATATATATATACCTTTCAGTAGGCAGACATTTCTGTAATAATATATATATACCTTTCAGTAGGCAGACATTTCTCTAATAATATATATATACCTTTCAGTAGGCAGACATTTCTGTAATAATATACCTTTCAGTAGGCAGACATTTCTGTAATAACTAATAATATATATTTTTTTGTATTGGTCTTATGTAATATTCAATTTTGATCAGATACAGAATTTGGGGTTTTCATTAGCTGTAAGCCATAATCATCCAAATCTAAAGAAATAAAGGCTTGAAATATTCACTCTGTGTGTAATGAATCTATATAATATATATATATATATATATATATATATATTTTTTTAATTGAATTACTGATGAATTCACTTGTCCTCGACATTCTAATGAATTGAGTGCACCTGTATGCACCTGTACGTGGTGCCTGTGTATTCCAGTGCTGGGGAGCATTCAGGCCTTAATGCGTTCACTTCTAAAGGTTCTGTTGACGCGGCATGTGATCCAGTTACTGCGCGCTGCAAATTAACAGTGGCTCGGGAGGTAGAGCAGTCGTCTGGCAATCCGGAGGTTCCCGGTTCGATTCCCGCTCCTCCCGGGCTGCGTGTCGATGTGTCCTTGAGCAAGACACTTAACCCCTAATTGCTCCCGATGAGCAGGTTGGCACCTTGCATGGTCGCCTCCGCCGTCGGTGTGTGAATGTGTGAGTGAATGGGTAGAATGTGAGGAACAAATTGTAAAGCGCTTTGGATAAAAGCGCTATATAAAAAAGCAGCCATTTACCATTTAAATCAGTAGCGGGCTGCGCGTATGAAGCGGTAGTCTCTCCGTCCGTCCGCCTGTCTCTCTCTCTTCTTTTCCCTCGTCTTTAGTCTGTGTTGCTGTAATGGGGCGAGAATGGAGGGGAAGCGGTGACACACAAATTAATTAAAAAGTACCTTATAAATGGCTTTTTTCAGTGTTTAGCATTGTTATATAGTAATAGGGGTTAGTATTGGGCCTCATTCATCAACGGACTTACGACAAAAAGGGCTTTCTCTTAGGGCCATTTGAGACCTTTTCGGGCAAGACATGAATATAGACAATATATTATAATATAATATTAATTATATATGTTTTATTGGGACGGTTGGTGAATCCCAAAATCGTCCCGAAAAGGTCTCAAATGGCCCTAAGAGAAAGCCCTTTTTGTTGTAAGTCCTTGGTGAATGAGACCCAATGGGTCTGTGTCTCTAAATACCATATTGGCGGATTGCTCTCATTCAGTTGAGACAATTTCCTCCTCCAGTTAATTAGGTCATTCTGATTTGACTCGCTCGGTGACGTAACTGGGAGCTGGTGGAGCTGATTGTGATCTGATTGGCTCTGTGGTTGTAGCGCATAGTGAAACCCGATACTTCCTCAAACGAGAGGCAGAGAGCGAGCGAGAGCGAGAGAGAGAGAGAGGAAAAGAGAGAGGGAGAAACAGATAGAGAGAGAGGCTCATACGCTGCATTTCTCTGAGCGATCTCTCCTCAGCTGTCTGCCCCTGCTTAGTTTACACACACTCGCGACAGAGCACACATACACACATGCGCGTTGCGCTGTCGTCTCTCTGTCTGTCTCTCTCTCTCCCTCTCTATCTCTCTCTCTCTCTCTCTCTCGAGTCGGGAGCACTAGCATATCACTGTAATATCTTTGCGCATGCTCCCACGTGCACGCCCGTATTCCGATCCGTACAATAATAATCACAGAGGTATATATTGTCATTTGAAACAAGTTACCAATGCATTGTCCCGTGGGATTATGCCCCCCGCGGCAAAATTACTTAGTATCCTCCTCAGTCTCTCTCTATCTCTCTCTGTGCCAGTCGCAGACTGTGTGGATGACTGTCACTCAAAGTGCTTATGGGCAGAGCCAACACAGCCTGAAATCCAAAGTGAGACAAATGTGGCTTTTGAGTACTTGATTAGAAATATAAAACAATGAATTGTTTTTAATAAAACCTTACAGATGTGTTCAATAGACTCACAGGAATTGTGTAAAGTTGCCCAAATAGTGCTAGGAATAGCAATGCATGTCCCCTTTAATGTCCATGGTCCTGAATTTATACACACACACTAACTACAGCGAGCCCCACTCATTTCATATACTGTAGTACAAATTAAGGCATCCAATATGATTAACCCCTTAACAATTGTGTGTATTGAGCCGTACTGTATTGTACCCATTCTTCAATATGTTAATAAAGTTTTCAATCAATCAGTCTTACCTTAATGCAGCAATATGCAACGTTTCATCTTGGCATCGTAGGCAGCAATGATCTCTTCAGCTTCAAGTGTGTGTGTGAGATCACTTTCGATGTGAAGCAGACTCAGAGTTGTCAGTCTCTCCTGGCCCATGGTGGTTCTTAGCCAGTTTTGGATGCGCCTCATTGCTGAGAAAGACCGTTCACATGTTGCTGTGCCTACGGGCAATGACAGAGCCAAACGGAAAAGCTTTTCATATTTTGGATGATGTCCAGACACAAGTTCCCTTCTGATGTTTTCATTGGATCCGTTTTGGATTTGTGTTGACACCATTGTCATCTCAGTCAGTGTGAGTTTGGGGTTGATGTTGAGTATTTTTGCATACTGGCTGATCAGGCTCTCTGCACCCCCGTAATCACATTTGAACACAGCATCAACACTTTTAGCAATGGCCAGTGACTGCAGGGAAAATCTGTCTCGACACTCGCAGAAGTGTGTCCAAAACAGGATAGAACAGCTGACTGGCCCATTTCTGTTTCATGGTGGTTGCTGTGCTTGCCTCATACTCTCTCTGGCCTAGAGTGCTGGTGACGACGCTGTCTGCGAGAGCAGCTGGCTGTTTGACAGGGCGCTTGCGTGGTCGTCTCTCATCCCCGCTCTCCATACAAACGTCAACTGACTGGCAGAATATTTGGATTTCGCTCCAGATGTCATCCCACTTTTGACTGTCGGTCCTCATGTTTTCGAAGCTTTTCATCATCAAAAATTACGTATATCCATTTTGCGTTTCTGCGGCCGTCGCTGGTGTTATCTACAAAGAAACTGGCGGGTGAAAATTTGAATGCAGATGTTTACACAAACGGGTGCGGTGTGATTGGTTACTGCCTGCAGTCTGGAATGTTAAACGGTCACAACACCTACCCATTGACTCCTCGGTCAGCCGACCCTTGCGTAACTATACAAACACACAATATCGTAGCCTATAGGCTGCCTATAATAATCCTGCGACTGGGGCTGCCCATTTGGCTAGGCATAGCCTACCCTTGCCTTCAATACCCGCCGCCTATGACGGAAGGGTTGAATATGTCCGTGAACACCCCCCGCCAGCTCCACCGTGCATGCTCTGATCACCCGGCCTGGGTGAATAATGAGTGGCAGCTGCAGTGGGATCAGGAGACTAGGGGAAGACAGTTACATATAGTGCAGCTGCAGTGGGATCAGGAGACTAGGGGAAGACAGTTACATATAGTGCAGCTATAGTGGGATCAGGAGACTAGGGGAAGACAGTTACTATAGTGCAGCTGCAGTGGGATCAGGAGACTAGGGGAAGACAGTTACATATAGTGCAAAACAGAGTGGGTGGTGTGAGAATCAGGGGAGGAAATAGGAAAGAGGAGGTGGTGATGACAAGGTTAAGAATAGGCCACATTACGTTGAAAGGGACTCTTAAAATGATGGGGAAGCATCCAACAGGGTTATGTGACTGTCAGTGGAACATGTAGTGGTTAAGTGCAGGAAATATTCATCAGAAAGGGGGGACATGATGGAGGGAATGGAAAGAGCAGGATTGACAGAAGCAGGTTTGAAGGGCATATTGGAGTGTGGATGAAGTGGACAAGGCAGGAAGTGTTTTATTCGCTTTCTTAAGCGAACAGGACTGATGGGACAAATATGATAAAAGGACATTGTAGGCGGTAGATGATACGAGTTTGGGGGGTAGGATTTTAATTTCATTTATTTTCATTTTGTTTGTGTTTAGGTTTTAATACAATTTTTAGTAGGTTTGTATAGGGTGGTGATGTTAGGGTTGTGTATTTTGTTTTGTTTGTTCTGGGTTTGTGGTTTCCTTGTTTAATAGCACAGTCTTCAGGTGCTCAGAGTCAGAGATATATCTGTATGTCATGCATGTCTTAAATGTCATGATTAGATTTGTACATAATCCAACAACTGTGTAAAGAAACAACATATTCCAGTTAACGGTATATTTCTTTAATGATTCGTTACGAGGGGCTTGTCGCGGCTCATGCACATGTGCGGGCGTAAGCGATAACTGGCGGCGATAAGGGGGGCGTAATAGCGTAGGGTCACGTGGGCTTAGTGGCCAATCAGAGGAACCTGGAAACCCAACTGCATTGTAGAAAGCATACACGTAGCCCCTCTGCGTGATTACGAAACCAAGCCGCATTTCTCGGAGGGGGGGGGGGGGGGGGAGGTTGGGTAGGAGGGGTGGGTGGGGGCCACTGTACAAGCAAAACTGTACATTGGAATATTGACAAGACCATACTTGGTAATTTTTACTGTACATTGGAGGGGGTTGTGTTAGGACATTTACAGGGGCCAGTTTCGAATTGCAGTCTCCCGTAGGTGTTTTTTGAGAGTGTTTTTGAAAGTGGGTAGTGATTCACATTCCTTTACAGCTTTGGGTAGGGCGTTCCACGTTGATGTGGCATAATTGCGAAACGTGTTTAGTCCCTTGTTTGAGCCGAATCTGGGTTTAACATGATTTGTGGAGCTCCCTCTGGTGTTGTGATTGTGGTATTCACTGACCTTTGGGAAGTATTTTGACATGTACATGGGTACCTTGGTCGTGTAGTGTATCTTGTAGACCAGGTGTTCTGAAGGTCCAGATTAACACTGAAAATCTGCGTTTATTATTTTGTATAACTTATATATTGTTTATATATATAAGATATATATCTTTACGTCATCTGTTTGCCTAACAGTACTTATCATTCGCCTTATTGTATATGTCCCATTCTTAACGCCGTAGGCGCCAGGCACGCGCCCCCTCTAGACATGTTTCAGAACATGTTTAGGCATGCCCGGACAATCGAGAGAGCGCATTGATCTGTACAGGTGAACAGGCTGAGTCCACAGGGAACTAATATAGAGTGTGTGTGGAGAAGACGTGCAGCAGCAGCATTACAGGAAAACTAACAGAGCGAGAGAGAAGACGTCTGGTGCAGTTGTACACAGACCGAGAGCAGTGTATCGTTATAGAGAGCCACATGGCTAATTAGATACCACTATAATATTGTCGAGCCATTATTGGCACAGTATAGTGACTTGTGTAAGCAAAGTAACGTGGAGAGACTTATAGTTAAACCCAGCGACGTTTGGATATAACTACTCATTGGAGACCGCCTGCGGGTTAGCTTCACGTACAAACGGAGCTAACTATCTATCATCTATGCCAAGGGGCTTTTGGATTAATAGCTATTAACCCTGCCATCGGGCGCTAGGAATACAAGGACCGGTTCCGTACGAGACCCCTTCTTCCAGCGACGACAGGATTATCCCACCAGTCTACAGTTTCTCTGGAGACCAGAGGCTAGCGCAGGTCCTGATCGCCACGATAACCGCTTCGGTGGAAAGGGATCGCCTCCAGGGTGAGTGTGACCGCCTCCAGGCGCAACGAGAGAGTGAGCGCGAACATCTCAGACTGGAAGAGAGTCGCCTCCAGGCTGACACCACGATAACCGCTTCGGCGGAAAGGGATCGCCTCCAGGTGCAACGAGAGAGTGAGCGCGAACATCTCAGACTGGAAGAGAGTCGCCTCCAGGCTGACGCCACGATAACCGCTTCGGCGGAAAGGGATCGCCTCCAGGCACAACGAGAGAGTGAGCGCGAACATCTCAGACTGGAAGAGAGGCGCCTCCAGGCTCAAGAAACCATGGAGCGAGACCGCGTCAATGCGCAGCGCGACGCAGAACAAGACCGCGCCAATGCGCAGCGCGAGGCAGAACGAGACCGCCTACAAGCACAAATGATGGAGCAAGCGCTCCAGAGGGTGACACCCCACTCTTCCACCTGGAGCTCCCGGAGATCATCACGACAAGGGTCGAGGGCACCCTCCCCTCCCCGACAAAGCTACACGGGACCCCGCCTACGGGAAGAACCTGCTTACGTTGCGGAGCAGCTAGCCGAGCGACTACAAAGCCTGACGGAGGACGAGGGAGGACAGAAAGCCCACCCGCACTACCCCATCTCAGACCAGGAGGCTCAGCGCAGCCCCGGTCTCAGTCCCGACACGCTGCGTTATGAACCCCGAACACGTCCCAGTGGGGAGTTCGAGCACCAGACGGCACCGAGGAATAGTGCCTGGGAACCCAGCCCCTGGTTCCCGCCCAGCACGAACCAACGACCCAACGTACAGGGAGACTCGCCACGGATGCCTCTCCCCCCACGTGCGTCAGTGTCAGAGCCATCCATGGCACCCTACATTGGGACACCCACATTCCCAGACT
This sequence comes from Notolepis coatsorum, assembly GCF_963971535.1. Taxonomy (NCBI): domain Eukaryota; kingdom Metazoa; phylum Chordata; class Actinopteri; order Aulopiformes; family Paralepididae; genus Notolepis; species Notolepis coatsorum. The sequence continues at coordinate 12,471,253 of NC_140183.1, read as the reverse complement.
TCACAAGAGAAGACTGAGCGCAGTATACCGAGCTGCGTATGTGCCTAGAGACAACTATGTCCGGAGTACAGGACGAGTCATACAAGTATGCCATTCTCCTTAAGCACCTCAAGGTAACTAGAGAGCACAACATAGCGCTGGCATACTCCAATTCACAAACTCCCTACTCTCGCCCTGGTTGCCCTCGACGCACGTTACGGACGTACATGGGACTATGTCATTCAGGAGATACGTGAAATCGAACGTCTCCCCCCAGCTAAAGACAACCGAGCCCTGGACGACCTATCCGTCAAAGTACAGTCCCTAGTAGGGATGCTCGGGTCCCAACGAGAGAAGGGGATGTACGAGTTGTATGCCAACTCCAACGTGGAGTGCATATTGGAGAAGCTCCCCCCATTCCGCCAAGAACGTTTTCGGCGGCAAAGAAACTACCGTGACCCGAATGGCCCAGAACAGTCACTGCTGGATCTTGCTGACTTCCTAGCCAGGGAGGTTAGCAGCCTAAGAATTGACACCTTCGCATGGGGTGGCTCGAACATTAAAGAGGGACCGAGGAGGTTTAAAGACCAAAGCAGGCCCATCACAGTGATGCACCAGGCCGAGTCGGTGTCACGACAGAAGAGTCACAACCCCCCCGCGAAGGGGAAATGGAAGATCGCATGTCAATACTGCGACAACGAACACTGGCTGTCACAGTGCGACGCATTCAAGAAACTGACCACCGTCGAAGTAAGTCAGTGGATTAAAGCTAACCGCCGCTGCTTCCGCTGCGAGCGCGGCCACATGGCAGCAGAATGCCGCCTTAAGAAGAAGTGTGGCAAGTGTGACGGCGCTCACCTCAAAGCACTGCACGAGAGCAACAAGCGAAACCCAGCTCCACAAAGCAACTCGAGAGCAGAAGTACTCTACATCGACCCCGCGAAGAGTGGGAGCTCCAGGGTGCTCCTCAAGGTGGTACGAGTACTCCTCAGTCACGGGGACAAGGTACTCGACACCTACGCCGTCCTTGACGATGGGTCGGAGAAGACACTCCTCCTCGCCTCCGCCGCGACCCAGTTGGACCTGCGGGGTCCAGAGGAGACCATGACCCTCCGTACCATTCGTCGAGACTTAAAGACAATCAAAGGTGAAAACGTCTCGTTCACCATTGCAGCGATCGACCAGCCTGAGAAGCGGTACAGCATCAGCAAGGCGTTCACAAGCTACGACATAGGTTTGTCATGCTATGATTACCCCATCCCACAGCTGAGGGAAAAGTACGACCACCTACGCCAACTGCCCATACCGCTCATCAGCGGCGCTATGCCGACCCTACTCATTGGCTCCGACCACGCGGACCTCATTGTCCCAACTGATGCGGTCCACATCGGACCCAGAGGATGCCCAGCCGCGGTTAAGACCCGACTGGGGTGGACGCTCCAGGGCCCCCTCTCCGGGCCTTCCAGCCGACCAACGTCCACACGCTGCCTTTACACCAAGGTGAGCGACACAAACAATACCCTCCTACAGCACGTTGAGAGGCTATGGACACTAGACTCGCTGCCATTCAAGAACGAACGCAAGATGGTTCGATCCAAAGAGGACAAGTATGCCATAGCTCTACTCGAGCAGAAGACTACGAGGGTCGAGGTCGACGGAGTGCTAAGATACGCGACCCCACTCTTGAGGCGGGAAGGGATGCCCACTCTGCATGTGCCTAAGGGAGCGACGCACCACTACCTACAGAGCACTGAGCGGCGCCTCGCCAAGGATCCCCCCCAAGCAACGATCTATCGCACCGAGATCGAGAAGCTGGTAACGGCCGGCCACATAAAGAAAATCGATGACCACGAGGCAGAAAGGACGACAGAGTCATGGTACGTGCCCCACCACAAGGTCACCCACAACGGAAAGAACCGTATCGTGTTCAATTGCAGTTATCAGATTGGACAGCAGAATCTGAATAACCTACTCCTGCCCGGCCCGACACTCGGACCCTCCCTCCTCGGCGTCCTGATACGCTTTCGTCAGGACAAAGTGGCCATCAGCGGCGACATCAAGGGGATGTTCCTACAAGTTCGACTGATGGAGGAAGACAAGCCTCTACTGAGGTTTCTGTGGAGGGAGAGGCCCGACGACGAACAACCCTCGATATACCAATGGGAGGTACTCCCCTTCGGCACCACCTGCAGCCCGTGCTGCGCCACGTTCGCGTTACAGAAGCACGTGGCCGAAGACCCCGGAGCCGACGATGATGTCCGACACAGCGTTGAACGAAGTTTCTACGTGGACAACTGCCTACAGAGCGTATCCACGCCAGAAGAAGCAGAGAGCATCCTACTGAAGCTACGGGCTTCATTAGCCAAAGGTGGATTCGACCTCCGACAGTGGGCCAGTAGCGACCCTCAAGTTCTCCGGCACCTCCCTCCAGAGACCAAGGCCGCGAGCAGCGAGACCTGGATGGGGCACACCCCAGGCGAAGCGCAAGAGATGACCCTGGGCCTCGTCTGGCGCTTCAAGACGGACTCACTTCACTACCGACACACACCTCTGAGGACGGATCAGGAGACGTCCACGACTAGACTGACCACTCGGCGGAGTGTGTACCGAACACTCGCCAGCCAGTACGACCCAATGGGATGTATCCTCCCCTACACCACCCGGGCGAAGATGCTGGTGAGAGAACTGTGGGACAAGGAGCAGGGCTGGGACGACCCCATACCCGAGCACCTAGCTACCACATGGAGAGAGTGGGAGGATGAACTTGTCTTACTCCGTGAGGTGGCCATCCTGCGGAGTTACTTCCCCCCTACAGTGCGGCTGGAGACGTGTCAGATAGACCTGCACGTCTTCAGCGACGCCTCTGAAGTGGCGTACGGATCAGTGGCCTACCTGAGAGCCCGAGAAGAGGGAGGAGAAGTCCACGTAGCCTTCGTCCTGGCCCGCTCGAGGATAGCTCCCCGCAAGCAGCAGTCGATCCCGCGACTAAAGCTCTGCGCAGCTCTGGTAGGCGTGCAACTCGCAAAAATGGTGCAAAGTGAACTCACCATACCGGTGCGTGAGATCATCCTATGGTCAGACTCCATGACCGTGCTCACCTGGATCCAGTCCGCCTCCTGTCGGTACAAAGTTTTCGTCGGAGTCCGAGTAACCGAAATCCAAGACCTGGTAGGAGCGGCATGTTGGAGATATGTTGACACCAAGCAGAACCCGGCGGATGTCATCACACGGGGGATGTCCCTAGCCGACCTCACCCGTCCTAACCCATACAGTGATGGCCCAGAGTTCCTCAAGCTCCCGGAGGAGAAGTGGCCTATCTCCACACCACGGGAGGCGAACCAAGACGAGTCAGAAATAAAAAGGTCTATGTTCTGCGGGCTGAGCCAAGCCCCGGCTCCAACGGGCCCGGACCTAGACGACTGTCAAACTCTGGAGAGTGCCCAGAAAAGGACATTCCTATGGCACCACCCGGAGCTTCCCCCCACCACAGACCTCGATGCACCTGCATACAAGGAAGCGGAACTTCTTCTGCTGCCCAGAGGAGAGTGTCTGACAAGGACAAAGCCAGTCCCCTCAGACAGTCGACTCCTCACCTTAGCCCCAGAGATCGACGCCCAGGGCCTCATCAGGGTGGGTGGTCGGTTGAGACGGGCCCCGGACTTGGCTGAGGATGTTAAGCATCCCATCGTCCTAAGCAGCCGACACAGGATAACACGCGGGGGCCGAGCAAGTCTTTTTCCAACGGACTTGCCCGACCTGTCGCAAGTGGAGGGCACAGCCCATTATTCCGAAGATGGCAGACCTGCCGCCTCCGACTCGGCGAGCAGGCCTTCCATTCCACGGGCGTGGACTGCTTCGGCCCATTCAACGTCAAGAGGGGAAGAGGAACAGAGAAGAGGTGGGGCATCGTGTACAAATGCATGACCACCCGAGCTGTTCACATTGAGCTCCTCCAGTCGATGAGTACAGACTCGTTCCTCATGTCGTTCCGGAGGTTCCAAGCGAGGAGAGGGACCCCATCAGTGCTATTGTCAGACCAAGGGACAAATTTCCGAGGAGGAGACACGGAACTGAGAGCGAGCTTCCTGACCATGGGTGAAGAACTCAAGATCCGCCTCACTCCTGCTCAGGTCACCTTCCAGTTCAACCCCCCGAATGCCCCCCATTTCGGGGGAACGTGGGAGAGAGAGGTCCGATCAATAAAGACTGCTATGTACACCGTACTTGGAGCCCAGACCGCGGGCGATGAAGTCCTGGCTACGGTCCTCACAGAGATTGAGGGAGTTCTGAACTCCAAGCCCCTTGGCTACGTTTCAAGCGACGTAGCTGACATCGACCCCATCACCCCAAACTACCTCTTGATGGGGTGGCTGGACCCTGCCCTTCCTCAGACGGTGTACAGACAGGACGAGATGAACGGACGGAGGATGTGGAGACACAGCCAAGTACTGGCCGACCAGTTTTGGGCCCGCTTCCTCCTACACTACCTACCCTCCCTTCAAGCCTGTCAGAAGTGGGTTAAAGACAGGGACAACCTGACCGTGGGTACCGTCGTGATGATAATAGACCAGTCACCACCCCGAGCTACGTGGCCAGCCGGCCGTGTGAGCTGAGTGATTAATGGTTCAGATGGGAAGGTCAGAGCGGCAGAAGTCATCGTCCAAGGGCGGACTTATACCAGACCAGTAGCTAAGTTGATAGAGCTTCCTGCGTTCCCTGACCCCCCTGACGACGACGATAACCCACCGACTCTATAGATTACTTCCAAACCCCCCACAGCCCATTATGGAGAAGTTGACTTGACCCTTAATATTAATCTGTGCCCCACATTTTATTTACTAATTAGGTTCGGACTAATTAGGGGGCGGCTGTTCTGAAGGTCCAGATTAACACTGAAAGTCTGCGTTTATTATTTTGTATAACTTATATATTGTTTATATATATAAGATATATATCTTTACGTCATCTGTTTGCCTAACAGTACTTATCATTCGCCTTATTGTATATGTCCCATTCTTAACGCCGTAGGCGCCAGGCGTGCGCCCCCTCTAGACATGTTTCAGAACATGTTTAGGCATGCCCGGACAATCGAGAGAGCGCATTGATCTGTACAGGTGAACAGGCTGAGTCCACAGGGAACTAATATAGAGTGTGTGTGGAGAAGACGTGCAGCAGCAGCATTACAGGAAAACTAACAGAGCGAGAGAGAAGACGTCTGGTGCAGTTGTACACAGACCGAGAGCAGTGTATCGTTATAGAGAGCCACATGGCTAATTAGATACCACTATAATATTGTCGAGCCATTATTGGCACAGTATAGTGACTTGTGTAAGCGAAGTAACGTGGAGAGACTTATAGTTAAACCCAGCGACGTTTGGATATAACTACTCATTGGAGACCGCCTGCGGGTTAGCTTCACGTACAAACGGAGCTAACTAGCTATCATCTATGCCAACGGGCTTTTGGATTAATAGCTATTAACCCTGCCATCGGGCGCTAGGAATACAAGGACCGGTTCCGTACGAGACCCCTTCTCCCAGCGACGACAGGATTATCCCACCAGTCTACAGTTTCTCTGGAGCCGGAGCTCTAGAGAGAACCACCGTCTCCAGCCACCATCTTGCTCTTCCCTGTACCGCTTCGCTTCGTCTCACTCCATTCAGAGCTCCACCGGTCGAGTATCCGTAGTATAGGAACTATCGTTACCTCTGACTTTGTTGCACTGACATTCTATTATTAAAAGAGAACCGTGATATATACTATGTATGTTGCTATGACTATTAAAATGCTTGTTCTACTTGTATCCCTGTCCCCGCGCCGTTAATAGAGTGTCCGCCATTTTGTGTACTTATACTGTCTGGCCATTAACATATTCTTTAGCAGTGGTTTAATCTAACATATCTCAATACAGTCAGGGTTGTGTAGCCCCTTAGCTACACCAGGCCCATTGCAAGTTGCTGTACTCTGTCGTCTACTCTAAGCCATCCTAGGTTGTCAAAGTGGGCAGGGGTGAGGTGGGTTCTATGAGTAAGGTCAAGCAGTAGTCTGACCAGTTTGTTTTGAGATGTTTGTAATTTTGTTTTTAGCGCCTTTGAGGTGCTTTGGTACCATGAGGTGCAAGCATAGTCGTAGTACCCTTGAATGAGTGCTCCTGCCAGAGTCTTCAGGGTATTCTTGTTTACCAGTGAGGAGATCCGGTACAAGAATCGAGTTCGTTGGTTGAATTTTTTTATTACATTGGATGCCATTTTGTCACAGGAAAGATTTGCCTCTAGGATGGAACCCGGTAGGTAATATCTTCTTTCCTTGTGACAATATTGTCACCCACTGTAACTGAGAAGCCGTCGGTCTTGCTGAGTTTGTTATTTGAACCGAAGAGAATGGACTCTGTTTTGCCCATGTGTAATGATAGTTTGTTATCAGCGAGCCATATGCAGATTTTGCCTAGTTCTGAGCTGAGGGTTTTTTCAACCTGTAACTTGTTCTTGTCAGAGACCAGCAGGGCTGAGTCGTCCGCAAACAGGAACAAGTTGCAGTCACAAGCTGACGACATGTCATTTGCATAAATTAGGAACAGTAGCGGACCTAGTATGCTTCCTTGTGGAACACCACAGCTTACTGTGAGGGGGGGGGGGTAGGGTACCGTTTACCTCCACCATCTGCTCTCTCCCCTCCAGGTAGGATTGCATCCAGCTCACTGATAGACTATCAAAACCAATTGCTTTTAGCTTGTCAATCAGAATGGTGTGATTGACAGTGTCGAAGGCCTTTTGTAGGTCCAGCATGACCATGCCGCAGTATTTGCCCGCGTCCACCTCTTGTTTGATGTGGTCGTTTAAATAGAGAAGGCATGTGTCAGTGGAGTGGGATGTTCTGAAGCCAGATTGGAATTCGTAGATTCGATTTTTTTCCGCAAGGTATTTTTCGACCTGTTCGTATACAATTTTTTCCATGACTTTCGAGATGGAGGTAAGGATAGAAACAGGGCACTAGTTGTCTGGGTCTAATTTACTGCCTTTTTTGTGCAGGGGTGTTACTCTTGCAATTTTGAAGTCCTTGGGGACGTGTCCCTGTTTTATGGAGAGGTTTATTATGTGTGTGATGACTGGGGTGATGGCAGCTGCTGAGTCTCTGAGGAATTTGGAGGGGATGTTGTCATGGCCAGTGGCCTTGTTAGGTTGGAGGGCGCTCAGTTTTTTGAGTACCTCATCTGTTGTTACCATTTCCAGTTTGAAGTCGTCTTTGTGGACCCCTAGGTTCTTGTAGTATGCTACTATGTGTTCTACCCCATAATGCCCTGAGTGGGAGGGTAGTTTGTTTACCAGGGTTGTGGCTATGTTTGTGAAGAAACTGTTTAAGTAATTGGCTACATCGAGCTTGTCTGTGATGAGCGTGTTGTCCGTCTTTATGTTTATGTTTGAGAATCTGGTTTTATGTTTTTTACTGCAGCCTAGTTGGTTATTGAGTAATTTCCAAAGTTCACATGGTTTGTTTTTGTTTTCGTCGGTTTTGTCATTGATGATTTTTTTTTTGCCGTTTTGATCATGGAGTTTACGTCTACACTGGTTAGCTTAGGCACTCTTCGAAGTTGGTTAAGGTTAGAGTTTGTCTTAGACTAGAGCATGGCGATAGAACGCCAGGTAGTTTGCAGGCTGTTTGGCTGTTTGGCGTGGAAATGGGCAAAGACACAGCTCGTCACGGATTGGGCAAACGCGTCAGTGGCCAATCAGAGAGCGTCAGTCAGTGCCAATCAGAGAGCGTCTCCGAGAAATGCGGCTTGGTTTCATAAGCACGCAGCTGGACCATAGATATATATAGAACACTAGATAGCTTATAGTCTATAGACTATTACCCGTGCTGCCGGCCAATGGAGAGCGACGTCGTCGTAGGGCGGCCATCTTGCCCCAGGCAGCTCAGCTACTGATAACATTAATGTCTATGGTGCATTTACTATTTAAATAACCATAGATTGCTTAATTCTTTACCGATTTTCAAATGGGTTGGTTTGCTATAAACATCAAAGATGTAGTTATGATACTGCATACTTATAAAAAAAAGATTTAAAGATGTTTTTTTTAATCATAGCCACGTTAATAATGCTTGTAATAAACCAAACCGTTTGTAAATCCGTCAATATTTCAGCGAGTTATGAGTATTTTTGTCTGTGCAGATCACTCACCCTCACTCAAGGCTGACTGGGGCAAGATGGCGGCGGTTCAGCGACGCTGGTGACTCCGCCTTACGCTATCTAGTGTTCCATATATATCTATGAGCTGGACTCTATTGGAGGATGTGAGCGAGCAATGACGTCAGGAGGAACGACATCGAAATAGATCCGGGTAGAAATGTGCGTTTCATGAAGGATGAGCTGTGTTGCTAAAATATATACTATATTTGCATTCAACAACTGTTATCAAAAAATATATATTGTAATATATTCTAAAAATAAATACGAAATATCTTAACATTTGGTGTATCGGAGACCGACAACACCTGCATATAGGAACTATATATTCGTACAAGACGTTTCGATGCAAATTCAACGTCGCACCATCTTTCATTCACGTTGGGGGTCAAACCTTTGGAGAATGCGTCCCTAGTTCATACAATGTCCAGTTTTACCAAATCCGCGCAGGTAACTTTCCATATTTAATCTTAACGTTACACAATGTGCATCCCTCGGTCTTCAAATTAATCTTGTGTTTCCGCTTCGCAGGCCAACGGTGACGTTAGCTAATGTTGCTCACGTCACAGCATCAGAATCAGAACGGTCTTTACTGCCAAGTAGATTTTACACAGACAAGGAATTAGATCTTGGTGTTGTTGGTGCGACGTTAACGGACAGACAATTCCGATAGTTAACGTAAACATTATCACGACAGTCTTTGGTTTGTTTGGTTTTGTAGCTGATTGTGCTGTTGTGCCATGAGAGATCAATGTATTCGATCAAGATATTTGCATATCGTGTATGTCACAAATGTATTATCTGTATGTCATAAATGTCATTATGAATTGAAAATGGGCGACCCTGATGTAAACAAGACGAAAGTCTTTCTCTGGTCTGCATCCCCTGTATTGTACCCGTTCTGCAATCTCTTAATACAGTTTTCAATTGTTAAGGGGGTGCAGACCAGAGAGAGACGTTCGTCTTGTTTACCCACTTTGACAACCTAGGAACCCACTTTGACAACCTAGGATGGCTTAGAGTAGACGACAGAGTACAACAACTTGCAATGGGCCTGGTCTACAAGATACACTACACGACCAAGGTACCCATGTACATGTCAAAATACTTCCCAAAGGTCAGTGAATACCACGATCACAACACCAGAGGGAGCTCCACAAATCATGTTAAACCCAGATTCGGCTCAAATAAGGGACTAAACACGTTTCGCAATTATGCCACATCAATGTGGAACGCCCTACCCAAAGCTGTAAAGGAATGTGGATCACTACC